>NC_042524.1:14686192-15357692 GCF_900963305.1 Echeneis naucrates
AAAGTGGGAAACTTCTATCTTATTATTTTTTCTTCTCAAAATAATTAAAGCATGAAGCTAAAACTGTGTTTTAGTTTTCGATTAAGTTGTACAACATTTGAATTATTCCTGAGTCACATCAAATGTTGGAATCAGCTCACGCATTTATCCTGATATGCTATTTCACCTGCCTCTCTCTCTCCCAGGTTCCAGGCCTAAGTGAGGCTCTCTCAGCCATTAGGAACCATGAGGCCTATGCAGTCACTCCTCACTTTCCTTCTCATCCACCTGCTCTATGTCAAGCATCTGCAGCAGGGCCATGCCTTGGACATTTCATTAGGTGAGGAACACTTGTGTGAATGAGAGAAAGATGAACATATAAATATATATATATATATATATATTAGCAAAACCTCAGCACCCCTTGTGGCTGGGAAGTAAAAGGCACAACTCTGAATGTATTCTTTTTTTTTTTTTTTCTTTAATTTGAAATGTTCATATCAATCAATAGAAAATTGATATTCATCTTAAATAGTTCTATGATATATTCTAGTTTGTAAATCAAACACGGGGGAGTGACATTACAGTTCTATCTTTTAATATACATTATTTCATAATTTTCTAAATAGGTTTGTGTGTGCAAAATTTTTTCCCCTTTCTTGCTGCACTTGCAATACTTTTACTGGATATAAAAGATCTAATTGTCTTTTGAGTGCTTCATGTGTATTTGAAATAACTATTGATATATTGATAGCATGTTATTATAGCAAAAAATTATTTTGTTCAAATTCCTTTATTTGTCCCGCAATTGAGAAATTCCAAGATTTAGTTGCGTCCTTCAGTAAAAAGCCAGGGAGTAGCTTTTGCAGTATCATGCACTCCTGTCTTTGGTCTGTGGTTACAAAGACATGATGAGGTGCTGGTACCCTCTAGTGGTGCATTTTAACAATATTTCTTGCTGTGCCTCTGCACAGTATTTTAAAGTGACTAAATAGACACACTTCAAAATTATTGGGCAAGTTATTATTTGATTCAAAAAAAAAAAAAAATGTGTTGAATGCTTTGGTTGCTCAGGCTGCTTTAAATAGTGTTCAGTTTCACATATCTGTGTCAGTTTTGTGTTACGTTTAATTCCTGGCTACACAGATGAGATCTTATTCCTCTTGTGACTTGTGCATTCACACCTCTCCCTTCTGTGACATGATTAAATTTAATTACACCTCACTGTGTCGCTGCTCTCAGAAAGTGCTTTCAGAACAATATATATTCATCTATTAGCTAGGGAAATATCGCTTGAATCTATTTAAGAGCAACAATCGCAAACAAACTTCAACCTGATGAATCATCATCCAAATGGAATCAAGGGGGAGGGGGGGGGGGTTCTACAATGCCAAAAGAGAAACATAAAGCTGCTTTGTTGGCATAATGGGTAATTATACACTAAAGAACCACAGAATTTATTCAGGTCATTTGCATAACAAGTCATGTCATTTTGAGTGCACTGTGCAACACTTAAGAAATGCTGTATGCTTTCAGCAAAACATGAAATAAAAGTGTCAGTCAGCAGTACATGGGGGCACTCTTTGTTTTATCACACTGATTACTGTGCGTCACAGCAGATACTAAACACATTCACCGGAAATTTCAGAAAATTATGTTGTTGGGGCAATTACCACATAAGCTTTTGTGTCACACTAGTGCAATTTTCTTGCTTTGTCTCCTGTTGGCAGTAAAATTTTGGCCAGCGAAACCCGAATTCAAGCTTCAAATAGTTAACCCAAGAAATTCTGTAATTTCTTTAATTGCCTAACCCACTATTCTCCCATGGGAACAGATACAGATAAACACTGGGAGAGCTACGAAGCCATCACCAAAACACCTGCATCTGAACCTGGATCCGAGCATGAGAACACCTTTGGATACAAAGGTATGCTTCATTTATTAAATTTGATTGATATTGAAATCTGTTTGATATGAGCCACTAATGTTTAACACAGTACACAATACTTCTGTTGCAAAAGCTGTGGATCTTATATAATCAACAATGCAGTCTTTACCCTCACACCACTTACTTACTGTAAAATGCTGTGTGCAGTCTTGAGTATTTGGACGTTTGTCATGATCAACGAAAGGTTTATTTCATTATTTGTTCAATTTCATAGTTTTGTCTGGGTGTCATAAAAAGGTTTTAAAGCCATTTCTGGAACAGGCCTTTTTTGAGGCAGCAATAGGTAAAGTGCTGCTTCTATTTGGGCTCTTTTCGTATTTGTCTTTTGAAAGATACAATGTAGAATCCAATTCCCAACAGGAGGACTATGTTTTACTTTTGCTGACAAAGACTCTAATGCCACTTAATGCCAGTTCGGCAGCTGTAGACCTCAAGTGCCCCGTCCAAAGCCAACACGCTTTAGTGCCCTCTCTCCCTTGCTTTGATATTTTATGGTGAGGGCTCTGATGCACAGAGACCAAACAAAGCTAAACATTTAAGAGCTTCTCTTTCCCTGAAGCCTCAATGGTTGGAAGACAACAAAATCCAATTTATATGCCAAACAGTCTTTCTGCTTCCTGGAACACATTTGAGTTCACAGAAAGATGAAAATTAGAGGTTAAAATAATGATATATTTTGGCCTTTTATCTTTAATGGCCACTGTAAAGATGTTTTTCTTATTTAGAAGGAATCTAAATTGAAGCTTTTTGGCTTCCTCTTGATGTAGTATACGTGAATGTAATGGGTGCAGGTTTGATTCTTGATCTGTCTCTTTCTTCTCTCAAGATAACAATTCTTTGTTTTTTTCATATGTAAAATCTTTGTGGGCTTGTGGAGGAGGAAAAAAAAAAAGGCTGACAGCAAGATTGTGAGAAGTTGAAGGGATGTCCAAGTCTTAACAGCTAATAAGACCATCCGGGTGCCTGCCAGTTTGCCAATTATGGAGGGATATTGAGAAGAGCAGAGGCATGGGCTATTGCATCAGCTTTTCCCATTGTGCTTTGGACGGTGAATGCGAAGGCAGACTCTCATTTTGCCTCAACACTTTGTGTGACCCTGAGCAACCGCAGTGATGTGCAGTGAGTTGCATTGACAAATGGGCAAAGATATCAACAAGTGGGGGTGCCGGTTGGAGGTGAGGGGGTGGGGGTAGACCCAAAGAACTGATAAATGATAGGCGAGGGGTTGAAAGTGGAGAATCAGCTTGGAAAATAAAAAAAAAAAAAGCTAGAATGGAGCAAATAATGTTGGGAGAGAAGTCGCTAGTGGCAGTGATGTGTTCCCGACACACCTGCCTACCCATTAATACTTCCACACAGTTCATACAATCCACTCCCTTGATTTTTTTTTTTTTATATCATATATTGGCAGATCATTTCAGTGAGGGGGATTTCAAACCTGACTGTATTTTTAATGGACATAACAGTGACAAATAGAGGAGTAGCCGAGGCCATGCTTGTTGCTCTGTGGAGATTCCAAATTATTTATTCCTTCATAAATATTCTGGGGATTTGGCTTTGTGCTTTTTGGAAATATTTTCTACACTGGCTCAAGTCCAATTGGACCTACCTTGGAGTGAAATAAATAAATAAAAATAGGCCTCCGTGTTTGGCATCATCTCCTTCGAACCCTTGCCATTAAGATACGGATGTCTTTGTGTCTGTTTTTCACCATCTGTTCCTGGATGTATTGGTGTTGGAGATGCTTTGGATTGTGACCAATACTGAAATATGCAATATAACATTACATTTAGCACTTATTGACTCTAAGGCCACATGTGTATATAAAGAAAACACTTCCTGGTGAACCCAGATTCTTTTGTTACTTGAGCTTTCGCCATACTCTGATTTTAATCAGCTTATTCATATTAATTATGTGAAATTAGAGCAATTATGCAGTTATTATTACAAGACCAGGACCATATTGTCCTCTACAGCACAATTGTACCACTGCACTCATTCAGTCTCGGCCAAATGGGCTGCCAAACCCATATACTGGGGATAATATCTATTTAGAAGACATGAAAAATGTGAGCAAACAGAGACTCCTGCGGGAAAAATACACACAATAGCAAAGACTTCAGAGTGAATAACTGGAAAAAAAAAAAGCTTGGTTGCAGAAATGCAAAGAGGGCTAAGGGAGCAGAGGGGATGCATGCTGTGGTGACTTTTCTTATAGATATGTAAGCTGGCTGCATTCAGCAGAGCCACCAGCGGTCTACGGTGGCCAATTAAAGGATTTGATGACGGTGACAACTGAGTAAGTAAACTTTGTTCATTTAAATTTCGAACGAATAACGAGCTAAATACATAAGTATCTTTCTCTTTCTATTGCTAATTTGGTTGGACATGTGAAGGATTCAGTTTTATTACATGGCTATTCAGGGGCATCTTTCCAATAGTATGCACAGAAAAAAATGATGCAAACAGAAGTATCGGTAATGCAAAAAAGAAAAACCCACAAAGGATTTTAACCATTAGAAACAGCAGTCGTTAGGCTTTTGCCACCATGGGAGACATCACAATCAGACCAAATTGTTGAGGCTAAATTCAGGCAATACAAAATGAAAAACACAGCCTTAAATTCGACAATGAGCTGTTCATGTTCCCTTCAGACCAGACTGTGCTGCAGCCTTGCAGCCAGGAGAGGGAGTGCTGACCTACTGAGTCAACAGCAGACGTCTGAGGTTTGGTCGGTGATAAAATGGATTCAGCTTTCCCAATTCAACTTCTATTGAATTTAAGCAGGATATCACTGAAGCTATGTGGTTAATACTAAAACATGTTTGAAACCAATTCAGAATCTCAGGCCATTCTTTCTCCAATAAACTTAAAATGCCATCTAATTTCCCAGCGGTGTGTTGGGAGGTCACATGGAGAAAAGCTGATTGATTTTCGTAGTGGAAATGAAAGGCACAGAGCTGCTGCTGCTACTGCCCTGTGAGGATAAAGACATATCTTACTGGCTCATTAAGAATACAGTTTTTAATTTTGAGCTACTCCCTTTTGCTCTCTTAATAGGGCCGCAGTGAAATTGCACCTCCCTGTTTCTTGACAGGAGTTTAGAAATAGTATAAACAATTAATCAAGGTCATGTTATATTCCCTTTCAACAGTAGACACTCTTCAAAACATCAAAGACATTTTGGGTTGGGACTCTCAATTTCGTATATAAAGCTCTCACTTCAACATAATGGGAAATGATGCACACCTTAAAGAGTGTTTAGTTAGTGCAGCTAATGGGTTTCATAGTCTAGTGCAAGCCCCATGCTGCAATTCAGCAAACTGGAAACGGCTTGATTTCCACTTGTGGGTCTGGATACTGTGACACATGGGCTGCAGTATTTCATCTGAAAGACATGAAACCCCAGACATCCAGATTAAGTGTAGTTTTTCGAGAGAGTTGTGTGGTTTTTCTGACATGTATTAGGCTGCTGCAGCCTGGGCGTCTTTCATGAGGCAGGAGCTCAGTGTAAAAAAAAAAAAAAAAAAGGAAAGGAAAGAAAGAAAAAACTAGCGGAGCCTCGTTGTGAATGTATCCTTATGCGGTTAAATGGTGCCTGACTCGCAGGAATCTCCCCTGCACAGCAGAAAAGCCTCTGACTGGAGAGAAAAGGCAGCGCTGAGCGCAGAGACGCACGGCGCCTCATCCAAGAAGTGCCAGTCCAACTAAAGCGGAGCGAAACTGCGCATTGAAGCCTCCAAAGTGAGCAAACTGGATGTTTGCGCCGTTTTGGATCCGCTGTTCCCCTGAAGTGGAACCAGTAGCCCGTCCGATAAAACGATGAAATCCGCCAAGTTATCAGCTTTATTTGGAAGTGAGGAGTCGGCCAGGAGCGGCATGGAGTGGATTACTGGCAACCATGGCTCCTACTGACGTGAACTTTGCCTCAGACAGAAATTGGCTCTCCTCGGAGTATTTGTGAACATTATTGAGTGTTTTGCTGCGGAGTTCAGGAACTCTCCTCCAGCCTGATCCCCATCGTCGGCTCTGCAGCAGAAGTTGCATTTAGATGATTCGAAGTGGATTTACGCCGATTCCAGCCCCTCTTGAATGATGCCTGCCTTTGTGACGGCAATTTACTGTCTACTGGCATTTCTGCAGATTTGTTCAGGTATGAGCAGCTGTAGTTGATGCTTTATTTCCAAAGCATCTTTATTTTTTGTTTGGTTTTGTCGGTGGGGATTTTCCTAATAACTCACTGCATGCGTTTGGGAAGATCAGGCTGGCGAAAGTAGTCGTGGAACAGAGAAGTGAGAGGAGGTGATAGAATTCCTAAGTTTGATCTGTCATGGCACCCTGCTTGTATTTCGCTCGCCTTTCTACTGTGTAGGATCAGTATGTGGCCCCTGACCCATGCTGCTGCTCCCTGCCTTGTAGAAAGTGACCCATCCATGTGTAATTGCTCCAGCCCAGTGAAACAGCCTCTCTAAAGAAGCCCTTTATCACACCAGTGGAAATGAACTGTTGCAGTGAAAGTCTGAAAGAAAAAAAAAAAAAAACAGGGCTATGTCAGGTTGTGTTGTTTTATCATATGATAAAATCAGCTGCATCAGTGGGCACATTTATCACATAAGCAGCAGGTCAATGAGGAACAGAGACTTGGGCTGTTCCTTTGCACCACCCAGACCAGTTAGGATGTGCTATATTCACTTGGGAATAATAATGCAAAGTGGAGACAAAATCCACACTGCTAAGGTTAAAAGATAAAGATTACTCTAAGGTGGACCAACTCCAAAATTCTAATCTCTTTATTTGATTATATATTAATTAATCAAAAATACACATTGTTTCACATTTCTGTTAATATGGAAATGTTAAAGACAGTTTGCGCTTCATTTTCAGCTGCAGTCCTTTTGTGAGCTAGATGTTCTGAAATCTGGAAGAAATTTTAAAACAAAACAAAACCAGCCAGGTGGATTTATGAGAGGAAAAAAGTGCTGGGACATTGATGTAAAAAAAAAACAAAACAAAAACAAAATCTGGGCTTTGTCACACATCATGTCTACTGGGCAAAATCTGAGACTGAGAAAAGACTTTGTGTTATAGCCTACACATTATAGGTGTTATATTTGAGTTGGAGGGGTCAAGGGTCACTCCAGGAAAATTCCCTTCAGCATGACGTTGATCCAACACTAGAAGGCTTTGAAGAAGGAGGTTTAGACGCTCGTCACTAAAGAAATGTTTTTGTTGGATTACTGACATATTTAGTTGACTGACACATATTTTGTCACAGTTAATGATAGCCACTTTGTCCAGCCCAGTCTAGCACCACATGTTGCAGGTGTAGCCGCTATAGGACCCCGTAGAGGACATGCTCCACCCAAAAGACGTACCAACACACTGTAATACTGTGTCAAATGCAATAAAACCAAGTAAGGTTCAGTGATTTCGATGAGGTGGTTGAACCGGAACTATTTTCAGTTTTGAATTGCTCTAAGGGACCATAAGGGGAAGAGGACTTGATTTAAAAATACATGAAGCTGAATAAAAGACACAAATGCAGAATGATGACAAAAAACAGTTTTAAGCTACTAAATACATTTTTTGACTAAAGCTTTAGGCAAAAGAAAGAAACTAATACATACAAAATTAGATTTTGACATAATATTAACAGTAAAAACTCCTTGGGCACTGATACTTGCAACCCCATTTTAAGATGCAAAAAACCCCTCTCATCAAAAATTCAACAGTATCACGGTGCTAGTATTGTTCACTGTATAAGGCAAGGGCAGCTATCAGTAACGTTAACAGTGACCAGTGACCGAAAAAAAAAGAAAAGAAAAAAGAACCGTATATTTTCAGCTCGAGAGCTTCCATTACTGTGTGACATTGACTGATGGCTTTATTTAGTACTGGACTTTGTTTAAAGGTGTACATATTACAAACTTATTCCAAGCTTTTATGTTGCCCACTTTAAAAGACATCTGGGTTTACTTTGTCCTCATTCTTAATATGACACTTTGAAATGAAGCTGTTACAATAAAGGTTTTATAAAGCACCAAATGATCCTCCTAGCTCATATGAGCAGAGCAGAAAAAGTACAGTGTTAACATGTGGATATAATACAGGCCTTTACCAACTCCTAACTTCAGTGGTAACTCAAAAAAAGAAACACACTAAGTCTTGCCTGTCCACATCAAGAGCACAAAAATACCAATGACACCAATTTTCCAGTTTGTTGTCTCTACATTTTCAAGCTGCCAAACTCAGTAACCACACAAGTCTGGAATTCTGGGTGTTTCAAGGAGATAAGTGCTTTTGTAATAAATTGGGGATTGTCCCGTTTTTGTTTTTTTTGTTTTTTTTCTACAGTCTCTCATCTCACACCATTATGAAATGCATGAATTCGCAGTTGAAGTTGCACCATAGACACCTGCGGCAGACACAGACATCAAAGTTCAAGGCAGCTTTTAATTACACCCAGCAATTGTGTGATTCACATGAAGAGCCCTGCAATGCAACTAAATCCTCATTGGGTTAGTATTGAGTATTCAGCGCTCACAAACAACAGCACTTTGGTCTTTCTGACCAGTGCTGTGGACCAGGCACGCACCGAGCGGCCCAGCTCTACAGCTTTTAGCTAAAATGTGATGTATTTTAGATGTACCTCGCAATGGCTGCCTTTGGACCTGCAAGTGAAAGTGTGTACCACATCCGTATGCCACCAAAGATTAGAGGGATTTTTAGACATCATAGCTGGGGTAGCTGCCAGGCTTACATGCCCATCCTTGACTGTGATCCGTACTTAAGCAATTGCAGTCAGAATGATTACATGTTTTTTCCACTCCTGTTTGTGTTTGATCTAGCCTATACCAACTCATTCCCTTGGTAGAATGGCCCATCATTAAAACATTGAGCTCTTAGAGCTGTGCTTTTGAGTGACTTCACGGTACCCAGAGTTAAAGGGGAAGCTGGAACTCCCCTTAGTTGAGAGTTTAATCTCTGCATAATAAATCTGCCAAGAGTAATTGGATAATACATAATAATCTAAATGATGGCCATTAAAAGCATATGCTCGTGTCGAGATGGCTTTGTCCTTTTCATTCCACAGATCTTAATTATGCATCCCCAGAGTGATGCTACGACTTGGCTCGGCATTCTACTCACTCAGTTCGATGGTCTGTAAACACGGTCTAAAACATGGACGCATGGGAAAATTAAAGGACAGGTCGTTCTGTTTTTCTTTTTAATGACAGATGTGACAATTAGACAGCTTTCAGTCAGTGCGAAGATTTTGTTAATAACTACAAAACTACATTAGCGAAGCTGATCGCTGGGCAAATTACCTAAACAATAAATGGCCAAGGTCCTTTGAGGTGTATATTACCTTTATATACTCTCTCCTCCTGTGTTATCAGCGAGTACAAGAGGTGCTTAGAGACTGGCAGAACACAGCCTAATTCCATCAGTGCTGTGTGCAGCAAGCCCATAGGGAACAGTTTAACTGAGACATCTGGCTGGCCTGCTGGTGTTGGTTGTATGCAGGTCAGAGTTCACATGTACTTACTTGTGCTGCTTTGGCGACTGACACTCATGGCTGTAAGAGGTTGACTGTTGTAAACCAAAATACTGCTCGCCATTACTTATGAAATGCTGGACCTTAAGTGATGATGACTTGGTTGGGGGAAGCTGGCCCACTGTGTTGCTCCTTAAGCTAATAAGACTCCCTATAGTCTTTGTGATGGTGACAGTGATGAGCTGAGTCTAGCTACTAATGAGGACTTATTTGCTATGGATGATGGGCCTGATAAGCCATCTTTGTACACTGAGGAGGATTCCTTTGTTTGTCAGATGAAATGTTCACGTTCCCCCTTTTCTTTCTTAGAAATAACACAACTAACAAGCTTAGCTGGAGCCGAGTTAGGAGCTAGGAGATCATTTACAGTAAATGGCGCTTTTTTTTTTTTTTTTTTGTGGAACTCGTCAACCTTGGGTAGAAACAAGATGTAGAATAGAAGTCAATTCACATGTAGCCTCTCAGCTTCACTGACATTTTCTGAAAATATGCAGAAATTGCTCATTTTTAAAGAAAAATGTGATCGTGGACCGTTAATTTAGTGTGTCCACTTTCTTTCTGTCTTTCTTTCTTTTTTCCGACTGGCACAGCTTGAGTTTTCAGTATTAAATGGCGTGAAGGTTTTCAAACAGTTTATATCTGTCTCAGCCATCTGTGGGATCCATCAAACCTGAGTTGCAGTTCATGGATGAATCCATATCTCAAAAGACTCAAATGAACACCATAAACCTTAAATTATGCATTCCTCCGCATACAGAGCGCCCCAAAGAGTTGGTCCATGTTGAAATCTTTTTCAGATCATTATTACCTGAAAAAGTGCTCATAGGAACTTTGTCCATAAGCAACCTTTGAGGCAGAATAACTGAGTCTGCCTCTCTCTAGTATCTGCAAGCCCTGCAGACGATACGTAAATTACTTGGGCTGCACTGAATGTGCATAAATGCATATGTAATAGTGGAAGCTGGCTTTTAATGTGTGTTTTGGAATCATGCGCTTAGTGCTGTGATTCATGATTGCTGCCCTTGTTTACTCACTGTTTTCCTGTGGTGATGTGAGGCCATACTTGGTTGCCAACCCTGGGGAAGAGAAGCTACTGAGAACTTTAATAAATGCCGTTGGATTTCGAGTTCACAGGTCATCACACCTTTGTACAACTCATTTTGAGAGGGATCAATAACTGCCATGGTTTCGTGCAAAATTCCTTGCCTGCAGGGTCGTTGTACAACGCTTATATTTAGTTTTCTCACAAATAATAATAATTTCTTCAATATGCATTTTCAATTTGTGGATTGAAATGCTCTTTCTATTAAAGTGGAGTAATGTCTTGCTCAGATGCAACAGAAATACAGACATGACCTGAACACAGACTAAAACAAATATAAGAGCATAAAGCTAAGCAGAAACTAAAACAGAAAGTTTCAGGGGCACTGCCAGCTGAGTAATGTGTTAAATCAACCAACTAAAATTTGGAATCTTGTGTCATCTAAGTAGGTGTTAATTAGCCCAACAAAAATGTGCTTGTGTCACATCACGCGTCTTTGAAAACAAAACTAACGTTGACTAACTAAAGCTGAATTATTTGTGATCTTAAGTTGATTTATTTATATATCTTGTGCCTGTCACACGTAAGGTGCGGCTTTCAGTTTCTCCTGAGAAGACAAAAAAACTGTCCAGAGATCCTAAAGAGTGAACCACTTGCTCATTTGGATACACTAGCTTCTAAGATCAGAAATTCCCGTGGGTTTGTGGCTTTCTCCGGGCTGTTTGTACTTCTTTTGCCTTAGTTTCCTGTTCTGAGGTCAGTGTCCAGATACGGCTGTGTGCTGAAGCACTTTGGATAATTACTTCTGTAAATAAATCTGCCTATAGGCTTGGGATTTTAGTAGTAGTGACAAAAAACACCCGTCTGAATATTATGTTAAATATTTCAATCTGTGTTACTTTGTAATCTTACAGTAGGCAAACAGTTATTTGAAAAACTGGAAGAAAAAAGCAATGATTGAAGTACTGCGGTGCTTATAATGCTTTCAGAGTAATGCCCTATTCCTTGAGGATTTGGGTTTGAGAGTAATTGGGAGGATTAATATTTTGAAAGGACAGCTTTAAAGGTCACTGTAATGGTATGACCTCAGAGATCCTTCTCAAGGATACCTCTGTGAGTCATCTCCTCTCCAGTCAGGCGGGTAATAATCAATAGTATCAATAAGCTTTTCAGGGAGCTTGCTCACACACATGCTTAGATATACACACAAAATAGATACTTTCTTAGATTTTCTCTCACATATTATCAAGTAGGCTATAGTGAGTGACTATCAATCCCAAGATTCTGCTAATATAATAATAGCACTGTATTTTGAGCGAACGCTCGGTGGTGCACATTATCCCTCTGCCATTTCCTCAATCCCTCTCATCTTTCCTCACCTTCATTTGTCTCATGTCTCTTTCTGTCATTACTGACAGGGTTCAAAGCCCTCTACAAAAAGACTGCAGCATAAAGAACTGTTTTCCCACCAGAGCATCTCTCATTGAAGAGCCCAAAACATGAATAAATTGCTTTAATTAGCAGATCTATTATTAGGTAGCATTTGAAATGCTGTAGGACGGGATTCACAGAGGAGAAGCAGCAATGGCTGGAGCTGATGGTTTTGATAGTTGTGAATTTACGACTACACAGCCGTGATGCATCTAAGCCTGCCATAGACCAGGGGTGTAAGTGACTGTGAGTATTGCAGTATTGGATAATTGGCTGACAATATACTAATTAACGCAATTACAGCATAATTAGCACAAACACTAAACCTTGCACTGTTGGTATCCAGTTTACAATGTAGACTGATTGTAGTTTTGTTTGAATCAAGTAAAAATGAATGAATAAATAAATGAAACAGTTAATTTGACAAAAATGACAGTAAGACAGTATGGACCATGAGATCAGAAGAGGGGTACAGTTTCAGTGTGAGGTTTTCCTGAGGTCGGAGGGAGATTTAGTCAGTCACTGTTTAGCGAGATGAATTTGGCTAGCCATCAAATGCCTTGGAAGAAGATTTGAAAGGAGCATCTTATCCTAATATTAATATTATAATATAATATTAAATGAATATTAAATGAATTCCGACAGTCCTGATTTGGTCACATTTAAACCAGTGCGGCGCTTGTTTTAACACATCCCAGTAAGCCTTCAGTGAAAGATGAGGAGAGAGGATGGATCAGCAGGCCAGTATGGCTGAAGGATTGGCCTTTCTGCACAGAGAGAGGACCTGTCTAACGTTACCTTCATTAACTAGAGGTTGATGTAGGAATACAAGCTCTCAAGGCTTGAATTCCAAGCATCTTTACCCATTTTTGCTTATTGACCATGATTAACTGAAGATGAATGTGTTTTGTTTCTTTGATACAAAGACTAACAGCATCTGATCATTACAGTTCTGCAAAAGCCCCCTTTTGGAAATCCAAGTGGTCATGATCTTGAAGCGTGATGATTTGGCGCCCAATAAATATATCTGATTTGATTTGCACAACCATGTTGTCATGGTTGGGAAAAAAAAAAAAGCCTCCGATTAATGAGAAGATAACAAGTGCGGCCAGTGATAGAGTTGAGGTTCTGTGTGAAGGAGGTGCTGTAACATCTGCAGCCTTTGGTGACTGCTTTTTGAAATACTATAATTAAACCATCTTCAGAATCTGAATGGAGGAGCACAGAGAGAAAAGCAAACATCCGATAGTCATTATTCTTCCACACATTTTGTTCTCATTGTGTGCAATTTTCCACTGCAAGAAAAATTAAGGGAGCATACTTGAGCTTTGCTTCCAATAATCCAAAGTACCTGCACTGTTTTCTCACTTCAGATGTTGGCTTTATTGTGACAAGCAAGACTGGGACCAAGTCTTGACAGCACCCAGATTTTTGGATGTGGTTTATTTACATCAATACTAGTTGCTTGTCAGACAAATGGTTGTAATTGCATTTCAATCACTATTTTACCCAGGACATTCTTTATTTATGGCAATACAGAAATATCCAGTTTGAGACACACACGCTGCTTTAGTTAATTAATAATTAATAAATTATCATTGGCTAGATAATGTTAACAGTTACCAGGCAGTTACTTACCAGTTGAGAAGAAACGCATTCGTTCATTCACCAAGAACTGTTTCCATCAGTGGAAAGCAACCCTCTTGTTTGCTGAAATTAGCATGCTAACTAGCTGGGCCTGGTCTCCCCCGTGACAATTTTTAGATACTGAGTCACTGTAGCAGCTATGCTGCCCTGAAGAGTTAGTGCCATTCAAAGGGTGTGTTATAACCTCTTGTCTTGTAAATGGAAATATTTGTATGCTAACTTTGGATATGTAGCTCATTTAAAGCTTTTTTTTTTTTTAATGAAAGCATAGACTTGGACACATACCCTCAAAATCAATCCAAACAACATGGCAAACCAAAGTGGAAAGCTCAGCTTTAACAAAATGCTTTATGTCAACAATCAACGGAGCCCTGTGCCAATGTGTGAAAACCAGCAGCAGCACAAATAGAGCCAAAGAAAAAGCTGTTCATACAGATAAATTCCCAAATAACTGCCAGATGAGCAGCTTTAATCACCTTCTAAAAAGCTTATTGAAGGCTATCTTTCCATGGAAGGAAAGTTCAAGCCTGTTCATAAAGATTTCAGTCCTTCATAGCAAAATGGGAGCGAAAAGCAATTTGTCAAGAACATAGCTAGAATGATATTTGCTCAGTAGACATGACTGACACCAGCAGGTTTACTTGTGAAAAAAGAGGTCAGGATATTATGGAGTTCCACAAGCTGTGTTGAACTCTGACTTTTCAGTCCACTGCTTTAGCCTACTTCATTGCAACTCAAAGTATTGCTGCACCCTGCAGATAGCGTTAGTGTCTGGAAGCCAAACACATGCTGTCAAAGAATGTTTTTTTTTTTTCTTTTTTCTTCGTTCTTGTGCATTACAAATAAAGCTCTTGGCTGTAGGTGTTTTACTTTATGATTGAATAAAGCATTGCCATCAAAATTTTGAATGGTCCTTGGATTGGATAGTCACGAGGAACACTCATTTGTATCTATCAAATCCACTATTTCTCATAGCACATGCAACATATAACAATGTGGCATCAGCCGCAGCAGCAGCAGCTGTGTTTTGATAAGATTTGCATTTGGTTCCTTGGCTTCATTGTTACCAGTGTGTCAGATACCCACTGCTGTTTTTTTTTTTTTTTTTTTTTTTTTTTGGGTAACCGACTGTTGCCTCAAGATCAAACTGTTTTACGAAACAACAAAACGCATTTGACTGTTCTTTAATCATAAAGAATGTCAGTGTTCATTTGTAGAAACCCAAGTAACATCCTCCAATTTTATGAATTGATTTGAGTTAAATACATTTCATGAATCAGAGCAAGTCTGATTAGCTCAATTTCACGGACATCAAAAGAAGAAGTGAATCAAAACACTGCGGGCCGGGAGTCATTTGTACCGGCGTTCTTAATTATTTAAAAACCTTTTTTGTGAACAAGAAACACACATAAGTCAAACAGGTGGCAGGCGGCTCATACAGCTTAACAGCAGCATTACAAGAGTGTGTGAAATTTGGTTCAACATTTTATTAAACATGCTTAAATAAAATCTATTACATAGAGCTAAAAACACCTAACAGCGTGAGCTTTAGAGGCGGTGGGTTTTAGTCAGTTGCCTGCCCTGGTTTCAGTCTTTATGCCAAGATAACCTAATTGTCTCTAGGCTCTAATTTTATACTTAAGACGCACATGAGAATTGTAGTCATCCTTTTATCTAACTCTCAGAAGGAGCGTTGTCCAACTAGATGTTTATTAATACTGGGGGTATGTACTCTTCTCACAGTTGAGTTTATCACTCAGCTAAGTGAATTCCTCTTTCAACAAGACAGTTGTTAACAATGTCAGCGAAATCAGAAAAATTGTTCAAAGAAATGAGTTTTAATCCCTACGGCTCAATGTACCCTATTATTAATGTCTTTATGCCCTATTAAGATAATATCATGATTGCTTTTGGTGACAGTGTGGTCCAGAGCTGCAGCCTCATACTCTGCCTCATTACAGACACAATTATCAAGAATTAGAAGACCGGTTGAGAGGCAAGTCTGGCTTATGTGTGTTTCTTAATGTCGTGATGATATTGTGATATTATCTAATGGGCATGTCTGTAACAGGCTTCTGTATTTGAATGTGCCTAAGGATGAAATATGAGTTTATTCCTGTGAGAAGGCTTCAGCTTTGTAAATAGGTTTGGTGCTCAGGGCAAAGTGCTCTCCCTTCACAGTGTGGCAGTCAGTTCACATCTGTGCTGCCACTTCCAGGGGCGCAATTAAGGCAGAAAATAAATGTAGGTCGTGCAGACATCAGCTTGTGACATGCTATGACACAGCATGAAACTAATATAATATGACTATATTAGTTCAGTTAGTTTAGTAAAAATGTTTTAAATGACAGTTTGGTAACTTACAAGCCACAAGAGGGAAACATGATAAACTGCAGACAGTCAAACATACATTATGCATGTCTGCATTACTGGAACTTCTAACTGATGAGAGGATGCGCTGCACACTAGAGCAGTAAAACATAATCAAACTATTTTACTAGATTAATTTAGGATATTTATTTTGTCTTTAATGACAAACAGCCTCTTTACCACTTCACTGTCTGCCATATTCATGGGAAGTCTGACTTTCAGGCTCTGCCTGAGTGATAATCAGTGGTCTATACAACCACTTTACTTTCCACTGAACATTTAATGGAGTGAGGATAAGCCTCTCATACAGGCTGCGGGCCATTCCAGGGAGTTTTTCTCCCAAATGGGTATTTCATCACAAATGCAGGAGGTAACCCTGCCCCACAGTTTACTTGTTCACCATGTCAAAAAATTGTAGCTACAGGATTTAGTCAGAATAAAAAAAGAAACGCGTATATTGAGTCTGCCGAAATTTGGGATCATCAGTAAATTGACTAACCATGGCTTGGAATATCACGTACATACTTTTACTGGACAAATTTCAGGAATTTTGTTTCAGGGTATAAATGTCTTTGGCCCTCAGTTATTCAGTGTGTAATTTTATTTGTTTATTTATTTATTTTAGCAAGCCAAAAACCGCTGCTTATGTGTGTCATAGTCAATCTGATGGATTTATTCTCCAGTTGAAGTGTCCTGGTGACCTACTTGGCTCAGATGTTTGTCGTGCACCACCAGCACCATGTTCTGGTTTGAGTCTGCCCTGGGGACGTTATCACTCGTTACCTTCCCAGTGAGCATTAAACAGATGGCCATGAAAATATTTATTTATTTATTTATTTTTTTAAACAGTGGTCTTGGTAAAGTGTTAAAGTCTTTTTAATACAATTTAGACTGCAACTTAAGGGAATTCACAAAAAAAAAAATATTTTCACACAATTATCACATGAGAGAGCCATGAATAATTCAACTGACATGAAAATATATTTAGCTGTGATCAGTTACTAAGACAAACAAGTTATTTGAATATATGAAGGAAATTGTAATGAAAATTTTTTTTACTATTCTGTGACATTTAAAGACAAACCTATTTGATTTAATTATAACATTAGACACATTTCTTAACAAAGACACAGTTGTTGGTCTACATATCGTAGAAGTGTATTCCTGACGCTTACATTTTCCCCAAGCTCTTATCTTGTGCTGAACATCTGTGTGCCGCAGTCAGGAGGTGTTATCATTGTGCATGACCTTGACTCTCCTCTCCAGAGATTGCTACATTGTGCATTGTGTGGTTTTAAGGGTGACAGAAGAAAGGCACACAACTGTCATAACTTCCATGCCATTAAAATCGCCTGTGCAAATGTAATTTCCGGAGATCATGTTTCGTAGCGCACTTTTCAGAGGTTGCAAACACCTTGTCCTGGCCACACACAGGCAGAGAAACGCATTCACATTCCTTCCCCCTCATTGAGTGAATGACAGTGTTCAACTGTTCCACTTAATTGTAGTTTATACTGCCTGAGAAAGAATGTCTGGCATTTATTGGTTCCCTGTGTTTTACTTGTATGAGTGTGTGTGTATGTTTGGAATACGTGTCTCTAAGAGATGAGCAACTCGTTATTTTCCAATGTTTTTTTTTTTTTTTTTCTTTTTCAAATCTAAACTTAAAATGGACTTATTTGCTTCTTATTGAGAATTAGCAGTAAAATTAAGCTATAGCCAAAAGTCAGGATAGTTTGCTCAGCTTTAAGAATGTAATGCAAATGCAATGCAAATGAACAGATAATACAAATTTTCCTTATTCTTTGTATATTTTCTTCACAAAGGATTGTTAGGATTACAAATTTGAAGATGTGAAATGATAGTTTGATGATAGGGCTTTTCGCTACAATAAATTTGCATGCATTTTCAGCATCTTGATGTGTTTCAGTGCTCTTACAATCAGGACTGCATCACCAAACAAAAGCAATTCTACCATCAAGCAGTTTGGTCATCACCATCTCTTTCCCATAATTAAGTAATTATGAATTATTTAGGGATAATTGTTATAGCTGATACACAACGATGACTATTTTATTGATGTTTTCCTGTTCATTATGGCTCAGTATAAAAAACACATGCAATTAGTTGGTGGGTGAGTTGAAAGTATTTAATTAATTTGACTAATTTTTTGAGTTTATTTAACAATGTATTTACTTATAGACACTTATCACAACTTGGCCTTATATTCTTATATTCTGCTGGCATTTCTGTACAATCAGATTCACTTAAAATACCAAAGTTGGAGCAGTGATGCAAAGGGTTTCATATCACCACCCACTAATACTTGGCTGCTCTGCATAAAGTGGTGGAAAGTCAGATGCTGTCCAGTCTGGGTCTGTGAAGTATATTTTAGGATGGAAGTGCTTACAGCACTCACTTGTTGCTCACTTGTATTCATTCTGCATGATACTTTTACCTAAGCCATTATTTTTATGAAACTGAGGCCAAGTTGTTTTCCCTGCAGCACTCTTCTGTGGTCTTTTTTCCTCTGTAATATGTCATGCATCTCTGTCAAATGATCTTTTAGTCTCAAAATGTATTTCAGTTGTTGTTTAATGTCTTTCTCACAATATCTTGTGGAGGTGACGTTGGAAAGCTCGCTGTTCAAGCTTGTGCTGTCATTTTATGAAGATATGCAATGCTGCGAACTGTGAAGCTTCTGTAAAGCTCTGTCTCGCCATTAAAAGTGTAGACTTTGATCCATGGTCTAGGCCACAGGTCACACAAAAGAAAGCTAAATGACTTTTCCAGAGTAAAACAAAAGGATTGCTTTAACAAGACATAGCTGTTCCATTTACTGCACACTCCTAATCCTTCCACAAAATCACCCTGCCTTTATTAGCCATGCCTGACTGCTACTCATCCAGAGTGCCACTGACACATGAGCACAGGTAATCCCATAGTGCTACAGGTGGAGATCAACCATTTCCACCACTGTGACTCAGGTAGGCTTCATGTCCGAGTCACCGGATGAACTGAATGTACCACACAACTGTTAGCAACACCAAAGAGTGACAGTACGCATACATTAATAAATGTCACCCACTCCTTTTCTAGTGCGCACTTTTGGGAAACCATGGAGACTATTGTGCACATTTTTAAAATGTGAATTTAAGGGGTTTTGAGAGCGAATATGAGGTGAAAACTGTAACCAAAGACTACAAGACTGATAGGAGTGATGTTTAAGGAGCATATGTTGGTGTGTGGGCAGCATGGCCGCCGGCGTGGCTTTCCTCCAGGCACTCCAGTTTTCTCCCACCGTCCGAAGACATCATGTTTGGGTCAACTGGTGACTCTTAAGTTGTCCGTAGTTCTGAGTGTGAGTGGTTGTTCATCTCTGTCTGTCTCTGTGTGTTGGCCCTGTGATGGACTGGTGACCTGTACAGGGTGACTCCTCCTTCACCCAGTGTGAGCTGGGATTGGCTCCAGCACCCCCTGTGACCCAGAAACAGATAAGCGGTAGAAGATTAATGAATGAATGAATGATTGTTGGTGTGTGTGTGTTCATGGATGTTCCAGCTGTTCTGAAGTGTTAGTCCTTTTGTATGCGGTCCTTTTTCTCACAGAGTAGACGGGATGTCTGAATTAAGCATAGCAAGCTGATTTGATCAAGATATTTGATATTCTCCCTGTATATTTCTTTGGTTTGGATCCAAACAATCATAGTAGTTTCCCTTCGTATATACTGCATTGTACTGTAAATTACTCTGGGGTAGGTCGATTGGGTAGACCACCAATGCTGCAGTAAATTACACTCATATTTGTCACATTGTGTTATTACAATCTCAGCGCTCATGATTTGTTGCTTTAGAACCCCTACCTCCCCTTCTCTTGCCTCCTTCTTTCCTCCTGCCTTTCTCCTATAATTTATATCCTCGTGCTTTCTTTTCTGCTTCGCATATTCTCCAAGCCTAGTTGAATAAAATACAAAATGTCTTGCTTGTTGTTCCATCATGCTCTGGCTTTCTACTCTTTTCTTGCGCATTTTTGTTTAATTCTCCAGAGACACACAGTTACGCCAGTTCTGGAGAAGACAGTCTCTCTATCCACCTTCTTTCTCACTGAGACAAAACTACAGACGAGCTCGTTTCTCTTTTGTGTTTGTTGTTCTTCATTCCTCCTCCCTCCATAGATCTTCACAAGACAGCATAACTGCCTCAGGGATGACTGACAGAGGGGGAAAAAAAAAAATAAAAAAAAAAAATATATATATATATATATATATATATATTTGTAGGGGTGCAGGTGCTACAAATGACCTTTAGTGTGTATGTATGTTCTCCATTGTGCATCTGTGTTCATGCTTTTGCATACTGAGCGTATACTGGCTGCTGGCCCTTTGCAGATAAAGCCTGGTCTTCTGGGGGCCCACTTGTGGCGGGCTGATATTGCCTGTCTGTAATGCCAGGAAGCTTAGGGAGCTGCAGACCCTTAGGCATCAGCCCAACACAATTAAGAACAAGGAAAACAACATGTGTGCTGTAAACAGGGTCTGAAGGCCAAAGTGGCTGCCTTGTTTGTATTGTTCTGTTTTAGGTGTTAATGTCTTGAAAGTATGTAAAATTGTACTTGTAGGGTAATATTTACTGCATTATTTACTTATCATTTCATTCAACCTTTTTGTTGTTTGTTTTTTTGTTTTTTTTCCCCACAGCTACGTGATTTGGTTTTACTTTTTGGTGCTTTGTGCTGTTTACGTTTCCAAAGGGGAAGCAATAAAAAGGTTTGGTTTTATGTGCTCACGGGACTTCAAAATGTCTGTCAGCTGTCAGCCCAGCTCTGTAATGTAACCTGACTTTAACGTGCATCACTGCTGTAGCAAGTGACTTTAGCTTCAGAGCCACTGATATTTCCATCAGTCCCAGATATATTACAGAATGTTATGATGCTAATATGCCAAACCATGCAAACATTAGCATTTTGCTCGACTTTGCTGAAGCTTCAGAGATCCATGGCCGTTAGTGCGTGTTAAGATTCATTTCTATTCACTTTCCCTTGTAATGGTGAAGGAACATGAACAACTAAAGCCTGTCTGTATGGCAAATGGATTTTTTTATATGAGTAAAAAGCGCTGGGTACGAAGGAGCACTTTAGGCTTGTGGGAAATTAACTCGACTCAGCTTTTTGTAAGTTTTTCTATTCTTTAGCTTGTAGCCTTTTAGCTGGCTTGTCCACATTAAAGGAGAAGGGCACAAAGGGCGCAAATGGAAGTGAAGAAGAAAAAACCTGAATGTAGCAGTCTGGCAGTGGGAGGGTTTATCTCAGCAGTCCACATCCATTTAGCCTGACTGCTTCTGTCCAGACTTCTGTCCAGGTTTGGGTGCTAAGCATGCAGGTGGCAGCAGACGTTTTAATTTTTAATGATAAGCTTCGGCACATCAGAGTACTATTGTTCCAGACTTTCTGTGTAAGCTTTTTGGAAAATACAGTTAATGCAGATTTATGTGTACACACAAAAGTGGACCACACTAACCAGTGGATTAAATCCTCAGCCACTTCACAGTGTGCGATGTGTTCTATCTGGGTAAACATTTGTCTGTGTGGGATTTATTGGTTGCAGCAGGAGTGTAGAAGCTCATCACTGTCAAGCATGATAGTGATTATCTGGTTTACAGGACCATAGGCACATTAAAGCAAGGCCTGCTGAAGGCTGTGTAAGCTAGTGTTTGTAACAGCATGAAAGAACAGAAAGGTGTTCCCACAGCTATAAAACAGGTAAACAGCAGATGCATGACAGACATTACTATCTCAGTCCCTTCATCTCCTCTTTCTCCTTACTCCCTGCCTCTCCCTCTATCTGTATCTCTATCTATCTATCTATCTATCTATCTATCTATCTATCTGTCTATCTATCTGTCTATCTATCTATCTATCTGTCTATCTATCTGTCTATCTATCTGTCTATCTGTCTATCTGTCTATCTGTCTGTCTGTCTGTCTGTCTGTCTGTCTGTCTGTCTGTCTATCTATCTATCTATCTATCTATCTATCTATCTATCTATCTATCTATCTATCTATCTATCTATCTATCTGTCTATCTGTCTGTCTGTCTGTCTGTCTGTCTGTCTGTCTGTCTGTCTGTCTGTCTGTCTGTCTGTCTGTCTGTCTGTCTGTCTGTCTGTCTTTATGTACTTGGTTGTTCTGTTGCAGTTTTGCTTTGGCATTGTACTTTCAGATTATAGATGATTTCAAATGCGATACAATCTGAGAAACAGTAACACCTAGGGCTGCTTTATCTCCAACATCGACAAAGGATTCGGGGAGGGGCTTGCTACAGCAGTGTACATGCTTGGCCCTGTTAGGCAGTCGGAAAAACATGGAGGGAATGTAAGATGTGCAGAGGAATTGAAGCTGTGTACCTGGTTCTCATTAGGGAGGTTTTCTTTGTCCTCTGCCTCAGATGAACTCATTGTTACAGTTTCTGAGCAAGGACCATGAGGGGAGAGTGAGATTGGCATCTCAAGAGTGTATCAGGGATTAGAGGTGATTTTGTGCTTGTTAGGATGGCTATGATTGCAGGTATTGATTTGGATTTCTACGGCTGCTTTAATGGTTTTTGAGGCTGTCGCGAGCACGTAACATAACTAAGTTTACACACAAACAAACATACACACATTTGAGCGAACACACATGTGCACAAGTTGCTCCAGTGGAATGAAGGAGAGAGTGATAGCCCTTGTTGAAGAGCAGCCTTTCTCTTTTCCCTTGAATATTTTCCACCACATTCTTTTCACTCGTCATCCATGAACTATGCTGGAAAATATATGCACTTGATACTTATTATACTTACTTGTAGTAGCAGAAGTTTTAATGTTTGTAAAACCATATTTAAACTACTGGAACGCCAACAATAGCAAAATAATATATAACATTATAATCCGAATAACAAGTCATAAGCCTCCTTTTTATGTATTATATCTACATATCCTTCTGTAAAGTAATGTTTTAAGGATAGACCTGTTACAAAAGATATTGCTGAGGAATTCATGTGGTGTGGTTTTTTTTATTCGTTTTGTTTTGAAATTTCCAAAGCCTCTCCAGGTTCTAGCTGAATATTTCATGTGCGAGATGTGTGTAGGTGCTAATTATGTTGTCAAACAGGATTATTGTAAATACAAGGTGCTTACACAGCAATATTAATGCACCATATCTAATTCCTTGGAAGCTATTTCTGTTTTTATTAGTACTACTCTTCATTACATGTACAGACTCTATGATAAATTTCATTATGGCTGTTTCCTTGACATATACAGCAAGAGCTCTATCTGTAATTTGAAAAATATTATATATTTCTAAATTATTCTCATCTTGGTTTAATCAGCTTTGCACTCTTCTAACCCTCTAGGGTCTCGTCTCCGCCAGGAAGACTTCCCTCCCCGCATCGTGGAACACCCCTCTGACCTCATTGTGTCCAAAGGGGAACCAGCCACTCTCAACTGTAAAGCAGAGGGCCGTCCAACCCCCACGGTGGAATGGTACAAAGATGGGGAGCGCGTTGAGACGGACCGTGACAACCCCCGCTCCCACCGTATGCTGCTGCCCAGCGGGTCCCTCTTCTTCCTGCGCATCGTCCACGGACGACGGAGCAAGCCCGATGATGGCAGCTATGTGTGTGTGGCCCGAAACTATCTGGGCCAGGCGATCAGTCACAACGCATCACTGGAAGTAGCCAGTAAGTTCTCTTGATGTGGGTTGCTGTGTGAAATACTGTAACACTCATCAGGAAAAATCATCTAAAATATAAATAACGACAGTCAAATGTACAGAATTGTACAGAATTCTACCAGATAGCCAAAGCTTTGGCAAAGGCAAGCCAGGACGCTATCTTTGATACCCAGATAGTTGTTAGAGCTGCTTCAAAGCTTTTTCTCGTCTCCTAGTCAATCACGACGACAGCACGGGTTTAATATTGGGCTTCAAAGAAAGTAAACAGATTATTTGAAAATGGGAAAAGCAAAATATTTTCTTCTAATAAGCTTTAACCTGCTAAACCTGATCAAAAAAAAAAAAAAAAAAGAAAAATCAACAAGACAATCAACCACTATCAAATTCTGTAAAACAGGACATGGTACGTTTAGCTCCTACGGGCCACAAAAGTATATTTTAGTGTGAACGTTGTTGTCTATGTTTAGAAGCGATACATATAATAGAAAATGAGGAGCAGAGGAGAGCGAAATGCTTTATTTGATTGGAAATCCAGCCACGGCACGGCCACGTCTGTAGGGGAAAAGATACTGAATCAAATGGGGGTAGATGTTGCAGTTAAGTTGTAGTAAATTTAGTTATTACCATAGACACTTAGTGTTAAATTGTTGCAAACTAAGTGTCTGCCTGGTGTGGAGGCTTTACATTTTGCTAAAATTTTTATCACAATTTGTAAATGTGCAGTCAGTGAGTGGCTGAAGAGGATCAATGGCATCTGTGTGCCTGGAATCATTGTTAGCATGGATAGAAACATCACATTTCTCCTTTGGTTTATTCCACTTTTCTAGTAACGTACATTATTTTTGACACTGGGAATAGACTCTCTGAGGTCCCTAGATGTCCCAAGACACTGAGAACATGCATATGAGCCTTAATATTGTGGGGGAATTCTTGTTTTACTTTGGGTATGTCTTTTTATGGTCAGGGCGGAACAGGTTAAATAATCTCCTTTATAGTCTTTTGAAGAAAAAGTGGTTACATTTTAATCATTACCTGCTTTTCATGGATGGAAAATGCATTTTTATTTATTTACCACATGGTGTCTTTGCACTTAACAACACTACTGATTTTATGGATTTCAGTGTACAGGGACCAAAATCTGCAAAGGTAAAAGACTGTTTCAGTTTGTTACTTTTGCACCAGTATGGGTCATTTTTATGGCTGAGGGACAGGTGGCAATTCACAATGCAACCCACCTGTCAGAGATGGCAACAGCTGTGTGTCTGCTTTAGTCCCCAGCTTTAAACAAGGCCTGAGTGTGCTCCTAACAGGTGATAGTGTCTCTTCGCTGAATCGTAGTGCTGCAAGTGTCAGGTGAGTGCTGCTGCCAGTTTAACGCTCCCCCACTGCAGCATGTCCACATCAGGAATCTGCCAGGTTGCACGCAGCAGTCAAATGTATGTGTGTGTTTGTATGTATGTTTAGTTGTGAGTGATGGAATGAGGCCTGTGGAGAAGCTGACAGGGTAAAGAGCAAAAGGTCAGGGGTAACGACCATCAGAGTAGGGTAAGTGCAGATGGTCAGAGAGACCCCATGGAGCTCAGCTTTTACAAGTCCATAAACACTGGAATCAGACTGGAAAATAACAAGGAATTCTCTGAAAGAAGGCGGTGTAGACAATAAGGGTTAACAATCACAGTCATGCCTTCATACACTGCAGAGCCTCCCAACCCTTTCTGTTGATTCCGCTGTTCTGCTCAGCTGCATCAGCTAGCAGAGCTCCACCTAGACACTTTCACAAAGCTTTTAGAACAATAACACCCCTGTGGTATCCATTTCACCTTTTGAATTACAAAACCTGCATCTCAGACTCTGTGCGAAATTTATATCCAGTGTTACTTGAATCCATTGTTTGTGCAATACCTTATTTTACACAGGTCACTGTGCAATATTCATATGCTGCTACTCGAAAATACTGTTGTGCACTACGTCATTTTTACACTGGTCACTTTTGAATACCCTGGTCCCTTTTTAAGTATACGGTCACTTGTTGTCATGCAAATCATGTATATATATATTCTTTTCTTTTTATATTACATTCTATTGCATGATATTTAACTCTATCTATATCTTATCTTATTCTTCATCTAAGAAGACTGTACAGCAATCCTGGTGTTTGCTTACATACAACAACAATAAAGAGGATTCTGATTCTGATTCTGAAAGAATTGGTCAAACAATTTGATGGTATTGCCAGGTCAGCACTCCTACACCGAGAAGCTAAGCCCTCTAGGGGGACAGTTTATTACTGGGAGTTCACTAAATTTACTGCTAGGTTTTAAGGTCAAGGGGGAACACAGAGAGGACTTGTTGAAGCTGCCTCAATGAGTTATGTCTCCCTGCCTCGTCCCTCAGAGGTCACACAGATTCATGGGTCATCCTGGGGCTGCAAGGTAAAACGGAATCCCCTTTGGTGGATGCTGCTGAGTTCGGGAGTTGAGGAGAAGACTGAGAAACAGGGAGTGTGCAGAGGAGGGCTGAGCTTAATCTGTCAATAGAAGTGTCAAATAATTGGCCTAGTCTTGTTAATGTGTTTGTTGTTAAGTTTGTGTTGCATCTTAGCTGCATAAAAGTATGCAAAGCTATACTTTTTAAATGTTCAGCTCAGACAATACAACCCTTGTGCACAGACTGTATGATCAAGCCAACATCATATTTCACCTGTTATATTTGCCACCTAGCAATCACGCAGGCAACAATATTATGACTCAATGCTCTAATATTAACAACAAATAATAATAATACATTTTATTTGTAGAGTGCTACAGACAGAAGGTGCAAAGGTACAGATAAAAAAGTGCTCAAATTCAAAAGTTAGGTGCAAAGAATAACATCTAAATAATATAACATTAAGAATAGCAGTGAGAGTGTGAAGGCAAAGCAAGAATAAGATAGATGGGATGAATGTTGGAATTACAAGTTAAATGCCAAGTGGAACAGATAGGTTTTGAGGTGAGTTCAGTGCAGTCATGTATGTTTTGTGGGAGGGAGGTGGAGGGTGGGGGCAGCAACAGAGTGTTATTCGAGCAGAATCATGGTCGGCAGTAATAAAGCAAGTCTGAGAAGCTCTGAAGTTATGGTAACATCATGCCTCATGAACTGGTTTGTCAGAAACATCATTATTATCCACTTACACTGTAACTGAGAACAGACACGTATGCTCCAGAAATGATTCAGACTGTCTGTGTAGTCCGTATTGTGCGTGTCCCATCATGTACAGTCAAATACATTCACTGACTTTCATTACGGCGCCATCGTCAGGTTAAATTTTAAGTTAATTCCAGTAAAACAAACGGTCATATCAACCTCCGTTTTCCTTTGTGTATAGGCAAGTGCTCATCAGCTAATTTTCCAATGCTAACATAACACTGTGACCATGGTTAACATTTGACCTGCTTAAAAACAGCACGCTAGCAGTCTCGCTGTGGGCATGTTTGCATAAGGATGTTTGCTCAAAGCAGCATGGTGCCTAAATATATTCCCAAACAAGATTCTTGAATTTGGCATTGTCATTTGAAACACAGAACAACGCAGAACAGTTGTTGTGATGCATCTTTCTGTGATGGAATGGAATTTCCTGAGATGCTGTAACAGAGTAGGGAGTATATTGCCTTAATAAAATGAAAATCTATATTACTTTCATTTTATGCTTGCGTAGTAGCCAATACTTGCAGTGCACTCAAGATATGATGCCATTAGTCTATTAAATGAACACTCTCTTTTGTCCCTAAGTATAGATATTACATTGTCAGAGTTAATTTACATGATTGGTTTTTGTGAATATTGTCCCACTTTATATAATAAGATGAGTTCATGGCTCACTTCCTGCATAGACACTGCAATGCATTGAAAAGAATCTCTCAGAGCATTTGACATGTTGACAAACTAAATATGAAGGCTAGTGGAAAATGAATCACACGTAAAACTCTTACGTCCAATTTAGAAACTTTTTTCTCCTGCTGCCAAAATATTATTTAAGCAAATTGAGAGAGAGATGATGAAAAGTGGGGAGATGGCTGACAAAAGACAGTGTTTGAAGCTGACAGATGTAAAGTGATGGGACCAGGAAAGGAGTGACAGAGACAGATGGGAACAGAGGAGGGAGAGGAAGAAGTGTCTGTCCTTCAAGGCACAGACGCGAAACTTGTTTGCTGAAAATTGAGGTGACGTGGTTGAGACAGTGACAGATGTAGTATGTGCTGGTGCCTGAAGCGTGACCACGGGGTTGAAGTACTGTGCATAAGCACACACAACATGTTTGCACCCACTCGCTCGCTCGCACACGCACACACACACACGCACACAGACAAGTGGAACCTTTTCCAAAAGTGAAAGATGTGAAAGGAGAAAAAGAATTTAAAAAAGACATATAACTTACTTCCTATCCAATAAATGTCACAGAAGACACTCAGCATATTTTTTTCTGCCTGCAGGGACCCTAGAGGACCCTGGGAAATGAACATATGTCCTATTGACCTCAGCCACTTGATTCAATCATGGAGCGCTTTATTGAGGTGAAGGCAAAGTCACAGCCTGTGTACTCTAAAGGTTATTGGATAGTGGACCTGTTTTTAGGTTCAGTAAGGGAGAGGAATAAATGTTATTCTTAAACTAATTGGACATTGCCATTTGCTAGAGGAAAGTGAGGCTCGTGGCCTGGCTGAAGGTTGAGCCACAACTCTGCATTGATGAAGTAATGAGTCACAGGGAAAGACAACTGCGCAGCCACACCACTCCCCATGCTCACAAGCCTATGTAGAGGATGCAGAAACACCACTTCTATGTATTTTATTCAATAGTTCTCAGCAACAAAGCAACTGATTTTCCAATGCAGAGAGCTGTAATGACTGCAATCAGTTAAAGAATTTACCAAGAAATGAATCAACAACATGTCAGTCAATAACAGAACCATTCTGTACTTCTTTTAGCTTCTCCACCTTGAGTAGTTGCATCGTTTCTCTGATTTATACTCAGTAAATATCTCTGGGTTTTGACAAAACAAGACATGAAAACCTTGTATCTGCTTGCAACTTTGGGGGGGGGGACTCACCAAATTCAGATGTTGGGCAGCATTCAGATTTTAGGCAACATCAGAGCAAGCTGCCCGATAAATGTCTTCTAGCAATGTCACTCAACACAGCATTAGTCGGGTCTGAAGACTACAAGTTGTAAAGTCTGAGTTCACCAGACCTTACCTCAGCTTGGGGCCAGGAGCTCGAGGCTACATCGGCTGCTACTAGGATAACATTTCAGAATCTTTGTCCACATTGTTGGTGGGCATGTTGCATGATGGGTAGTGGAGGTGCCAAGTTTCACATCGATATCTTTGTCTCTGCCGACAAAGATATCATGATTTTTTTTTTAACCGTCTGACAACTTAATAGGAGAGTAATGCCGAGTCAGGGGGTAACTTTGTCTAACAATCTGGCAGAGGAGCTTGAGTAAAGGCATTTTAAGAATCAATTTTCACCTGGTGAGTGATTGTTTAGTTGAGAAAATAATACATTTTTAATTAACCATGAAAATAAAGCCAAAATAAAAAAAAAAAAAACTGATCACATTAAATTACAGGTAAATTACACAATAGTAGACACTTTCTCTGCTGGCTTCAGTACACACGCTCTTGTCTTTTATAAATTGAATAAGACAAGATTCACCATCCACTATTTGTCACCCTAAATGTATGTAATTTTCTTTTCTCTGAGATGGAAACGCCAGTGGAGGACGAGATGGCTTGTGGTAATGACATGAATGCATTAACATGACGGACATGTTCAGTGTAAAACCGCTCTCTCTGAAGTGGATCATGGGATGTGTGCAGCTCAGTCAGATTGTGAGATTGACAGCTTGAGGTGGGACCCCTGGTCTCTCTCCCCATCGGCACCTCTTTGATTGTAATCTTATGCTGGAAATGAGCCGTTGCAAGAGACGTTCGGAGCAGTTAAAGAGAGAGGTGGATTCAGAGGTCAGGTTCTCCCTCTCCCTCTCCCTTCTCCTATCCATTAACTAATGGCTCCTCACTTCAAATGGCTGTCACTGTCGCTGACACCATCCTGTCTATCGTCACTCTGGATATACGCAATAACAGATCCTAAGTGGCATTGGAGTATTGTGTCTCAGTAGGAAAGTTGTCATTTTCGTTCCATGGATGTGGAGCGATATGTTTGATAGACAAGTACTGACGCATTCTAAATGCGCATTATCAACAGTGGCAGTCAGATATCAGTGTTGAGTTCCAATTGCCTGTGACAGTATGTGAACACGAGTTCTCTTTTTCTTCATCCTCTTTTCCGTTTTTTTGTTCTTTCCCAGTTGTCCGATGGTTAGATCAGTCAATAAGTAAGTATCACACTCCGGGGACAGCTGGATTGTGTATACAGTGAGGAGACTGGGGCGAGTGTGCTGCAAGAATTGTCTAAACAATTTTAGTCACTATGTTCCCCTAGGCTCAGCATTTCCAAGAGCCCGATTTGTGCCAGAGTGTCAGGACGAAGGGAAAGACTTTGTTTGGCTTGCAGCGGCACAGTGCAGGGAGAAGAGAGGGGAAGTACTCAAGAGTTCTTGACAAATACCATATGGCTTCTGGGTGTGTGGCAGTATTATCTGAACGTTTGCGTCTGTCTGTGCATTGTGCCATGTACATGTGCGAGCTGTTGCTGCTTCTGTCGGGAAGAAAAGACTGACCTTCACATCTCTGCATCGTTGGCAGATAAGTGAATTGCAGGATTAATTATAAGCACCTTGATATTTTATATAATTTCTCTGGCAAAAGGAAGCTTAATTAAGTGGCAGACTTTGTGAATTATCAGTATTGTTACAGGTTCTTCTGTATTATAGACATAAAAAGCTGCCTTTATCATGGGTGTGCACATTTTCTTAGTTTCTTCACTTCCTTTTTGTCCAAACAAGTTGCTGAAGAGGAAGCTGGGGGAAGAATGGAGACACTGTGGGAGTCAAATCCACAGATCTCTCTGTTAAAGTGTGCAGTATGCTCCTGTGTGCCCGTCTATGTGGATGATATTATGAATATGATTGGGTGTCTCTCCATTTCTTCTGCATTGCCCCACCCCCTTGCCTACCGAATCTTGGTGGGGTATCATTTTGTTGTGGCTAATGTATTCAGCTCTTGATTGTTGCCAGGCAGATACTGTTTGGCTCGGCCCATTTCCCCCCAACACTAAATCTTTTGGTTGCACTTCCCTGCAGCCCTAGAGCAGTAAGGCAAGTAGATTTTATCCAATTCCCATAAAACTCCACGCTTGCTGTGTCAGGTTACTCTGATGTCATATGCATTTTATTTGCCCATTTGCTGATTTGTAACATGGCAAGAGAAACTTCCCGGAGGCCCATGTAACCAGCACTCACATGCTTAGCCGCAGAAGTGTTTCTAACAACTGAAATTAATTAACAGCGAAAACCTCCATCAAGTCGCCACTTGCGAAAAGCCTGTACTGACAAACTATGATATGCTTGGTCTGGCCTATATTTTACTTGTGAATGTGTCAGTGTCTAGATATTAAGGGTTTACAGCACGGCTGAATAATCCCGCTGTCACTGAGAGAAGAGGGATGTGTTTGCCTTTGCTGAGATATTACCCTGATCCATCCTCTATGTGCCATTCAATAACGCTGCAGTCAACAGCGTCCACCGGCCATATCGGTGCTCATGGTTAATGCCATATTTCGTGGGAGTTAAAGGTTTCCTGCTTTTATTTGCCAAAGCTTTCTCCCTGTTTGTTTTTTTCTGGTTTCCTGTCTATTTGCGCTATCTGGTTTGTCAATGTTAAAGTGCAATTCTGTTCACGAAAATCTCAATTCTCACAGTTCCTCCAGGGCGTGAAAGTAAAATGATCACTCACCCAGATGTGCACTGCAGTTCAGTGATTGTTAGAGTTTATGATTAAAACGGAAACTTTTTGGAAATCATTAAGCTAATCAAAATTCTTATGTGATCTAGTACAGATGAAAATGTTACTCCTGTGACTGCTGACCATAATCAAACAGTGTGAATGAATACCAGACAGCCAAATTATTGTGCAGGGAAATTAGAGTCAGCGTTTCCTGTTTGCTTTTAAGCAGTTTAAAGTAAATAGATCTTTTCATTACGACATTCACATCACATTTTGTTTGACAAAGAAAATAATATCCGTAGGATTAAATGTTTTGCTTCTTTTTTTATATATGATGGCTGCATTGCTGTTTCATCCTCGATATGGGCGCAGAGCCGCTTTCACTAAATTACACCAATCAGCTGATGACGCAAGTGTAAACAGATGGTGATCGAAGATATGAAAGTTATAGTTGGCTTCCGCCAGTTCATTCATTGTTGCAAGATTGAATTTCACAGCATTTACACAACATCTCCTGAAAATAGCAAGAACTAGGGCTAATTTAACTTAAAAGTCATTAATGGGTTTGCTATGCTGCTGTCACAAACAACCTATGGGCTGTTTTTTTGCAGTGGAACACCCTTTTGCGGGCTACATTGCTATTTATCTGGCCAGCAGTGACACATAGGAATGTAAACTTATCTGCAAATGCCATTTTACTCTGCTGAGGTACTGGTGTGGTCTTCAGTGTACAAACTGTCTGCCTATGACCTATAGACTAGAGCGCCGATTTGTTTGTTCTGTCTCTCCCTTCGCTGACAAAGCTCAGCTTGCCACCTGCTGTCAATCAAACAGCTCCTCCAGTAGCTGATAAGAAAAATGATTTCTGATGTTTCCCCACACCGTCTTTTTTTCCATTGCTTGTATTAATGACTTAAAACACATAGCTGCGTTATTTTGACTTAATTTATTTTTTAAGTCATCAAATCATGTGTTATATCTTAAGTGGTTTACCCAGTTCTTTGAAGTTATTTATTTTACCAGAGATAAAACTAAGAATAATCTGCATAGAAATGAAAATGAGCTTCCTTAGTGATAATGGTGCACTGTGAACATAATCTGGATTGAATTTCATTCATAATGTTGCTGGTAAAAACAAAAACCCAGAGAAGAAATCTCATCATTTTGAGGAGCATCGCAGGGCAACATGAGATTGACTTCACTTGACTGAATACTGTATTATAATATAGCAATTCACAGAAATGACACCACAGAGAAGCGGTGACAGATTCTAAAATGTGAGTGGTTGCAGGTGCAGCAGCACAGAGGTTGTTTATGCTGTATTGTTCCTACTGCTTACCCACCACAACCAAAGATACTGTTATCTTCTCTAATAGGCTGTAGATGTGGGGATTTATAACATGCAGCAAAAATGGGGGACAAAGAGTGTGTGTGTCTGAGAGGGAGGAGTGCTTCCTCAATGGAAAGCTGAATAATGAGATGAAACGTTCCAAGGCACTACAACCATTCCTGCGCCTGCCTGCCTGTCAGCTCTGCCTCTCCTATTTTCTGCCATTTTCCTCCTCCTCCTGGAGCATCGCTTCATCTCTCTCCTGTGGGAATACTTTGGATTGAGCAGACAGGTTCTTGATGGAGCTGCTGTTGTTGACGCTCCTTATTGAACACTTTGGTGACCAGTGATGTGTTCCCCATTATAACACTGTCATGCGCGTGGAAAAAGCATATGCCAGCGTAAGGTTCCTGGTATGCCGAGGCAGATAGTAAAACATGGGTGTGTCTGTGTTTTCATGTAACTGGCACCCTAAACTGAGGTATTTCATATCCCTCTAACACTACCATTGTGTTTCAGCTGTGTTAGAAAAAGGTCAAATTATACAAATAAAATTTTTACTCTCCTGCAAAATAATTAATTAGCGCCGAGCTCTGTCTCTGAATTTTCTTTGCACCACGACACTGCTGCTTTAGGGATCTGCTCTTTTTCTACCTTTTATGTCTTGATCAACAGCTTTCTGTGATGTTGACATTACAGAATTCAAACAGGCAATTTCAGTATTTTTCCAATTAAATGTGTCGTTATGTGTGGATGTAGTAATTCATATTCACAATCTCTTTGTTTGCTTAGCTGGCAGCTTCCTTCCACACCCACCAACAAATTTTTTTTATTCTTTTGCATAAAGGCCAATTTTCAAGGTTCTCAATTTTATTATGTGAGAAAGTGGCAGTGAGACATTGAACCTTTTCACTCTACTACCGCCTCACATTTTAGTCCAAGTGTCTACCAGCTCCATTAATATAGATGTTTACAGGCAGACGTTCTGTTCCAGTCATTCTCTCAAATACATTAAAGGGCATTATCTTCAAATGCCACAGAACATAAAAAGATGTAATATTTCATTATGCAAAACTCCCCCTGCCAATAAAAGCATCCTCTCTGTTTGCCTAACCTCTCTCAATCTGTGTTTTTTCCTCTGTGGAGAACTCCCTTTACCGTTTCTCTCAGACTTCCCAAGGCTATTGCAGAGATATAACAAAGGAGCGCGAATACAGACGGTATAAAATGAAGCAATGGGAGCTGACAAAGAGGATAAAGCTGAGAAGTATAGGAAAACCCAGAGACAGTGAAGAGGGACAAGAGATAATTGAAAGGATCTTCAGAGTGATATAATCCTTAGCACTTGGACTTCAAATTCATTTAAACACACATAAATGCCCCACAAATGTGCCAAAGATGTGTTCAGGACGTAAATCTGTGTCTCTGCTCCACCCATATCTTTATTGTGAGAAATGCACAGCATATCAGGATTCAGCTCACTTCCAGAGCAGCAATCTACTGGCATTTTATCAAAGTCAAGCCCAAAAAATATGCTATTAATAAGTTGTAAGTTGTTTTTTGGTTTAATGTAATATTCAGTGTTTCTTTGGAGAGGGTTCCGTCTCACATTGAAATATGGGCATGACACTAATGAAACGGTTTAACATTGGAGTCTACTGGTGTTGCCCTATTTAACTTCCACTATCCGTAACTGTACAGACATTGTCTGCACACACACACACACAAACGGAATACACACATGCACGTTGAATGAAAGTTTACAGCTCATCTGTCAGGCTAATGTAATTTTAATATTTATTCATAGTTAAGAACGACAGTGGCCCTAGCTAATGTTATCTGTGCTGTGCATAGTAATTGATCAGCTTCCTTACCGTGACCTAATTTATTTTTGCTAGAACAATGACTGTCATGCAGAACTTTTGCTCCCCTGCAACGATGGAATGGTGTTAATTGCACCCTGTTTGATTCTGAGGGCTCATGATCATGGAAGTTCTGTAAAAAGTCTGAGGTCAAAGGGATGAAGAAGCGATTTTGACTGTGTGACAACCTGTCAGCAAATGGTATACCACTAGAATAATAGATGTGTTTGTGTGTGTGTGTGTGTGTGTGTGTGTGTGCGTGCATGTATGTATGTGTGAGCGAGAGAGAGAAAGAGACACACATAGAAAGACAAATACCACCTGTTACTATGGCACTCATATTCTATTCTTGTGTGATTATAAAATGGTTCTTATAAAATCGATTTTATTTACAATTTGTGAAACACATTATAAGCTCATGCATTAAAACACAATGTTTATTGATTTAAATGCTACTAAAATTATGCTTTAATGCTGGTAAATGATGGGTAACATTGGAAAACGGTAATCAAATGATATTAGTATGGATGGATGTTCAAGGACACTGAAAGGAAAATCCATCCAGTTTGATGTACCAGTCCTTTGTGATAACATGAAATGATATGAAACATGAGCACCCCGGTAAAACATGAGACATGAGTAAAACTAGCTTCCTAAGTGCTGCACTTGACAGCCGTTCCATTTTCTCGAGCCACATTATGTATAGCAGCAGGTGAATGAGAGGTGTGCCCTCCTACCCTAATGTACAAATTGCCTTTGCAACAGAGTGCCAATATGGTCTTGCTTTTGAACATTACTGCTGGAGTGTATTTAGCTATTCCAATGAGGCAATTCATAACCAAAAAAAAAAAAAAAAAAAATCAAGCCTTTTTTGAACAATAGCGTTACCATTTATAATTGATTGTGGTAGGACTGACTGCTCCTGACCTGCACAAGATCCTTCCAGCGTTGTAGTTGATGATGAATTATTATTATTATGTGAGGGAAGACAGATAGATCAAGTTTATACCTCTGAGAGTAGATAGAGAAACGATGGGCTGGTGTTGGATATGTTTGAGAGTTTCACTGAGCTGTAGGTATTGTACATTCTGTTAGATCTTGACATGCCTTGGTACATTTTGAGCATCTCATACTGCAGCTGAATCAGATTTTAATACGGCTGATTTCATGATTTAATAATTATATGGTTATATTTTTATATACAGGACTGAATAAATATCTGTAGAACTAAATATTTATAACGTATCACTCAAATTCACCTTTAAGTTTCATATATAAGAATCTAACCACAATCAAAGTGCATAATGAGAGATCTATTAACCAGATTAACTGATGAAGGAAATATTGATCATGATATGATGATATGTGTTATTAACTAAAAAATCAATACTTCATTATTTTTTGACTGAGATTTAGAATCTGGATTTTTTCTGCTGACTGCCTTGTTTCAAGTATTCCAATGAAGACTCTTTACCTGAGTCTGTTTCTCTGTTGGGCCTTGAAATTCTCGAAATGTGATACTTCGGGGGGGTTTGCATCTTCTCATGAAAGATTCACAGACTGATAAAAAGGGCATATTCTTCCGGGCTGCTTTTCTATATATTATCCCTGTGGTGTCCAAGCAGAGCTGGCTAATTATAGGCTTGCTGAATTCATTTCGACTGAGAGACATGAGCAAGGATTCATAGTTGGATTGATAATTGGATTGATCGAGTACTGGGATTGCAGTGAACCTCCCTCGTCTAATTTATTCTTGTGTACTTTTAAAGTTGTGCAACACCCTTAATAAATTTAAAGTTTGCATGTTTGTGGTGTGTTTGTGTCCATTATTTCCAAGCTTTAAATAAATTGCTTCTGCTAGTTAAATCATGTTGCACGGAGCTCTCCAATTCCCAGTGCGATCTAGTGGAAAACCCTGTATGCAACATTCATTGGCTGGCTTTCTTGCTGTCTGATGCTTAGATTTTGGTATCAGCCCTTTTCCCACAAACTGCTATTGAATATGTGTTCCATGTCCTATAAGAAAAATCTTTCTAAAGGTCTGGCACCAAAATGTCACTCGGCAATAAAACATACAAAGTTATCCACCACAGACAGACCCACACACTTCTGAGTTGTTTTTTTTTTTTGTGTGAGATGTTTCTCAAAATGATGGGTTGATTAATTGACAGCTGGTTCACTAATGGGTTCCCCATCACTGTCAGATGAGGAAGTTTTTACAATAATAGCCATCAGACACCTGCGCACATTGTCAGTTTTTCCTTGAGGTCTGTTGAGAGCATGCTTAGAGACAGGGCGCCTACATCACACTCACTGTCAGTCTTATGTCTCATACTCTTGCTGTCACCATTCTCTTTCACTCATGCAAAGTGCCATTTATAAATAGACAAAGCCAACGCCATGTGGTGTTTTTGTTGGCATGCGATTCTTTCGGCATGTGTACTGCTTAAAAAACAACCAGAAGACAGACCCTTGACAGATTGAGACATTATATGGGATTTAATTAGAGGTTTCCGTGCATTTTTTTTCATGCGCTTTTCTTCCCTTTTCTTTTTGGTTGCTTATTTCCAATGCGCAGTATCCCCTTTTCTTTCTTCATGTGGTATTATTTTAATAAGATGATATGCAATCAATAAACAATAACGTCCGAGGCACTGTTATAAAATATACTGCACACAGACAGAACAGTTATGAATACTTTGGTATAGGGTGCTCATATGACCTCTGTCCAGGGTTTTTCATGTTTGCATAGACTTTAGCCCTGGGTTTGCCTCTCTCCACCCTCTGTATCTGCTGCTGCTCTGTTGGCATTGATTATCTCAGACCTGAGGTATCCAGTGTGTGTGTGCATGTGTTTGATCACATGTTGGTGTATGTGCTTTAGCATCTCAAGCTCGGACGCATACTGAGAAGGCAGATACCTCCAGAGGTTTCTTAATATAGCGGATACTGTTGCCCGCCTCACATTGCCACGGGGGATGAATGGAGTGTTGGGTAGTGGGAAGGGATCGAGTGGGAGAAATGGGAGAGAGGGCAAAGGATGAATGTCTCCGCTGCTTACTTGCAGATATGAAAGAAATCCTATCTGTTTGATTAGCCCTTTGACTCCATTGGTCACAAATACTTCTAGTTTGAGCAAATTGAATTGTGTTTCTTCAGGAGATACCATGCAGAATTTATTGACTTTGCACTGGGTGAAGAATATGATATGTTTGGAATGGCTGGTTTGTTCATTTTAACCATAGCGTCATTAAAAATTAAAACAGATATTTCATCATTTTCTTCTTGCCATGCAGACAGTCTGATTATATATGTTCATATTCTGAGATCTGTCCCTGCAAATCCTGCCATTGTAACAGAAGTAAATGGGAATTATAAAATAAAATGTTTGGACTTTATATTGTTTTAGTTATCCAACCTTTAGACGATAGTTTCAGAAGGTGAAAACATAAAACCAGGTCTAATCGCCAAATCAATGTCAGAGTCAGTGTTCTCTTATTCTGAATAATCATCAACATTTGCCCATTGTTCCCCATGAAAGTAGGTCCAATGGACTCTATTTTAGAGGATGATGGTGGATTATCCAGAGTGATGGAAACTCTGGGAAAGGAAGTAAAACTCCAATCAAGATATCAGAAATCAGATATCTCCAAAAAAGTACACCAAAGGCAATTGCATGACCATTCCTTTGGGTTAACACATTTACCCCGAATAACACAATTCAAAGTGCAAAAAAACAAAACAAGGGATGTTAGTGGAGTATTTTCAGCACTTAGTTTTCCGCTGACACCTCATGTATGTACTGGGGGCTGACACATAACTGTAATAGATATTAATGCTTCTTTCCAAATTTAATGTGCACAGTGTGGAGCAACAGTACAGCAAGATGACTGGTACCAAATTGCTTCTGGGAGGGAGAACTGCAGGAAGCTTCACACTCCTATGAACACACAGCGGGGAATGTGCTGTACATTGTTTACAGTATACCCAGTCTGCCATGTTTAATAGCCCACTCTCTCATTCCCCTTAGGTTTGTGAACAGAGCGACAGGCTCACAAACAGTAGGACTTTAGCAGCCCATGTTAGTCCGTACGCTTCGATGGATGCCATTAAACATTGGCTACCTTCAACAGAGGCACCTACTGGGTCTAATCAGGGGTTTTAGGCCTGCAAATATCTCTGTTCCATGCCTTGTAAATTACCCGAAGACTCTCGCAAAGGTATGCTGACCTCCTGTTTTACATTCAAACCCCCAAGCGCCTCCGTATTTATGTCAAGCAGAGCAGAAAAAACAGTGCATCCAAAAACAAACCAATTAATTTGGACACATGCTGCCGTATGAAAGAGTGAACTAAAACAAACGAAAAAAAAAAAAAAAAAAGTGGAAGTCAACCATGGTTAGGTAGAAAGTCTTGGTCTAATGAAGAGCTCACTAGTGTTTTGTGGGGAATGTGGGAATGGCAACAACACAGAGCCAGGGATGATAATTAACGCTGACCTTGATTGAACCCCAGTTTCATCCTCTGAATGTACTTCTTCTCTATGGAGTCTATATATTCTCTCTCTCCAGACTGTGAAGGAAGACTTTTCTTGAGTCTTGAGTGTTTTGAGTCCATACAGACAGAAATGTCTTCTCAGAAAACGTTATCCTATCCCTAACTGCCCTCTTTCTCATTTCTTCCTATTTGGATCCAGACACTGCTGAGTCTACTAAGAGAGAGACAGCTGGCCAGATTACAGGCAGCTAATTATAAGCCATCTATTCGTAATTGCAGCGGATTACGCTGTTATTCATGCCAAGCTTAGCTGGACAAAATGCCTTAACCATCGTGACATTACGTAGCATGTATCACCACGTATTACTCACTATTTATACAGCTGAAACTAAGTTCCACATTTCATTTTAAGTAGCTTTGGTGCTGTAAGGGTAAAGAATAACTACACCCTATTACCCTCTTAGAGCTAATTTTTCAGTCTGAAACACATCGCAGATGACTCCCTTAAGTTTGCTGCACTGATGGTATTATTGAAGAGATGTGTGAAAATTAGATGGTCCATTTAAGTAACAGATCACTTGGTGAAATTAATTGGGTGGGTGCATGATTTCACTTCTGGGCTGGGCTTGGGATGACAGACAAGATGCTTTGCTAGAGAAAACCAGTTGAGTAAATACCAAAGCTTCGGTTGTCTGATCAAGAAGTCCTGCCTTCTCCTCCACCTGCTGACCTCCTTTATACAAGTAATAATAACAGAAATTAATGTGACTAAAAGGAAATTACTTTGAAATGTCATCTGCTCTTTCCTTTCCACTAATTAGCAACATTTCAAGGACCGAGGAGGAGCACAGGACAAGTCAGAAAGGGCAGCTGTTAGGTGTTAAAGTGGAGTCACGTATGAATTTAGTCTTTAGTCTCTGCTTTGAAACCAGATGTGATCCCTTGAGCTCATGATCCCTCTGCTGTAGCTAACGGCATTCTGTTATACTAGATGTAAAACTCCTTTCCTAGAATTGCTGTGAGGTAATCATTGTTGAACAAGCAAGGTAAAAACATCTGCCATGTGGCATTTCATTCACTGTCTGGTCCCGCATCAAAAATTTTCATTGGATTTTTGGTAATGCCATTTATCTTTTGCTGTGGGCGTCCTACGCAATGTTGGGTAAGAATCGTCGTAGGTGACACACTGAAAACCTCCTACATCAGTGGCTCAAAGTAAATATTGGCAGGACATGGTGCATTTGTGGTTTTTGTATGTCCTTCAATTCATCTAAATCTCCAGACTGACAGTATGCTGTTTATCAAGCTCATTGGTTTTTAAAATAATCTATTTAACAATATGTTCCCTTTGCCTCCTCCTACCTCCTGCCGATCAGAGCAGATGTCTCCGTGCACATGGTGCAGCAAGCCAACCTTAACGTTTTCTTTGCACTGCTGCTTAAACCAATTAAATTCACAGCAACAAAGGCACCTGATTACAAAGCTGCTTGATCACCCCCCCCCCCCCCCAAACTCCTCCTCTCCCTCTGGTGTGTACATTCATGTGTGCATCTGCGTATGAATGCCACCAAGGGCAATGTTAAGAGTTGATCAGGTGGGAATGTGACATACTTTGGGCTTGTGCGTGTGTCTGTCTGTTTGCTAATCCATATGGGTGCAGCACTAATTAAATCCAGCGGCTCAACCGTTCACACCACTGGCTGCTTGGCACTGAGCAAAAAAACCTGTTGTGATTCTGTCAGGTAATATGACAAAGCCAGCAGGGAGAATTAATGTGGGGGTGTGCGTTAATGTCAGTGAGAAAGAATGGGTTGTAATTAAAGTTGTAAAGTCAGTTTGTTTGTTTGGCTGGCCTGCAGAGAAAGAATATTAATATATTCAAGGGGGGTGTTAGTAGATAGGACAGATCTACAGGCTGCTGATGATGTAGATGTCTGTGTAAGAGTAAAAACCTTTGTTGTCCGGGTTAATGGCAGAGGGAGCATGTAACACGTGCCCCCCCCCCACACTGAGGAATCACTCAGACACACTGGCAGGCTGCTTGTCTCTCCAGAAGTGGGTGCCTCTGAACAATTTCCCAGTCTTATCAAATCTACACGGTATAAATGTGTGGCTCACTTTGCCCCTGACCCCATCACTCCCCGCTGCTTCCTTCCAGCCCCCTTCCATTCCAGCAGCAGACACTTATTATTGTTTTATAAATGAGGTGACCCTTGCTCCATATTTATGCTCTAAAAATATCTTTTCCATTTTGCTTCCCCCGAACTGTTTAGTAGCAAATGATGTTTTATGTTATTTCTGTGTTTATGACTTGTCCGCAGTTGTTTTCTAATTGTCCTATTGATGTGTGTTTCACACTAATTTCACAGCAAATGCGTTGAGGCTCTTTGCGCATTGTGGGATGTTATGCTTGATTGGTCTGTGCTGTTTGTGAGGACTAATGCGTTTGGTTTATTGGTGTTGTGTTAACAGGATAAAGATTTATAGGGGGCAGACCAGCATGTGTTCTGCTGTCCAGACAGCAGATAGATAAATAAATGGAAATTGGGTCCATTTGTCATTGCCCAGTCCTGCCTGTTTCAGTGTGTACCTGTGGCGTGCTGATTCCTGCAGAGATGTGACAGTTTGTCTCTGTCGGCCCGCTTTCAGGTGTTCCCTTGCATTAGTTCCTGTGAACCTGGTGCCACCTCCACAAAAACACAGGACAAAGAGCTTCACTATTATTTGATTTCCTACTGATTATGCTCATTCCTTAAAAAGAAGAAGAAGAAAAAAAAAACCTCCTCCCTGGTTGAGTGTATTGCTGCAATGAAGAGCTTGGTGAAGCTTGTGAGGATAAGTGCATCTCGAATGAAATCAGACTGTAGAATCACAACATTCTTTTCAACAGGTAATTGGGGCCCACATTTTCCATTGATTAGGACATTGTAATTTGAAGATTGATTAACAGAGATTTATTTTTCTCCTAATAAACCTGAGATGAGTCTGAAAACAGCACCTTGTTGGTAAGATAAACATTGATTGGGCGCAGTGATTTTCGTTCATTTCAGTTACACGCGTGGAACTAACCCTAAGCCTCTAAAGGTATCTGTTATTTCCAAAAATTTTGAATCCCTTGGCATCGGCAAACGCCTCAGAAAATTGTCTCACATTAATGTGTCAGGTACACAAATATCCAGAAGGTGACACCCATGCTATCGCATAACAAAACAGTTTGGCTCGCGTAAAATAGCTATCTGTACGTTTTGCTATAGCTACATAGCTATGAAGAGGCATTAGCAGCTTTTTACTTTGCAGTGGATAGAGAAAACACTGTAGGTCTAGCTGAAAAATAAGAAAGAGCTGTCTCCAGTAGTGGAAAACAACCCCATTGTTAACTTGTCTTTATCACATCTTTTTTTCTCCAAAAGTGAGCACGCCAGCCAGCTAGCCCCGACCCGTCTTCTCCACTTTCCATTCCACATTCACTGTAGCCTCCAATCGGCTATGCAGAGGCAGCACTATTCAGATGGTGTATTATAGCCTTGTGTCTTTAGCTGAGGTTCTTGCCAAGCGACAATAGCCACCACCTGGACCTGGTAAGAAAACACTTTCGGCGCCAGAAAAAACTTGCAAAAAGCAGCTTGAATTTATTGTCGTCTCTTTCAGTCATTGAGACCATGATCCTTCCCAAACCTCATGTGCTTTCAGTTGCACTACGAAGTACAACAATGCTTTAGTTAACAGGAAGAATAAATGTTGTAGAAGAGCAATGCAGATAAACTGAATAACAAAGTTTTGCAGCTTGCCAGATGATGTCAAGCTGCATTTAATCATATTATATCAATACTAAATATAATCCAATGAGCATTACATTTCCAGACATATTTGGTGTTGCAAATTAGTGGTATACAAACACAATTTCTAAGAGACAGGGTCATTTATTAAGCACATTTTCCCTATAATTTCCTCAGGGATACAAGTTGTGGCACAAAATGGGGAAAAATCTTCTCATGCAATAAAGTGCTGAGTTTACTAGAAGCAGTTTCACCAGTTTCTCTGGAACATTGAAGAAGTGGGTAATTATCATGTTTGGTGATAGTGTCCATGGCTACGTGGACAAAGGAAACTCAATTTCAGCAATGCAAAGTGAAAAAATACTGTGCTGGCCCCCTCGTCAAATGACAGAAACGCACCTGTAGTGTCGTGCGTTTTTTAAATGTGAAGTGCAAAGTAAGTAGAATCTCGGTTGATTCATTTTGCTGTAATGTTCAGGCAGCAGTTTTTCTGTTCACTTTTCTCCCTCCTTTTCTTTCTTTTTCATAAATAGATGTGAGAGACATCGAGGCAGAGACAGACATGAAGCCACAGTGCAGTTGTGTGGTTTACTCTGGTATTCTGCTGACATGGGATCCATTAGCAGGGTTTGAGGGGCGGGTGTGGAGGTGGGTGGGGGTGCAGGGTTTGGGGATTGGGGGGGCGTGGAGAATGCACAACAGGACTGGGAGAGGGGGAAAAGAAAGAGGAGGCTCATGGACTGAAAATCAGTGAGCAAACCTCGAATTGCAGGAAGACTTAACAGCAGGTTTGAGGCGGCTGAGACGAAAAGAGGATAGGGAGGAGCAAAGGCCTTGAGAGATGGTGAGATAGCTTGGAGGAAACAAAGGAGATAAGAGTAAGCAGAGATTGAAGTGAGGAGACGGGAAAGCACAAGGGAGAATGAAAAGTGATGAGGGTGTACAGTACTGTGCATGCAGGGAAAGGCAGATATGTGAGGAGAGGTGGTGGGGAGCTGATTCAGCTTTGCACTTCAAGGTGCATGGTGGAAGCTCTGCCAGAATAGCAAATGCACCGTTGAGCTGTGTTTAGTTTCACCGAAACCTATTCAGGTGTGCGCTTGCCTGAACCAAAATTGTCAGTGACGCACATCACTGACCTCATCTTGGTCTGCTAATTTGCTGCCATCCTGTAAGATGAGTAACCTGAAGCTACAGAGGACTGAGTCAGGATCTGTGTGTGCTTTTCAGCAAAGCCTATTCATGGAGTACCTCATACTAATGATAAGGCAGGGTGTCTGTGCGCACACTCAGTGATCTTGCCTGTGGTGCCCAAATGATACCCTCCGTCCCTGTCATCACTGGGGCCGTGTTGCACGCCAACCAGTGGGAGAGTCATCGTCAAGGAGATTGAAAACACCAGCCAGACATCAGTCAGTCAGATCTGACTGACTGAAACGGAATCAGACACTGACAGATGCATTTTTGTATCCAGAAGGCTTGCAGTGGTGTTTGCGACAGGGATTTACAGACATGCACGGAGGGGATGGCTACAGAGGATGGCCGACCACTGTATCGGCTCCATTTTCAAATTTGCCTCATGAAATTATGGATGCGTCTCAGGGACGTGCTTCTCACACTTTGCTCACTTTTCTGGGAATATTTGCACATGCAAATGCCCACTCGTCCCAGTTGAGCCCCTGACCACAACATCAAACAGAATGAGCTATGAGGGACAAGACAGGAGATGCATCCAATAGCAATTTTTATTTTTTTTCCCCCATATATTTATCTCTCTACCTTTGCATATCATTTTTAGCCATACTCTTTTCCCTCCCCCTTTCTACAGACTCTCCTCGTCAGAAAGACAAATTACCCAGTGGGCTGCTTTTTTAGCTGCGCTTTCTCTACAATAATCAATTTGAGAACGAGAGAAAGAGAAGACTAGAGGAACGTGAAATTATTCATCAGGGTCTCTCAGTAGCAGGGCTGTGGAGGTGTGGGGGATGGTAGGGGCTACCTTGTCCTTCATGAGATAATTAGGTAGAAAAACCAAAAAGGAGACGTAAGGGGAAGACTGCAGGCCAGCAGTAAGAGGGAAAAAATTAGACAGAGACATAGAGAGGTAGATGTAGGAATGAGGATCATGGCTGCTCTGAAAGCAGTTTGTCATTATATTGGGAAATCTTGAGATGATGTTTAGTTTGTTGACCCAGCAACAGACAGATACAAAGGAGGAGATGGAGGTTAGACAGCTGGGGCTGGTGAAGAGGGAAGCTGGAAGTGCTCAGAGGAGGAGGAAGAGCTTCGACTGGGGCATGAGTCAAAGTTAGCTTCAGTGAAACTATTCAGGAGAAATGGAAGATGCACGTGGAGGGAAAATGAGCCAGACTCTCTCATGTGGCTGGTGTTTATTTGGAGACTTATTGTTTCATACTAATTAAAGGGGCTGGGGGACTGTTCTGTATGATGCCTTCAGGTCGTCTCACCACTTGGCTCAGTCTGTCTGCATTCTTGTCTTCCCTTCCTCTGCAATGTTTTCTCTATATGCATTTTTCATAATTTAAACCCCTCATCATGGGACATTTGCTTGAATTTGCCTTTTAAGTTTGTCCCTCCACCCTTCACCTTCAGTCATTTGACGATTTGACATAGACATATGATATTAACATTTCTTGAATTTTTACCCAGCCTCAATCTTCCCATCTATGTTTAATTAATTGTATTATCAACAACAGTCTGCATTTGTTCTGCTCTTATCTATACCCTTCCCCTGAGCTTCTGCAATGACCCAATTTCCCCAGAGGGATCATTAAAGTTTCATCTTTCACCCCTCATTCATTTCTCTCCCCATTCATTCCAGAGAGGAATGAATGGGCTCAGTCCAAAGCACGGTCCAAACCAAATAAGCTTGTCGCTGTGCTTGATTTCTCTTCCCGTTCCATACTCTAAATCACTAGTCTTCAGCTTCTCCTTGACTTGAGGGGATAATCCGTGTCAAAGCTGTTTTAGAGTGTAAATCAGTGCATATGTTGCATTTGTGGACTAACTTTTAGGAATAATTTTTCTTTTTTATTTCACTCTAAAACCTCTGTGAATATAATGGTGACTTAAAGCTAAAAATGTTGGGGGGGGGGGGGGGTTCAACCCACATGCAAAATGATAAATAAATGAGAAACATAAAAGAGAAATACAGCAGAGTGAAATGGCTGCTTCACTTTGTATACACTGAGAAGCCGTAACGTGGTGCTGTTATTACCCATCATTATCAGTATCCAACACCTGACATGATGCTCTAAATGGCTCCTCATTCTTTTTTTTTTTTTACCTTGTGCAGCATCTATGAGCTTCCCCCTAAGCTGTGAGGCAATAACGTCAGATGCAGCTTCTATACACGCCTCGGAGTCATGTGAATCTGCTGTCTGCATCTGCACTATCAGCATCTTTCCGCCGTCACAAGAATGTAATTTACCTCAGTTAAATGAAAGCATTGTTGTGTTATAGTGAGTATCTCACTTCTGAATATATGGCTGTCAATCAGCATAATGTACTCTGGTATACAATGCCTCAGTCGGGTGTATTTGATGAAAAAAAAACATGACTCCATCTGGTATCTTTGTCCGATTTAGTGTCCTGTTTTGTTTTGTTTTTTTTTTTTTTTTTTTGGGTTGGGTTTGTGGGGGGGGGGCGTCTTTTTGTCAGAGAACATTAACATAGCTGCCTCTTTTTCTCCTGGGTCCCGAGTTGTCTCTCAGATTGATGACACAGGAAGGACTAAGACACCTCAGGGTGCATTAGTATGTGGAACATAGCTGTGAACGTGTGTGATGTGCGTGTGTTTATGAAGGTGTAACTTTGCCTGTTTCGGCACCTGCCTCGCCGTAAAGCTGAAACGCTACAGTCGTCGAGTCGTCTTGTTCGCTCTTCCATCCACTGTAGCTCTTTGTTTCTCTTTGTGTCTGCAGCTCTACTCCTATTCCTGCATTTCTTTGTCTTGCTCACTTTTCTCTTTGTTACACTACATCGCCCTCCCCACCACAACCAACTCTTCTTCATCCTCCTCCTCCACTCCATCGCGTCTCTTTGTGACCTGCGTGCACTCCTCCTATGGAGCATCTCTCCTGGGTTCTGCTCTTTATTATTTCTACCCACTTCTTCATACACAAACAAAGGCCAGGTAGGAATTAAGGTAGATGCTCAATCAAACAAAGAGTTGCCCACTAAGCGTTAGATTTATGCCCTGTCTGCAGTGTGTAATTGCATATACCCTGAAGTTTGACCCTCTTAGCTATTTTACAGTTTACAGAAGGTGCTTATTTAGAGCTCAGCCTAGCCCGAGGAGAATTTTGCTATGGTCATACCACTCAGACAAAGGTTTCTATATGAGCTAGAATGCTGGAATAAATTTTTCTCAAGGTCTGACTGCAGTCTGCTTTCCACTTCTTTTGTTTTCCCAAACAAAGCTCTCAAAGTCTTTCTCACCAATCTCTCTCATTCACCAGCATTCATTTGTGTTATTCGTGGAAGAAATCAAGAGGTTTTTTTTTTTTTTTTTTTTGTGTACACACACACACAAAAAAAAAGAAAAATTAATTGACACCCTTACATACAGGCTTCCCTCCACTAACCGTATTTTATCTACTCGTTAATGTTCCCAATTACTCTGTCAAACACTGCCAACGTTTTGCAGCATGGTACGGTTATTGAAATGGTAATGCAACCATCTCAAAGTGAAACTCTTTCATTCACTGGCTTCTAAGTGGATTTATTCATGACAATTTACTCTTCTCATGCAGGATTACACTAATGAGAGGGTTAAAGGGTGGTGTGTGTGTATATGAGTGTGTGTGTGGCTTTTCTTTGCTTTCAAGCGAGGGTCTCTTGCCCTAGAGAGGCACAATGAAGGCCACAATGCTACTGCCTTCAGCTCTCCCCATTATTAGGAAGAAATGGGTTTGATTTGGTTTTGTACCATTTCTCCATCTCACTTGCTCACTATTGCTCTCTAAAGGATTTAGACGTTAATTATCGGTGTCACCAAAAACAATGCAAACAGCAAGGGTTGTTGTTTTTTTTTTTTTTTTTTGTGAGGTATTCACTGATTTGAATCACAAACCAGTTTATATCTTGGTTGTCTGTATTGAATTGCTTCACACCTGGAACAGGCCTTAAATGTAATAAAGCAGGATTTGTGTCCCACGTGGCCAGATCGTTAGCGATCTCCTTGCAGGAGGTCAGGTCCCAGTGGGGTTGTGTTTTTAGTACAGATCTCAGTATGTAGGTCATCTTGCTTTGAGTTCAACAATCCCCTGGAATTGTTTGCACTGTCCTGCTATTTTGACCTGCTACTGTCAGCACCCTGTCATACACCTCTCTTTGTCCCAGAGCCTCTCGCTCATTAGTGTCATCCACCCAGCATCCCCACTTGTTGTTTGCTCTTCCACCTCCTATTCCAACTCACATCAGCAGGAATTTCTACTTTTGCTCAGAATTACTAAAGGGCAGGGCAGTTTCTCTGTGACTGGAGACTGCTATTATTTCACGGTCACAACGCATGCTTTAAATGAGCGTGTCTAATGAATTAAAATTGTTTACCTTGTGGGGGAATATACAAATTTAATGGCAATGGATAAAGAGTTCATGGTCTCCACAGTGGAGAGTGGTGGCAAGAACAAACACGCCTCACACATTATAAATGTTTCATTTAGACTTGAGGAAGATTCATTCACACGAGGCGTGCATCGTGAGACCACATGAGTAAATACCCAGTCACAGTGAAGAAGACAGTAAAAAGCTTCTTGACATCTTCACTGAACTTTATTTTGCCAAACAAATTTCAGAGTACTCTGGCTTTCCAGATGCATGCTGTACCTCGAGGGGGAAGACACTCCTGGAATGCATTTGTAATTATTGAATTCAGTAAGCTTCAATCTTGACTCTAGTTTATTTGCTATTCATTTATTTTGGTTAATAGAAACGTGGCTTAATGAAATCGTGAAGCCTTAGCAAATAAATTAAAAATGTCCTTGGAAGTGATTTCCATGTTGGATGATTTTAATGACTATGATACTAATAGAGCAGCTTTTTTTTTTCCTTTTTATTTATTTATTCCTTGATTTTGTTAAATCAAAGTATTCCCATTTAAGGCACCACATTTATCAAGTACAACCCCAGCGGCTTTATTCCAAAAAGTCCAATGTTTTGCAGGTTGGTTTAAAAAGAAAAAAGAAAAAAAAATCGTCATTGTTACATGAATGTGAAGTAATAGAAATTTTGTGACCCACTATATTATTAAATTATACAGATTACACAGCTGTACACCTGCAGGGGGTCCCACAGATGTAGAGACTGCATTACCAGTAAAGTTGCACCTGTAGCCAAGTGGCAGAAAACACACTTAATGAGGTCTCTCTGATATTTTGTAATAAAACTGTACGGTATGTTAACGTTTAAATACATAAATATGATGATGGTTAGAACCATGCGATAGGATAATCATTGGACCCGGGCAAGAATTGTAACCAAACTGTTATATTGGAGCTCCAAGGTGTTTCATACATTAGTGAATGAGCAAAAGTTATGTGTGGGATCATTTTCATCAACAGAAAGAGCGACTGCATGTGTGCGTGTGTGTCTGAGACTTCCACATATGTTACGGCTTATATAACCCGTGTTTCCTCAACCTCAAGTCTTAAGTTGGTTCAGTTCTGTACAGCTCACAAAAATTTCCACTGAGCCGCTTCTCAAATCTTAAAACCAAACACAATGTTTGTGCAGTGTTCTCAAAAGACTTTGTATTTTTGGTGGTTTCGTTTTATACTGTACCAGCATGTGCTCCGGGGTTGAAAACATAAACAGCAGATATTGTAGAGCAGGTATCAAAGATAAGAGTCTCCAGTTTGATCTCAGTTTTTTTTTTTTTTTTTTTTCCCCTGCTCTTCTCTGAGCCTGCACCACCAGTGTTAAATCTAGTTAGGACCATGATAGTCATCGTGAGAGCTGATGCACTGCAGTCTTGTTTTCCTGCCTTTTGTTGCTGCTCAGACTCTGGACCCGAATAGTTCAAGATACAATTTTATGCTTTGTTTCGGTTTATTATCATTATGACATTTTTGAGAAATTAACAATATTAAAACAACAGAAAAAAAACAAAAAAACCTTTTGTACTTTTTTGTACAAGACTGACAGTTTTTCTAACCCTATTCAACCTTTCTTTCACCCAGCTCTGCTGCCACTTCACTAATTCTCCTAATCTGCTTCCTGTCCGTCCGTATCTGCCCTCTCCTTATTCTCAGCAATGCTTTCCCTCTTTCTCATCCTCCTGACTTCCTTCTTATGAAGGGATGGGATGAGTTGAGGAGCTTAAAATGGAGGTTACACAATCCTTTTAGCTGGTTTTAATGTCTGCCCCTCACGAGTGATATGTTCTGCACGTACATCAACAGGATTAGCGTGTCAGAACATCGAAGAACTGATGAGCCAGTGCATCCATCCGTGCACACACACTCACAACCCATTCTGGTTCACATGAAGCCCCTGTCAGAATGCAGTACCACTTTACAGGTTGTGTGTGTGGTGCATGTGTACCACCATTGATGTCCCTGCATTTTTTTTTTATAGCACAAAAAATAATGACTTGTCTCTTGTAATCACTGAAAACAAGACATGACACAAAGCAAAACCATAACAAAGAAATTCAAAAAAGTTTTGTAACAATAGCGTTCTTAATGAACATGGGTATGCAAAGTGTCTGTGTCTGCGCTCTAAAGGACACTGACATAAAAGTAAAAGTTTAAGAGCAGATTGTAGCCCAAGTGGCAGATTTAGCCCCATCAGTTTGCTCCTTTGTTGCCTTAATTGGCATAAGCATACGATAGGTTTATTGTCCTGCATGCATGCAAACAAAACGAAAAAAATCTGTTTTCCCTTGGACTTTTTGGAGTAATGATTTCTTTGCAGGAAATGGAATTCAAATAAGGGAGCTTGGGGAGGATAAGCCACGGATTTTTGTTTCCTTTGTAAGCACTGTGTGGTGTCTCCTGGTTGATAGTGTATTCTGCACATCTCATGTGGCGTAGTTATGATACTGAGCTAATGCATGTATACTAATTTGTATGTGTGGGACCTTTTTTTTTTTTTATTGGATTTGCTTGGTTGCAGTTCATATCATGTTATTGGCTGTGGTAGGGGCTGGCAAAGAAGCACAGGACCCACTGGACCTTATATGTAAGTGTGTGTTGGGGGGGGGGGTTGTGTGTGTGTGTGTGTGTGTGTGTGTGTGTGTGTGTGTGTGTGTGTGTGTGTGTGTGTGTGTGTGTGTGCGTGTGCGTGCGTGCGTGCGTGCATGCGCCTTCTTTCGATCTATCTGACCCACTAGTATACATGAGCTGCACATATTGGTTTTTCTGTAGAGCAGCTGTTTCTCCTGCAGCTTTCAGTCTCTCCAGACAACAGCAAGGAGGAGAGGAGCAAGAAGAGAAGGAGAATGAAGGGGGCTGGGGGGTTGGATAGAAGCACAGAGGAAGGCTCTAAGGAGAGGTCAGGAAAGAGATGGTGAGAAAAGTCAAGGATTCCATATTTGCTGGGATTGGATGATAGGTTAGCTTTGGGTATTTATTACATTTATACAGAATATTTTCAAATTGGTGCCCTAGGATATTTTAGTCAAAGAAATAATTGTATTTTAGTTGAAATGAGTGGTTTTAAGCGCAGGGAAACATTAAGACCTCTGGACAGTGTAATAGATGCCAGTACTTATTTTTACTACTCACTCTTGGAATAATTTATCTTAGTGCGGTCTCAGTCCAAAGTGCCACAGAACCATAATTCCAGCTTCAGCCTCTCTTTTTCCATTTCAGCATTTACATATCATTGACATTGTCTGATGAAATATCTACATTATGTAAGGAATAAGAGCATTGGCAGTCCCTTGCGAGGTTCATGCTTCTTGCTTTCCAATATTTCTTTTTAAAATGGGATATTTTCCCTGCTTTTCTGCACTAATGACCCGTCCAGAGAAGACAAGTATGAGACATATGAATAAGTAGCAGATTAAATCATTTGTATATTATTTATAATTCATGGGGTTCTAATATACGACTGTTATGGTATACTGAGAATACTTCAGGCTCCGATAGAGTGTTAAAAAGTATTAAATCAGTGACATTCGTCTTTCCCCATTTAGATTATTTGTTCCAAAAGATCTGAACGGTCGGTAAACTTGGTTTTATCAACTGAACGCAGAGGAATTATTTGCCCGTGGCCTTAACACTTCATTCCTTTAAAGGAGGTCTTTCTAAGTTTTGCTAACATCTGTTTACTTTCAAGCCATTATTGCATAACAAACAAAGGACGAAACGCCCTGTGAGCATCGCTACTAGTTCAGAGGAGACCAGAAGCTAATTTCCAGTCTCCCCTGAATCAGTAACTTCTTGTCATGAATTGGAATAGTTAGCATTAACTTCTGTAGAAGACAATTGAGAGTGACGGTAAAATTTACAAATATCTCCATTAATATGTGAAAGGCATTTGATATTTCTCGACATGCTGGTATCTTTCCACGTTGGTCAAATGAATAGCCCAATCCGTTGGGAATCCCTAAAACCTAAATTCATCACTATGAGTTTTCAGACCACTAACAAAATAAAGGGAAAAAGTAGGCCAGCCGCACATAACCATCCTTAAAACCACAACAGGTGATTTTTACACTTTAGTTCATATACAGACTAAACAAACAACTTGTGTGTTGACTAGTTTGCTCCGCTTGAAGGTTTTTGGGACAGTTTCACAATATACTCTGTTTCCAGGTTTTATGCTACTACAAGCTAAGTGGCTGCTGTTTGCAGCATCATAAGTAGCATGTGGCATGAGAAGGGTATCAGTTTTCTCATCTAACTCTTCCTTTTCCTAAAATGCCAAACTATTTCTTTAGACTTTTTCTTGAAGACGAACCATTTCTGACAGAGGAGAAAACTATTTGGCAGCAGAGGGCTGTTATACTGATGAAAAGACAATGTGGCGTGCCATCCATCTAATTTAGTCACAAAGAAAACTGTATTTATCATGCAGTTGGCAGCTAATTATGCTCATTGGGCTCGATCCCTGCTGACTGTGAGAATGTGATCCCAGTGCTAATATTTGACTCCAAGAACCAACAGTGCCTTACATGTCATGGCATGCTTTCCTGCTTTCATTCGTGATCTCCTCTTATGTCACATGACGGTTTTATAAAGCACAAAAAAAACATGTCAGACTAAAGTTCCTAATTTTCCTCAGTTCCAGTTTTTATTTAGCATTTAGTGAGTTTGGTGATTACTGTGTGTGTGTGTGTGTGTAATTTTATAATGTGAAGCACTTTTGTATGAGAGTTGCTCTAAGTTTGATTGATTGATTGATTGTTTGTTTGATTGATAAAGGATCTAGAAATTCCAAAGGGGTCTATTCTCCTTGAACACCTAAACTAAGTGCCTTCTAAACAGGCATTCAGATAAGATGATTGCTAATAGTATTCCTCCAATATAATGTGAGTCAGACACAGCAACAAGCGCAGCTGTTGTCTGCTTTTGGCATTTTGTAGCTATGATATAACTGATATCACACCATAAGTGCAGTGTCCTACAGAAGTACCGGTGTTGACTTTAGGACATGTCATTGAAGTGCCAAAGTAGCTGCACAGCTGGATCTGCAGTATGTAAAAGCATTTTGGAGTAACAAGGGGCTTAGTTTTTAGAATGCTGACGAAAGGAGTCGCCAGCTGTCTCGTGCGATGATGTCCACTGATAAAGTTACTGTGGGTGCCTTATCCACGGGCTTACATTGTCTTCCTCTTTGGTCCAGTTGGACTCTGCAGAGGGGATTATTGGAGTTCGGCTGCAGTAGGCCTTTCAAGCTCTGGCTCAGGCTCCAGAGGACTAACAAAAAGTCAGACACTGTCAGATCCCGGGTAGAGAAGCCAAAGGCTGACACTTTGAAGTAAGCTATGAGATTCTCAATCTTCGGGGATCAGATGGAGGGAGAAAAGGAGATGGCGCGAGGTGAAAAACTCCAGCTAAACAGGCCAGTTGGGTTTGCTTCAGGAGCTGTTGAGGTGGGTTTCGATCTCATGAATGGCTCTGACTCAATGAAATCTTGTGAAATTCATATTTATACAATAACTAAAATAAGCAAGTGTGATTTGAGAATAACAAGGGAAACAGGGCAGCGTGCAAAGACTTAAATGATTTGAGAGGGGGAAATTGAAGGTAAAACAGGCAAGTAGAAAAGTAGAAAATTTAGCTGAAGTATTTGAAGTTGACTAAGAGATGCGGAAGAAATATTAATGATCCTGTGATGATTGTCCTCTGCATAATTCTACAGACGACCTCAAAATCAAAGCAGTTCTCTCAGGATGTCCACATTTTATTAATCAGCCTGTGATGTTTAAAAATGTACGCCTCCATCAAATGTTACTCCTCATTCTCCCTGTCTGTGGAGCCTGGTTTTTGGAAATGCCACAACGTAAGGGATTTAAGGCAATACGCAGATGTCAGCTATATCACTCCTGGGAAGTAGATAAGAGGAAATTGTGCAAAATATGCCGATGACAAGAAAAGACTCCCTTGTTAGGTTTTGAAAGACAAAAAGTTCCAGTTGTTTTTGCTTTTTCTTTTTTAAGTTGGGCATGCATAATTTTGCATAAAAACGTAATTGGCAGATACATTTTCTCTACTGTGTATATAAACAGTACATTTACAAACACTTTCCAGATTTGTATGCTTAGCCAGCATAAAAGTGTTGCATGCACAAACCAGCTAGCTTTGTCCAGCTTGAATACATAAGCATGCTCACTTATGTGGAAATTCTTCCTTAACATTCATTAACTTCCCCCTGCTTTTAACCCTTATCTCTTGATTTATTCCTTAAACTTACTAGAGCTATCAGCAAAAACAAATCTTTAGCAAAAGGGCTTGAGGAAACAGTCCATGCGTTCAGATCATGTGAAGACATTCAGATCTTACAAGATTGTAAAAACAGATGTGTAATGTGATTGCTATGGAATTAACAGATAGGATCAGTCAATCAATCAGCATGCACTCTTTCTCCCTTCCACACACACACACACACAAATATACGCTGTACATGCAGCCGTGATGGTCTCACTTTCTTCCTGTCTGAAGTAACCTCAACCATGTTTTCTGGTCCCATGAGGAATGCTTTTTATCATGTGACATGGTGGTGTTGGCGGCGGCTGCAAGGATTGGGGGAGGGGGTCGGCCAGGGGGTTTGGGTCAGACAGCTGTTTCCCATCAGCATTCAGTCAACTGCAGTCAGCCAGTTGCAAACCCCAGCTCAGAGGATCAGAGGGGCAGAACAGTGGACTGGAGCTCAAAGAGATGCGGGGGCCAAAACACGTCCAATCAGAAGGTCATCCCAATTTGTTCTTCCACATTCACAGTGCTCATCAGGCATCTCTGGCCTGCCTGCCCAGTGTTATGTACAAATCCCCATCCAGAGGTGAACGGGTTGCCGCCATCTGGGAGTGATTATGCCTTTTCCTCATTGTTTCCTGTCTTTTCACCCCAGCCCAGCTCCACTGAGTTCTGCTATTCAGCTAGCTCTGTGTTGGCTCAGCTCCCTTGGCTTGTTGAGGTTCTAAGCCCCCCCATGTAATTTAAGACTGGGAATGCTTAACAGCAGTCACTCATGCACAGGCGTCTGCATTAGCACACGTTGTTCACCTCATCAGGAGCAGGACTCTGCTCAGTTTTATACAACAAAAGGTCGTTTTCATTCGTTCATTCGTCACGTCTCCTCACACTCTGGCTTAATCTTGCAAATGATTTTTCTTTAAATTGATCCTTTTTCTAACATACCCAAGACTTTAGAATCCCTTGGCATTGAATATATGCAAGCTTGAGGCTGCACATTGAAGACATTTATACAAGTTGATGGTGGAGACAGGAACGATCTGCCTGTGACCACTAGAAATCACACGCAAGTTCTTCGTGTCCAGTTCTCATCCTGGCTGTGCGCTTTTCCTCTGTGCACAGGCTAGTTATTGTGAAAAGATGAGAAATTGCTGTGGTAGTTTTCTGCTGCCTGGATCTCACCTTTCTGCGGTTACACCTTACTGTCAGCCATCAGGTCAACCGGCCTCCTCAGCAATTAGTCTAAATAGTCTTTACCACATGAGATGGTGGTGGTGGTGGGGCGTACAGATAGATCCATTGACATTGCCTGCTCCTGTGATAATGTGGGTGTGATGGACAGAGTGGACAGACTTTTTTCTAACAGCCCTAACTTGATGTGTTTGACATCAATTGCACCATATCATGCCTTTCAAATAGATGACGACTCGAGAACATTGTTCCAGGCTGAGTACCAATGGGCTGATGGCAGCTTTGTTCGCCTAACAAAGGTGGTGACAATGATGTGTATTGTGCATGAGGAATGAGAAAATGATAGATGATTGTAAAAGCAAACTGAATAAAGAATAAAAAGCTATTTCCCTGGTCTCTGACGTTTTAAACGGCATAAAAGGTGTCTCAACTTCTGAACTCACAACTTACAATTCCAAGCCTTGTGAAAGCTTTGAATGTCACATTAGTCAGTTCTGGCTCTTCTCATTGGCACAGTAAATATAACTCCACATGAAGACAGCAACATGAGAAACATTATGTTTTGCCATTGTCAAATCATGGTCCAGCATCATTAAAATCTTCACGTTTTGCTATGTGTTTTACAGTTCTACGTGACGACTTCAGGCAGAACCCAGTGGACGTCATGGTTGCAGTGGGCGAGCCTGCAGTGCTGGAGTGCCAACCACCGCGGGGGCACCCTGAGCCCACAATCTCATGGAGAAAAGATGGAACCAATTTAGATGACAGAGATGAACGAATCACTGTAAGAGATGCCATTAAGCCTCAATATGAACGTGACTGATTCTCATTTATTTTCACTATAGGCTAATCTAATTTAATTATTTCTTAACTAAATTGTCTGGTTAATGAAACATGGAAATAACAATGCTCGCACCAATTGCTGACATGCTGACATTGGAAATATTTGTTATGACCAAACAACAGTCCTAAAACAATTTGAAGGAAAGCAGCAAGTACTAAAATTTAATAAGCTGTATTTTATCATTTTTACTTGATATATGACCAGACCTACAAATTGATAATTGAAGTATTTCAGCTTTAATTCTTATTTTTAGTAACCAATTTACCCAAACTTTTTTGATTACTTTAGCAAATAGATACAAGGACAAAATGCTCACTTACAGACCAGTTCAAATTTTTGGTACAATAAACAACCAACGAAATACCTCTTTCACCTCAATGATTATGGAGGTTGGAAGAAAAAGCATGTTAACTCCAGATCGATTAGTGGTCAAATAATAATAATAATAATAATATTATTTTTCTGTTTGCCCACACAGAACTGAAAATACCAGAGGAAAATAGAACAATGCATCACAAGCAAACAGTGCATATAACGCTGTTTTGTACGACTCCTTGGAAATATACAGACCTAGCAGAAGACAGCAACAAGCTGACAGTGTTGTCATATGAGCATTAGCATGCTGTTAATATGATACATTAAGCTGTCGTGTGGCATGCACCACACAGCAGCGATTCTCTTTTTATGTTTTTCTATAAAATGGATTTATTTTGTGATAGCTTAGGAAAGCAAGAACAGGCCTCTGATTCCTCACTCACAGATATAACCAGCTTGGAGTAACGCACATGATTTTGTTCATGTTATGTGTGTGTGTGTATGTGTGCACGTGCTGGTGTTTATTTGAATGTCTGCCCATGCTCTCGAGGACACACCGGAGACGATTCAAAGCTCATGTTAGTGCGGAGTGACAGGTAGAGTGTCTCAGGGGGACTGTGATGGACAGAGCAGCTATCTCTGATTTAAGAAGAAGCATGGATCAGAGCTGGGGGAAGGCTCCTCTGAGGGAAATACAAAGGCTGCTTTTTGCTTTGTACTTTCTGGATGCCTGTCTTTGTCCTCCTTAATCATCTTTTCTATATGGAAATACGTCTTTGCCGGTAGAGTTCACTCAAAGACATCACTTACTGTACAAAGAGCAAAGGAGTCCACTACAAGTGATTCATAACTACTTTCAGTCTTTTTGGGTGTTTCCCTTGTGGTCTGGACCATCATTTATTAATAGTGCTATGTAGATAAAGCAGTAATTTAATTATTAAGGACAATTTTTAGATGGCTCGCTGGTGCATATGTTTGATTTATGGGTTTTAATTTGAACATTGAATATCTTCATTCATTCATTCATCTTCTACTGCTTATCACAGGGGTCACAGGAGCCAGTCCCAGCTCACACTGAGTGAGGGTGGGGTACACCTTGGACAGGTCACCAGTCCATCACAGGGCCAACACACAGAGACAGACAGAGACCAACAACCACTCACACTCACACCTACAGACAATTTAGAGTCATCAGTTAACCCAAACATGATGTCTGTGGACGGTGGGAGGAAATCCACGCAGGGAGAACATGCAAACTCTACACAGAAAGGCCCCAGGCCCAGGAACTGAACCCATGACCTTTTTGTTGTGAGGCAACAGCATTAACCACTATACCCCCATGCTGCCCCATTGAATATCATGTCATTGAATAATAAAATGCATGTATATCACAGAATCAGCAGCTTGAAACTGTGCGTGCCTTCAGGGCATCCAGAGCAATGAGAAGGAAAAGAGGAATACCCTGAAAGAGAGTCAGAGATGAAAGTTCAGGTTTCACTGTCCAAAAGGGAGTTTAGACAAACCACATTTGGATTTTCCTATCAATGGAAATGCTGTGAGGATCGGTTTCTGAAGGAAATAACAATGCTCAAGGTTTGCTGTTAAATCAGCTGCTAAAGTCACGATTACAGTTGACGGCATATCACCGCAAACACGTGTGTTGTACCATTAGTCAAAAGAATCACCCTCATCATTTGATGTCCTTGAGAATACATTACTTCACACTGCCACAATATTCTGGCATTACCATCTCTAATTATATTTCTATATGTTAAGAGTTCATAGGTTCACCTCATTCATATTTTCTGCAACATGGATTTGTTTTGTTTTAATTTAATACAATCATCTTACCTTTCATGTGAGCATAAGCAAAGATATAAGCTAGCTAACTATATTGAAAATGTTAAGAAATTAAGGTATAATATTAAAAAAATGAATGAAATGGGTTAATTGTAAAATGGATTTAATGTATTAACTGCAGTCTTAAGATTCCATCAGCACTGCAGTTTGTTAAATCTTTCTCTCAGAACCACATCATTTTCAGCAGATCAGTAAAGTCTGCTAGTCTGCTAAACTGTTACTTGTCATTTAATTGGTGGATGGCATGAGATGTTTGTGGTGAAAGGTTTCCGGGAAGACGATGACTAATAAATGGAATGCAGTCGGTGTCATCCTTGCAGCAGAAATTCGGTCATATTCCATCTGTCGGCTGGTGAGTGGAGAGTGCCCACCATGCATGACACCGAATCCCCCTTTATGTACTGCACTGTAGGCAGCCTTGACCTCTGACCTCTTCAAAGAATTCTACAATTACAGGCTTGCTACAAAAGAGCTGTGTATGTCCCTAGCCTTCTGGACACACACACACATGTATTTTAACTCATAATAAGGGGGATGAAAGTTTAATCGAAGTTGATGCTTGCAAAAAGCTTTTAGATATTTGGATGTGAGGGAATGGCCTTGTGTTTGTCTTGTGGTCTTCAAATCTGTGCGCTCCTCCACTAGCTTGCTGCTCCGGTATCACCTCTAACACTGGGTACCTGCAGACTATCAATAGAGGAGCTTACTTTCAAAGCACCATAAAGACAGCTACCTCAGTCTGTGGAGGTGTACAGTGGATAAGGTATGAAAAGAGTGGAAACAACATGGAGAGCATATATCTTCCACCTCTTTGTTGTCTGTGTGTGTGTGTGTGTGTGTGTGTGTGTGTGTGTGTGTGTGTGTGCCCACGTATGTGTGCAGAGAGGCTAACAAGTTTGTGAAAGGCAGAATATGGCGTCTGAACATCTGAGGAATGACTCTACAAAGCCACAATGTCTTTGTTCCCAAGGTTCTGTGCTTATGTAGCACAAGATATGAATTATGTAATTTTATAATGGGTGACCTTCTGTGCAGCTTGAAACGCAGTGCAAATTCTGTTCCTTAGATAAACAGATGCATACAAATGCACACAGAGACACATGGCATAACATGATGTTACTCCATAAAGTGCATCAAAGTGTAGCCCACTGCATATTATTAAATGGAAGATGTGATTATAATTTGTGGGCAGAAGCACATTTCCTGAGAAAATCTTTCCGTGGCAAATTTTATGGCAAAAATGAACAAATGCTGGGCAGATTATTTGTGCTCATTATGGAAGCAACACGCTGACTCACACACACATCAGGCTAGTAAGGTCTTGTGCAAATACAGCTGCTCAAATATTGTGTTGTGCTTTCTTTTAGATCCGCAGTGGCAAGCTGATGATCACGAACACCAGGAAGAGTGATGCAGGGAAATATATCTGCGTGGGAACTAACATGGTGGGCGAGAGGGAGAGCGAGATCGCGGAACTCACTGTGCTGGGTAAAATTTGCAATAATGTGATTGCATTGTGGCAGTCCTTCAGTTTGTGCCCTTTGGGTTCTGTGTGTTAGGTCTTTGTCGCTGGGGTATAATAACCCATTAATTACTTTGAGTATGTTGGTCTATCATCCAATCTCCAGCTGTGCAGAGCCTTCTAACTAAATATCTGATGCATCCGGTGCTACAGACTCTCAAACCTTTCAATAAGAGGGCTCCCCACGCTACCTCTGACAGCTCCCACCCAAAATGCCTGCTTCCAGTCTCTATTCTCCAATCCCCCTTTTAATGTTGTAACATTTCCCGTCAGAGTAGAGCTCTTATCAGTATCACACAGTTCTTTGACCTTGGTAAAGGTTGGGAGTATACAGTATAATGTCTCATGGAGCCGTTCAAGGCTATGAGAATAATCCTGATGAATGCGAAAACAGGTCGAAATGCATTGTTCTACAGGTTGTGCATATTAAATTACTTTGGGGGCAGTCAGAGGATTATCACCAGAATAACGAATTACATTTGCAATATGTGGTTGATTCTGTGTATGTTTCCAGATTTTGTTGAAGTACGGTGCAGAGATTATTGAGTTTCTGTTCATCAAATGTGACGTCCAATGTTAATGTAGAAGCTATTGTCGCTTACTGCTAAGTTCTATATAGATATAGTTGCAGTTACAGTTAAATAAGCTCCACTTGTTACATTCATTCAATCACCTTCGACTACTTATCTGTTCCTGGGTCACTGGAGGCAATCCCAGCTCACACTGGGTGTCAGTGCAGGGTACACCCAGGACAGGTCACCAGTCCATCGCAGGAGAAACACACAGAGACCAACAACCACTCACACTCAGACGGACAATTTAAAGGCATTAACCAAAACATGATGTCTGGACAGTGTGAGGAAACCCACGCAGGCATGGGGAGAGCATGCAAACTCCACGCAGAAAGGCCACAGGCCGGGAACCAAACCCGCAACCTTCTTGCTGTGAGGCAACAGCGCAAACCACTATACTTTTTTTTTTTTTTTTTTTTTTGAGAATGTCAGAAAAGTACATACTGTAATGAATGACAGGATAACACAAAAAAGATGTCAGTGGCCAAATGAAGATAATTATATCTATACTTCTTGCTATTGTGCTTCCTTCCAGAGCGCCCAACCTTTGTGAAGCGACCCAGCAGTGTGGTGGTGTTGGCAGACGAGAGCGTGGAGTTCCACTGTGTGGTTCAAGGAGACCCTGTTCCCACTATCCGCTGGAGAAAAGATGATTCTGACCTGCCTAAGGGCAGGTAATGCACAAAGGGCCTCTACATGCAGTCACTGGCCGTGCAAACGGCGTTTCAGAATGGTTTTTCAACTTCTCCTTTCATCTCTTGATAGTATGTGTGTCTGTCCTGCCTCCAGATTTGAAATCCTAGAGGACCATACATTGATTGTTCGCCAGGTGGCCTCTTCAGATGAGGGCTCCTATACATGCGTGGTGGAGAACATGGTCGGGAAGTCTGAAGCATCTGCCACGCTAACTGTGCACGGTCAGTATAACCCAACCCTCACATGAAATATTCTCCGTTCCTGGTAACACACTGTTCTCTAAGCACTATGCAGTCTCAGATAGTCTTCTTTTTTATGACTGTGCCTTAGGCTGTTTCCCTCAACACACTTGTGAATGGACTTACATAGGGGTTATGTGCGGTTTTTCGACTTTGTATCTTCTTAATTCATGGCAGGGGCTCTTATAGTGTCTGCAGCAGTCATCAGTTAATAATAAGCATATGTCACAGTGCAGCTGTTTGTTTGCAGTGCGCTTCATAATAATGTCATGTGTAAACTGAGAGCATGCAAAGTAAATGTTTACTTGACCACAGAAAATGGATTAATCTGGTCCAAGTTGTCCTGCCACAATGACACCCTTACATTTTTAAATCTCGGGAAACGAGCAGTAAGGCACCTCTCATAGTTGCACACACAGACCCATATCTATACACATATAATATACAAATATATACACACACTCACACACATACTCACGGCAGAGACACAGTGGGTGACATAGACTATAAGGACAGTAGGACTTAATTAAAGATAAGGCAGAGCTGGTTGCATGCTGGGAAATGACATGGTTTCAATTACATAGTCTCCCTCTCCATCCAAAAACCTGAGAAAACAAGCATCATGGGAGACCAAAACTAATTTGGGCAGTGAATGGCGAGGGGAATAAATAATTGGCAGATCCACAGTAGAAGTTGTATTAAAGAGGCGAACAAAGAGCTTTCTTAGAGAACGTGTTTCTTAATTTAATAAAAAAAGAAAACTCTGTCTTTTAACCTTTGGCTAGCTCAGTCATAGCTGCAGTCTAAACCACAGAATCATTCTTACTGACTTAGAACATTTGGTTGGTATTAAGCAGTTGTTATTTGAAACAATTGCAAAAGACCAGAGAGGGTTTACTCACTTTAAGGTTTGCACAGGTTCTAAGCATGAAATGAAATTACTCCTCAGCACTGCCCTCATTAAAATCCTTTAGACGCTCTCTTGGGAGAAACTTTTCGATCAATCAAACTGCCTCAACTTGACACAGGTCATTCCACAGAGGGAGCTTAAACCCAGCTCTCCAGCACTATGCAAAAACATGTGCTTTACTTTTCTGAAGAATTTCTTTCAACACAAAAATGTAGCAATGACCACAGTGATCCTCTCTCAGTTCTTCCAAAACCGGCTGCTTAGCTAGCCATCCATTTCACTATAAATCTAGTTTACAGATGTCAAGATGCACAGTTGTTCCCTTTTCAAAATAAGTCTTTGTGTAGCACATTTAGCAGAGCTGAAGCATTCACAGTGCCCACTGCCCCCCACCATCCTCCCCTCTATCCAGACACAATGCCTCTTCCTGAGGCCTCACAGGTTTATGTCCTCATTAGGGGATCGTATCTCTCTCTAAATTTGCCTCAAGGTTGACTGGATATGTAGCTCAAAGCAGCAATTACATATTCTTTTCGCACCTCACAATCAACAAGCCCAGTGAGTTTAATTGGGGCTAAATAGTGCACCTTGTCCTTTGACATCTTTGATATATATTTATATATAAAAAAAATACATACAGTCCTGCTAAATATTACTGGCAGAGAAGTGCAGAATTTAGAATCTATTCAGAAATAAATGCAAATGAACCAATTAAAAAAAAAATCAGAATTTTTTTGTTAATATCTAAAGTCACTTAATAGTACCCAAAAAGCTATTTTATATCAATAAATTAAATATACAGTGATAAAATTATAATATATATTGGTATGGCCAGAATTGACATTTGAATAATGGCTGGATTTTCCCAATTGTGAAGATAATACTTAAAGGCGATAACCAAACTTCTTGAAATTCCTGTTTCAACAGTTTGTAAAGATATAAATTTTCCCGGGCACAAAATTGTTAAGACGCCTTCAGGTGGAAAAAATACCTCACAAGTCATCTGAGGAACAGCCTGCAGTGAAACAGGGTGGACGTCTGTCATATACCAGAGCTGCTTAGCTGCCTCTGTTACTGAAGGCAATGAATTTTTTAAAGGAACGCTGAAATCAGAATATTACCAAATGTGTTAAACAATTTCAGAAAACAGCGAGTGGGACAACAGGCTGAAGCTCAGCAGGAAAAAAAGAGCAGCTGAAAAAGAAAAGGTGGTCTGTTTCAAAATGGCACAATGGAGTCCGCTGGCAATCAGTTCAGAACTAAATCCTGTTGAAAGAACTTAAATCTACCACGACAAAAAAAAGACTGCAAAATTAAAAGAATGGCAGCACATAGCAAGGGAAGAGTGGCTGAGCCCCACCATTGGACAGGTGCAGCAAGCTTTCACATGGCCACAGGAAACATCTATGGCTCCACAAACAAGCACTATTGAGGGGGGCAAGTAATTGCCTCCAGGCTGCCTGTGCTTGTATTGGTTCACATTTATGCAAGTTTCTTTTTTCAATAACCTTGGGCGTTTTTTAAAAATTTTATGGTTACAGAAAATTGGTTCATTTGCATTTGATTTGGAGGATGTTCTCCAATTATTCAGTCTCTAATTATGTACTTGAAATTCAGAAGTACCAATCATTTTGACCAGGCAAAGTAAATATGTATGTAACGTATAATGTTTTTCTTTCTCCCCTTGTATCGATCTGCCTCTTAATATTTGTGTGTAGAAGAGATATATAAGAGATAAAAAACATATCCCCTCACAAGCACAAATATTATACAGCTATAAGAACAGTATTCTAATTAAATGAATGAAAAGTAAATAAAAAAAATAAATGCCATTGACTTTGTTTTACACTGACTGTTGACAGTTTTTTGTTGTTTTTTTTTTCCATTGTGATCACTCAATGTGACATTGATTGCTGATGCACATTACTGAATGCACCCTGGTTACTCATGACACTGCTCTTTTTTGTTTTTCCCCTTGTAGTAAACACAGGTAAGTTGTCATCCATCCCTCATCCACCATCAGACAGCAACAGGAAATCATGAGTCCATGTCATTGTCCTATCTGCACTGTAATTCCATCCACCAATACAGTATGTAATTCATGTTATGTGTGGGTAAATAAATAAAAAAAAAGTTTATTTTTTTTCCTTTAAATTAAAGAAGGTAAATATTGAGTGCTTTTGCTATTTGTGCATCAAGCTTCTTGTGCATACTGATGTGTTTTGATACTGGTAATAATGGAAATGCATGGTAATTAGAGCTTCTCTTCCTCGACAGTGCCCCCGGCATTTGCCATCCGCCCCAGGAACCAGGTGGTGACGGTGGGCAGGACGGTCACCTTCCAGTGTGAGGCCACTGGCAACCCACAGCCGGCCATCTTTTGGCAGAGGGAGGGCAGTGAGGTGAGAGCGACCCCCAGTCTGTCCTCACACAACATCATTTCTCATGAATGAGTTGCTCACTCTGCGGTCTCTATCCCTTCCTCCAGAGTCTCCTATTCTCTTACCAGCCGCCACAACCCTATAGCCGTCTATCTGTCTCCCAGATGGGCAGTTTGACCATTACTGATGTTCAGCACACTGATGGGGGCTTCTACAGCTGCCAGGCTCTCAACATCGCTGGCAGTGTTATAACCAAAGCACTGCTGGAGGTCACAGACTGTGAGTAAAGGGAAGGAGTCAGGAAGGGCACATTTCTAGCGCTACTGTTTTGTCTTTTGGCCAAGTAGACTCTTGTTGTGCTGCAGCTTTTCTTGGCTGTGCAGATATATTAGGCTACAAACTGGCCCTTGTTTGACATTCGTGAGAGTCGTCTCCTTTGGCCAGTGTCAAGCAAAGGGATTTTAGAAGTTGCTGTTCACATGTTGGGAATCGAAGCCCTCTGTTTCCACATTGACTGCGTGTCTCATTTCTCAGCATGCATGGTATACAACGTGGATAAAGAGGATTAGAGGGAAATACAATAATTACTTCACAATTCTAACACTTGCTTCCATTAAAACAGTGCTCTGTCATCAATTTTCCCATCAACATGTGTGAATTGAGGCTAGAGTGTTGAGACATGACATGTTTTATTGTTATTTGGAAGATGGTTTGATGGACTATCATCCAAATTCTCATTGATGGAATAACTGCTTTATTCATTCGAAAAAAGCAATTTCAATGTGCTCGGAGGCCCACGCTGGTAATTACAAACCACCAGGAAAGTCTACAGGCTCCCAATTAAATGACCTGTGTGATCATAAATACATGTGTCTGAGTAACTTTGCCCTGTGTACATATATTAAATTAATGAAGATAATTGCTACGGGGTTTAACAGACATTTACTGAATCCACACGTTGAGCTGTTCAGTGCAGTCCTTTCAGTTATAATGGATAATCTGCCACTCATTGGCAATGTGCTGTGCAGCCACCTTGTAGGGAAATGAGGGGCAACCACTCAGGGAAAATTTTGTTATAGGTAATGGAAGTAGGAAAACGATTAGGTCATGCTTTCTGCAGTTTTTTCATTGGTCTATGGCACTGCACTCTCTCATCCATACCTGTCTCTCTCTATTCTGCTTTCCCCCCAAAAATTATCTCCATCTCTACATACGCCTCATATTTCTATTTGGAGTGGTGCATTTGTATGGAAATAACCAGTCCACATTACTGCCAGCAGTTTTCAAGGTGTGTTTCCATCACCCTTCTTTTTTTTTTTTTTTTTTTTTTTTTTTTTGGTGGGGTGTCTTTTTTAAGTTATTTATTTATTTAGGTAAAACCCCTGCCTCCATACACACATAGAGAGAGAGCTCTGTTATCTAAGTGGGATTGTTATTAGTTGGGCTTTGTTGTTGTGATTGGAGTTGGCTCCAGCAGCACCTACTGCCGAATGAACGATTAGTTGCTCTCCGCTGGAGGGGAAAAGTTGATTTCTTTTTCCTTCACTGCCTGCACAGCCAGCTAAACCTATTGTTCCTGCTCTTTACCAATTTTCCTGTCACTATCTTCCTCATCTTATCTGTCTTTCATTTTTTCGGCAACATTTCATTTTCATTTTCTCTTCTTTCATCTTTCTTACTCTTATTTCTGCCTCTCTCGTCAGCTTTGATCTTTTGCGAACATCAATTCCCAATTTCCAATTGTATAATGGGCTGTTGACTGTATGCTCACTGTTTGGAATTTGGCCTTTAATCAATAGTGATAGTACAAATGCAGACAGGAAAATGCAGGGAGAGGGAGGAGGGTGACACATGATAACAGTGATTCAGCAAAGGTCACTGACTGGAATAAAACTGAGGATGTTGCAGTCAGATGGTATATGTCTTAATCACTAGGCTTCCAAATGGAGCGATAATAGTATTAACTACCAACTGCGAATGATAGCTTCCACTGACGAACATGAATTTTATATAAATAAAGCACCATGGGGGTCTTTCTCAACCTTACATGGTTGTTGTATAGACTCAAGCCTGCTTCACCCACACTGGCCAAACAGATGCTTTTAGCTGTCTAAACATAACCACAAACACATGGCTGGAGCGGCTATTGTGGGGAAATTAAAATATGCGTCATGTTAAGTATGCATCATTTTTGTTTTTGGATACATTTGTTTGGAAAAAAAAGTATAATGTAGTGTAATATAGGTGGCCACCCACTGTGATATCATCCATTAGGTTGTGAACTGAATTTTGAAGCCTTGATGTTTTAAATTAGCTGTAACCATGTTGGCTTCTTCAAACCCACAAAAAAACATTTTGAGAAGACTCGAGGAGGAGGAGGAGGAGGAGTGAGGGGTGGATCTAGGCTGCTCTGGACTCCATCCTGATTGTCAGGGAGGTCGCTGTATTTGGTACACTCTCGATCACAATTTAGCCACACCCTTGTGCATACCCTGCTTTCTATTCCTCTGAAACTGTAATTTAAAAAAAAATGAACATGGTATTATAAGACTTGAAAGACTTGAAACTAGAGACTGAAATCATAAACTCAACAAGTTAATAAACATTCACTCATCTAATAAACAAGTGAAAAACAGGCCATTGTCGTGAAGACTTCTATACAATGCAACCAGTGGAGTGATCTTTAAAGATATTGCAGGTTAAAGACACTACTACACTGCCTTCCACTCCCGACTAGAGTATCCATATTTATATAAACATGTTGGTTTGGACTTTTCTTCAAAATGTAATTGCCATTCCACTACTTTTGCCAATAAAATTTGGACGTTGACATCACTAGGCTATTCTGTGTCTGCAGTAGGGCTGCGGGGCAAATGTTTACATTTCTTTTCCTGCTTGTGTTTTTTTCTTAGCTGGGTCAGACCACCCTCCTCCTGTGATTAGGCAAGGCCCAATCAACCAAACTGTTCCTGTGGATACCACAGTGGTCCTGGGGTGCCAAACTGCAGGCCTCCCACCCCCTACAGTCCGCTGGAAGAAGGATGGTTTGGAGGTGTCTCTAGTGGACTCCCGTTTATCCCTAACAGATGCGGGATCACTGGAGATTCATTACACTAAGGTAGGGAATGAAGTTATCACAAAAGTAAGTAGTCACAGCAAATGCACTGAGCTAAGTCCACCCACAAATGACTTACACTATCTTCTCTCCACAGCTTGGAGACACAGGCTTCTACACTTGTGTAGCTTCTAATCCAAATGGTGAGGCTTCTTGGACAGCGTACTTACAAGTGCAGGGTAGGTGACTCATACATAGTCATACATAGTCAGACATAGTCAGAGACGTAAAAGCAATTGCTGATAAACTCAGACTCTGTGTAAACATTTTAATGATTTTTTTGGTATCTCTGTGACAGAGTTCGGAGTTGTTGTCCAGTCCAGTCACCCTACAGATCCTAATCTGATTCCCAGTGCTCCATTTAAACCTGATGTGACTGACATCAGTCGCACCTCCGTCACCCTATCATGGAAAACCAACCCCAGTTCTGGTGCAGCAGCTACATCTTACCTGATCGAAGGATTTAGGTTAGATAAAAGGAATCCAGCATGATTTAACTGGACATAACATCACCAAATAGCAAGTTTCATCTTCTTTTGGCACTTTGTTTTTTATCCCTTCACCTGTCCGTGCAGTTATACACTTGGCAGCAGATGGGTGACTCTAGCTGAGCATGTCAAGACGCAAACCTTTATCCTGAGGAACCTGAAGCCTGGAGCCGTCTACCTCTTCATGGTCAGAGCGGTGAATGCTTACGGACTCAGTGACCCCAGTCCAATATCTGATTCTGTTAGAACACAGGGTCAGTGTGAGCTTTTCATTCCTGCTTTTGCGTTGTTGAACAAATGCCACTCAATGGCTTTATAGGTTAGTTTAAGTACTTTGCTGCTATTTAACTTCTTGCCTTCCTTTGGTACAAATAGATAGCACCTCCACTATGCAGGGAGTGGATCACCGTCACATCCAGAGGGAGCTGGGAGATGTAGTGATTCACCTGCACATGCCAACTGTCCTCTCATCTTCTGCCATACGGCTGCAGTGGATGGTAAGGGGACCATCATAGGGGCTGTACTGCACACAGTGAACAATTTTTCCTTTGAAGTCAGGCTAAATATGAGAAAAAGGTCAAATGTACAAAATTCTGATTGAATGTAAACAACTCGTGTAAACAAGCTAATGACTTAAAAGGAAAGGGATCAGGCCTTAAAAGATTTGTAATTTTTATCAGAACTCATTTTATCTCTGCAATGTTTTCATTCAGTTCTCAGTGATGGCTGAGCAAATGTGTGTTGGACAGAGATTCTGTGACGTGTAGTGCTCTGAATAGTTCAGGAGAGGATTATTAGCAGAGGACAGCAAAGTGGCGAATTTACGTGTGGTTAGTTCCAAAGGTGTAATTGTGTATTTTCATGATATGTTTACGTGTAAATGTTTTTGTTATGTCATGGTGCTTTGTAGGGACGGAAATGCTGGACCCCACTAGATTAAAAGACTGTTTTTGGGTTAAAACTTGCCATTTAGGGTTAGGGTTAGAAACGGTTAGAATTTAGTCAGACATTTAGCTAGGGTGGTTAAGGGTGAATAATTTGTTGTGTGTGTATGCACTCACATCTTTTAAGGCATTTTTCATCATAATTATATGGTTTAAATGGAAAGTGCTTCATCTTCTTCTGGCTTGATTTTGATCAGCGTTTCCTGAGCGGAAACCTTTAATGACCTCATGTTGAGGTTTATTGTAAGAAATTACAGATATAGGGAATTCGCTCACTTTTATGGCCATAAAGGCAAAAGGAATTAACTGAGTTTTAACTGATCCTTTCTGCAGAATCCCCTGAAGATGTATATATATGCTATTTAACTGGCCTGGAAATATTATTGAAAACCTCAGACTTTATTTGTGTTACAGCAATAAAAACTGTACATGCGTTTAATTCAGACCCAGATCTGTTTTGCTCGACATTTATGCAGCATGTTTTATATCTGTGTCTCTACCAGGTCGAGCAGCAGTCCCCATACATTCAGGGTTACAAGGTGCTCTACAGGGTGTCTGCTGAACATGGGCAGCCTGAGGGGCAGTGGACTGTCCTGGAGGTTCGCAGCCCAAAGGAGGATGGGGTGGTGATAGGTCAGCTGAAGAGAGGATCCATCTACGAGTTCAAAGTTCGCCCCTTCTTTGATGAGTTCCAGGGAGCTGACAGTGAGGTGAAGGTGGTTAGGACGTTAGAGGAAGGTGAGTGAGCAAAGTTCAGTGTTTCTATAAATACCTAACAAGAACTCAATATCAAGCTCCATTCAGTTTATGTAAAGAAACCAATACAGTCAGGTGATAAAATTATTTTATTCAGTGAGTTACCGTCAGGGAAGTTGACCATGCACACAGCAGCAGATGGCATTGTGTTTTTTACTGCATGGTTAAGTCTGTTTCATTGCCTCAGCCCCTAGTAGAGCACCTCAGGGTGTCACAGTGACGAAGAGTGACGCCAATGGAACTGCAATCCTCATTGCCTGGAAACCGCCTCCAGACCTGGAAAAGGTTGGAGTCATTCAGGAGTACAAGGTAAGAAAGGAAAGCCCTCACCCTCTCCTCACTAGTGTCTCACCGTCATCCTGTCACCTTCTCACCTTTTCCTGACAGATCTGGTGCCTGGGTAATGAGAGTCGTTACCACGTGAACCAGTCAGTGGACAGCTCCACCTTCTCTGTGCTCATCTCAAGTCTGGCACCAGGAATTCGTTACAGTGTAGAGGTTGCAGCTAGCAATGGTGCTGGACCGGGGGTCAAAAGCGATGTCACTTTCTTCCAATTAGGTAAGCGTTCCCCCCAAAAGGGAGCATTCACTTAGTAAGCTGCGACAGCCAAGTCTTTAACTGTAATGATGAAAGCATTCATAATCCCTTTCACCGAACAGTGTTTAGTAAAAAAAAATAATAATAATAATAATAAATTGCTGTCTTCTGTTTTTACTTAGATTTTCAGCAAATTTTTCAACAATGCCTTTACATCTGTCATTTATTGCTCCACATTATAATTTGATTCCTTTCTGTCCCGTGTCACTGATCAGACTCTGCAGGCCAGATGATGGACATCAGTGAGGAAAGAGACACACTGACTCAGATTTCTGATGTGATGAGGCAGCCAGCATTTATTGCAGGCATTGGCTCCACCTGCTGGTTGGTCCTCATGATTTTCAGCGTTTGGCTCTACAGACACCGGAAGAAGAGAAGTGGCCTCAGCAGCACGTACACTGGCATCCGCAAGGGTGTGTGTTTGCCGAATATATGAGTGTATTTTAGAAAAGTAGTTGAGTAGATGTGTTTGTGTTTGCTGTAAATATACTGTAGGTGTGTTTGAAATGCTTGTGCGCAATTTGTACTGCCTGAAGTTGTTTTTGTAGGTGCATTTGCAGGTTGTTATAGCAGGGATCACAAATTGACACTGCACACTAAACAGCAGTTATCTCAGTGATATTAAACAATATTTTCAGGGACTAAATAAGCAGGCCACGTCGAATAATGGAAAACAGTCTGGTGTAATCTTCTTTTGACATAAAGACTTCAAAAATAAATTTGCATTTGCGATTATGCGGACGTTCAAAGGCTGACCTTTAGTTGCTCATTTCTAGAGTGTCATTTCCCCAACGTGGCCCGGTTTTTGGAGATGCAGGCCTGTCAACCTGCCATGACTATGTCTGCCACAATACCACTGTTATTTGCCCATCTCCTTCTGGTTGGCTGTCACCTCCGTTAACCTTCACCTGGACACACATGTCAGAAACTGAGGCACGAGTAAGATGCCTTGGAAGAGACAAATGGCATGCGGTTAATTAAATGTTATGAAGAGATGTCAGAGGTTGCACACATATACACAAGAAAACGCCATTGTGGGAAACATATAGTTGTAGTAATACTGAAGTCTATTGAACTGATCTCTTTCTGATCTGCCCCTACAGTCCCATCATTCACCTTTACACCTACAGGTATGTTAATCCAATATGGTTCATGCTTAATGCTTAATCTAATACTTATTTGTTTCATGTCCTTATATATTATAGTATATCTATAATATATCTAATATATAAAGTGAGATTAAATCAGTTAAAACATCAGCTACAAAAGCAAAATTTATAAATATATATTGTCTAAAGTGGTGACTATGGCTGCCATACTTCTATATTACATGCAATAGGTAAATATGCATTTGCCTTAATGATTTGTGGATGTTGTTTACAATGAGGCAAAACTTTGTTTTTGCATATAGGTCCGCTAACTGACAATGTGACAAACCCATCTGCTTACCAGCTTTGTCTCAGATGATTAAATAAGTAAAATATTGAATGTGTTTACTTTTGATCTGTTTCATGTTGTACTGGTGTTGCATCAGACAGGGTTCCAATCAGCGGTAGTCACAATGAGATGTAAAGGAACACAGAGCTATATGTGCTGTCTTTAAATAGATTAGACCAGACAGTCACACTTTACTCCACAGGCATAGAAGTATTTGTTGATGTAAGTGAAGACTTTTGACTTTAGATTTGTGCCTAGACTCTACCTGCCTTTCATGGCTCTCTCTACCTTTGGCACTTCCTGTATCTGACAGCTCATCAAGGTTTAATGTTTTTTTTTTTTTTTGGTTTCTGTGTAGTCGCATATCAAAGAGGAGAATCTGTGTGCAGTGCTGGCAGGTGAGTGATATTTTTATCCCTTTAAGTTAGATGACAAGAAAAAGGAGAATGCATTAAAACAGTTGAAACACTAGGGGGAGATGTCTCCCTGCTGCAAATGATGAAATCCATCCACCCCACTGCTCATCAGTGATCAAGTCAAGAGGTTTTGATTGACAGCACTGTGGTCCTCCCTGTTGCAGACCTGGCCTCCTCAGCATGGGTGAGCCTCTAAACCCGCTGTGGCTCCCAGACAATTGGCCTAATGCATGTGCCAATCACAAGGACTGCAGTATCAACTGCTGCAATAATGGCAATGGCACCAGTGACAGCAACATGACAACATACAGCAGACCAGGTTAGTGTGTGTGTGTGTGTGTGTGCGTGTGTGTGTGTGTGTGTGTGGGTGGGTGGGTCTGTGGTGCTGTTGCACTGTTTCCAGCAATGCCCAAGGTTTCACATGTCCATGTGGTACTTTGTTTCATGTCCTCCTAAGCCGACTGCATAGCCAACTATGGAAACCATCCAGAAAACAAGCAGGTGGGGCAGCTCACCTCTGAGACGGCCATTTACAGCGATGTAAACCTTGCCAACAAGGTCAATGAGATCAAAACTTTCAACAGCTCCAACTTGTGCTACACAAGTCCAGGAGGAGATTCAGCCACATATGAGCCTATCCCTTACGCTACCACACAGCTCATTCAGGCCAGCATCAAGAATAAGGCAGCTTCTGGTGGCACTATAGCAGAGCCTCTGGACATCCCTTCATGGAAACAGCCCCCCAACCCTCCTCCAATACCAAAGGAGATGGCAGCAAAGATGCAGTATAACATAATTGAGCAAAACATGCTAAATAAAGGTAAATGAAGGTTAAAATCATTTACTTTGTACCAATTTTTTTGTTGGAAGATGCTTACAATTTGTGTCTCTGTTTTGTCATCAGATCATATGCACGGAAATGAAGGAATGATCCATCCCAAAACAGTCACCTACAACCAGACCCGTGATCACAGCACAGGAGGCTCACACCACAGCTCAGACAGAGGCAGCAACAGCACCTCGGGTAAAACCAGCAGCTCCTCCGTCTAATGGTGAATTTTGATGAGGCAAGCTGTAAATATTTGTTTACCTTGGTTTCATCTCTCAGGGAGTCAGAATCAAAAGAAAGGAACGCGTGCCGTGAAGATGCCAAAACATAATGCAGTAAGCTGGGGAGAAGCTCCATCTATTCCTCATACTAATGCCTGGGATTGTGATGAGTATAGCCTTCCCATGGAAAGGAGGTAGGGATAAAAGAAAGAAACACACAGATCCCCATTCACAGCACACACACACTTGTACACGTATATTCACTTTTAACACACTCATTAGTGCTGGAGTGGGCTCTCTAAAGCCAATGAAATGCATCCAAAATGTCGTGAAATATGAAGCGTTCCTCGCCAAATTTATGCAATTATTTTCTTTTAACTGACAAACTAGTGCATAATGTAATCTCAGAAATACTGCAGAATGTGTCAGGTAAGGCTACACCTTGTGCTGCTCATTATATGTGGCCAACCAGGTTCAAAAGGCTGAAAAAAGACAATATGATGAAGTTATCAAACTCACAGGTGCTTAATTGGAGGTGTGCTGTGAACACCTGCAAACCCTCTGTCATAACATGGCCTTGCTGTCACAGCCAACACATTCAACTGAACTAATTATACAATTTAGATATTTATATTGGCAGGCTGTAGGTTTTATGCCATTAAAACAATGTAATGAAACAGAATAAGAACAACTATGCGCACAGCATATTTCAGCACTAAAAACCAGATGGTGCAGAAAACTTATTGTTCTCCGTTAGACATTTCTTGATATTAGAAGTGTGTGTTTTTGATGGAGGACTGGAGCATTTGCATTCATGTCTAATGGTCCGTGGCTAATGTGTCGGGGCAGCTAGCTCCCATCGTTCCATCAGCCATTACCTCTTATCAGTTACCCTTTTCTTCTTTAAGTTTTAGCCCAGAAGAAAGAATAGAAAGCTGTCCTACTCCACCAGTTAGAGGGACATCCTCTTCCCCTGCTGAAGTGTCCTACAGTCATCCACCTACTACATCACCACAGGGTGACCTGAATGTTGGCTTGCACAATGGAGCCGAACACCTGAGGTAACCGGATAAAACGTTTCAGACGCCGCATTAGAATATTTTCAACTGATGCTACAGACAAGACACGACTGCTTTAATTTTTTATTACTGTCTCCAGCCAACACATCGCAGGACACACTCGTCCTCTCTCCCCAAAACACACCTACAGCTCCATACCCCTGTGCATGGACACTGATGAACAGGAAGAGGACGAGGAGGAGGCTGAAGAGGAGACAGACATAGGGCTCCCCGACAGTCAGCACACCCAGCATCACAACCAGCAGAAGCACCAACAGCAGCTGCACCAGCCCACTCCACACAAGCTGCTCTTCCATGGGCTGGATCACACCCCAGCCTCTAGCAGCGGGGATTTAGACCGATCAGTCACAGGGTCCATGGTTAACAGCTGGGGCTCGGCGTCTGAGGACAACATCTCATCAGGCAGGTCCAGTGTTGTCAGCACCTCGGAAGGATCCTTCTTTACAGATGGCGACTTCAACCAGGCTGTAGCCTCTTCACGGGACATCGTAGGCCTGCGCATGTGTAGATACCCAGAGGAGTCAGGTGAAGAGGTTTCTTTTTTATTGTGCACTTGTTGCTCGTTAGTTCCATGCACAGGTCTACTGTTTTGGTTTTCCCAAGATTATGCCACGTGTTTTAAAAAGCAATGCAATGCAGTGTTATGTGTTCGATAAATCCACGTAGTCAAGAATCCGCTGGATTCTGGTTTTCTACATTCTATCAACCACATTTCGAAATGTTATGCTTTGTTTTTGGTGTTGTTTTCACCAGAAACAAAGCCTATCAATAAAATCAAGTGACTTCGCTAAATTCCAGCTTTGGCAGTGTGTTCACTACATCGAGGAAGAGGGAGAAATGCTCTCAAATTTTCCCACTTAATATTTCACTGGAATAATTAACCTCTGAATAATGTCATATGTATGCAATCTAAACATTTGTGCTAAATAAATTTGTGTCACTATTTCAGGCCGGCGGCTCCAGCGTCCCAGCAGCCCCATGTCCACAGACAGCAACATGAGTCCTGCAATAACACATAAACGGCCCAGGAGGCATAAACAGAACCAGTCTGGTCAGCAGGGCTACCAACCCAAAGATGTCTTTAATGATGGTAAACATCAAACCAGGAATGAGATTAACGATTTACAAATTCACTTTATTCTACGTCTCTTAATGGAGCTTACACTTAGACTTGTATGTTCTGCTCTACGTCCCCAGACACTTGCATGCCTCTGAATTTCCCAAGCCAAATGTCCCTTGGTGACTATAAAGTAAGGGGGGCCACGCTGCCTCGAATGGGCTCTGGGGAGACCCGGGGTCGACGGGGCAGCACAGGGATGCCCAAGGTGAAGGAGGGCACATTTGAGCATAGAGAGAGCCAAGACAAGCACAAGACTCCGCAGGGAGGAAAAGGAAGTAGCAAAAGCCGACAGCACTCAGGTACTCAATGGATGCTTTAAATAAGAACATTTTAAATAAATAAGTGTCTCACCAATAATGGCGCTTTCTCTCTTGTCTCTCCCTCAGAATTGGGGGATGTCCTTCTGTACAGTCGCCCTTCTTTTCCATCAGGTCAGAGGGAGCCTGATGAGCCTAATTCGTCCAGCTATATGTCATGTGAGGGCTCAAGGACCAAACAGGGAGGACAGGTAATGTCTACGGGACAAGTGGAAGAGGTAAACTACACCTCCAGATGTCTTTGTCGTGCCTTTATGCCATTTGAAGTGTGGAAAGGTGTTTTTCCCTGAACGCATGCATCTGTTATCTATCCACAGTTCCTGAAAAGCTAAGAAGCAATGCGAGCACAAAAGGAATATCCTGCTGTTGCTTCAAAGGAGGACTCTGACCTTTACTATATAGAAAAAAAGACTAAAAATACTGCACAGTCCATGCTATCATTTTCTACTTCACATTTCTCATTAGGTGTTGGAAAAAAAGAAAAAAGAAAGTGCGCTCATGTTTAGGTCCACGGACTTAAATTTGACACACAGTTTATTGTTTGCTTTTTGGGGGACCAGCGTCCGCGAGCCTGAGCCACTGGTAGCTCAGTAAAGTAAGATGAATGCACATTCGATGATGGTTGTGAGTGTCTACTAAAATGTTGTCCATTATGACTGCTTGATGCGGTCCGTATGATCTTTGCCTGTCGGTCGTCTTGTTATTTTACTGTAATTGATATTCAGTCATAACCAGCCATCTTGTAAACTGTTGAAATTGTTTACTGCCACAGAAGTGCTTCAAATTCAGAATTTATAGAACAGTGTTAATGTTTTATAAGTGATGTACATTTGTCTTTGTATTATTTGTTCTACTTTGGTTATAAAAGCACAATCACTTAATTTTATTGTAAGTCATTATTATATGACCTCTAGTCTGGAGGAACTCAGTTTTTGTGGTCATTTCATCAGTTCAGGCTGATGAAATGAATTGTTAATTGTGGTTGTGAATTCAGCTGTGTTCATTTGAGCTGCTTTCATTCAGATTTGAACTATCTTTTGTGTGTACTGAGAGAATTGCATGCAGATTCAACTGTAGGAGGTTTTTTTTTTTTTTACTCAACACCTTAACTTCTTTGTTTCCCCCCTGGGATGATGGACATTCTGGTCATGAACTGGTTTCATTTATATTTTCTCTGAGTCCATTTCATTTAAATCTGCGTACCTTTGACTCTAGCTATAACTCCTGGACTTGGGTGTGACCTGAATACAGTAAATAAAATTACTCATAACAGCCTGAAATAGGAGAGAAAAAGTAGTCAGCTGGTATAAGACAGTTAATATTCTCAGACTGTATGTATAATGAAAACTGCTATTGTCTATTTTTCTCAGAAAAAAAAATACATGCAGATTGTGACATAGATCTTGGTTCTGTTCTCGAAGTTGTACATGGGACAAAAATGTCACTTTAACTTAGTCTGTTTGAATAAATATTGCTGTTCCTTTATCAACTACAACATATAGTCTCTTATCTCACTTCTGTAACCCAGTCCTTTCCACTTCCAGATGAAATGGGGCTTTTGCTCACTGCAAAGAAACAGTTAGAACGAAAAGCTCTACAATCAACTTCTGGCCATGAAAACTGCAGGACCATTGAACTCATGTCTACAGTGTTTGAACTTTCATGACTGGAACTTTGAGACACACACAAAAAAAAAAAAAAGGCATGATGATTGTGATGCTTTCTGATCGCATCATGTGACAAAACATGGACAACTCATTATTTTAGAAAATAATGTCATATTTGTCTTGAAGCTTCTGTATACAATATTCAGTTAGATATTCTGAATAGTTAGTTATTTTGAAACATAACTGAAGTGATCACAAAGTAACCTGCACTGGTTAAGACCACTTACTGTCTAAACCACAAAACTGAGTATATTTAAGGACCAGTGAACGGAAAATTGTTGTCATTTTCACTCCATTATTTATATTAAAGCACCTCCAAAGGTATTTGTTCTTTCATGTTTTTTAGTTTACTTTTTGATTTCCAACTGTCAGTGTGTTTTTCAGATGGTCCCACGGGTAAACCCATCCAATTCTCAGACTCAGACTGTGAAGACTGAAACAGGGATGCTGTGAGGATGTGATGAGACATGCTGTCTAATTAACCTCACTTATGAGCCTTCATCAATGGAGCACCTGTGTACTGTTGAAAGCGATGAAGTCTCTCACAGATGTCTTCCGATGTCTGTATGCGTGTGTGACTATCCCGAGACTCGCACACTAAGTGGTGCATCATCCACGAATGACTATGCAATTATACAAAACTCATTGTGATTTATTACCAAGGTAGAGCCTGAATCATCTCCGCTCAGCAGTGGTAAGTGAGGTGAGTGGCTTCTGTGACCTTTGTGGTCCTTAATTTCTTTCACAGGCTCACTCATTGCACTACTACAAGATGGAGGTCGAAATCACGCTGCAAAGAGGACAGATTCCCAGATAAACTGATTAGGATAATGTTCACTTTGTTCTTTATCTGACACCCTTCCATTCAACTTTGCATATTTGTTAATTAAAAATAGCTCCATCTCTTATTGCTTCGTATTTAAATTGGATATAGTCAAACTTTGAATAAAGCTTTTGGTTATGCAGGTGCCTACTGAAGTGCATTTTCAAGATGTTATTAAGATAAGAGAATACTTTAGTGATGCTCATTGGGGAAATTCGAAATTGACATTTATTGAGGTTTATTTTGGTATTTACTGGTTTGGTGTTTTATCTGAATGATGGTAAAAATCACTTCACAAATTATTAATATGGCTACTTGTGTTTGAAAAGCTGACTATTGTCATAGAAATTCAAATATTTATGATGTTACATCATGGTTCCTAACAGCCTTTTAGCATGTTTCAGATCCCTATTATAGTTCCCAGACCTGCAACTCTAAAAGTCCAGAATCCAGCTGGTGAGCATGTTGGAGCCCAATTCACATTCCACCATGACAGGGCCAACATACAGAGACGGACAGATGAACAACCACTCAGCCTTGAGCATAATTGTAATAATTTATTTTAAAGATCACTTTTACCTCAGGAAAGCTTCATCTCCTTCCTTGGCTGTTTTCCAGCTCTGTTTCGTTTGGCTTTCCGAACACATCCTGAGTAAGAGGATCAAAGGTAGAAGGATTGCCTCTTCACCTTGAAAGTAGGAGGGCACTTCTCAGTGAAGAGCCAGTTTTCTCCTTATACTTTGCGGTGAAGACCATTATACCAAACTTTGATGAAGGCCCCTCAGTACCAGAATCAGAGGCATCAGATTGTATTTTACGAGGCCACCTATAGACTCGCACAACACATTATAAAAACTACTTTAGTTATTCAGATGATTTAAGAATAAATGAAGGCAGTTTTACTGTAACTTAAACAAAACTACACAGGCTCACATTACCATGAGTTTAATTTTGTACATCTTTACAAGATGATTTATCAGTTTGGTATGACATTGATTGCGCACAATACACAATGAACAAAGGAAGCTTTTCACACTCAGACATGCAGTCATAATAGTGTATAGTGTGTGTGATGTTTTTTTTATTTGGAGAAAAAAAGAATGTAAATATCACATCGTTTATGATGTCAAGGATCTAATAGTCAAATTTTTTCATACGTAACTGTGGCATAAATGAGTTTTGGCCATTTAAGGTACCACTGGTAAGAGGCACAAAGACCTCTTCCAGTAAAAACCTATGAGACCAACTTAAGTGTGAGTCCCACTTGTGCAACATGGCTGACCTCCTTTATAGTTACACGGCTGTCAACAGCTTCGGCACTGTGATCTGCCTTTTTTTTTTTTTTTCTCGTCTAATTATCACTTCAAGCTTGACTGCTGTGAATAATACAGCTAAATGGTAGGGGATTCATTTGAAGCCAAGCTATGGAAATCATCAATCATCATTGATGAAATAAAAATCCAAATCAATATTAAAAAAAAAAAACAAAAAACTAACCCTTGTGTAAAAACTGAATTTTGCATGGGCATTAATTAGATGGAAATTCGGGACATGCTATATTTTAATGATTTTTACATCATGTTTACAGAGCCATCAGTGCGATCAACCTCTTCATGAATTATTCCAAAAACTTGATTGCAACCAAATAGAATTCTGGAAAAGGTTCAGTCAGTGTGTCATTTTCTCCACGTCTCTACAACACGAATGGCTGCCTTCTTCCCCATCCATTTCTCTTCCCCCCCCCTTCTCCTCAAGGACAACTGTCTACAGTAGGTTATTCACAAGTGTTTGCCTTGGTTTCTAAGATACTGTGTGTGAGCTGCCAAGTTTCATTTTCAATTTCGCTGTGTTTATCCAGCAGATTCTCTGCAATCTGTTGACAAAGAGCCGACCATGACAGCTAGGGCAAATGTGGCGCAATTGCAGAGACTGACCGAAAAGGCAAAAGTGATGGATGTCGACCCAAAATAACTCTTTATAAGGGGACGGATCTATGGAGACAGTATGGAGTGCCTTGCTGCAAATGGAAATGCCTCCTCTCACCCACAAGCTGAACTGCTGCAGGTACATTCTTGGTCTTCAGTTTCCCCCCATTATCGCTGACCAAATGTTCAATCGTAATATTATCCAAATTATTACTATGCACTTTCTGTGGCAGAAGAACCGGCACGCTGTGGTTTTGAACAGGATAATCAACATAATGAGGTTTATTGAGAATGTGCAGATGTCAGTATTGCGGTAAAGAAGTCTGGAGGTGATGAAGACATTGATTAGCTTCTCAGCAGTGAATTAAACAGGTGGTGTCAGAGATAGGCAGCGTTTCTCAGCTCTCAGAGGCAATGTTTTCCTCTGTCATTGACATCCTTTGGAGGCAAGAAGGGCGCCAAGTTTGAGGACAACAGGAAGGTGTGACACTACAGTGCTGATGGAGGAGTTATGAGTGGAAAAAGGGAGGGGGCGGGGGTAATTGAGGTGCTTATTTACGATTTCATATTTATGGAGTTGTGTTTGAGGAAGATTACATTCTCTTAATGCGGGCAGTTGGTGAGGAATTAGGAGGTGTCAGAAATAATGAATGTGGTGATGAGGTGGCACTCACTGCAGCGATGGTAAATTCAGAGGTGTTTATGGAGATATATCACTGTCTGTCACTGCAAACCAAGGGAGGATGTTACCCTGCGGTGCCAAAAGAAAACTTACTATGGTAGATGTCAAAAGGTCCACTTAATACAAAAAGGACTTTGTTTGGCATCAAGAGAGGAAACAGCTTTTATGAGAGCACAAATGCTGACGGTGCGTTAAATGAAGAAATTAAATAGCGAGGCTGAAAAAAAAAAAAAAAGGTGGATGATATGATGATATTTAAGTGAAATAGCAAGATCAATGTACTGGATGTGATGCTGAGTCAGCAAAGTCCTGTAAATTAACAAATATAAACGTGAATACGTAAATCACCCCATCATTTAACCACTTCTACAAAACAACAGCAAAAAACTAAATGTTTTGCCACTTTTTTCTCTGATTTTCTACACAGAATTCACCTGGTTGCTCTAAAAACCTCAAATTGTGAATAGAATAATATTTTTCAAATGCCTCCCACATCTTTGTGCAGTGCAGGGTTAAGGCTTTCACATCGCACTTGGCCTCCACTGTTAGATGTAATACAATAAAATGCTGCTGGTGTGTAAGTGTATAAATCTCAGATTCAAGCCTTTGCGGGTCAAATTAAAATAAAAAGATAAAAGTATGCAGAACACATGTTGTCTTATATCAACCTGTATTTGAATTATATTCAAAATATTTCCTTTTTAATTTTAATACTTGATAATAATGCAGTAGAAGCTTGAAATAATTTTCTGATTGGCTTGAGGGGTCTTGCATTGGCTCAGTAACATTTCCATAGTAAAATATTGAAAAAAAAAAAAAAAAAAAAAAAAAACTTTTTTGGGCAAGACAACAGAAGAAAGCTTAACAACAGAACACTCCCCAGGGGAGTTTCCGGTTACTACAGCTTGTTTTGGCTCAGGATTAAATGCCTGAAGTGAAATCTGGAGGCTGAGTGTGGATGTTCAAGCCAGCTAGAAGGTGTGGATAAAGATAAATATTAACATCAGCGTGTAAATGTCCTTTTGCCTCTGAAAGAGAGGCTTTGTTCCTTCATGTCAGTGGCACAATGTCAAGCAGCAACATGAAAGAAGCAGATGAACCATTACGGGTGAAAAAGATGAAAATAAATTGGTCACACAGGGAGTTAAAGGCCAGGAGACCGTTGGCCTTTAGCATACCCTTAGGGTAGCTAAGCTGCAGAGCGAGGCCGGCAGTCTCAGGTGGGGCGCACACCAACTACCACACCATTTGAATGTTGCAATTAGCCATTAACCAAATGTCATGAGTCATAAATCAGCCTTTCAAGGCACAGTTACATATAATCGTACTGAAAAGGTTGTCCACCTCATGCTGGGAAAGTCTTCATACGGTCATACCAAAAGCAGTGCTGAGATCTAAAAATGATGGAAAAGAGACTAAATGCCTCTCTCTCTTTCTTGGTTAGAACAGCAGTACATAAAGCCGACAGTATGCAGAATGGAAAGACTATATGGTGTTCAAAGACTGAACTAATTACACTATAATGAATGCAGCTCAGTCACTTGCCTTGAGTGTCCCATAGTAAAATATTTCTAGACCTTGGACACTTCTTTTCTTCTCTTTGGGCTTTTCCCCTTTTGGGGTCGCAGCAGCAAGTCAGCTCCCTGATTTGCAGTTGATTTGGCTACAGTTTTATGCCAGAGGCCCTTCCTGTCACAACCCTCCCCAGTTATTGTGGCTTGGGACCAGCACAAGCACTGGTTGTGGCTGGGGTTTAAGCCCAGGGACTCTGCATGTATTTTATTATTTTTTTACAATGTCTTGGATTACAATAACATTTATTGGCTGCTTTGGGGGCAGCACGGCAACATAATGGTTAGCGTTGTTGCCCTGCAACAACAGGGTCGCGGCTTCACTTCCCAGGCCTGGGGCCTTTCTGTGAATTTGCATGTTCTCCCTGTGCCTGCATGGGTTTCCTCTGGGTACTCCAGTTTCCTCCCACAGTCCAAAGACATCAGGTTTGGGTTAATCTGTGACTCTACTGTAAATTGCCTGAAGATTGTGGATTAAAAAAAAAAAAATAATTAAAACATGCAACCTGGTGAATCCACAAAACAACCCTTAGCTTTTTTTCCTGCATGGATTTAGCATTAAGACTGAAAAGCAAACAAACACAAGCAAACAAGAATCTCGCATCTCATCATGCTGTGGGTTCCAAACATCCAAGAGCTCATGTTTTCATCGGCTGATTTTTGATCAAGAATGACAAAAAGGAGACAGACCATTTGCTACCTTCTACAGTTGCAAGAAAAAAGTATGTGAACCCTTTGGGATTACTTGGATTTCTGCATAAATTGGTCATAAAATCTGTTCAGATTTTCATCTAAGTTACAACAATATACAAACACAGTCTGCTTAAACTAATACCGCACATAAAATTCAGTTTTTATGTTTTTCTTTATGTAAACATCCACAGTGCAGGGTGGAAAAAGTACGTGAACCCCTTGGCTAATGACCTCTGTGAGAGCTAATTGCAGCCAGGAGTCAGCAAACCTGGAGTCCAATCAATGTGAGTGATGAGATTGGATGCATTGGCTAAATCTGGAAGCTGGAAACGGTTACAAAAGTATCTCTAAAAGCCTTGATGCTTTATGATTGTCTACAAATGGAGAAAGTTCAGCACTGGTGCTCCTCTCCCTAGGCGTGGTCGTCCTGCAAAGATGACTGCGAGAGCACAGCGCAGAATGCTCAGTGAGGTGAAGAAGAATCAGCTAAAGACCTACAGAAATCTCTGGCACATGTTAGCATTTTTGTTGATAAATGTAGAATAAGTGAAACATTAAACAGGAATGGAGTTCATGGGAGGACACCACGGAGGAAGCCACTGCTGTCCAAAAAAAAACAACAACATTGCTGCATGTTTGAAGTTCGTGGAGAGCACCTGGATGTTCCACAGCGCTACTGGCAAAATATTCTGTGGACAGATGAAACCAAAATGGAGTTGTTTAGAGGGAACAGCACACCAACATCGAAACCTCATCCCAACTGTGAAATATGGTGGAGGGGGCATCATGGTTGGGGGCTGCTTTGCTGCCTCGGGGCCTGGATGGATTGCTGCCATTGATGGAATAAAAAATAAATTCCCAAGTTTATCAAGACATTTTGCAGGGAAGCTTAAGACCAACTGTCCGCCAACTGAAGGTCAACAGAGGATGGGTGATGCAACAGCACAACGACCAAAAGCATAGAAGTGCATCAACAAGAGAAGAAAACATGCCCTCTGGAGTGGCCCAGTCAGAGTCCCTGCCCTCAACCCCGATTGAGATGCTGTGGCAGGACCTCAAGAGAGCGATTCACACCAGACATCCCAAGAATTTTTCTGCACTGAAACTGTTTCATAAAGAGGAATGGTCCAAAATTCATCTTGATCATTGTGCAGGTCTGATGTGCAACTACAGGAAATGTTTGGTTGAGGTTATTGCTGCCGAAGAAGTGTCAACCAGGTATTAAATCCAAAGGTTCACATACTTTTTCCACCTTGCACTTTCCACCTGACACCCTTTACATGTTGTGTTTAGTAAAAACATGAAAACAGAATTTTTTGTGCGGTATTAGTTTAAGCATACTGTGTTTGTCTACTGTTGTGACTTAGATGAAGATTAGAACAGATTTTATGACCAATTTATGCAGAAATCACATACTTTTTCTTGCAACTGCATGTGGTTTCTGTGGAGAAAAAAAACAAAAACACCCTATACCGCCAAAATTTTCCTTCTGCTTCTAGACGTTTGAAGCTAAATTGTAGCCATCTTTAAGGCTGAAAAAGTATTTCAGCCACAATTCTGTCACAGTGAACTGATTCAACATCAGCAGATTAAGCTACTTCTGTAGCAGTGATTGCAGATGGAACCTTGCAACTGAGCTCTATAGGCTCAGCAATGCACTCCCATTACATTCACTTGCACTAGAAGAAGAGTAAATTAGGAGGAGGGTGTATACAATGCTGGTTCTGGGATTGTGTGTGTGTGTGTGTGTGTGTGTGTGTGTTTGCGGGCAAGGGTGTTCCCTTTAATAGTGTCATCGAATTTTGTCAAAGTGAGTATAGAAATGGCTGTATACCACCAATATTACTGCCCCTCAGGAAACCTAACAAGTAGGATTTACAGTTTATATGGTGGATTGCACATTGTGCTCCTTGTCTTCCCAACATCTGCAGACACTCTTAATCCCTGTCTCCCTGCCTCCAGATACAAATATTGACAGGCTATCCCACTCATTGCGCAGGCCCAATTGCATCATCATCACCTCGAGCTAACACCCCCAGAACTGTCCCAATCCGTGGTTATCTCCGTGGAGCTGTCATGTGTTCCACAGATAACGATGAAGCAATAAAGTTGAATCCGAAACTCTGAATCCATGAAATAATGCATGCCAGACAGGGTTCAGTCTGAGATAAATATTTTTTTTTGTTTGTTTGTTTGTTTGTTTTTGTTTTTCACTACCATATCCATCATTCTCACATGTGCAGGAAGGGTGTGCAGTATGAAATTCGAAAGATATTGTTTATAACGTGACAACATAGTCTATTAAACGCAACCAGCGCAGGGACAGTGGCATGAAATGTGGATTAGTAAATGCGTTTGAAAGATGTCATCGGCTGGCTTCTGCGTTCAGGATCATATTGGATCAATTAAGTCTGAAGAACCCTGCCTAAGTTGTCCTTCATTTAATGTTTAAGCTCGTGTGTGAGCTCAATTTTTTTTTTTTCTGCATTGGTCTTCACATTACCTTTGTCCAGGGGTATGGCACTGTTCACTGTGAAAAGAGGCATTTTGCCCCATCCTACCCCCAGAAGGAGCCCCAAAACACAACACAGCTTCTAAAGTTCTAGAAATGGTTATACTGCATGTACAAAAACTGCAGTTGTAGTTGTTAAAACTATAAACTGATGAGATCCCACTTTTTAATTTTATCAGTCGTAGTAAAGAAAAACACCAAACTCTTATGAAGAGGAGAAAAAAAATGTTTAGTGTGTAGGCGTCATAAATTAAACCATACAGGCCTATTTCAGTCCTCCCCAAATCTGTGTAAAATTACAAAAATGTAACCTGCTTTGATATCATTAAAACACACAGTGGCACCCTGTAAGGGCAAACATGAATATAGGCCAAATTGTATTCAGTGTGAATTTTATTTCTGTGTGCTTTAATCCTGTCTTTTTTTTTTTCTGGTTTTGTTTTTTCTCAGCCCCATACAGCAGTAGAGCGAAAAGTTCCTGAAATCTATATCAGCTCTGGGTCTAAAATAAATATTGCTTTTGCATGATAATCGCCTATTAAATGTTCGTTTTCACACCTGTTTAATTTTACCTCTATTTTGCAATTATTTTCACAAATCAGCTTGTCTGGACTCAGTCAAGGTGAGCTTACGAGTCAGAGATTTAGTATAGCCTGCAGGTCGAGGCGCTGGCAATAGATGTAGGAAGTGACTCATATTTTATGTGACAAACTTTTTAAAATTTCAAGATTCGCCTTGAACTCCAAGATAACAGCAGCAAAAATAAATAAGTAGATTTAGAATAAAGCGAACTGTTTATTTACATTTCTTTTTTTCTTCAGAAAGAGCAGAGGGGGCCGCAGGTTGCCGGCCCCCACCGTAGGCCTACACACGTCTGATGGCACTTATTTATAATATACTGGTTTGTAGTTACACTGATGCTCGTAGGATAAATGCAAGAGGTGGGTCAGAAATCTGATTCATTTTCACATACACATTTTATTTCGCATCAAAGTATTGAAAAAGGGCCCCACTGTATGTGACTGTGTATTCCTGAGGGCAAACCAATCTGGCAGGTAAAGATTCGTCGAGGGGAGAGCCATTCCCAGAATAATGATCACAACAGAACCATCCAAACAGGTGGAAAGACATTTGCATTGTGAATCTCATTGGCAGGAAAAATTGGCGAAAAAAGTGGCTACATTTAAAAACTTTAAATTTGGCAGTCTTTAGAGTCTATAGATTTTTGTAAGATGATAGTGTAAATACATCGCAATACATAACAACAAATGTAGTATTTATTTGATGTTTGACATCAGATATAGCTGTAAAATCTTGCATCTTTTTTTCATCTTCAGGTGAAACCAGGACATTTAAATGCATCTGCCTCAGCTCAACTTTCACATGTCCTGTTGCTTCCAACAACTTCCTTTCATCTTCCCATCTCCCTTTACTATCATATTGTCCTTTAATATTGCACTATCACCGTGTCACTGTGTGTAATTGGACAAGAAACAAATATATATATTATTATGAACATACTCTTTTGGGGAATGGTAGAGAAGTGACACCTACCTATTGCCTATGTCCTTGCTTTGGATATCACAAGTGTTGTGTTGCTTGGTTAAAATGTTCTGGTATTTGCTAAGAAGTGTTAGTATAACGCATAATACGACTCCCAGGGACAAGTAAGGAACACAGTTAGTTATTTTGGCATATTATTTCCAAGTATTTACCTGTGTTTTTTCCTTGTAACTCTCCATATATGAGTATTTGTCAAAACATTTACAGCACAGCCAAGTATATATCTTCTGTTTAGGTTCTGCTGAACAAAGACATCCCTCTTTGCCATTATGATTCTTCTCCTCAGCTCAGCTGACAATGGGTTTGTGCTTATTTTCACCAAAACGCTCTGTGCAAAGTACAACAATACAGTAGCTTCATCAAAATAAGCTAACACGTTGAGCATTAATGAGAAATGATTCACAGTAATAAAACACAGAAGAGACAGCGTCGGGTTTGGCTTGCATAGCAAAGCAAAAGAAAGAGAAAAACATTAAAAAATATATTTACAAATTATGCAAGTCCTTTTTCATTTTTAGTCATTTAGTGATTTTCTTCTACATCTCCATTGTGTCAACTGTTGTACACCATGTGACAGAAAATAGAAGCGGACATTTAACATATCGTTTACTCTTTTCTCGAGGGGAAGGGTTGGAAAAGAAAAACAAAACAAAAAAACAGTGTGAAACTGGTGCCTGTGTCTGTACATGACATTTACAGCATTTACTCTGCATTTTATTTTGCACTCTGTGTCTTTGTCTTCGTTCTGTCTCCTCTCCATCTTCTCAACATCATTCTGTGTCACTCGCAGAGAGAAAATCTCATAGCGCTTATAAACAAGGTGTCCGGGGACAGGCAGCAACTGTGGGGAACGATGTTTCACTAAGACTCTGAAAGACAGGCAAAGGCACACAGCGAAAACAGCAATGTAAAATCTGGATGACACTGAATCTTCATTGCACCCTGCCAGGATATATCTTAGGTTGGATTCAGGCAAGAAATTGTTGGGATACTAGAAGATAAAAAGGATGAAAATATCAAGATTTTATCCAATCCATATATGAAAGTAGTGATAGCAGTGGCATTAAGTGCTGCTACAATTTTGCCATAGCTGAGTTGGGATTGTTTTTCTACTGTTATAAAAACTTTGGTTAAACTTAGCTTAGATCAGCTTTTCAAAGAATTCACATGAAACAAGTCACATAAAATCCAGTTTATCTGTAAAATTATAAGAAGCTCATCAATAAGCCTGGGGGAAGATAAGACAATAGACGATAATAATAGTCATACGTGCCAACCGTAGACACTTCATCGATAGAACGTCTGATACGTTCCCGGTTCCATGAACAAACTCCAAGTTTATTCCCTAAACAGCCTGACCCATGCAGCAGTCTACTACTTTTCTCCTGGTCTTTATTAAAAATAGGCCATTAGAATAATCTGTAATTACAGATATGAAGTGATACGAAGAATTAGAAAGAAATAGTGAGAAGACTTTTGGCCATTATCGCCCAGTGCTACTTTTCCAAAACCTCCAGCAAAGATCATCAGTCTGAAACAGCATCACAGTTCTCATTCTACAACTTCTTGAAAGGCAGAAATGAAGCTTTCTTCTCAGATTGCCCTTTCACTTCCATCCTCTGCCATTACATTACTTTTATCTCTTTCAGATCAACACAAATAATCTTATTTTACTCCTGTTGTAACTGACTAAAGGAGACAAGCCTGATTTGTTTGGTTTTTGTTTGTTTGATTTATTTTTTTTCCTCACTAAAGAACTGGCAACACAGAATTATATACAAGTGAAGTTCTGCTCTGAGTTCTGTTATTAGATAGAAAAACGTAAATCTTTATTGATCTTGAGAGTTAAAACAAGATGACTTCTGTCCCATGCTTTGTTGGCACATATGAAAATAGAACCACATCGTGGGTTAATAAAAACATGAATAAGGTTTCAGTAGAATCTGCATATTATTGCTCTCCACAGATGCTTGCTTGCATCAGGTTGTGTCCATTGTGTGTGATGTGCACACAGATACCTCCTCATGAGGATAGACACTCACAGTGTTCCCTTTTCTCTGTGCTGTTTGTGGGAGGATGCCCGTTGTGGGAGGGATCTGTGCCAGGTCTCTTGTGGGAACCCCTACTCAGGGTGGCCCTGTTGGATGTTGTTGTGCCGCTCCAGGAGGCCATATGCTGCCGCTCCAGCGTTGACACGGTCACCATGCACTCGTCGGAGGGATCTGAGCTTGCAGCTGCCCACGAGCTGTGCATGTGGGAGCCCACGCTGTGCAGGGACTTCATGGCCGCTGTGTGGGCTGTTGAGTAGAGGGGAGATACAGGTGTTTGGAGGACACAAATGAAGTGTCACCATAAAGGCCCTTCTGATCAGATTTACCCTAATGACAGATTGTCTAACAATCGAATTGCTCAAAGTGCAAATGACTTAACTTACTGTCTGTGTTGGAATCTCTTCCTCTGGGCAGAGTCCCAACCTTGTCTGTTTGTGGCTTGAGGCCAGTAAGCGGGGCCCTCTTGTGGCCAAGGCTATGTGTGGCCTGCGCACTGTGGTCTGCTGTGCCAGAGCTGTCTGGCCGACACTGCTGGGAGCTTTTACCTACAATGAGCATCAAAAAGAGCGGCTTGGTTACCATGGACAACCAACACTCACGCATGGTGCATTGAGCTAGACACTAAAGTCATGTGCATGTACAAAGCAACACATATGTCGTGTTAAACCCATGTTGAATAACAAACATGCAATGGTTTGAAAGAATATGTAAATGTACAGACAATGTTTTCATCACACTGCATATGGAAATGAACATCCATAGGCGCGAAGTGTACATACACAGTAGGCTACACAGTTTTTGCTGAAAGGACAGTGCGACTGAATACTTAAACTTGTGAGTGGATTCTAAAGTTTAAAAGCCCCAAAAGACCATAAATGCTTTATTGAAATCAGACAGGAACCAAAGATGTGTAAAGAAATGTGCTATTTAAATCCATAAAACACAAATGCAACATGGCACCCCCTTTGGAAATACTGCCACCAAGCTGCCTTTTTTCACGTTGTGATTCACCGGACTGATAACATTTCCTCAACCTCACTGAATGCATTCCTAATGCATGACTCACAGTGTGTGACAGCTAAACGCAAGAGAAAAATGTTTGCATTACTAGTATTTGTAAATATTTTTAGTCACACTGACCTGCATTTTGCCCTGCAGCGGGTTTTTAAAAGTTTTGAAATCACATATTCCCAATGCACAAGTCAATCCCTCAACTTATCAAACAATGGAGTCTAAAAATGGTACAGTTGTGTCTCTGTAGGAGAAACTTTCAAGTTTTTTTCCTCTAAAGAAACATTCTCATGCAGAACCCTATTTATAAATGCATCAAGTCTTAAATGTTAGACATGTGACTTTTAAGTCGCGACCTACTGAAGTTGCTAAAGGATTATATGTTGTGTATTTGATGTAACTTTGAACAAACTGTCTCTTTGACAGAGAGTTAAAAGAGCATCCTTGATTTACATCACAATAACTGAAAATTTTTTACTTAATGGCAGCTATTATTTATATTCCAACTCTGAGAGTCAATCACTGTCCCCATTCGCTCTGTAAATGTGTTTCTTATCCAGTATGGAATTTCCAACAACCACTAGACTTTGACTTTGACTAGTCCTTATTTGTATCTGTTTAATTGAATTGGCTATTGGATGCTTTGGTCTTTGTGCTGTGCAGTGTGCCTATAGGTGATAGTTCAGCCAGAGCACAGCGTTTTCTGCCCCAGTGATCCAAATCCTACTGGCAGAAGAAATGTTGATATTGGGCAGTTCTGCAAAACCTTGGATTATGTTAAATATAATGTTATTGAGCATTCAGTGCCAATGTTGTGACAGATAGCGATTAGTTAGAGATGGTCGCTTAAAAAAAAACAAAAAAAAAAAACAAACATTGTTTATCAGGCACGTGTCCTCTCACATCCAGGATGTTCAAGAGCTAACTTTTTTCTTGCTACATCAAAAAACACAATTGCTCCTATCACTATCATAGGAATCAAATTATGTGCTACTAAATCATCCAGGATATCAGAATCATGATTCCTGAGGATATTGTGTTGAGTTGCTGCAGTCTCTTCAATGAAAAAGGAAAAACGCAATGTAGCAGTATAGCACATCATATTCCCACAGCTTTTTTTTTTATTCCTTACATCTAATAGCACAGCAAGAAATACATATTCATACATTAATAAATATTCTTTCCGTCAACTAAATAGAAGAAAATGATGTTTGCAAAATAGGTAGCCATTATTGTATATGTAGTGTAATTTTAATAACAATAAAGGTATGGTAACCATTAAGATTGTGGGATATTTTATTTCATGGGGAATATTTGTCAGTTTTGTCTGTTTGTTGTCTTTATTGTACAAGAGGTTATAATATGATCTCTGTCTTTAGGGCTTGGAGGCTATTGAGTCTCTTTGGGAAAGGGATGATATTGGCCAAGGCTAGTTAGCACCCCGACTTAGGCCAAAGAGAAAACGTATCAGGAACCAGAATTGCCCTTGGCTTTGTTTTATACAATTTTAACATCTCCTCTGTATTATTAGGAATTATTTAATGCTGAAATTGCTAAGTTTTTGGTACGTAAACAGCTGTCAGTGCTAACGTTGGCTCTGTTATGTTAGCAAAACGTACAATAGCGCCTTTAAAAATGTGATACTACAACATTTTGATCAGTATTTAAGAAATACATTTTATTATTGCAAAGCTTGTTGTTGATATATTAATGAGTACACAGTGCCAGTCAAAAGTTTGAACTTACTTCCAAATAAATAGGAAAGTGTGTCCAAACTTTTTATTGGTACGTTAGCATGATAATTTATTTGTCTGCAGCTGAAATGGCTCAAATCTTCACATACAGTATATTATGAAATTTTGTCTAGTGACATTTAACATGAGATGATCAGGCCAAAAAAATTTGTTTCACCATGTGGCAAACATACCTGCCCCCTCAAGGTTATCCATGCTATGCCCAGGAGTGTATTCAAAGCCACACATATTCTTAGACACCACAGCATATCTTTCATCCTCCTCCTCATCCTCATCGTCTTCAGAAAGGAGAGTGGCTCCCAAGTCGGCGCCCAGTGTGCTGGACATAAAGTCAATTGGAGGGATGGGGGTCTTGGACATGTTTGGACTGCTCTTCATGTGCCTAATTAATTGTTAGGAAATATTGTATGTTAATGATCACAACATTTATTTATTTCTTTTTTAAATAAATGAATGGAGGTAATATAACGACGAAAAGTACAGCAAAACAAGTTCCAGGATACATAATCATTGCATATTCAGAAAGGCAGAGATGCAATGCGCAGATAGTGCGAATGCCTGCAGTGGTGTGTGTTGTGCTAACACAATGGAGTTGTAATTGGACTGGATAAGGGATATCTGGATGGGCAGGGCTGTCACCAACATGCCTGTTATCTCTTCCACAGCTGTCCCCCATGATGGCTCACATCCCGCCATAGAGTAGGTGCATGCATAATTACCAACTCTATTTACTGATGTCAGAACAGCATGTTAGACTAAACCCAGTCATTACCCTCCAACACATGTCACCACTGACTTGTCAAGTTTTCCAGTGCTCCATCAAAGGTGTAATCAATGTAGAGCTTTTTTTATCGGCGGCAAGAAACATACACTGCAGATTCCAGCTGACACGAGTAAATACCAGCATTAACGGGGCGCACGCACATCAGCCATTGATATGCAAAACCCAAACTATCGACTGAATAAAATGAATACAATTACAGGTATCTTTCCTTTGTGTGAGGCAAACATATTTGAACAAAATTGCGATGTGTACACACAGTAAAGTCTGTAAAGCTTTCAAATAACACTCACACATTTCTTCCTTTTTTTCTTTTTACACAAGGACCCTTAAATTTTTACAATGTAGATGTTCCCAAAATGGATCTAACAGAAGCTTTAAAAGATCCTTACCATGCCTGCTTGGCCACTTCATATTGGTAAGCCCTAGTTAGCTCATCCAAGTGGGCCTGCAAAATGGACTGCATTTCTTCATGGTGGGCAGAGCTGAGAGAGGAAGAAGGCGGCGGGCTAAAGGGTGCTGCTGCTGGGGAAGAGGATCGTCCCCTCAGGGGAGGAGTGGGACCTCTCTCCTCCTCGACCTCATTGTCCAAATTCTGGTGGTGGTATGTCTGGACCGACATGGGCGACACCCAGCTGTTGTTGTCATATCTGGCGTGCAGACAAAGAACGAGAAAATAAGAAAATAAGAAAATAAGAACAATTTTATTTTTATTTTTATTTATTTTAAGATAGAAATATGCTAAACAATAACTGCTTGTCATTTTTGTCCACATTTGATTTTAAAACTGATCTTTTTAATCGATCAAAAATGTTACCAATGTGCTTTTCTTTCACCAAAACTACAAAAGGTAGCTCTTGCCCGAGCTCTCTGACGAAAACCACACACAGTCTGGCCACAGGTGCAGGATATTGTGACCTCTGTGTTTGCATGTGTTTCCTCTGTCCAAAAGTATTTTTGTGTATGTGGCACTGCAGAGCAGAGATTGATGAGATATGAATGTATCTTACCCTCCTCCGTGGTTTTCCTGAGGGTAACGGTCAAGGTCAACCTCTGTACCAGGAAGTGGATGCATCGGTGGAGGAGGCAGGGGCATGTTAGCCCAACATGTCCCATTAGATTTAGAGGTCTTTGATCCACCCTTCACCTTTTTTTTCTTCCCAACCTTTGTACCTGAGGGTAGGTAGAGAGGAAAGGAGATGTAGCCTATCTCTACCCAACAATCACACTCACAGTAGACCCCTGTGCGCTATACTCACACATATCATTCCACACTGAATACACAATCACTGAAAGTTATTCTTATATCTTTCGCTGCTATCTCAATATATTCAATCTTAGTCTCGCACCAATTCATTCAGTCTCCCACTGAATGCTCATTATTTCCCTTTTTTTGCATGCTGACAGCGCATTACGACATTTTCAAAATGTTCCGCTTTAAGTTGTTTCCATACAGCATCCCCACTTGCTCTACTTTATCTCTGGAAAGCCTGACATTTAGCTGAGCACACAGCATATTGTGCGAAACCACAAAAGTACAGAAAGACAGAAATGCCTCCATGACTTTTCTAAGTGTGTATACATTGCACAAATAACTTGGAACACTGAGGGATTTTCTGCCACCACTAATCAAGTTAACTCAAAGAAAAGCATCATGATTGTGTGACATTTCTGGGCTTGATAAGCTCCCAGGGCAGAATTGTGATGAAGACAGAAGAGTAATTAAGAACATTATCCTAAGGGTCCATTTTCAGTGATTATGTAAATATAATATGTAAATAAAATCCCTTCCATTTTTCCCTTTCCCTGGTTTAGCTTGCCAACTCCCTCATAGTAACTTCACTGAAAAAAAACAAGAAGAAGATAAAACAAAAGCCTATTACTGCCTATTACTGTTTCACTGCAAAAATGTTGCATCGGCAATGCTGCAGTCCGAAGGGACCCAATATACATACACAATACTGCCGGCAACACAGAAAAGGGCAAAAAAGAACTAAAAACTAAACAACAGGCTCTGTCTTGCACATTTTTCATTACATATTCTCGTACCGTTGCCAGGGCGTCTGTCGGTTAGCGAGTAGCCCAGGTTTGCTATTTCCTGCTGGGCTTGGAGAGAAGCCTTCCAGCGGGGATCTGGCCGGTCCACAGCCAGCTCATGGAAGCTGTTGGACTGGAGTATCTGAGTGGTGGCGTAGGGGGTGGGCTGAGTGCCTCGTGCTGGGCTGCTGTAACCTGCCTTCCCCATGAAGTCGATACTACTATAGATGGCACCATCGGACAGCATGGTGCCGGTCTTCTCCACCGCTGCAGACGGCAAAACATCTGAGACAAAGGACGGGTGACAGAGCGAGGAGGGAAAGATATCATGGAGAGATAAGTTGACATGAAGTTAACGATCTTTAAGGTCATTAATACTCCCTGCTGCTTTGGCACTCTGTATTATTTAAATACAGGTCTCAAATGGACTTGATGTGAATAAAAGTGATTATCTGCAACCATAATTAGCATGCAAAAAGCTGTCGCAGCCCAGAGGAGCCATTGCAAGAGGGACACTCTAACAGCGCTAAGCTTCAACGCCACTATTTTGCACAGATAAGCTCACCAGGATTCCAGTGTGTTTTGAGAATATGCAAACATACAAATACACAATGCAAAAATATATACTTGCACTATCAACCTCAGGTAGCCTTGAAAATGTAGAATGGCAGAGCATGAGAAAGGATAACGGGCACAAATATATATGCAAACACCACAACTTTAAGCAAAATATCAAGCCTGTCAAATGAAATTAGTAAACTAAAGCCCTCAAAGGCGCTTTTAATTTGGATGCATGTGTTTGTTTGTGCATGCCGGCTTAAGCGTGATGCCCTGTCACTGTGCTTCTCAAAGGATGAACATCAAAAGTGTCTGACCAGGCATTACTAAAACTGTGTTGTGTGTTCAACACCCGCGCCTGCTCACATTTCTTACCTCCTCGGCCAAAGTTATTTCCCCCCTTTGGACTTCCTAAGCCTCTGTTAGCTGGGAGGCTTGTGGAGGGCCAAGAGTCAGCCAACCAGGGGAGGCCTTGGTCACCCGTTTTCAAAAGCCCCGGGCGGCTATGGAGAGGATGTTTGTAGGGAGACAAAGAGACGAGAGCAGAGAAGACAGAGATGTGGCGACATAGTCAAATTTCCAGCCTGCGCTTTAACAGTGTTGCTCATTTTCTTCCTGCTGCCTCAACAACAAATTGATGTGAAAACTCATTCAGCATATTCTCGCCTGTGGAACAGCCCAATGCACAAGCAACAATAAACAACAGAAAGACATAAAATGGCAAGTCTATAAATCAGACTTCTGCCTCCCCTTAACTCTCCCACCCCTAACTCTCCCCGTAGAGACAAGGCAGGCCTAAATACACACTAAATCTACCTTAGAGCCTTAGCACAACAGAAATTTACATTTTAAATTGAGAATCATGGACAGCCTCTGGCAGATCAGCTACACTGGTGCATTGTCACCATAGCAACAGAGACAGCAAAAGCCCATTAGGTGGTTTAGGAAAGCTACCGTGTCATTTTGTCTTAGTGAAATACAACAGTCATGAATACAGGATTTGACTTCAAGGCAGGAAAGTTGTGGGCAGCAATTTAAGGAGAAAAAAGGCAACAGTTTACAAGCACATTGTAAAAATGGCAAAACCTTCAGATGCCTTATGCATCCGGTTTGCATAAGCTTATTTAATGTGCAGCCACACTGTGAATTTTCCACTGAGCCTGATTTGCCAAGTGCCATGGGAATTGTTCACAGCTGACTTGGTGATGGCTCAAAGGTGTTCAAACAATTACGTCAATAATTTCCCTTTTAAAATACACAAGCATGTACATACATTTGCATACATTTACTTGGAAAAACATGCTAAGACCGACACAGTGGCACATATGTGCATATTTAGTGTGTTTCTCCACGCTAAATATGCACAAGCTCATGCACGCAAAAGGGCAAGGAAAGGTTTATTTTTAGTCAATAATTTGTAAATTTGATGGCTCTGGGCTTATCTGCTTGCTTAGGTATAACAAAAAGGAACAAAGAAACAGCGAGGAATAAAAAAAGTAAGAAAGAGGTCATTTCTTTCATTCTCTACAGTGAACTCATCTCTTGTTGTTGTGGTTTCACTTCACTTTGATATTCAGTGGATGCAAAGGTAGACATTTTGAGCAGGAAGGAGACTCTCTCAGGCACTGAGCTGAGTCTCAAGGTCCAATGCTTTGTTTCTGCAGATACACATATGACCCCTCGCGGTGTAATGCCAGGCTTTTTAAACAGCACATTCATCACCTCTCCCCTCCTCCCACGACCTCTCACTCTGCCAGCAACCTCAAAATGAACTGAGATAGAGCCAGTGAATAAAACCTCCTGCCACCTGCATTAATTGGTAGCCCGCACTTCAAAGGAGTGATTAATGATTTCATCAAGTGTACATCGGTGCAGATCATAGACTGATATGAGAAAGCTGGAACATCTATGCAAATTCTATTCATCGTGAGGGAACTCTTCATTTTGGCCATCACAATGACTTGTTGTCATTGGGAAGGCAGGGTGGGAAGTGCACTGTGGTTCTAAAATGTCAAAGGAAAGCTTTGGCTTTGAGGTTTCTTGGATTTTATGAATTAAATTCAATGCTCACCTTCCATTTCTGATCAGACCTCTGTCTCTTTGGAAAGTAACTGGTGGAGAAAGAGACAGAGAAATAGACACATTTAGTTTGTCCTAAAACGATCCATAACGAGCATCAGTTTGAATGGAGATATTATGGCTGTCAGACTGTGGTCAGAGAAGTACTCTGATATTTAAAAGTATAATGCACAATGTAAAAACATACCTGCACGAGTAAAAGTGAAGGACTGGACTGCAATTCAAAAAGACAGGGGGCATTAATGTCAAAAGCTCATGAATCCCAAGTAAATGATACAACTATATTGTTTTGATGAGCATACACATTAAGTCCTTTCATGTGTGCTTTATTTGTCCATCGTTTACCACTGAATGTCGGCACTGGTCTGATTTTGATGGAACTTGGGGTGGTAATAGATGACATTTTTTGGAAATTACACTGGTAGCCTGAGGGGTAAAGTTCAAACAAAGGTGATACCTTTGACCCCCTGTTTTGCCATGGGACATCTTCATCATTATTATGTACAATATTTATGTCTTTCCAATTAATGCGCGGGGGATGTCTAAAAAAAGAGCGAATATTAAATATTTGAAAAATAATAAAATATGTATGTATTAGAAGAAAAATATGGAATGATTATAGCCTAAAGATTTGATTTTCACTGAAGTGGAATGTGTTTTTGTTTTTGTATTTGTTTTTTTTTTGGGGGGTGGGTGGGTGGGATTAAACTCAATATGTGTTGATAGAAGGGAGCAGAGAAGTGGGATTCAATCATGTAAATCCCTGTTGAATAAGGAAATCATAGCTCTGTCCCCGAAGTCACAACAATGAAAGCTGCATTACACATTAGATAATGGCATGCACCTATATGATTCATGGAGGGATAAAAGATTATTTCATCGCTAAACCTACACACACCTCGTGTTAATGTGCAAACAACACCAGCTATGGTCTGATAATGGAAGGGGATGTTAAATTACTTACCTCACATGAATGTATTAGCGTGTTGGGGTGCGGCGCTGATGGAACTCAGCTCAGTTGATGCACATCAGTGCACAGTGAATTAAAGTAAATAGGGCCTATTTCCATCTGTGCCGAATATTTCCTTTGTTCTGCATTTTAGCCCGCTCAAATGGAGTGACTTGTGATGACATCAGCTTTCATGGGAGAGACAGACTGACTGATGCAATTGATCATTTACCTGCGTAGTTGCTGAGTCCCTTCCTCTTTTTTCTCCTCCAGTACAGCCAGGCACTGAAGCCCATGAGGACGATCCAGCAGGCACCCCCCAAACCAGCAATGAAAGCTGGCTGCTTCACTACGTCTGAGATGCTATTGTTGCCCTCTGATCCCGTCATTACATCCCTCAGTTCTGCACCTGGGTGCACCACGCACAAATACAGACACACATTTTACACGCCGGAATGAAACAAAAGAAAGGTTAAATGTCAATTGTCAGTGTGAATAAATTGTGTGTGAAGAAATTGTTTTATTTAATTATTCACAAGCTATAAAAATTAGTTAAATAATACAAATGAAATAGGGAAAAACTATCAGTTTTATATGGTTGCCTTCAGCATAAAAGCCATGTCTCAAAAAAAAAAAAAAAAACATCAATCAAAGAACAAACAAAACCAAATATGCTCAGGAGTGTTTCTTGTATGGCCCAGTATCACATCAAAGTGCTTCAGCTCAAGGTATCATTATCTTGTTATTTTACAGCTGCTAATTTAAGGGAATAAACAAACAAACAAAAAAAAATGTGGTCCAAAGAGGCACTTTAAAAAGACAACCACTATAGAGAGCAAGGCGTTTTTGTGTTACATGGATCAGAAGAATAACTAAAAGACGAGACCATGAATAAATAAATAGTGAAAAATAATGAAAAACAAACAAACAAACACAAAGAGCAACTGCGATGAAAAAAACAACAACAACAACAACAACAACAACAAAAAAAACAGCAGCAGTGAATCCAATATGTTGGCACAGTTAATCAATTCAGCAGTGCACTTATCAACTTGAGCTGCAAGACACGAGATTGACAGAGCAGCTCTGACAGAGTTTGATTTTCTGTTGCGGGTACTGTGCTGTGAAATTAGATTCACAGTCTCCAGCAGGAAACTCCCCCCATCATTAAGCTTCAGTCCACATGCCTGTGTTTCCCTTACTCTGTGCGTTAAGGGTGTTATTATCGGTCAGAAGCCATAGATGAAGAGCATCTGGCTTGGGCGCCTATATTGATTCTGGGCTTATATACTCCAAGCATCCTTTAACAATTTGATAAGATGTGATAGACTGATAAGCTCATACAAAAACACTGTCTACTTTGTTAGCACTGGCTGCCCACATATTGAAGAGGATTATTGATATGGCTAACAGTACTTGGCAATGTGTTACCAGACTCGGCACTTAACGAACTGCTATTGATTTGTCGGTGGATGTTTGCTTTGTAAAGTGCAATCTTATTTCTTCAAGTGCGATAAATTGATAAATCATCTTTCCAGACCCCCAATCTGTGACAGAGACCCAAGTTCCCATTATGGGGTCATTTCATTAGACTCCGGGTTCGGAGCGTGCCTGCGTGCGTGCGTGCGTGTGTGTGTAAGAGTGGATTACCCAGAATGATGAGCTGGGGTTTGCTCTTGACCCCCACTCCTGCACTGGTGCCTGCAGCCACCTCCACATGGTACTGCACTCCAGCCTGCAGACCCCCAACAACCACTGAACGGATGGTTGCATCCACAGACTTATTGACATGAAACCGTGTTTCGTTGGCCAAACACCAGATCTGACGGAGACAGAGATGCCAGACAGAATTCGTTGGGAGCTGATACAGTACATTACTAAGACATCAGGCTGGGGTAGTGTATCAGGCACAGGGTTTGACTCTACCTTGTACTCCTGGATGATGCCATTCTGTTGGTCAGAGGGAGGGGGGTCCCACGACACGCTGATGGAGGTGCTGTTATGGCTTCCTACTGTCAACACTGTCACTTGCTGTGGAGGTGCACTCGGAGCTTTTTTGGGGACACACACACACATCAGATCAGGGTGCAGGGTCTCACCAACAACCTCAATTCATTCATACAGCAAGTCATACAACAAGGCATTTCCTAAGCCAGTGTGGCAGACAGCTACCAGTACACCATCTCATTACCATTTCTTAATAGTAAGATAGCATTTAAGGTCCAAAATGTGCTACACCAATAGCAGCAATGATGACCACCCCAAGCAGGCCAGAAAGTTGAGATATGAATGGATTATTTTTCACAGTCAAGGAAAAAATGGTTGCACCCAGTAACTAGGATCACTTCCACAATTGATTATAACAGATGTGAATGCTTCTGAGGTAGCTATATTCAATTTGCATATTTCAGTAAAACGGCCAGTCTCCTTTAATGTCCGCTAATGAGGGTTTTGGGATGAAATGTCAAGCAAGGTGTCAAAAATGTACCAAACTGGCTTGATAACCTGCATGGACCTATTAGAGAGTTTAAAGAGACTGCAGGCAGCAGGAGGCAAACATCATATCTATGCAATTGAGGGAATCATCATCTTTCACTGAATGGACTGTGCCACTGCTCTGGGGACATAGTTTCTCATGATTCCCATTAAAAATATCATTATGCTCTGACTGAGTGGATGAAATAACTGCTCTAAATCCAATTAAGGAGCTGCAAAATATTAAGGCTATCTGCAGTGGATCCATGTAAGCAAGGCAACAGACGCCGCAGGAATGCAGAAAGGCTGGAGCAGGTGGGCCATGATGGTTGTCTTGCTTGCCACCTGGCTGGAGAAGGACAAGGATACTATGACTTAAAATCTCCAGATGGACTTGTTGTTGCCAATGACTGGTGAGGAATGCTACAAACGTGCACACTGTCACACAGAGGCAACAGCAAGCAAAGTCCATAGAGAACGTATTGTGAATATGATCTAATGCAACTAGGGCACATCAGAAGTATAATAAAGAGTGTCTGTGCCAGTCCAGAGACTGACCTCTGCCAGCCCACTGAAAGCTGGATAGCTCTCAACATCTGGCTGAGGTAGCTCACATTGCAATGGATTTTTTTTTTTTGTTTTCTAAATTGGAAAGATGAAACAAAAGCCCCCCAAACGATTTAACTTGTGCTTCAAAGAGAGGCTCTAAACAGATACAGCACATCCACAAAATATTTGACAGCCTGGCAGCACAAAGGAATGAATAAGCCCTATGAGATGCAGTTTATTTTTATTGCATTTAACAAATTGGCTTAACCTAGTTTAAGGGTATCTATATTCAGCCTTTTAGACTGTATTGACTTTCTGAAACAATTACTGTTAAACCCAGTCTCAAAGACGTGCTGTCACGATATGGTTATGATTCAGATATTAAAAAAGTGAAATAATATATTAAAGGAGAGGCCAGTCCAATAAATTGTTAGACTGAAGACTATTTCCCATAAATACTTATATATATTTATGTCAAATTCAATATCAATACAAGATTCATGCTTAAAACAAAGTTGAACCAGTATTACTCTACGCAGACTGTGGTAGAACGTAGCCACCCTTTAAAAATCATTTTGAGAGCCTTTCAACGTGGGATACTTTGTCTTAAAATTAAGCAATAAATAAAATGAATGGCAGAACCAAATAAACAAAGATCTGATAGAACAAAACTTTTTATCTGCAATATCCATCACATGAATGCGGAATAAGAATTGTGGCTTGAAATCAAAACTGCCTAGAAGTGGAAATCGCACATCTGGACTGTCACCGCCATCCGTGGGCTTAGTCTAAAAGCTATCCATCATTTTTGAGATATAAACAGGGTAAGAATTTGCAATTTCACCACTGGGAGTTAAGATTTAATATTCATCCATAATTATACTGCATCTAATAGATCACATGTTTTTTCTTTTTCAAAATTATATTTTGGGGGCCTTTCATGCCTTTATTTTAATAAGTAACTGGCAGAGAGGCTGACAAGTAACAGGAAGAGAGAGGTGGAGAATGACATGCTGCAAATGTCCCTAGCCAGATTTGAGCTTCTGCAGACACTGCTGGATGATGCAGCAGTTCCAGCGTAAAAGAAGTAAAAGCACAGGACTGGAAATCTCCTCTCCCTAAGCTCCCTGTTTCATATAATTGACATGCGGCCCATGAGTGACCATATAATACTAGCAGTTTATACACAGTATGTGTGGAAATTAGTAGAAAATTAAAAAGTAACAGGCCAACAAATTTGCAGAAAAGACTAACATAAATTGCGTAGTGTAACAATCAGTGTATGCATGTTCAGCTTTGAACACTATGAATATGGCACATAATATGTTTTACCTAAAACTATATACATCATTGTTCAGCTGCTGTCAGTGTGCCATCAAACAGGCAAGCTCCAGATTTCAAAATGTCATTTGAGGGGTGCTGTGTCAGCAAACTAATGGAGCTTGTCCAGTCAGTCAAATGTTTACATTAGGAGAAGACAGAAAGCATTGAGTGTAGCTATGCAATTTCCGTATGCATGAAGAGAGAATTCCCGAAGATCAATAATGGCTTCAATGCCAAAACAAGTAATGACTCAGGATAACGTTACAACAAACAGTCATAACAGAGTAAAAGGTCAAATAGTATGTCTAATGAGTGGAGTAGCTAAAGAGTAATTTAAAGATATTAATTCTTCCAGTGTCTGAATTAATATTCAGTGTTCTCTTTTTTTCATGGTTATGCTACTGAACAAAGACACTGATTCCCTGATAATGCAGGATGTTAGATTGGTAAACATAACCTGCTATGCAAGTCGTTGTGTAACTTAATCTAATTGACACTCAAACTAGAATCATTTTTATACCATTCAAACATGTTCTGATGAAAAAATGTAAAGTAAACTAGTAGGACCGGAGACACACAGAACGAACACCTCTCTGGTCCCAACAGCTAAGCCTACCTGGGACTCAAACACACAATAGAATTTCCTTCGATTTGCCATCATCAGTGGTGGCGAGCCCGAGCACCTTATGGATGACAGCAGTGGTGGTAACGTCACACAGCAGACTGCCTCAGGCCATACTGTTCTCATCGAAAACTCATCGAAAGGTTGTGAGGATCATTAATCACAATTTGCCCCTGAATGAAGCATAAACCATCAGCAATTCTGACCTCTGGGACCCTTAAGATGGCCTCTGCGAGTGTTTCACAAAGACATTCCCAATTTACCTTTGATGGATAGCAGATGTGTTTTTTTTTTTTTTCCATATTTCTGCAGAGCAGCACATTTTCAACACTTTAAAGTAACAGCATATCAAGCTCTTTTTTTTTTCTTTCCCATGATGCCTTCTTTCCTGGACCCCAAATAACTAGAGCATGTGCCCCAGTCTGCAAAAAAAACCTTGATCCTTGGTGGCCATTTTAATTGGACTCCAGTGTGGCAGAGTTTCTACTTCCCCACCAATTGCGTCCCCAGTTCATAACCCTTCCTTATGATCTTATTGGGAGAAAGACAGAGCCCTGTGATCCTTTCATCATGGAACACTGATACTGCGGGGAAAACATTTTCTTTTCACAATTAATGGCCCCACCATGAATTGCTCTTAGACCAAGCCATTGTGTAGCAATGCTGCACCTCCAGCTCCATTTTCATCAGTGAAGGTTGGATCTGTTGCCATAGGAGTTTAGTAGTTCAGGTGTCTTTAGAGAATTTTTAAAGACTGCCTTCCCAGGAGAACCACACCTTCTGGGCAAATCGCAGGCTATAGTCCCTAGCAGAAAGTGACCACATAGGCCAGGGTCAGCTGCTTAACATTCTCATTTTAATAGTCAAAAAGATGTGACAGAGAATACAGTTATGCTAACATCTTTAGCCTTCTCTGGATCCATGTCTAGATTGGCCTTGCCCACAGTACCAACAAGAAGCCTGCAGGCTTGCTGGGGTCTGTAGCCATCACCAGCCATCTCTAGCTGTAGAAAGCAATATTGCTTTCTTTGCTTGGAAAAGCACTTGGTGTGCAAAAGAAAGAAGTTTGATGCTGAACTCAACTTTTAATACTAACAATGGCAATTGTAGAAGTTGGAAAATTACTTTTTTAAGTTGGGATCTGTCTATTATTATTTATGAGTTCAAGAATAAACTATCATTACTCACTGGCCAACACACTCTGTTGTTCTGTTGATGGTCAGCAAAATCTAGCTGCTGACAAAGACAACCCCAGACTAACTGGAAGCTCCAGACTAATGAGTGGACCTTGGGTTAGGGTTGTGTTTTTTTTTTTGTTTGTTTGTTCTTTTACTTACTGCGGAAGCAGTTATACAGTTTATCTATCAGCTATGGGCACAATGGCCATTTACTTGAAGGCATTTTCATTTCATAATATTTAAATATTGGCAATTTGGGACCATTAAAGGCCGAATTAGCAATAAGCATTTCTTACTCACAATGAACTCATGGATGCATGGTGGACTATAATTGTAATCCAGTTATAGTCCACATAGCTATTATATGGAGCAAAACCCTACAGGGAACAACTTGGAACTTTTTGAGAGATTTTTAAACTGATTTATAGACAAATTTCATATTGAACACAATGATGTCCTTTGGAAATCATGTCAAATACAAAAAATCTGCAAGACGTATGCAGATGAATAAAATTACACTGCAGGTTGTCTAATGAATAAATAAAAGATGCCCCAAATAATGGTGCATTCATTTGGCAGTAGTTAGAGGACCTGGTGGCCGGTCAGCTGAACAGCGCGAAAAGAGATGTGTTAAAACTAATAAAGCTCATTTGAGATTAAGACAGTGTGTGAGCATTAGCGATGGGAAGGGGGGTTATTTCTCAGTGGTGTGGTCTTTGTGTGACGCAGACATGGCAGCAGGGGTCTGCGGAGGAGCAGAGAGAGAGCTGAGTGTATGTCAAAGGTAGACTGTTTCTGCCCGCCAACCCACAGAGCTTGGGCTTGTCACAGACCCCCACTGTGCTGTCTGGGAGACCTGTTTTCACACACAGGGGACGTGGCACTGCAGCAGTCTGTGCGTGTGGGTGGGTGTACTTGAAATGCCATTATCCATTACTATCTTGCCATGAAGCCATTAGAGGCGCAAGCTAAATATAAAAGTAGGTAGAATCATTTACACAAGAGTGTCTGCTCATGCATAAGTAACTGAATCTTACATGTCCTGCGACACAAAGTCAGCAGAGCAATTGATTGCTGTCAGAGGTCCGATTTTCTTACCTTCTTCCATGGTGCGTGCTGTCATAGATTCACTGTCTGCACCCTGAAACTCGTTGAAGTATGGCCGCACTTTAATCTCATAGACGATTCCTTTCTTTAGAGCACCAAGAGTTATGTCCCTCTCTGAGGCAACCTTCAAGTCCTGTATTTCCCACGGCCCTGGGGAGGGCAGCCCTGACGTTTGTCGGTAGAGAACACGGTAGCCTTGAATAAACTGGGATGGATTCTCCACCTGAGTTGAGAGAAAGAGAGAGAGAGAGAGAGAGAGAGAGAGAGAGACAACTTGCATCTGTGTATAAACCTGTTCTGGGGCTGTGGATCAGCATTCAGTTTATGCCCTCGGCCTGTGACAATGCACGCTTAGTTAATCGTACAGTTTCATTAGCTGCAGAGATGGAAGAAACCATCTGAAGTCTAGAAGAAGGTATTTGCCAAAAGTGAACAGTACTTCTGAGTCAGACACCTTCAGCATGGTCTAGACTCAAAATAAAGGATCCAAACAGCCAGAATTTTTCTCTTTTATTAATTTACTTCATTTTTGGTACTAAATTCCACTGAAAGAGTAAAATATGTAGCATATACAACTTAAACTAATGGCTTTTTAACAGGGACAGAAGCATTTTATACATACATTAGCCATGCCATGCACATTCTTCAGTATGGCAGTATGACTTTACTGAGACACATGTTGTCGCAGTTACAGCAGTAGTTTAAATGTATAGATTAGTGTCTAAAACAAAATCAGTAGTTATTTGATAGAAATAGTGCGTTGAACTACCTATTACATCTCAAAACAGAAGTTTTGTTATTGCCATTTAAATGTCTCTTAGAAAACTCAGCAGTCGTTTACAAGTAAGTCTGAGAGGTGTGTAGATTGTGTGCATGTGGGCCAGGATTAGGTTTGAGTACTTTATGATGTCTGGAATGAGGATTTTGCACTAGTACACCATTTCCCCTTGTTATTTAGTGAATATTTGATTGTCAGACTAAAGAGTACTAAAATATAGAGTCCAACACAGAAATGTGTGCTGTGTGCACCAGGTAATGACTGGTGCTAGGATCATTTGTGGACCCACTTAGATGTACCACAAATGCTGGTTTAACCTGTCACTGTGTCAGTCTAATAGCCACATTCCAGTCCATAGTTGTACTGACAAGCATGAAATAGCAGACCTGTGTAAGGCCATCCGAGGTGTGTCATTAACCTACAGCAGCTGGCAGCTGGGACACCCTGCCAACAGACAGGAATAACATTTCCCAGATAAAGGGTTGACTGCAAACTGACTCCAGAGGTGACACATGTAGCACCTAATGGTGATATATTTGTCCTAAATAGAAACATTAGTCTTGATTCCTGCATCACCTCAACCCATTCTGAACTAATGAAGCACCAGCTGTTCAGTCCATGGATGTGTAGCTGATAATGTTTAGTGTGTGTGTGTCTATGTACCAATTAATCCAAAACACAGAGACGTGCCAAGTTTAAACTTCTCCGAGAAGCTCGGATGAGGTTCGGTTTGCTGCTTTGAAGGTAACAATAGCACAACTGCTGCAAGCCACAAAAGATATTCAAATGGTATGAATACTCACGGTCCACGTGACCTGAACCGAAGTGGAGCTAAGGACCACAGGGTTATGCATGCTGACCACCACATCCCCCAACTCCTTCTGCACACGGCGGTGGTCCACCCCCTGTGCAGTGGGACTAATGTCTGGGAGAGTGGGAGAGAGGAAGACAGCACTTAAAGTGGAATGGTGATGCTAATCACTTAGGCTCCATTACAATGAATATTCATTTCAGTACCTTGTGTCCGAACAGGCTCAGACATGGGGCTGGGGTCCCCGAGCCCTTGGGCATTGACTGCCCTGATGATGAAAAGGTAGACAGTATTGGGCCGTAGGTCTTTGACAGTGTAGCCAGTGGTCTTCACGTGGTCTGCCACTGTCTGCCAGCTGTTGCTCACAGACTGACTGTAGAAAGCATAAATCTAATCAGCCGGGAAGACTCTTTTCATTACTATAGAGAGAACATTTTAGAAAATTTTATTGGGAGCAACACAAGTGACCTATAATACTAATGGCTGGCCACATGGGACTGGAAAAAAATCCTTTTCTAGTAAAAGTGCACTTTCATTTTCTAACTAATTAGCACGTAAATTTAAATACCAGAAAAATGTTCATTCTAATACACTGTAAACTGTAAGAGATAACCCATCCAGGCTATCCAGCTTGAAAAGGTCTTGACATGTTTGAATGCCCACAGAAACACCCACATCTGTTCCAGCTATCAAAGTTTTAGGGGGTCACTAGATGTGGCTCAAGGCCATAGGTCACAGACATACCCAAAGGCCTCAATGACATAGGAGGACACTGGGGAGCCCGCTTCTGGCCCCTGTTCCCATGACAACGAGATACTACTCTTGGTAACATCAGTGACCTCTGGCTTGGAGGGAGGCCCTGGGAGGGCCGTTGCATTGTGATACATGAAGTCGATGAGGTCAGTGGAGTCTGATGAAAGAAGAAAAATAGAGAAACTGAAGTAATACCTGCAAATACAAAGGATATGCAAAAGATATTGTGTGCCTCAAAAGACACTGTTCATTTTTAATTTGAATTATTTGTTTCGAAGCAGACCTCTGACATCCAAGAAGGCACTCCATGATGTTTCTCCACTTGAACTGGTCGCTACACAGGTGTACAACCCAGAGTCGGACATCTACGAAAGATACAGTAGAGTGTGTCATCATCAATAATGACCAAACAAACTCAATGACAGGATGGTAGTATGACAACTTCAACATAGCTGAAATGAATAAAACTGACCTCCACTGTTTAAGAGTTATATCATTATTTTTGATGTTCAAGAGTGTTGCTTCAGCATGTAACTTGAAATAAAATAATGGATCCTAAATTAATTTATAATTTAATTTGAGTATGTGTAGGTCAATATCGAAAGAACTGTATGTGAGATATATTACCCTTTTAACAAATAGTGCTTAAACAGCAACGGCTGAAAAGTAATTGACCACTAAATGCTTCCTGGACAGCTCGGTATTGCTCATGGAGTGAAGAGCTGCCAATTAGATTGAGGTAGAGTTCTCTAACAATATGGAGATTAACGAGGTGACCATGTACAAGATGAAGATAATAATGACTCTATCACAGAGACATCAATAGTAATTGGGCACATTTCAAACCGCTAGAAAACTAAAGCTTGAAAATGGCAAAAACCCGGTGAACCAAAGAGCGCCAGCCTTATGGATGTAGCATTTGCATGGTGAAGAAAAATCCGTTGGGCACAGCAAACAAATATTATGCCGCATTTATTTATTGAAATGTACATGATTGTTGATTATTAAAGACATCCTCTGATGAAAATCAATTGTTTCACCATGTTAATTAGCCCATGTGATTTTTTTATATGATGCAATATGAGCGGTCAGCACCAAGGCTTACACATTTTGACCTTGAACTGCAGTCAATCATTCATCCCTTCATTCATCTTCAACCACTTATCCATTTCCAGGTCATAAAAGGAGCTGGAGCCAGTCCCAGCTCACTCTGGGTGAGGGCGTGGTTCACCCTGGACAGGTCACCAGTCCATCAGAGAGACAGAGACCAACAACCACTCACACTCACACTCAGACCAACGGACAATTTAGAGTCACCACTTAACCCAAACATGATGTCTTTGGATGGTGGGAGGAAACCGGAGTACCGGGAGAAACCCACGCAGGCACAGGGAGAGTATGCAAACTCCACACAGAAAGGCCCCAGGCCAGTAACCAAACCCACGGTCTTCTCATTGTGGGGCAACAGTGCTAACCACTGCGCCGCTGTGCTGCTGCAGTGAATCAATGACTCTTAATAATTACATCTATGTGTTTGGGCTTTTTATGCCTTTATAATCAATAAGTAGCAGAGAGGCAGGAAACGGGGAGAAAGACCTGCAGCCTAGGTACCAGGGCGGAGTCGAGCCTGGGATGCTGCAATTACATGGTGCACATTCTAACCACTCAACTACCAGTGTTGCTGTGAATCAGTGACTTACACTTCAAACTAATTCAGACTGCTAGGAATTTATATGTAACATAACTGAAAACTTCCAGGGACAAGAGGGGCAAAGATGACCTGAAACCTGGTCAGCATGGGGGATTAGAGACTGCTAACAAACAGCACATACAAATCAAATATAACTACACTAACCGTTTTGATATGTCAGCTTGATGCTGAGTCACCTGACACCCGGTGGTGGCTGGGGCCTGAAGCCTGGTCCAGATTTTTTTTTTTTCAAAGCGGTGGTCAAAGCGTACAGCCCCATTATTTCCCCCCTTTTTAATTTTTAATATATGTTTATATAACCTATTTATCATAGCAGAGTATTTCACATATTTAAACTATGTCTGGAGTGAAACATCAAAAACAGAAAGGTCAGGATACGACTAACAAAAAAAAAAACATCCTCAACCTCTGGCAAAATGATGGAAAGAGGAAAATGTGGAGAAAAATGGGACTGCTCATGACCCAAAGCCACCACCTCATCTGTCAAACGTGGTGCTGGTTCCGTTTTGATTTGAGCATGTATGGTGGCCAATGGTACGTGCACAATGGCGTTTATTGATGATTGGACAGTGGACAGAAACAGTAACACTAGCACAGAGTTATACAGGAGCACTGTGGGCTTAGTTTCAGCCAAATGCATCAACACTCATTGCACAGCATTTCATCATTCCGTCGAACAACAAGCAGCCAAAGAGCTTTTCATAGTTAAGAAGTGGCATATGTTTGACTAAAGGCTTGAACATCCTTGAACTGCATTCCACTTGCTGAAGATCAAACTAAAGGCAGAGAGACCCCACAACAAGCAAGAGCCATGTGTGACTCCTGTGAAGGCCTGTGAGAGCATCACCAGGGAATGTATAAAATGTGTGGTGAACATGGGTCAAACACTACAGGCAGTCTTTGACTACAAAATATTTTTCCACCAAATATTAAATAGTTTGTGTGACCTCATGGATTTCTTCAAACATTTTGGAGCCATAAACTTTGGCCAGTGTGAGTCGAAAGCTGAGACATGGCATGTTTTTGTCGTGGGTTATGCATTAATATCAGGAACAAAACAAAAACACGAATGCATCTTAAAAATCAAAGGTGCCATGCTGTCTCTGTGAAATGAGCCTAAAAAGGCTGTGTGCGCTCAACCAAGTAACACTCATAATACAGCTCAGTTTGATTCAATCCAATAGCCTTAGCAACTCTGATCCCAGATGGTTTCTACCAGCTCTTGCATCAGTACGGGCTTTGGAAGGAGATTCACAGCTAGTAGTACAGTAAAAATGCATTAACCTTCACTGGCCTGCATTTGGCTTGAGAAAAGCTCCAGAGTGGATGAGATGAAATTATAACACCAGCCAATGAAAAACAAAGAGCCCAGTAAGAGCTTACATTAATTTTCTTAATTGATTTCCTCCAATAATAGTCACCCCCATCGCAAGAGCCATCAACATTATCATCGTCAGTGCTGACGCATGAAATAAGAGATATGACAATCTATTTCATATTGGCAGCGCCTAAGGAGTCACTCACATCTGTGCTGTCTCTCAAGAGAGGGAGAGCACTTTGACAGTGTGAAAGGACACCATATATTGCAGTTCCTCCATGACATTACCCCCTTTAAACTCTGCTTACTGGTCCCTGTCCTTGAGTCCTTGACTTTTACTGGTGCCTCAGAGATTCAGACTAAATTGCAGCGTTAAACGACTTATAAAAGTCAATACTTACTATTCATCTTTTAAAAGCAACCTGAATGCACTTGTCCATTTGAATTACATTCAGCTGACATCAGTTCCCAGATGAGAGAATTCCCCTTCATTCTTCTGAATGCAATAGAAAGATGTGATGTACAAACGTAAAAACGTGTTTGTTTTTTTATCTAAGTACTGAATGTACCGTAAAGATGATTCCTCTTTTAAAGTTGTTTTTACTGACTGTGCAGAGACAGTGCAAAATAAATTGGTGCAGAACTATGGTTCCTTACCAAGGAAAAGAAGACAAAGTCCATGGAGTGCGTGAATGTATGTATAGCTTGCAGAACGTGAAACGTGCGCATAATTTATTTGCAGACAGATATCTACAGAATATTCAACTGATTCAGAAAAACCTTTTTCTGTTCAGAGGAACAGAAAAAAAGACTGGTCAGCAGGATATTTGTATCATGTTGTTTAACGAGGATTAGTGAGTCAAACATGTATTCTTGTGTAGTTCAGCATGTGCTTTTTGCCATCATCGCCACTATAATTATATTAAGACTCAACTCTCCATCCACCCTTTCATTGGTTAATTGCTGAAATCTGAGAAGACAGTTGCTTGTTCGAAAATAAGATCTAATGAGGCCATGAATCAGTTAGATGATCATGCTGGACTGTTTACAACCTGGTCGCTTGTCTGAGTGCAGCAGTGCCGTGTTCTCAGACCTGAGCGAGGCAGAAACATCCGGTGATGTTAGTCGACTGTCACCTATGCTACATGTCAGATCCTGCGTGCTGACTCCAATGTATATGCGTCTCTGGAAGTGACCATGACCCACCCTGGTATTCTGGATCTGGAGGCTTCCGTGGTCAAGCAGGGAAAACCGCGGGTCCTTTCCAAGCAGACTGGCCCCATTCTTTCGCCAGGAGACTGTGGGCTCTGGCTCCCCGGATGCCTGACACCTGAGAAGGGTCACGCCTCCCAACGCCTGTGTTTGGTTTGATGGTCCCTGCCGGATGATGGGTGGCGGGCGGTCCTTCAGGGCTGCGCATAATAATCAAGGAACGAAAGTTATTTTTTCAATACATTCCAAGTGGTATAATTTTGATGCCAAGGTCTTGGCATAAAAAAAAAAAACAAAACATGACCTTATCACAAGGTGTTAATTTGTGATTGCAGTAATTGCATTAGTGATTGCAGGCCCAATATGTTACCGTTCAATCTGATGGATTTGTTGTGAGAGGCAGTGAATGTTTGGTGAGCCTTTTCCACAGTAGGGCAGTGTGCTCATGGCACTGCATCACACCTTTGAGCTTTAATTACTAGGTGAGGATTAACAACGCTTCACCCATGGTGCTAATTACCAGTCCTTCTTTATAACACCTCTCAACACATAAATGCCTGTCCTCTCTCCTACTACCCTGACTCATGGCTACACCTCCTCCCTCTTGGCATTTCTCACCCATGTCCCCCCACCCCCCAACACACACACCCTCCATTAAACTAAACTAACTTGGAATTAGCATGCCGAGCAGAACAACAATACATCTCTTTTAAAGCTTTTTAAAGCATGTTATATCACCCAGGAAACAGCCTCTGCACTCCGCAATTGTACATTCTCAAGTGCTGAATCTCTCTGGGCGTTATAACTACCCCCCCTGCCCCACTTTCAATTTCCCAACCGCTGCTCTCCACCGTTATCAGGTCTGTCTCCCATTCGCACAAGTGTTTACAGCAGGTTCCTCCTGCCTTATCTTCCATCACACCTCTTTCAGCACAATGAGTAACACCATCTCCACCAGAATGAGCACAAAATCAGGTACAACAAGGTGACACATGGAGTACAGTAAAGAGAACCGAAAGTGTGACTCTCCGTTTTGTAGGGAGAGAATTCTTTGCAATTACGTGGTAATATACAGATCGTCTGTTGCACATTGCGTTGTTCAGAAGAATCTATTGGAATCTGACAGATATCGAGTTGGTGTAAAGATTAAATAAATGCTTCACCAATGTGCCTTTTCTAAGTTACAGACAGCATAGCACAGATTTTCGGATGAAAAATTTATATCTACTGTACAGCAAGATATTGTTATCCCAACTGACCAAAGAGCAAAGAACAACATCATATTGCTGTTCCTGATTTAGCCGCAGAAATGAAACCATACTCTCCAGCTTTAGTGGGTAAGTAAACAACAAATGTTGCTTTTTCATGGTTGGCTCCAGCTTATGAACTAACCACAAACCACTCAGAACAAAAAACAAACAGAATTGTTTTACAGTATACTTGCAGGTAAATGAATATCCAATTAATAGCTGGATTCATGTTACTGAGTGATTATTTACTACCAAAATATTAATTTGGACAAGTTAACATCGTTAAAGCATCAATTTCTACAAAAAAAAAAAAAAAACACTACGAAAGATCAAAACTGGGCGTTGAAAGGTAATTCTCAAGGTTCTCTTTGATCAAGCATCACTGCAGAAGCCACTATTTGCCTCCAGGTACCCTCAATGTCTGCAGGAATAGGTTACACAGGTTCAGGCTCACCCAAATCTATCTGGTTTCAAAAAACTCACCCCCCATGGGCTTGAAATATGGCTTTGAAATATGTTCAGCTCGGAGAGTAGCGTCTGTGGTCATCTTGGACTAACTGCAGTTACAATGGACTCTAACAGTGACCCAGTTTCACATCCACAGAAAATTGTCAGACGACTTCTGTGGCAACCCAACTGTCTGTTTGGTCAGACGGCTCCAAAAATAGCAACAAATAGCAACAAATAGCTGAATACAAAGACTTTGTTACAATCCTCGCACGGGGCCTTCCTCAGCCTGTGCACCAGGGCGACCAGGGTGTGTGATTTATAGAGTGCACAACTCCTTTTCTTACACTGGTTGGAAAACTGGAAAACTGCACAAAGATGTTTCAGTTTCAGCTTAAAGTTGCAGTAGGTACCATTGTTGGATGATTAATAACCCTGTCTGTCACACAACAAGGTGAGGAGGACTCTCTTGGACACCGCGATGGTAAACATACACTGTAAATGGACAGACCAGGTTTTTGACTCTCCTCCGCTGTCACTTTATTCAGGCAGTGCCAACTTCTACCAAACTCCCACTTAGTCTAAAAATGGGGAAAAAGGAGGGACACATGTGGAGCCAAGACTGTGGTGCATAGTGATTTGCCCCCAATTATGCAAAACTTTAAGATTAAATAAAACTTTAATAAAATCCACCCCGCGTGCAGTCACTCGGAAGGAGGAAATTAGGAATAGGGACCAAAATTGTGATTTGTTCCAGGCTGTAAATATGTTTGGCAACATAAGACGACAGCCTACAGGGATTGATTTGTTTTTGAAACTAGCTTCAAGCAGCCGCTTGAAATACTGCAGCATTTTTTTTTTATCTTGGTTTCAGTTTTCAGCTGTGGAGGGTGACACTTAAATGGTAAGCGATCTCCCATTTTTAAGTAACTCATCCAAAATTCCACTCTATCAATCTTCGTTAACAGCCATCAATCGAAAAAAATAAAAAATAAAAAATAAAAAATAAATAAAAATACAACAGCCATCAATCAAAGGCATTTCTCCAATCCCTTCTGCTCTACACCAAACATTTGGATATTGATCCATCTCCGCTGAGTGATGGAACAGGAGTCATTTCATCTCCAAAAAAAACACTTCAACAGATGTTAATTTAATAATGTGTGTGAGAAAAAGCCAAGAAACAAATGGAGAGAAGGGCATAAACAGCTCCCAGCTGGCAGCGGCTTAGCACTTAATGCTGACATTAAGCTTTGTCAAAAAAAAAAAAAAAAAAAAAAAAAAAAAGTGCAAAGTGTCTCTCCATCAAGGAGACAGCTTTCTTTTACACAGTTTCAGTCTTTTCAAACCATTCACATTTACCACAGTGAGGTGATAATGAAAGGGATCACTGCGGGTGATTGGCTTTTAGAACATACAGTGTGGGCAGACAAATCACCGGTGATGTACTGGTATAGAATGTTTTATTAGGTCTAGGTAGTGCTACAATCCTATGTGTTGGTTAATGTACGACTTTAAATCCCAGTATGTGACACAATAAAAGCACTACCCAATTAAATGCAGAATGCCACTGATATTGCTTTAAAAATATAACGCGTTTCTTTGAGCAATCAAGATATATATGTTTGATATTTCCGCAGCCTAAATGTGACATTAATGAGAAGCACATGAAGAAGAGGTTGGCTTTTGGAAACCTTGCATGGTATGACTTTTATGTAATCTCTATATAGCATATCAAGTTTCTTACAAACCAAGTTTACACTTTAGCTCTGAAGAGCAGAGGTGTATCATCTTTGGCTATTTACAGCGATCCCTCATGATGATGTCATGTTGGGAAAAAATAATAGGTTCATTCTGTTGAGATTACTTGTGTGCCGAGCCATGCAATCATGCAATACTGAGTATTCACTTATTCTGTGCATGTATCTCCTTTATGCATTATGCACCCAACAATGTGTAACAATGGAATGCAAGTATAAAATGTTAAAGCATAAGTAACATTGGTGCCATTAAATTGGATCCTAAAAAACATGGCAGTTCTCATATTTCAGTGTACTGTATTATAGATTTTGCATGCCCTATAAACATTTGTCATGTGTGGGTCTGTCCAGCCTTACCGTCTGCTACCTCAAGCTGTGCTTTGGCCATGATGCTGCCAGCTACAGTGAGGGCCTGGCAGATATAATACCCTGCATCAGAGCGTTGCACAGATGAAATGGTCAACTCTCCATTCATGGACACAAACACACGACTGTCTCCCTGTGTCGGCTGGTTGGGAAACAAAAGATCCTGCAGGGAGTGAAAGTTGAAAGTAGTTATATGGGGTCAAATTCAGAAAGCAATGTTGAAAATAGTACCTTTACTAAGTTTGCTGCTTTTGTCTTACTGAAAAGCATTTCTCTCAGCTCAGTGTGAGAAATGCATGGTTCCCCTTTCTGATGCATTTCTCTGTGGTTAAGAATTACTTCAGTAGTAACTGCCATAAAAGAGTCACTGTCTTTTGACTTTATATCAATTAAAAAAACAGGAAAAGAGATCACCGTTGTGGGCAATGCATTCAGATGGAAAAGTGGGTCAAAGCATATTTCCTACTAAGCCTGAATGGCAGTTTACCCCCAGAGTGATAATCTGTGCTGTGATAACCCGAAGTCATGGTCATGAAATTGAGGCATCAGCGTTCTCTCTGTCTGCACCCCAAGCACGCAGGCTGATGGGCAGTAAAGGACATTAGCCTGCTTTCATTATGTCTAATGACTCTAATGCAGCACATGACATTGTTTCTTGCTAAGTGATTTGGCTGGTCAGACTGGCGTCGATTGATGATATATGACCACTTTATCTATATGTGGAACTGAACTATATTCTGCTGTGCGATCCTTTCACTCACTGCCTTGGAAATTTTTTTTATATTTTACAAAATATATTTTCATGCGGTTGCGGACTTTAGAAATAGCTAGAGAGTTAAATAACTCCCCTGCAAGCACACATCCTTATAGACACATGTGCACAGCCTAAAAAAAAAGTTCAAAGTACATTTGTCCGTCCTCACCTGGCTACCTTCTCGTTGCCAGAAAACTGTGGGCTGAGGTTTACCCCTGGTCTCGCAGGGAAATGTAGCTGTTCGTCCTTGAGCCACAATCTGGTCACGGGGTCGCACCACAAACTGGGGTGCCTCTGAAGTTAAAGGTAAAAAAAAGGAAAGAAAAAAAAAAATAACACAATAGCGGCATATTCATTTCTATGAAGAGTTTTAATTGTGTACTAAAAAGGCTTCTTCTAAAAGAACAGTCTGGACTGCAGAACTAGCTACAAACTAAAAAAATTCATGCATTGGGTTATTTGCTTGAGAGCTATTTCTTGACTATGCCAATCACACAAGCCATTCATTCAGCTGCCACAACATCAGAATGAATGATAGCAGCTAATTAGTAGGGTTGATGTCCTCAATTCAAGTTTTTCCACTAAGGCGTGTCATCCTTATCTGGACATTTGGAAGAAAAGTGAAGTGGTAAATCCACTGTTTCGCAAAAGACTGCCAGGAGAAGTCAGGGGTTGGTTGTAACAATGTCAATATGCATGTCCAATATTAGTTTGATGAATGCGTTTGTGGAATGCAATACATGCATACTGTACGTGTGTGATCAAAAACAAAAAGAGAGCAGTGCATGCACAATGGAATCAGCTCTTACTTACCAACGGGGCGAGCTGTTGACACAACAATGGTGTGGGTGAGATTAACACACAGAGAGAGGGAGGGCAGAGGAGTAGAACAGAGGGACAGAAAAAAGCAAAGAATGAAAATCAGAAATGAATGAGATGGAGTTGGGTTTCCATCCATGAGGTTAAAGGACGAGGAGGGAAATGCTCAAGTCACCACCGGAGGTGATATAATGGACCTCAAGGAAGCAGAACCTTGGCAACATCAGGGGAAAGGGGTGCCACTGCCAGAACCCACATAAGAGATTTACTTAAGTCATAAAATAACAAATTCACACCTATCTGTTTGTACATCAAGTGTCTCACTTCTGGCTGACTGTCATGTAATACTCCTCTTGTCTTATCAAATCAAAAAAAAACAAAAAAAAAAACAACTACAAAACAACATCTGAAGTGTTACATTTCTGTTGTTTTTCTATTCTCTTTATCATTGGTCATCAAATTTAAACAAATTATCCAAAGTTAACTGGCAGATGGCAGGCTTTGTATCTTATTAGTATCCATGTTCACGCGTATTTTACCAATGCACACTCACAACTCTGGCTTAGCCTTATAGCTATAACTCTAAATTGCTTTTTCCTCCAAACTAAATCTTAAATTAAAGCATGGAGCTTTTGGAAGTACAAGACAACTCATGCATGGATAAAAGGAACAAGAATAAAAATTTTATAATAGTAAAGAAAGAATGAACAGTTAATGTTATGAGATCTGTGATGTGCTGTATGCATAATGATATACAAAATGACTACTCTGCTAATAAGAATGTGTTACTGGATGTTTCCAAGTCAAATGTTATTTCATTTTTTTTATATGATAGTTGGCAGGAAAGTGGAACTTTGTTTTTAATTTTTACAATATCAGTCTTTACTATGAAACAGCTCCCTCCCATTGATATAGTGTAAATATGGAGTGCGTGGGCTGCAGGCAGAATAAGACCCCCAGGAGAGGTCATAACAGTTCCCTTAAAGCTGGTTAGATTGTTCATATCTGGGGCCTAGCTGGAGATCTGGTGCAATCAACTGCATCAGCCCGCTATGTATGAAAGAAAAGCTGAGGCCAGGCCCAGCAATTCAGCAGGGGGGCAATAACACTCGTAAAGCGAGCAATAAATGACTGATTGTCCTGCGGCCTGCTTTGGGAGATACAGAAAAAAGAAAAAAAAAAAAAAATCTGAGACAGGTTATGAGCTTTACAACAAGTGGGTCCACAAGCAGCTACCCACCTCTGATAGTCAGGTATGCAGAAGCCTCCACTTTACCCACACGGTTCTCTGCCAGACAGGTGAAGGTTCCCTGATCACTGACTGACGCTTTTTTAATCCTCAGCAGAAATTCTTCTTTTTCATATCTGATGTCATACCTGGCAACAGAGAGGAAGTGTGACAACAAGTGAAATCTCATCCAAGATTAGTTTCACAACACCGGAAGATCAACAACAGTGATATGTTGATTTAAATGAATGTTTAATAGTATTATTTATTTATTGTTTTATTTTTTTTAGATCAAGGAAATGCAATCAGCAAACAATGAAACTGGATCAAGGCTTCTAAACTTGAGGTATTTTTTTTTTTTTTTTCAATTTTTATGATTTCATAAAGGTTGTGTCATTTTTGATAGAATGAAGACAGACTTTCTATCGCAATTAAGACTGCTGCACACACTATGCTACGGAGACAGAAAAAGGGGGAGCAATTATGCTGAGATGAAGGCATGGCAAAATGAAAGGTGCTTTCAGCTGGAACCCTGACTGTTCCTCTATTTCAATATTTATAAAGACGAGCCACCCACTGTGGTGTGGGCTGTGCACCAGGCTATGCTATATGCGTGTACGTGCGTGCATGGGAGAGAGCAAGCCCAAAAAAAAAATAAAAAATAAAATAAAAATAACAGAGAGAAGGAGACAGAGGCAAACACTCTGAGAGTTAGGGAGTGGCACAGTCTGACAAACTGAATTTGATGAATGGGTCGAGCAGTAAGAAATGACTTATTTATAGAGATGTTCCATGCATCAGTGTGTGTCCACCAGTGCAGCATACATGCAGCAGTGGTGCAGTTAGAGTAAGAGAAACATCTCGGCGAGCAGAGTTTAGATAAGTGCCTCAGAGGAGCAACAGACAGAGTGAGTATAGGAGGAGCAAGGAGTCGGGCTCTACCTCTCTGGGGCCCTTTTTGGTAAGAGAGATCCTGTGAAATTGTCTAGCCAGCCATAGTGATTCAGAGATGGGAGACAAGTGAGGCAGAGAAGTGGCATGAGAGGTGAGAAAAAGCCATATTGGAAGTATATGTTCAAAAGGGTGTGGGGAGAATATCGATGGGGGTTGTGGGGTCTGTCCGGAGTCTGGTGAGGACTCCATTCACAGCACATCTCTGACCCAGATACAGGCTTCCCAGGAGGCCGGCAGGTTTAGGAAAAGAATGAAAGAAGTGGAAGGAGGGAAGTGAGGCGCGTCAGGACTGAAAGTAGGACATGTTTCTGGAGTCAAGGGGTAGTGATGTAGGGGGCACAACACAAGTAAGCAGGCAGATAGACTGACAGCTGGAGAGACGGCCAGTTGCTATTATCAATAAACACAATATATTCTAAAGACGCATTATACAGCAGTAACGGCTTATCACGGGTCTTTAGTAAAGAGATCTTTTTTTTTTTAGAATTTCCATTCATGGCTCTAACATGAGAGAGATGACTCACCAGGTTCTGAGAATCATGTGTCTGAGATTTATCTGTCAAGTTACAGACAAACACTTGATGCATTTGTTTGACAACAATTCAGAGAGCAATCACGTCAAGTCTGAATTAATAGGACCTCAAGTTATTTATTTTGACCAGGTTTCTAAAAATCAGCCTTCCCTCATTTCTTTTGGTTGCTTCGAACATCTAATGGATTTAACACGGATCAATCCACGAGCAGGTCAGGACAGTTCTCATCACACGCACAAAACTACGACAGTTCCACGCTACCGTATGAATCAATGCACAATAAAGTAGCATTTTTGAGTTACTTAAAAGGCTTACTCAAGATTAAAAAAGCGTGTCGTTTAATCATCGGATGTCATACATCAAAAATAACTTAAAAAATGTAATGATCTAAAGACTGCTTAATGAAACAAATTGTATTTTAAAATATATCATACTGAACAGTAACTATCAATACTGTAAAAACCCTCATGGCTGGCTGATAATGACATAAAAATAAATGTTCTAATGGGATTTGAAAGCAATTATCCTATGCCTATGATATGGTATACAGAGCACTATGAACTGCCATTAGAAATTACCATGTTACTGAATCATCACCTTATCGACTAACTGGGCATCATAAACATCACGCAGTTACTAGTCATCATTGGGCTAATGCATTAGAGTACTTTACATTTAACGTGATCCTGCAATGTGTCCTTCTCTGCATCCCTGCAGCTCTCTCTCACCATTTAGCCATTATAATGTTCACCATATTAATATGCAGACATGGGCACAAATGCACGCACAGACACAGGCACTGCCCACGTTCACACACATTCCTCACCTGCCACGGGGAATATCCGCATCTTCTTTCTTCCAGCGTAGTGTAGGCGGGGGGTCGCCATGGACCTGACACCTGAACTCCACACTCTCATCAACTAAGACCACCTGGTTCACAGGCCGCTGTACAAACACTGGTCTTTCTGGATGTGGGCAGTATACAAAACATAAGTGTTAAATATACTTTTGAAAGAGTGGTAAATGCTGTATTTGTTAGTGGGCAGTATGGAGCTAGGAAAAAAAAAAAAAGAAAACGAAATGCCCATTAGCTTTGACAGAGGCAAAGAGTGCATGTCAGATTTCTTACCAAACACAGAGAGCTGAGCTTTTTCACTCTCTCTCTCTCCGACCATGTTGGCTGCCACACATACATAAATCCCTGCATCGCTTTTCTTGGTATTCGAGATGGTCAGCTTTCCTCCACGTACCTGCCCACATATGCATGCAACTAAAATCCACCAGTCCAATATGAAGTACTTTACATTGTAAAAGTAAATCGCTAAGTATGTTACTGAGCGTAAGGGTCGTGCAGAAGGTGCAGGAGTTTAGGACGGTAACCCACCGTGATCCTGTCATCTTTGAGGTCAAGACGAGCCTTATCTTTCCTCCAGAAGGTGGTGGGTTCGGGATGCCCACGTGGAGGCTGACACTCGAGACTCGCAGTCTCCCCGACTGCCACCACCACGTCCTGGGGGTTCTGTCTGAAGTCATCCCGCAACACTACCAAGGAAAAAAAGAGGAGAAGCAGGGGCTCTTACTCATACTTTAACAATGTGCCATTCAGTTTAGTAATTTGAGTTTTATTTGAAGCAGAAACTGAGCCAACAACTGAGCCGTCACGGGCTAACTGACTTCTACCAGCTTTGTCTAATATAGGAGTCTAAAAGATCATTTGTGAAGTAGACCGACTCACAGGACCCTCAGCAATCTATCTGTCTTTAATAATACAGGTTTCCCCTTGAGGGCAGGCTATTCTTTGATCTTGGTAGATAAACCTAAGAGCGTGTAAAGCCAGGTAGGATTAAGAGGACAAGGTGCAGCGAAAATAGACCCAGAAGATGAGCAAGACATATGAAAGAAAGGTAAAACTGAAAAAGCAACACAAATAAGGACATCTGTAACAAATAGTGAAAGATCCTGAGCTAAAAATTCCAACAATACTGAATCAGTGAAGTCGCACTGGAGGCCTCCTTCAGGCTGCATCCGACAATGTGAACAATGTGTTGGATAAAACAAATAACCCACTGATACTACATGTCACTCCAAAATCCTGGTGGTATTGATTACACATTGCAACACTTGTGTCTAGTATTTTTAGTGGTAGTTTTATGTTGCTCTTATATGAGAATTGCCTTGAACAGGATCATCCTGTTGGGAGATGAGCAAGTATTATTTTGAAAATTTGGGCAACATGGTAATTCAGAGTGTCACTAAATCATTAAAAATCATCATCTGAGAAACTTGCAGAAAACAATATAAGACAGATGGTGTATGAGTCTATATGTGGGTTTGAGGGACAGATTATAATGTTTGCTAGTAATAAAAACGGCCGTTATAGTTTTGAATAACACTCGTTATTTCTGAAAAACAGCTTTTAATGATGAAAACATTTCAATATAAAGGTAAGATCTACAGAGTTTGAAGGTGCAAACTCTTGCTCAGAAGATCTGAACATGTACGAACAGGGAGAGAGAGCATCAGTGACCGAGTCATCCTTTATGAAGCTTTAAAGGAAGACGCGCAGACTCTCATTTCACATCAAGCGTGTAACGGTTTCAAAATTTCTCATTAACAGCAGCGAGACGCTCTTCTTGGGTGGTTTTAGTGCTGCTTTCAGGAATAAATTGAACTTTGTCCACACGAGAAATCAATCAATACGAGGGCCAACAACGACATGAAAATAGAGACTTTTCTTTTAAAGCCTGAAATAACGACATTTGCTTAAAATATGGTGGCTGAAAGATGCCACAGTTGCTTATGATCATATTGAATGTACACACTTTTAGTTCATTATAATTTCAATGATAGGCAGCTTTTTCTGTACTCTTCAACTGTTGGGTGGCTGCTTTAAGTTTTCCATGGCAGGGGTGTCTGTGCTTGAATTTTGCGTGTTCAAAGGAACGACAATATCAAGAATTTCCAAGCTATCCATGTAAAAAGCCATAATTGTGGATTTTGAGACGTATGAGCTATTTGCTAAGTTAAAAGGTTACGTCTTCAAAACCTCCTAATTCTGTCATAACTGTTATTCCAAGTATCCCTTCAAAAGCTGCTCTGCTTTAAGCATCTACAAGAACAATGGTACTGTTAGCCATCACTGGAATCATGGTTAAAAATAGAGATTCGGATCCTGCAATGACTTGCGTCCTCTTTGCATTAATAGCTTATGACATGCTGTTTCGGTGAAAAGCCTCGGTGTAGGCCAGTTTAAATATTAAAGTGTATCGTTTGACAACAGTCATGCCTGTGAAATTAAAGGAAAAAATAATCAATCAAAACCTCTTCCTGTAGTTAGATGCTAACTGACACATCTGGTGACAAATTATTTAAAAACTGAAAATAATCATACTATTATAATTCCTTCTGTGTGCAGATAACCATTTTTTCTTTGTGTAGTTTTTTTTATCAATGACACTAATGTTCACCAGCTAATAACTAAAATATGTAACTGAAGTGCAACAATGAAGCTTAATGATAGTTTATAAAAACTCATCACACAAAATCTATGTGAGTTCCCTTTTCCTTCCCATTGCAGTCATTACCCATTCTGCTGATATACTGTAGCATGACTCCCAAGTCCCAGAGGATGCCTAATAAAAAAAAAAAAAAAATCATGAGGGAGCCAAAGCCCTTTTGGCTCAGCTGTCAATCACATCTAGTCTGTGCTGTAGTAAATGAGTCTCGGTTGCAGAGACTACTTTGGCACAGGCATATGGCTGGCTGGCTGGCTATGTGCTTAGTGACCCATCAGAGTGACGCCAACACTCCACTCAACCAGTCACACAACTAACTTCCTGCTCCTGTGTTGTCACATTAAAGATTCTCCTGTAACAGCAAAGCCCGTCTCGAGGGACTCTGAAAGGCTGAGACAAGCAGCGAAACTAGGAGCATGGGATAATTGTGACAAAGTGTAAACCCAATTATAAAAAAGTAAAGAAGAGAAAAAATATTGTTGTTTTTTTTTTTTTTTTCTTTCTATTTCATGGTGCTGAGGCTGAAACTGAATAGCAAAATTTATATAAAATAAACCTGGCAGTAAATGTCTAAAAAGATCAAAATTGCATGTTGTCTGTCATATGCACTAATTAGAATAACCAGGATTTCATCCATTTGCTACCACTTACATCATATTAGCTCACTGCTGTCATACATGCTGCTGACTTAATTACAATTTCCGTTGGTATTTCCCATTTTCTTACCCCAAAATTAAATATACGGGGGATTTTTTAGTGATTTATGGTTCACACAATAAACTGTGTCTTGTTGAATTGAAAGTAAATCACTCATCTCGGTATATACAATCCCTGGGTAATAGGCTACTGGAAATTTGAAAGGCTAAGGGGGTAAGATGTTTGTACACCCACATAATATTGGTACTTTGATTTTCTGACATCTGACAGCTATTGCTCTAATATGGTTGCCCCTTCCTCTCTTATTTTGATTGTGTGGCCTTTGCTGGTTTCTTTAGGTGGTGTTTATAGGGGAACGTGAAGCGTGGCGATGTGGGGGAGGGCTGTTCTAATCTACTGCTCTCAAATGGGGAGCCCCTGTGGAGGCAGCACCCATGTGTAGTCTGCTGTCATGTGGTAATTATTTCAGATGGCGGTGCCGCCACCACTGCCTAATATTGTCTTATTGAGTACTGCTCAATTATTCAAACAAGCCATTCAGGAGACTCACTCGTTCACCAGTTTCATTTATCAAATCAGACGGAGAATGATTGGTAAATGGGCTTCATTTCATGACACAATGGATGGTGAAAAAATGTGACAAGGTGAAAGTATCTGAATACAAAAAACTATTCAGGGACTCATTATAAGATTAACAGGATGGGGGAAAGGGTTATATTCCATCTTAGCAATGCATATTTGAAATTCATCGCAACATCACATCATTGAAAATCGTACTTAAGGTTAATGCATTTAGAACATTCTTTAGAAAAAGTAGATTTCTTGTGCCCATTAAGTTTGCAGATATTTACTGCAGCGTCTGCCTTCGAGCACACAGGCCACTGTTGTTGAGTGTCAAAACACAGTAGCATAAAGTAACAACCGTTTATGTTTATGTTTGTGTTCTAGTCATCACAGCATGTCTAAGAAGTGGCCGGGCCTGTTTGTTGGTTGGTCGTTCTGTGGCTTTGACACAAACATTGATGCTCCTGATTGGACCTCTACCTCTAAAACTAATGACACACCAATGAAGTACCAGTACAGTATGCTAACATGCTAAATGTACCAACTTAATGTGAGCAAACCAAAGTGCCAAGATTATGGTATTGCAATCTTTGCTTAAAGCGCTCCTGAGAAAAATAACTTACCTGGAGCTGACTAAGTGCAGCCTGGGCTAGTAAACGTCTATATGTGGTCAAGTCTGACTTACTAGTATGAGCTTGCTCAAAACAGAAGGATGATCATTTTGGTCTGGTAATTTTTCCCCCCTCTCTTTTGGTCTTGCCAGCTATTTGGATGTGAATGTGAAACAAATTTCCTTGCAGTATCCAGAGACGTAATGATAATAACTTTGGTGACCCCCTCAAATGCTTCCAGAAGGTCCTGGTTTTCACTTATTCTGTTTAACTTATGTACCTCGACATGTGTGATGGACTAGAACAAAATGCGCTGTAGAATTTCACGTTTGCCTTCAGAGCATTGAGCAGTCCTTGTTGCTTTGAAGATGATTTTCTCTGCTAGCATTTTTATTAAACCAGAAAAAACACTTTTTGGATGGGAAGGTGGAACTGACTTGCTCTTTGCAGGCTGCCATGCATGGCACAGTCTGTCAATTGCATGGTCATTAGATAGACTGAAGGGTTTAAAGCTCTGCAGCATTGACTGGACCGGTCATTTTGATATGCAGTCTATGCTTTTGGAATGACTTTGATGAGCGCCAACTTTTTCTCTAAGTGCCACTAAAAGACTGAGAAGTGCAGTGTTTTAGTGTTGGGTTTAGATTAAATTAGATGTACTTTTTCCATTGTGCCCATGTATGAACATGCATTTGAGATGTGAAGATGCTAAAAATTGTAGAGATAATGAGTTGCATTATCTAATCATTGTTAACCTATTAACTGAGCACTAATGGAGTTAGTTTAAGGCATTCATCAATTTAAAAAGACACTCATTCACTTCATAATATAAAATTATAAATAAATTAGGTGTGACAGGCAGCTGGTGATGGGCAAGAAAATTACAACCCAATTAACTCATGCAGAATTTTGTTTATTTTGTAGCAATCTGTTTGTTTGTGCATGTCTGCTGCCTGTGAATGTGTGCACAACAGTGCAAGCTGGCTGCTGGCCCCAGTCCAACAGGGAAATATACTGTATAAACACACACCTTACAACCCCACCCCAAAGTAGGGATAGTGCTGCAGAAGCGAAAAGAAAAAGAATTGTTTATGAGTAGCGCAGAGAGATGAAGACACTAACATATTGCCAGTTGTTGCATGTAACAGATGGCTGTACCTCCATTTGGGAAAGGGACAGATGCATTGATGAGTCGATGTGCTGCATGCGAACAAAGCTGCCAAACATCAAGCGTACTTGGCACTCAGGTAGTCTTCTTCAATATAAGTAATGGATTCGCATTTTATACTTTTTGCACACAGAGTCTGAATCTAATGTCAGAAACTGTGATGCTGCTTCATCCGGTGTCAAAAAATGCATTACAACAGCTACTGTAAGTGATTTCTTTTGACAGTGGTCTGCTAAATTGTGGTTTGGAGTTTTGCTGAAGATCCTTTTTGAGCAGACTAGCCTGCAGGGGTGTGTCACTTTCTCTACAGCAGTCAGAGATGTCCCATATCTGTCACATGCATAAAACACACAATGATGCTTGGACACAAACACAGATGCACACATATGCATAAATAAACAAAACCGACCAACCCCTACCCCTCCCGCCAAAAAAAAAAGAAAAACAGCTGTCCTGCTCTTGTATCACAAACTGACCACAACACCATCATCTCTGTCCAACAGACAGAAACAGAAACAAGAGGGAAATGCCGACACAGAATCAGAGGGAGGAGAAATCTAGAGTGGGGAGGGCGATTTGCATTGGGGATTTTTTCTTTTTTTTCAATAAATAAACAACTTAACATGTCTCTGCCCTAAAAAAGTCATCAGCAATCAGTCAGGACTACAGTCTGCGGGGAGATGAGGAGCGTTTACACAATGTCCCCTGAGGCCACAAGCCCAGCACAGACTTTTATTACTTATAATTCGGCCTTCCCAATATTAGGACACAACATGAGTTCATTTAAGGCCCACTTATGGTGCCTGACAGACAGAAAACATTTCAAGTGTTGGAATTTATTTAGGGTATCATCTCCAGGCAATATACTTATGGAAAAGAGAATCAATATGAACACCGGCATTGGTTTTGAACAGGGGAAGGGACTGAATCCCTATTGTCTCACTGTCACTCATTGGTTGCTTGTGTGACTGACCAAAGTGCGTTTATCAGCAATTGGTACAACATAAGGGTTAAATCTGACCTATGTTCATTGCCATTTTTGAAGCTCGACATAAAATTTAATCCCAAAGGCAGCGTGAGATTTGAAGGGGCCATATTGACCGACGTCAGCTGTTTCCAAATTTGTACGCAGGCGGCTATAAAACCTAGCACCGCTTTGCTTTGCTTTTTTAGCATCATTAGTGTCCGATCCAATTAGCATCAATTTGAAGGTTGGGAATAGACGCTCAGCAAAATCTGAGCACGCCCTGGGCAACATCAAATTTTGAGATTTCAATGCAACTTAGATTCTATAAACTGATGCAATCTTTTCTGCTGTTTAATTTAGAATTATTCTATCATGGATGTGGGGCGCACATATTTTTGTGCAAATTCGTAAACGCATAGACCAAAAGGCCAATTCTACCCATAACCTCTCTTTCAATAACATATTCCAATATGAATTCACACTTTGGGGTAGACTAATATTTGTTATGCATTCTTTGGCCTTTTGAGTTAGTAGACAGTCGCCCACCATGAAGGGTTAGCAATAAAAACGCCCCACCATTGTCACGTTTAATTAACCTCCATTCCGTTGTCATGTAATGTAAATTGAAGCTGTGGATGGTATAGAAGGAAGGTTTCTCCCCTCCCCCTCCTCCCCACATCTCTGCTCTCTCATTTCTCACTTGCTATGCCTCTAGTTACTGTAACAGCATTGCCTCGGACCATTTCCACATGTATAATTAATTACTACTGTCTCCATGCATTCCTTCACAAGAACGCATTCCTCTAGACTAGTCTAGGTGAACATTCTTCGGCTCACACATCAGTCCATCTCATCTGCTTCTACCTGTAAAACATATATTTTTGAGCGTCATTATGCAAACATTTATTCCTGGCTTTAGTTCATGATTGCACTTTGGCTCTTACCAGATGAATAAGAGGAGTACAGCGAAAAATGGAAAAAACCAGTATATAGAAGATGTTGTGGGTTTTTTTTTTTTTTTTTTTTTCAAAAGTTCATGGATATCATAGAACCTCAGAGCAATTTTGTCAAGATGTACAACATCAGCTGGAAAATGAGTCACGGATCAGAATCTAGCTTTTATCCGCCTTGTTTCACTAAAGCAGCAGTCAGCCAGGGAGGGAGAGGTTTCTAACATGCACACGTCTTCTCGAAACTGAAATTATGCACGCTGCTGTGTTCCCCAGTCACCGTCACCGCCACCATCATCATCATCACCATCATCGCAATGTTAAATTGGATAAAAATGAAGCTAAATGTGTTCGCTCACAATCGGTAATGTCATTTGCAACTTTGACTCTTTTCCAATAATTCTATCCACCGCTTTTGCTTCAGTGACAACGTATGGGAATCTTAGTGGTATACACACGAGAGCCGGCTGTATTATATTCCATCCTTACTTCTGGATTCTTGTGGAATCTAATGGTGGAGAATTGCCTGAGATAGTCTGCGCATCTGCACCATCCAGCATGATCAAACAAATCTCATGGCTGACACAAAAGATAGTGGTGCTGAACTGGGTTTACCACAACACCCTCGTTATATCCTTCTTTGCATGTTTGGATAGTATATAGATATGTATAAATGCATTTGAATAAACGCTCGGAGCTATGAAGCAGAGCACTGCTCGCCACCACCACTGCTGGCATTCGACACAAAAGAAAACTAATTAATATGGTAATGTCATGCTATCACATTAACTGATAATATATGGCACGCTTTGTTGCTTTGATTACACTGATTTGACCTTTGATCTCTAAATGAGTGAATGAACTGAAATGATCAAAAGTGAGTGTAGTAGACAAGGTTCATGTAACCTGGGGGTGGCGGCATACATCACCACACACATCGCCCCACCTTGGCATGAACCAATGTGGTGAAAATGCGTTTCCAGTGCTTTTTAAATGCATTATCCTGAAAAAAAAAGAAAAGAAAATATGTAACATTAATACACTTATTTATGGTTTTCTGTCTTGCTTATTTTTATGCCCACACCTCAGGCAAAGAATGGTAAAAATGGGATTCATTTCCAGGTGCATTCATGCCTACAAATGCTCAGTGACAGCTGCCCATTATGACGACAGACCGGATGGACATCTGCAGTGTCTGAACACTTCTTTTCAATAAACACCACAAAGTAAGTTGTTCCTCTGTATTTAAGATTTATTTTCTTTTCTGTTTTGCATTTAGTTCATGGTATTTGTCTGCTATCACAGTATTTCCAAACATTATAGGTTTACCAATATTGGATGTTATACATGTTGCTTATTTATTCTACACATGAATAGGAGGGGTGGCAAAAAAAAAAAAAAAAAAAAAATTCTCCCCAAGATCAATAAATTTGAAATTATTATATTGGCTCATTTAATGTGGATGGGACAGTAACAACATGACATCACTGTTTTTAGGAAATAGCCAGCCCTTGCCAAACAGGAACAGGGTCGCTTACTTGTCAAGTGGTGACGTGAAAGAATTAAGCTGCCTATATTCCGTACTTCATGTCTTCACCCAGCAGTGTGGGCTGCTGTGAACCCATCACGAGGGTCAGAGCCCTCAGGTGGTCAGTCCCACTTACAGCTCCAAAGTTTAAATCTGCATTCTCTCTCTAGGTCTATTTCTTATTATCAACAGTTTTGATTGGATTGTGACATTAACAAAGAACATGGATATCAACAGAAGAGAGTTAATTTGCAGGTCTAAACATATTTAGGGTGTATTTTATTCACTTTTTATCTCTTCCATGACATTAACCCTCACTCCTATAGCATCCATTAGAACTAAATGTGAATTGCGTACTATGCAAATTAATTGGTGGCATCATTATTATGGAATACTATGGAATCGCAATACTTGCAGTACCTGAGAATTGCATTATAAATGACCAGAAAATCATGATAGAATCAAATCAGGAAAAAACATATAATCCCAGCCATAGTGAATAGCACATGCACGTATCCGGAGCAACCCCCCTACTGGATATGTTTACACATACACACACACACACGCAAACACTTACATTGTTTATTAGCATGCAAGAAATAATACAAAGATGGAGACAAGTTTTTGTTGCTGAGTGGTCAACAAGCTTAGATATCCACCATGCTGATGTATCAATAAGGCCTTCCACCAGATTGGAGTTGCAGGTATATATCTCCAAAAACCCTGAGCCCCTCCCACCTCCATACCAACCCCCAACACTGATGCTCCACTGAGCAGCTTAGACGATTATTCACCCCAAATCTCTGTTAATCACATACACAGCACAACCTCTGGTAAGCCTGAGGCCGCCGGGCACAGATTCAGTATAAACTGTATGTTGGGACTGGAAGTGAGCAGCCGTTGGTGGCGGTTGCTGACCTGTTGCTCTTAGACACCTTCCCAGGTTCTGCCTCTCCCTTTTCCATCACGTGGAGTGCCTAAGCAGACGCACCGTCTATCTTTTGCCTCTTCAGAAAATGGCATACATTTTTTATATACGACATTTCCAAAGAGAGATTGGTATGGAAAGTCAGTCTAATCTTCCAGTGATCGTCTATCTTGGGGTGATCAGTCTCTACTGAGAGAGCACGTAGTTCCCTGTGTGAACACAGACATGCATATTCATGCAGCTGCTGGAGGAGGTACACACTGACACACACTGAGGGAGGCGCTGGATGTGTGCAAACACAATCGCCTAGAACATCTCCTTCTCCCACACACACATAGATAAGATAAAACTACTCAATCCATCAACATGTTTAAACTGCACAGATTCATGTCTCAAGTTACTCATCTCTCTTCTCTATTCCCCTGTCAATCCTTTCTCTATTTTTTCCATTTTGGGAAACAAAGGAGGCTTCTACAAACTCCTTTCCTTACAAGTCCCATCTATCATTGTCCTCCATGGTAATCTATCCCGTCTAACTTCACCATGCGGTGTGCATCCGGCACGTTTTTTTTTTTAGAAATAACTTACAGCCAAGGTCCGATAGAAAGGGAAGAAACAGACAAACATAGCTGTTCATTGTTTGAGCAGCGTGTGTGTGGTGCACTGGTTGACAAAATAACTGTAAATACTGACATGGCTAATCTCAGCACAGCTGTTAGTATTAGGTCCTTTAATCCTGGTCCAGATCGGTGATGTGCTCACACTGGCTTGGGGACAGATGAGCAACAGCCACCAGGCTGCCAAGTGGGCTAAAGGCATCAGACTGGCCTGACGCTCCCTTTCAGACATGATAAGCTGTGAATCTGTGTGTCCTGGAGAGCAGCCCCAAACAGCACAGTCTTTGTGTTGCATCGTACATCCCTTTGACTGATACTGCCACAATCTCACTGCACAACAAATCTCTGTTCTAAATTCTTTTCTTTTGTCAAAAACACAGCTGTGTCTCAGAAAAATGACATACTCTCTTGTGAACACAGATAGATATTGGTATTTTCTTTTCAAACATTGCAACACGAAATTTCCACCTCCACGCTACTGCAAACTCTATTTCCATAGTTAATCAACAAACACACATGGGTTACCTTTCAAATAATGTTCGAAAATGCCCATTTGTTGAAAATTGGTAAATTTGTGAACATCCAAGAGTCAGTACACCTGCAAAAAAGCACTGACCTTTTCCTATTGTATGAGCTAACATTTAATTATTTTTAGCTGCTCATGTTTCTCTCTTCATAAAAAAAAAATCAATTTAAGAATGACAGCTACATGTGACATGTATCAGTACAGTTAGCTCAGATGATCTCCACACACAGAGGGATCAGACCATTTCTAGTCCCATGTCTCATCTAGTTTCATCAAAATCAAATTGTATTTGTTGATGCTTTTGTAAACCTGTCAGTCAGAGCTGGAACTTATATGCTATCTATCACTGATCACAGAGAGCTCCCCATGATGAATGTAGTCCACAACACAGATGGTTCTTTTCCCTGTAGGCAGTGTAATAAGCCTTTAAATCATGGTAAAAATGACTGCTGTTAGAGGCTGACTCTGCAGTATGAAGCGCCACACTTCCCTGCTCCTGACATACTGCACTGATTTTACTGTCTGATCTGCATACAACACCATGTGCCAAACTGTCTCAGGTCAGATGAACAAGCGCAAGGAAGAGACAAGAAAACATCTGTGTCACGTATCAGGAAGAAGTAAGAAGAAAGGTCAGAAGTGTAAGGCATGCAATAAATGACTGACAGATGCAAGCACGGGCATGGATGCCAAACCGTATTCTCTAGGTACAAGGCGTAAGGAAACTGACAATCCTGTCTTAATCTTCTGGATAAGGAAAATCAACCAACATCCCCCCCAGCATACAAACAAACAGTGCAAACAAAATATACTCAGTTTACTATCACAGCCTGGCTCCCTTCATATCACTATTGAAATTCATAGATTATTCATCACACTAACTATTGAACTAAAAAATGGCATCAAAACTGCGAAGCGCTAGTTACACTGAAATGTTAATGTATTTAAGCCTTTCTGAAATAGGGTGGCACTGAATAGCTCAGGCAACGTACTTGGTATGTACCAAGTGACAAAAGTCTTACAATTCCAAACATTTATTTTATAATGACTTTTCCCTTTAGAGCTAATTATGAAATCTTTTCAAAATATCAACACCTAAAAACATACTCAAAGGGACCAGACGGCCATTAATTATTATTTTTCTTATTGTTACAGTGTCAAAGTTGGCTGCAGTTTTTCTCAAAAAGAACATAAAAACGAGAGAGTAAAAGTTGTAATAATTGGCGGGGGGGGGGGGGGGGGGATTTAATAAATAAATAAAGCTGCATTACGTTCTCGCCACTATAAAGACTACACTTATGATTGCTAAGTTGCTCCAATTACTGGCTGGCAGAGGCATTCTCGAAAAGCATCATTAAGCACGGCATCCGAAGAAACAGAAAACAGCCGGGTGTTTCCTCTCAGGGAATGTAATTGATGAAACACTGTGAAACAACACACCCACTGGAGGATCTAGTCCCATGGCTAATTATTATTACCTTGATGTTGCCCTACGAAATATTCCTGAATACAACATATTGTCACAGTGTTCTCTGTTGAATAAATCAATTGGGTAAATGCCAAAAAAACTCATGATTCTAAACATTTTTTTATGTGATTGATGAAGTTGTGAATGTGAGAGTTCTAATTATCATTTTTGGAGTATATATGTGCTTCTCAGAATGTCACTTTTCTTGGCATCGGCGATGTCAGTAAACACAGCTGCATTTAAAGCATGTTCAGAAGCCAATTCCAAATAACAGCAAAGGAATAATCATCCTTCAGGCTGAGTCTCAGCCCCAAACCCCCACACATTATCGCTGCTCTTTTTCAGATTCTCTCAAAGGCTGCATGCCATTTTTGTCATCTGAGTATATTGAAGTTTATGTCACAATATAATCCACAGGGTGAAAGATGTGTGAAAAGTTTACTTTGTTAAAAAAAGTTTTTAAAAAGAGGCTGCTTGGTTCACAAAAACACTAAGTGGCCAAACAAAACAGGTCACTAAGAAGGCCCTGGGCTTTAATGGAGTCTGTTTGTTCTTTCTATATCTGTGTTGGTCTCCTCTGGGTTCTCTGGTTTTTGTCCTGCAGCTGAAAGAAGAGCAAGTTAGGTGAATTGGAAGCTCAAAATAACCTCTACAGTAGGTGTGAAAGTGTTTGTCAGTCCATATGTGCGCCATCCCAGAGAAAGACCTCTAACCTCTTCAGAGTGAACCCTGCCTCCCAACAGGTGTCTGCTTTGATAGACTAAAGCCTCTTACTCTGGGGTGAATAAGAAATTTTGAGATATTCTAAAAGCAGTGATAGTATGACTAGGCCTGTGCATGGCTTCAGGGATGGCACTGTCACTCAGTCAGTCTTTTAACATCCACCAGGGATATTGAAATATTCATGGTCCTTAGAGGAAGAACCACTGAGCTTGGTGAATCTGACTTTTCCACCACCTTCACTGCATGTAAATGATTGTAACCATGATTATGAAAGTCCACGAACTTTATGAAATATGAATCTGATGAGGCTTAAACAGCACTACGCTATGATGTAAGGGGGTGAGGTACACTTGCTACTTATATGGTTGAAATCATTGGAAAGTATAAATATAATAAATAATATAAATGTTAAGTAGGAAATGTAAGCAAACCCAGATGGTGAATATACATAGCAACACCTGCTGAACATCAGCATGATAACATTGTCATTGTTAGCATGTTACCATTCAGACACTGCCTATTAGCTGGACGCTTCATGGAAATGGTTATAGCCTCTTGTTGTTTAACGGCCCCCACCACCTTTTTCTTTTTTTTTTTACAATTATGACAATTACATGACATGGAGGGGTGGGTTTAGAGCCTAGTTGGGCTATAAAAACCAGCTAGTCTTCATTTTTATCAGTTGTCTGCAGGGATTGGTTCAGTTTGCCTAAGAGTGTCTAAGAGTTGAAAATGAATGTGCTGGATGTGACATTATGATTTAACGTCCCTGCTCTTCTTGCTGTAATGTTTTATGTTATCCAGTGTTGCAGTGCCTACCAGTCTGTTTGCATTAGAACACTGGCTGTTGAAGGCATGCCCATATAGAAGCCATGCAACGCTCCAATTAACTCGGTTGGGCTGTATCACTGCAAACTATATATGCAGAGCTGCACAGCGGATGATTTTACACGGCGTTCGACAGTGTCGCAGATAAGATCAGTCTAAAGCGGCAAACACAAAGCCAATGTGTGGATCCAAGAAAAAGCCACAACAAAATCATTTTAGTCAATAACACAAGAATAGGGCCCCACAATAACCAGCTAGAAGACAAAAAGTGGTTTTCACTGATCAGCTGAAAGAAAATGTCTACGCTCAACTCAGTGAAAGTTTACCACCAGCAAGTCATGGCTTAAATAAATGTATCGGTAAACAGCTGAGATCAGAGACTGACGAGCCTTCTCCAAGGGACGGGTTTAGAGCCTAGTTGGGTTATAAAAACCAGCTAGTCTTCGTTTTTATCAGTTGTCTGCAGGGATAGCTTTAGTTCGCTGTCTAAGGGTTGAAAGTGAATGTGCTGGAAGCTTGCACTCATTTTCAATGTTTCACAATTGCTAGTGTTATTGGTGATAAAAATGCTGACAGCCGACGCATAAACATCCCATACTTCAGTTGGGCGTTATTCCTTTAAAAAGAACAGTGCCTGTGGAAATTGAAGACATTTTATCAGCAAACGTCAGGTGAGAACAGTTCATGGATATGCTCTGCATGGTGCAGCCAAATAGATTACTGTGAAGCTTGAAGGTCTCCAATATCTAGAATCACATCTCTGCCCCCACTGGCTTAATGGACTGAATCCTATGGGAGGCGTCACTGCCGTGTCACTCTGCTGCACCACTTATGGCACAACAAATTTTGAAAATATTGAAGTCTAAAGGTGAGTGGACTCCACATTCCCTTTCAAAAGGCTATGATTTATCCTGTCAGTGCAAGAATCCTCTTTCAGAACACGCAATTGAACAAGAGCTTGAGGAATCTCATCCACCCCATCAGCCATTTGGTGTATGTATTAAACCGACCCCCACCACCCCCACCCTCTCCACTTATGATCTCTGTGCATTGGAGATATGGGCAAAACATAATCAGCTCAGATAACCATTCTGTCACAGAGGTGTGGGCTTCCATATATATCGGTTTTTTTTTTTTTTTTTTTTTTTTTTAAGTTACATTTAAAAAAGGCACCCTTCTCTCATCGGAAATTTTCACTTAGCTCATTTGTCTTCAGCCTATGGAGGCTGTCACAATTATTGCCAAGCAAACAGGATTTCTTTGTTTCCTTATCATTTAATTGATCAGCAGAACAATCTATAATAATGAGTTGTTTCTGAGAAAATTCATAAATTACAGAGAGCGGCATGGAGTAACAACTTCATTAGCTAAGGCTCGAGGTTTTATCAGGATAAATGTTCATTATAGTGTTAGGTTGCATTCGCACTTCTATCTGTGGACCAATCAAATGCAATATTTTATAAAACTTAATACAATTCACTGTAAGTAATTACAGCTGGATATATATTCTTTTAGACAGCGTGTGCTCTTACTTTTTCATTTGAGGTGCATGTATGAATTAATAATAAGCACAGTGATCCCCTTGCTACTAAATAGGTTAGAGGAAAGAATATATAATTATGCATGAGGGAAGATGATGGGGGATGTGAGAGACAGCTCTACAGAATATTACAAAAAAAAAATAAAAAAAAAAAATGACAATGCCAGACAGCAAGATGTTAAGGGAGATACGATGTAGAGAGAGGAGCGCTTATTCTGGATGAGTAGCTGCATAGTTCCAACCTTGATGTGTGTGCTGTTGAGCACTGCATGGCTGAGTTGAGCTGCAGTGCAACTTGCTTTGGCTCACTCTTGAAACCATCACCCACAGAGAGTTCCCCAACTGTCACATGCCAATGAACCACAGTAAACAACACACACACGTGTGCACGGCCGTACACACACACAGTGAAGCCATTTTCATTAACAGAACTACTGGCACACTCAACCCAGCTGGTCTCTTAGTCGACACTGGAACTGCACATCTGGTATCAATGCTCTGTTAGAGGGAGGCCATCTGGCTGGATGGGGGGCGGGGGCGGGGGCGGGGGCGGGGGCGGGTGGGGGGTAGGAATAGAGATGGGGAGTCAAAAGAGATTGGGGAGTCCACAAAAATAAGGCTCTCATTGATAACGAAACATTCAACTCAAGCACATAAAAAAAAGTGGATCTGTTTGTGGAATGAACAGTATCCTCTGCGTGCATTAGTCCTCTTCTGAATAAGAGGATTAGATGTCAATGTCAGGTTGGCTCTTTGAGCATTTGGAGCTAATGGCTATGAACAGATAGCATGTTTAATGGCTCCAACTCTAACAGAAAAACACGCATCTTCTCAACATGAATCATGCTCCTCTTCGTTGTCCTCTGGCTTCCACTGTGAAGTTAATATTGTGTAACATTAATAATTTTAACATCTTTCCATGTGACATTGCATTATGATTTAACGTCCCTGCTCTTCTTGCTGTAATGTTTTATGTTATCCAGTGTTGCAGTGCCTACCAGTCTGTTTGCATTAGAACACTGGCTGTTGAAGGCATGCCCATATAGAAGCCATGCAACGCTCCAATTAACTCTGTTGGGCTGTATCACTGCAAACTATATATGCAGAGCTGCACAGCGGATGATTTTACACGGCGTTCGACAGTGTCGCAGATAAGATCAGTCTAAAGCGGCAAACACAAAGCCAATGTGTGGATCCAAGAAAAAGCCACAACAAAATCATTTTAGTCAATAACACAAGAATAGGGCCCCACAATAACCAGCTCGAAGACAGGTGCAAAAACGACGACAAAAAAAAAACAAACCCTCTCCACTACTGATTGCATAATAAATGAATCAAGATGCTTTCTTTTTAATTTGCACTGGCCACTGTTTGAGTCCAACACTGATGAACACGTGTGATGCACAATTAGGCTCCTCATTTAGCTTAGTAGGAGGCCAGAGGTCAGAGAATGACCACAGAAATCAGAAATGCTTGGGCCCACTCACAGTAATGCGCTCATACTATAAGTTAAAGCTCATGTGCATTTACACATGCCTGCAAACACACACGCGCGCGCACACAAGCAGCTGCCTCCTGCTACCAGTGGCCGACTGAATCATGCTCTTATTAAACCTTGATCGGAATTCAAGCTAGGGCATTATCCACTTACAGTTATTAATGCTGCAGCTCTCCAGGGAGGACAGAGCAGGCAGCGAGGGAAGGATATGTACCACACATGTGGATGTTGGCATAAAATCCCAGACTATAGGGAGGGACTCTTTACATTACATGCATCGATGGTCAATGCGTGAAAATTGCTACTCCTGTTGGGTGAAGGATTGGACGAATTCACAAAAAAGGGATACAAAAAGCACCAAGCAAAAGGTAATCCTTTAACAGACACATTATTATCAAACCAATCACGAAAGCGGTGAGCACTCAAATATGATAACCCTGCACTAGATGCTTGATGAGACATAACAAAATTGCTCCTAAAATCCTAGCCTCAAGGGAGACAAAGAAATAGAGATTCTCATTTTACTTTTCCAATAAACCTCAGAGTCTGTTAATTAGAAATCCAAAGACATTCCTTCTTTTGGCAAAGTTAATTAAAATGTGCACCCGTAACCACTAGTATGAAGAGGAATGTAGAAAGAAACATGACAGTAGGAGAAGACAGAATGAGAAGGAAAAGGAAGGGAAAAGAACGGACAGTTCACGTTGCACGTGCATTAATTGCAGACAGGAAGGCGTTTAGATGAAGTTACATGGTCGGCAGATTGAAGGTCTGAAAGTTCTGAAAAAGAACGGGAGGTATTTTTTAAAAAAGCAAGAGATTTATTCATGCATTATGCCATTGGTACCAAACTGCGATGAATTTGCATTCTTGCCAAGCCTATAAGCTAAAAGCTGATCCTACAAAATAGTAAAAATTCTCATAGAAAATACTGGCAGCCTATCTAGCTGAATAAATCTGTCAGTTGCCTTCAGACCTCCATTTAATGTCTATTTTACGGTTTCACTCAAGTTCATTAGTTAAAAAAAAAAAAAAAAAAGGAATCTGCAAAAATATTGATAGTTTAATAATTAGTTCCTCATTCATATAATTTCCGGGCAAAAGTTCCTGATTACACCTATATATTCTTGTGTGGTAGTTAACATAAATATTTTTTTTGGGCTTTATAATTTTGGACATTTTTTCCCCGCTATTTGTGGACATTATATGCAACAAGCAATGCATCTTTCGATTGAAAATTCTTCAACTGAAATAATAATAAAATAATTGCAGCTCTGTCTAATGCCACATGTAATAGCAAAGTCACCTTGTAAAATAAATTCAGATACTCATTCATTGGCTGTTCGAGGAGATTTAAAAGCACACACATAGACTCAATTAGTTCTAATACTTCTTAATGTAAATAGTTTTTGTTTTTGCGTTTACAATTTCGGATGATACGCTTTCTCTTTGTAGTTTTGCTTTAGATTTGGGGCTTTAATTAAGCAGTTCATTGCTTCTAACTTGTACTGTTGTTTGTGAGTGGTTCTGTTTACAACAAAGGGCAGAGACGAAAGATTGTAAACCAAATTAAATTGATGCCACCTACACAGATGGCTTTTAATTAGCTAGAACAAAAGCATGCATTTCGGAAAAATAAATAAATTTTATTTAATAAATAAATAAATAAAATCCAAGAACGGACTCACAAACTCACTTGTGAGTTGTCAGGGAAATATGATATTCTTCTATGCTTAATTTCAGGCCACATTTTACAAATGCATATTTTTTTTATTTATTTATTTATTGGACATTCTGCACATCAGTCTACATTTTACTTTGTTAGCCTAGACATCTGCTTTGGACCCATAGCAGGAATATGTGCTTTCCTCCAGCGCCACTAACTTTAAGCCTTTAGCTGTTTGTCATCCTTCCTAATCCTTAATAGTCCTTCCAAGAGTTAAAGCACCTGTATGTACATCCGCCAAGCCGCATGAATTTTCCTCCCATAGCTGGTATGATACCAGCAAGGTCTGACTGCCTGGACAACACAGTGATACAGTGCAAGGGGAGTGGTGGCTGTTGAACGAGAGCCAGACCAGCTAGACAGGGGGAGGGGAGCGCATGCAGGGAAAGGGAAGCGACAACTGTGGCAGAATCTGGCTTTGATGAGGAGGCATGAGAAGAGGAAAGGCTCAGTCTTCGAGGGAAGCAGGTGTGTGAGGAGGTGATAAGAACGCTGTGGCAGCACTACACATGAGCACGCACACACACAAACATACATGCAAACAAATAAACACACTCCAGCAAATACCACTTATTGAAACTGTTCATTGAAGTTCCACACTAAATTTAAATGGCATCCCTTCAAATAACTGAGCTTGCACTGGTGCAGCTCCTAACTCTTTCTTTTTCCCTGCATCACAAAAAGGCAAACAGAGAATTACAGTGTGAGAAAAGAAAAAAATCTAAGCGAAGATGTGGTGAATACTTATTTTCTGTGTGGGGAGGGAAGGGGGGACAAGGGGGTTATAGTCTGTGTTCACTGCAAGTGTTTCTGCCTGCACGAATATACCACACACATATACATTCATGTGTGAGAGTTAAAACATCCCTGGGGAGTGCTTTGTGGCAATGTGCGGTGGGGAACAGAGAAAAGTAATTTATGGATAAGATATTTGTTTGGCTGGCTTATTTCGGAATCCATTAAGATTAATTAAGTGTTGCTAAATGTGGTGCTATAGAGTTCAGATTTTGCAGATGCATTCTAATCATTAGCAGAGTTTTTTCAGCCTGCTTAACAGCTGCTATTACCCTGAGTGAAGGCAGACTGGAGTGTTCTAATGGCCGGAGAACAGTGAGTATGAAGACCGGGCTGCTGGACGGTGAATTAGTAATTGAGAAATGTCTGCTGCAGCGTTAATGTATAAACCGCGGTGTGTGAATTTAAATCTAAACCTCACATACATCAGCATTGCGTCAACCTGTCCATACTTGTTAATCAAAGGCAGGGAAAGTAAGTGAGACAGAAAGGAGGCAATTAGACACTCCCATCATCAAATGTTTGGTCTGTCTGGCAGAGACAGAAACATGGAGGAGGCACAGCCAGGCACACTCAGTCTACTTCATACCCACTGTTGTTTCAGAAAGACTTTGCACAAGCAATTAGCTCCAATCAGGGATTAATTGAGCTAACACAGAAGGAGAGGGACGGTAGGGGAATTGTCCTGCGTTAGCATTCGTCCTAATTCAAATTAAAACATCATTTCATTGATTGCTTGACTTTTCACTATTTGTGCATTTGTCTCCACGTGTGAACGAGTACGTTTGCATGTGTAGCTGCACCGCGCGAATCAGCGCACGTCATTAGAACTTCGTCAATCATTTGAGCGCCTGAGAAAACTCAGTTTACAGATCCGAAGTGTGTAACATCATAGAGCAGCACACACAGGAAAGTGGGCCTTGAGTTGAGATTGTTCTGGCAACTGCTGTTTGTAAGGTCAAGAATTCCAACAAGGTCAAACTCGCAGTGTTGTTTGCAGTAGTTTTTCTTGTTTTCACACTGCACACTTCACATTCTCCCTCAGACAAAGCAACGCTTTTAGGTGTCTTTTGGCAACTGGAGGGTTTTTAAATCACATCCTTCCTAATGAACAAGAGAGTTGTGCATGATGAGTTGGCACTGCTTTGATTAGCTGTTCATATCTGAGGAGCGCAATAGCTGCTGAAATAACCAAGTCTTAAAAAATTATAGTGAAATCAGGTCACACCACATGACATAAATGATCTTAATAGCTCACTCTTCTGCACAGATGATAATGGCTCCAAACACATCCACCACAAGTCAAACTAAACCTATCAAGTGTAAAAAAAAAAAAAGTCTCTTCCCTTGTTCTTTTGAGCTTGAGCAAGATGATGAATGAACCCATTTTAACAACAAAACTAAATATTTGCAAACTTTTATATTTTTGGGGCAGTGTGGCGCCAGGCACTTGACTAAGCAAAGTCATAAAATATCAAATAATGTAAATACTTAATGATAACATGAATTAATTCAATAAAATATGCAAAACAGACAAGAAAAATGTTCATATTTAATGCTGAAGAAGACTCTCTGTGGTTGACTACACAAGAATAGGACTTGGTTTGTAACTGAGTCATGACAGAAGCATGAGGTTGTCATTAAGCTGGCAGGGAAATGGAATGGCCTTTTTAACCATGTGCTCACACAGACGTGTGGTAAATTAGTACTGCCCTTAAGAGTTGGGCCAGTTATTTTATTTATTTATTTATTTTATTTCATTTATTTATTTTTACTTGTCATGTCCTATTTTGCTTGCTCCCATCTTCATCCTGAGCCCTTTTTATTTTTCTATGCCATATCTGTTGTGATATCGGCAGGTTATGAAACACATCACTTGAATCTGCGCAGACAAAGCTTTTTTGGCTTAGCAAATTATATGAATGGAGTCATTTTGCTATCCATTTTCCACTCACCAAGCGGCACATCTCAAAATACAAATTAATGATGTTAAAAGCCCCAAAAACTCTATCTGTGCTCCTTTCATATAATAGAAACACTCAAAAAATTGTTTCTGAATTAGATTCTTCATTTCAAACAGCACTAAAAAGCCTCAGTACTTAAACATCTGACTCTGAAGTCAGTTAATCAAGTTTGGGGCGGATGGTCTCAAAGTTTAATAAATGTCATTACTCATGGTTCAATGCTGGATGTAGAGAAGAAGTGTTTAATTTCAAATCAACATAACACACAGGTCAAGTGTTAATACTGTAATTGTCTTGCAGTTGGATGAGAGCTGGTTCGATTTCCAAACCACTTCCATTTTTTTTCTGATGTAATTGTTCTTGAGCAAGCCCTTATTCAGAATTACTTAAAAGGGTTTTTACCTCATCCTCACTTGATCACAACACAAGGGAACATAAAGGAATGATTACTACACAGGTACGTTTTTTTTTTGTTTTTTTTTGTTTAGTCTGTACAGTTTACAACTTAAATTACTAAGTCTCAGGAGCACACAAACTCCACCACACTGGTTCATGTATTGCAGATACTATATTGTGCTGCCAGGCTGCTATTGGACATTTAATTTTTGCTTCAGCGATGAGTCCTTTATTCGCCAGTCTTCATGCTGTAATCTGCTTAAGTGCAACCAACATCGTGAAACCTTATCTCCAGCTCTGATTTGATACTCAGTGAGGGGAATGTGCAGCCTATTGTGAATTTGTGCTGTGGAAATGGTGCTATGCAAAAACTCTGCTTAAGGAGCACATTGCTAAGCAGGCTTGAATGAACTTAGGCGAGTCATTTGAATTTAAGTTAAGTTTGGACAGTTTTCTGAAATGCCAATTGAACAGTTGAATACAAACCAATAGAAATTCCAGGAGGGTTAGTTGCAACAACCCCGGCAGTAACAGTAGTGTAAGTGAAAGAGGCAAAAAAGGCCTGTGTCCCTTTTGTCATTGGTATTTGCATAAGATCCAGATCACAGCCGTGGCCTTGAGCAAGGCTAAGAGAGCCTTGTTAACCATAAACTGCCTCATCTGTTGTCTGCTGAAATGTGCTTTAGCCAAGAGATGCAGGAATGCGACGCAAACCAACAACTGGATTGTGTAAGGGGCTTCACAACGGCCTTCCCACCCAACATCCATCACGGGAAATCATGATACGTATGTTTGTCTCGAATTTATATGCACACTTTGCACACTCTGACAGAAAGCTGTCAGCTGTGGGGCTGGACTGATTTTCCACCGGCATCCATGGAGAAAATCCTGGTTGGATTCGGCTCTGCCTGGCTTTTCTGATGTGTAAGAGTGTTGAAGACAGACCAAGCAGGTTTAAGGAGATTAATTAGGGTGTAGCAGAGACTGTGAAGAAATCTCTCTTCCAAAGATGCTATATCCACTGACACAGTTTTGCATACCAGTATGCATGCCTGAACGGTGCACAACTACCACCCGCATCTTGCTCTAACTCTGTCACAGACACGCACAAATATACCGCACGCACGCACGCACGCACGCACACACACACAGAAGAGACATTGCTGGAGGGCAAAAAGTCTGCCGTGGCCCTCACTCATCCTCTCTCTCCAGGGTTAGTCCAATAATCACACCCCCTCCTTCTTTCCCTGAATGTGTTTATCCACCCCACCTCCCTCTCACCGTGCTTTTGCTTAGAAATACATTTCCCCTTGTTAGCGTTGTTGCAAGGAAAATGCTAAGCTATTAGGGATGATTTTCACTTCCTGCCTCCTCATCGGAACACGATGTTCATGTAAACACGATTTCCCAGAAGGAGCCCAACAAGAAAAAGAAACTCGGCTATAAAAAAAAAAAGAAAAAGAAAAAGAAAAAAAGACGAACCCAGGAACTAGCAGATGCAAAAGTGGAGCTGGTGGTTTTTTTGTGTTGGACAGTGAGGGCAGCTCCAGTTGAAATGAACCCATCCAAACTGGAAATTAAACTAAGTTGTTTATTCCTTTTGCACTTTTTTGAACACCCATTATCTTCCATCTTGTTTCGTTGCACTGATTGATATTGAAGAAAAGACAAGGGCAGAAAATAGAAGCAACCCCCCCGAATCCTCATCACCATCATCATTTTCATCATTACATGAAATATGACCGAGAGCAGAATCCCACAATGCCGTGCAAATGTCGACGTGAGTTAGCATCAAGAAGACACAAGAGATATGCATGCATCATCTGGTCAGGAGAACATCACTTGTGGGGAGACAGCCAGAGGCCCTAAGGAGGAGAAGTGGAGATGAGGGTGGGTAGAGGTGGGGGGGTGAAGAGGAGAGAATGAAACAGAGGAATGTGCAGAACAACAGAGGGGGCTTGAGAGAAACATAAAAAGAGAATATGGTAGAATATTGGAGAGGAGGAAATGAAATGAGTGGGATGTTCACTTTGGCACAGGCAGGGAAATAAAACAGAGGCAATCAGAGAAAATGGAGGAATAATAACCCAGTGCTGCTTAATCTCCACAGATTCAAGCATAGTGCATAATCTCCACAGGTTCAACAATACACCATGTGCCCTGATTCTGAACTAATTACAAAGTGCGTGCTTTTTGGAGGGTCTGCAAATCATGTGTATGGATTTGCCTAGGAAGGACTTAGATGTGGGAGTGAATTTGGTATTTGTCGGAAGTTGGAGGTGAGATGGTGGAGCATGGGGTTGGTGGGGGGTGGGGATGTCTTCTGAGGTGACAGCTGGGGACCCAATGCATGCAGGATCCCTCCCCTTTTTCCTTCTATATACTCTAATGCCCTTCACTGACCAGATTAAAGCCCAAATGACAAATGCACAAAGGCTGGAAACAGCTGTTCTGGAACGCAGTGTCCATCCCTCCCCGTGCTGAGCTCTGTTGGTCACTCTTCAGTTCCAGTCCCCATGCAGACAACATCTGCAGCAATGGACTAGTGCACATTAACTACTGGAGCATGAGACCAAGCTAACCCACTAACCATGAGAGCATCATCCTTTACACAGCTTTACTCACCTTTCCACGGTGTCGCTTTGTGAAGCATCAAATGTATATGTTGTATTTGTACACTTTCAAACAGAATGCCCATTTTGTCTCTATTATAGGGGTGATGATAAACATTTGAATCCAGTCAAATTTTCAGAATGGCCTGCTTCGGCAGCATGCAGTGACTCACCATCTCCAGTGCAATGTTACTTGCTATGAATTCCCCCATGTCTAATCGGCAAATGGCACGAGTCATATGAATCTTGTGTCAGTATTGGTGCTATCATGTGCCATTTTCCCCTCCCAGGCACTCAGCCTGGGGTATAAAGGCTTGCAAAAGGTACCGAGATAAAATAGCAAGGTGTTTTGGTTCTTTTGATCAACCAAAAATGCCACTATTGTGCAACATCCACTCTGGCTGGTGGTGTCTGTCTCGGAATTTCAGTCAAGTCAGCCTACGAGAATTCGTTTCTTAGAACGTACAGCACCCAGGACAGTCTCTGTGACAAAAAAAAAAAAAAAAACACTGCTCGTGAGTGAAAGAGCCTTTCTCAAAAAGAGTATTTGGGAAATAAAAAAAGAAAAAGAAGAAGAAAAAATCACTTCTGGAACAAATGCCATTACATGGCTTGCCATCCTCGTCGTGAACTCGTGTAAAGTGTCTTTAAGGATGAAGTTAAGCCATCACACACCCGGTGGCTTATGCCATGCGTTTCCTATCACTTTTGATTCATACAGGAGTCCTCACACCATACAGTAAATGGATCACAGTGCCAGCGTGCAGAAATTAGATGAGCTGGGGTCCATAGTAACAACTTAGAGAATGAATGGATCTGTATAATCTTCAAAATGCGAACACATATTCAAGCTACAGGATCACTTATCAGATGTATGGGTTGAAAAACTAATTGGGGATATCAAATGCAATGATGTTTTGAAAGCTCTGAGACTATTTAAGATACTCCATGAAAAGTACGCGAAATCAGACACGCCACTGTGCAATTTAATTCAAGCTCACAGTCAACTATTTGTTGTGAAGGGCAGAAAGTAAAGCACATTGAGATTCTGATTACGAAGGCCTGCGGTGCCGGATGGTTAGCAGCTGCCTGATTGTCAGATAACCCCCCTGATGCACTGTCTCTGGCTCTGCCATCCAGTCCACCTTTATTCCTTCACATTATTAGTAACCATTGCTTGCTTTACACAAACAGACACATGTCAAATGACAGAGCCTTATTTGTTGCCTTGTTGCAATTACACTCTGAACAGCAGTGGAGAATGAATTGATACACATTGGGGTGCTGGTATAAAAAGCAGTGACAGTACTTACCCTGTCTTATATGGAGCATTTATTTATGAAGTGACCTAACCCCGGTAAAAAGCATGAGGAAACTGAGTGTGTGTGCTTGGGGGTTGGATAAGAGAAAGACACATTCAGCGGTTTTCATGAATTAATCAAACTTCCGGATATTCCCTTTCCTTTTAACGCTCTAAGATGCCTACTGGGGAAGTCTGAAGTCATTTTATTGTTGCCCTGGCACCATCCACTATCCACTTCCTGTGGATCAGAAGATACAGTGGATGGAGCTGTGGATGATTCCCGGGCAAACTGATGTGATGGAGGTGAATGAATGGGCAAAAAGGATGCCTGGAATGTAACATTTAGCAGTTATAACAGCACTCTGGCCCTGATTGGGTGGAGTGTCGGGGAGGCAACATGAATAATAAACCAACTACCGAGGCCCTCTGGCTGACTAGTGATGTTCCTCACTCTCATCACCCCAGCCAGACTGGAGACCAATGAAGAATTATTCAAATTAGTGGTATTACACCAGGAAGAGACAGATATTTCAACACAATGACTTGCTTCTAGACTTGCTTAATATACCATAAAAGAGTGAAGATAATACATTTTAATACCACTGTTTCTGCTTGGGTGTTTTTATGTAAAGCATTATCATTTTGCTAAGAGGCACAAGACTTAGTTTTGTCACACATGAGGAAAGCCACTTACAGCCACACACACACACACACTCACGAGTCTGTTTAAATTACTCTAATATGATTTTCCCTTTTTTCATCATAATCCCTTCTGTACGTCCCGCTGCTGACACCTGACCTTATATAATGGTTCTAAACACGGCTTTATATGGTTCTCTAAAAATCAGGCGGCCACACACCGTGGCAGCTTCCGCAGATGACAACAGCGGTATGTTACAGCTGTTTCAGTGAGAGTGTGAAGGCCCCATTCAAGGTCTCCTAATGCAGTAGCTTAAGCTAGTGCCAACTCATCTAAAAGGAGATGTATGGCCATATTTCAAATTCAAATGTAGAAACATGACTGCATTAAATTATAGCCAATAATGTACTGTGTATGGCATTGTGATATATAACCTTGAAAGGCAGACAGCGCTGTGTAATGAATCATTTTGCGATCCGTCACATTGAAAATGGATTGTGCTGTGTGGCCTCTGCTAAATCCCAGTCCAAACATGTACGCACGAAATAAAATGATCAAATGGTGAAATGTATGAATAGCAAAGATGAATATGACAAAGGGGCTAGTATATATCATGTTTGCTGTATATAAAATATATATCTCCATTCAGTTTTACCAAACAGCCTTCTCTTGGACTAGTGCAATGTAGAGAGAGATTGGGGAAAAAAAAAACAAAAAATCTAATCTCAGTATGAGAAACGTAAAGTAGACGGAAGCCGCACTTTTCCACACTATTTTGCTGAAGGATTTTCAATCTGTGAGCAGGAAGCTCTGGCATACAAGAATGTTTGGTTTATTCATAACCTATATCCTCAGTCACAGGCTATGATGGGGAGCAGCTTGACCCACTGTGACCTTTACCAGAGTTTTGCCAGCAACTTCCAAAATGCAAATGCAAATATTGATACATGGCACCGAGTGCCGCTGTCATTCGACTTTTCTCTGTGTTGCATCAATAAACCCAGAAAGCAGATATATCTTCCTGCAATAGCTATCCATTTTATCAATTTTTTTTGTCTCATTACGATTGTCATTTATAAGAAGATAAAGTCATACATTTCGGTTGCACAACTTGAAGTAGGCAGTTTAGTGATATCTTTACTTTTGAAAATATTTAACATTACCTAAATACCCAATGATGACACTTTTATAAAACGACACTATCCAGGAAAATTAAATCATTTATATGAATGATAATGAATAAGAGAATAAAATCAACTGAGTGTGACATTAAGCCAAATGACTAAATGATTCAATTACTATAGGCTGTATTAGTTTCTGCTACAATGGACTGTTTTTGACAAATGTCCAAATTAAATTGGAAATTGCCCATTGTCAAAGCAGAGCTACCCATTTTACTGGATGTCAGATCTTAGGTCAAAGCGTTTATCAGCGTACAATTTATAAATCAAGCTTTCATTTGAGAAACTGTCGAAAGCCATCTATCAAAATGGCACCAATCGGTTCTAACGTGTTACAGGCGGAATGATACCTTACATTCACTGCTTTCATACAGCTTCTCCTTAAAAGAATTAGAAACTTCAACAAGCTGTAACACAGTAAATCACAGTTTGCATGCTTCTTCACACCAGGCATATGTTTCTTCCAACCAACTGTAAGAAAGTGCACCAGAGCTCTAAAAGGTGTTTGCATGGTCCAATTAACAACAGATGCTAGCCCTTAGCTAACTTAATGCACAGACCTCCAAGGAGTGAACATGGTCCAGTTAGCACCAGATGCTAGCCCCTTATTTCACTGTCTTCAGCCAAAAAAAAGAAAGGAATAAATTAGTTTCACTTGGCTGCCCTGGCCACCTTTGTATTTTGCAATGTTATAAGCATGAGGCCACATTAAACACATAGGAAAATAAATATTTAATATGGCATCAATGACCAAATTACAAAAAATAAATAAATAAATAAATAAAACAAAATAAAGCATGCTGAACTTTTCAAAAGGTTGTATGGCCATTTCATCTGTCACCACAGTGAAATACACCCTTATAATAAATTATTGCACTGCATGGCCATTACAGACAGCAGTGCATCAAGTAATAGTTGGGATTCAACCTAACTAAGATTTAAAACACAATCAACTATGGATTAAATGAGGATTTAAGATATTGTGAATACAACATGGTAGCCACTATAGGTAAATTCTTTTTGAAATCACAGACTTTCAATTAAACAACTCAATCACGTAGGCTTAATTCTGTGAAGAAGTTAAAGGTTTAAAGCAATTCAGACTGTTATTGTGCACCAATTGTCCCGGGACCCTGTCCTTACATCTCAGGAGTTAACCTTCCCCAGACCGAAGAAAAGAGTCTCAGTGCTTGTTACTGATAACTGGAGCGTCGGTACCTGAATTAACAAAAATTGTCACATTATTGAACAGTTTTGGATACATTTTTTATTTGTGTTTCCATTACTGGAGTGTTTTGATTGCCATCATGTAGCTTCTGTAAATTGTTGTGTAGCTCACTTGCACCCGAGTAATTGGTAGCTGATTACGTGCTGCCTAGCAACAGCAAGATGCCCCCACTGGAAAAACTGCCTCAGCGTGGCTGGGATAACAGATATGAATGGGAGGTGGTGGTTCTCGTGGGGGGCTGAGGGAGGGTGCAGCTCTTTCTGGTGTGAACGCTGCCTAAGGCTTTTAAAGAATTACACTTTGCAGCAAAGATACAGTATATTGACCGTTTTATACATCTTAGTTGCACATGTGCTTGAAAGACAGCTTTTTTCCCCCCACAAATAATCACACACCCATCTCCTAAAGCGTAAAGGCAAAGATAATAATGATAGTCTGACACTCTTCTCAATGTTCACATATGGTTTTTCTTTGATTCATCTACATTTGTCTTATGCAAAGCATCATATATGACTGTCAGTGAGTCTGTTGTCTATTTGGCTCCAGGTGATTTCAGTATTTGCTCTTCTATGTTTCACCGCATGACGCAGAAAAATTATGTACTCCATCTCTGCAGTTTAATTTGTAGATGAGGACATACTGCTCAGAGCAGATGACCACTGCTGAAAACAGGTTGCTGTAGTCTTGTTGAATCACAATGGCCAAATTATGAACTTAATTCAATCAGTATGAATTAATATGAAGATAGAGGTATATTAAAATAATAACGCCACAGAAAGAACTTATTTTCAACACTTCAACAGCTGAGGTTTGATCAACTCAGTATCATGTACCAGCTTAACACAAGGAAGGCAGAGGAAGGCAAACAGGGGATAAACACATGAGAGCTGTTGGACTGGCAACAGATGGTGCAATGTGGCCAACCTATCTACTCACAGAAAACATTGACAATCTGCCTGGAAACACACGCTAACTTTGGATGTCATCAATGGCTGAAAATGAAATGCACAATAAATGGCGTCTTGCCACTTTGCAAAACAGAAGCCAAAGACTCCCATTGGAGCCCCTACTGAACCTTAAGTGTTGAACTACATTTACCAAACCCCTTCATCAGCACAAACTAGGTTCTAAATATTATTAATGACTGAACACAACCTCATATCTGACGACAAAAATCTCATCCAGAGCCCATGCCTGGATCTACTGGACGGTTAAACAAACAAATACGTTCCAGTAGCCATGTAGTGTATGTCAGTCATGAAGTACAAATATGGAAGTGGGGATAAATGGCTCCTTCCATGTGATTTGCTTTGCGAGTGAGGAGTATTTCATGGCTGGCGAATGCATGCCATTGGCTTTCAAATTACACCAATTAGGCTAATACTGTAGACTGGAGACTCTACTGTGCTGGATGGTTCAAAGGAATTCTCTTCACTGAAGACAGCACTGTGACACGGAGGGCAGGGAAGAGACTCAACACAAACATCAACACAAAAGTCCAACATACATTATTATTTGACAACCTTTCCAGTCTGAAAATGAGTCATGGTAACATGTATGTTTTGCTGCTTATATGATGATCCAGTTTAGTGGCAGAACTTCCCTAAGGAATCAGGGACTAACTAAGTACAGCAGAGATGGAAAAATGACATTCCCATCAATTTTGGGGGTTACAGATTGTAACTAACTGTGACTTGAATGGTGAATTGGTATTCCTGCCATCTGCCTAAGGTTGGATTGCAATAACTGGTTCCATTTTAGATCCTGAGAGTATTTTTCACAAAAGCAGTTCCAAATGGCGGAGTCATGCCTTTAAAATTACTGTCTCGCAAATTATTGACAAATTTATGAGTGCTACAGAACTCTTGCATGGTCATGCATGGGTCATAATTACACTTTTTATTTTGATTAGTGACATGTGCCAAAATGAGCAAAATGAGACAAAGAGGAAACAGATCTGTGGTCCAAAGGGCAATTTCCTCCTGCCTGCTGATAGTAATTAATCAAAGTAAATAATTACCACATTCATTACAAAAAATATTATCACATTGCTCTTTTGTGTTTGCAAACAAAAAACATACAAAATATTCAGGTAGCAGACTCTTGTGTCTAGCCAGAGTTGACTCGTTTCAATTGAAGCAAGTAATTTTACAGTGAAATGAGATGTTCTGTTAGTAACTTGCCCAAATGTCAAAATTAAACTTTTAGCAGAAAGTTATTATGTTGTAAGTGCATAGAAAAGGACGCAGCCACTCTCTAACCATCAGGTATCGCTCATTTCATGATTGAGGATTGTGTGTTTGTAGTAAAGTAAGATCGGCTGAGCATAATCAATCTAGTGAGATGATATAGGCTAACTGATTGCAACAAATCATTTTCAGTACCCAGAATTCCATTAAATGCAATATCGGTCTGTCGGGGAGTCATTATATATATGATATAAAAGTTTATAGTAACAGATTCTCATGAATCTGAACCATAGACAGTAAATCAAGAGGAGACTGGTGATTTCCTGAGTTTTCATGTCATTCTGCCAAAGACCAAAGGTGACAACACTGATCCTGCGAAATACTTCGACATTTAATGGATGGATTGGAACAATATTCAAATTCATCTAATGACATAACCAGGACGAAATGTTAATTTGTCCTGTTCTTTGGTTATAAACCATAACACGTGGGGTTGTCAACAGTTACAGTTGTACCCTGTGTTTTTTGGTACAGAGCAAATGCTGGTATGCAAACATACTAAACTAAGATGTGAAACAACACATGGAATTTTAGCATGGCCATTATGACCATGCATTGAAACCAAGTTGTGACTTACTTTGATTATTAATTATCAGTCATTACATGCCCTCATAGAATCCACAGTTGTAGTAGCAGAGTGGAATTCTACCAAATTACACTAACACAACAATGGAAAGTAATTGTCGAGCTTGCCAAATGCCTTTCATTGTGGCCCCTTATGTTGTAGGCTGTGTGTGGCATGGAGTATTGAATTGATGATTCTCTGAGTGAGCGACAATACAGCTAATTCGTTTAGCACAGTCAAACAGAGGAGACTGGAGTTTTGTACTAATGAATGCCCCTGCAACTGCCACCCCTCCATCCACACCTCCCTTCAACACATCAGAGTTTATGTCGTTCCGTGTTTTCTTAATCGTCTGAAGGAGCTTTTCTAATTCCATCAGCAGCCACTCACTCTCACGATTAGTGCCAGTCCACTGGTGGCCTGGAGGTCGCACAGTTGTTTGGTGACTTCGCTCTGAAGTAGTGCTCAGCTGCACAATCTGACTAAACAAACCAAGATGTATAAAGCTGGCTCAGTGGCTCGCCGAATGTGATTGTGCACACTGACAGCAGGTAATTCTTGAATATTAAAACGGCATACTTGGATGTGAGAAACAAGTGACAAGATGCAACGTTACCAGGAACACAATGTGTCTTGTTTATCAAGGAAAAATACAAGACCTTCTAATAATAAACAGACATGGCCTCATTTCTTGGTGAAATGGCTGATGTTATCATTTGTGTCAAATATGCGCCCAACAAGACTGTTCAGGAAATAGAATTTCAACAAGGTTGCAAATATCCCAGATTTGTGCCCAGTGACGGCCTAACAGCTGAAATGGTACGTTCCCCTGATGGAACACACTTGCTTCTTTTCTGTGTCTTTCTATAACTTTTACTATTCCCGGTGTGCTGGGTTTGCTCAGACATTTTCAACTACAGGAGGTCATGTGTTGAATGGCGATGATCACCTAGACTATGCTACAAGATGAATTGAAAGGAAAATAACTGGGCTGATGAAGACAAAAATGTGCTAATGCTGTCCAAATGTAAGGAAGACACACTGTGTTAGCAGATAATAAAGTTAGGGAAGAAATCAATACATGTTTGAGTGAATATAAACACTTCCTGAGATTTATGGAAATTGGCTTTCTGGATCAATTCTGTTTGATTCTCGTGTATACTGCTTTTTAGACATACAGTAGGATTTTGCCATATTACTCCATATTGATTCTTTGTATTATAGAACATGAGTAGAAAAACAACTGCAATGAAATATGTGTGATTCTTTCGTACGTTTCTTTTACAATACAAACAAATGTTATGATGTACATTTATTTATTTTTGCCAAGCTGCCAGCTGTAGATTTATCTGGCATATCTGCATAATCTACATATTTAAAGCCTTACTGCCATCTGAAGCAGCTGAAGTGTTTGCATCACATGGAATGAATAATGCCCCTTCAAATTTCAGTCAGACTGAAGCTCATAAAATGCACGACGAACCACCAAAATTGAGCTTGTACAGCACAAATGTACCCGAGGGAGCAGCACCCCTCTAGTTAGCTGCATTTTCTGAACCACTGGTTGAGATACAATACTACAGCCCATTAGAAAATTTGAGGATGTGTGCGGACTCCTAAGGAAACAAACCATTTTGAGCTGGGCTCATTGTCAGAGCATCCCTACAGCTCTTTCATCTACCCGCTTACTCCCACCCGCAGCACCACATGACAACTTTGGCGGCGGCTATACCCCCCCCCCCCCCAACCACCCCCACCCCAAAGGAGTCATGCGATTATTCATCCCTGTAGCCATGATATTCTGAATTACACAAAAATGACTGGGGGCTGCCTTGGTCATAATGTCAGACAAAACAACCTATTGACATTGTAAAGAAGAGACACCATCAGATGATAAAAGGTTTGTTTCTGCTATTTAGCAAGAGATGTGGCCATACTATAGGTATGCTTCAATAATACTTGAACTGAACTGAACATCTAAAATGCACTGGGTTAGAAAAAGGTATGACAAATTTGAAGCAAGAAAAGTGAACAGCCTGGGCAGTCATGATGTCTGCGACCAGTTTTAAAAAACATATGACAGTCATGATGTCATGATGATTTCTCCAGTGGTCACATAGATAGTACCTTTGAAATGAAATTTAATGTAGACTGGAAATAGGGGGCATTTAGGTGCCGCAGTTGGTCTGCATGGTCATATGGCAGCCAAGGAATACAGAGACATATTGAAGTACGAGGTGCACTCCACTGTGCAAACCATTATCCCTCAGGGTGTTCCCATACACTACGATGGTACATTTCCCATCCACCCAGCAAAGGAAACTTAAGTATGGTCTCGAGAATGATCAAGTACTCTGCAATACATTCTTCAAGACTGAGATATGAAGGCATTTCAAGGAACATTAAAGCTGCACTGGTGCGGAAATGTAAGCATTTTCTCTATTTACTTCCTGATATTTAGAGTTAACTCCTGCATGTTTGGTTATTCACAACAATATATTCAGTTATTTCAACCCACCTAATGTATGTGTTGTTGATACAAAAGCAGCCTACCTCTTTTCGAACAATAGAGTGGAGGGAAATGATTTCTTATAGTAATTGCAGCCCCTACATTAACAATGAATGTGACAATTAACTCAGAAAATGAATTCAGAATGGCTGTTTCAGCTGCAAAATACGAATGAGCTTTATTGTATTTTAAGGAGAACCACAAAATCCCCACAAAATCACTCTGACACAGTCATTGTGTTCATAAAGTCAGCCTCTATTCAGTCAAGGGATTCATTGGAGCAGCTATAACATTTGTCTTTTGACGCTATAACGACAGTTTTGGGTCTGCGGTTTTGTTGTGAGAGAATTATTCTCCATCTTCAAATACAACTGCACTGCTCAAGAAGTGCAATGTACAGTAAATGTCAGATATATAGCACAGAATGAATTCAGTTCGGAGTGAGACGGAGATAATGTTATAGTAGCTTTCAGCACTGGATAGTAATCAACTGAATATCAAACACCACAATGTCTCATTTTATAGATAAAAGCCAATCCCAGTACATCCTCTAACACAATGTACACACACGGAAACACACACACACACGTTCCTGTTTGAAGGCAGATTTGCATGCCTTCTCAAATGCCCAACATCCTCTCATGCATTAGTATTTCCAGGACAATTCACCCACTATTGATTTGAGAGAACGGAGAAGAACCAGCACCAGTAAAAAGGAGACAATAGAAATACAAGTGTCTAATATGGAAAAGGCAGTAAGACAAAGAGAGGATGTGGTGCACAAAAAGAAACAAAGATCTCAGATAATGTCTCAACTGAGCAACTATTAGCTTCAGAGCTCCTATCTGGTTTTTCTTCTTCTTCTTCTTTCTATTCCCTGATTTCCCAGAGTAGAGCAGCACAAGTTACAACAGCACCGCAGAGACCATATTTGTATGGGGGAGAGTACCTTTCTGTCGTTATTTCAATGAATTACAACATGGAGCTCATCGTAGTCAAGTCATTAGGTCCAATATTTACTAAATATCCCGTAATTGTATTCTTTTCCTGGAATTCCCTAATTCCTCCTTGTATACTACAGTTGTGAGAGTGAGAAACAGAGAGCAAAGGGAGACAGTGTGGGTGTTTGTGTGCGCATGCATGCAAATCTGTGTGTGCGTCTGAGTGTGTGCGCATCTTGTTCATGGCAAGAAATCCGCTCAGTTTAGCACATAATGGAAATGTGAATAGCCCAGAGCGTCTATCTCCCACACAGGGAGAGAACTGGCTGGGAGCAGGCTGCATCTTTCCAAATACAAACAGTGAAATGGAGTTAGCTAGGTTAAAATCCTGCCCCCCCCCCACCCACCCCCCTGGAGCGATTCAGAGCTCTGCCCATACATTAATCAAACAGGTCATCCAAACAGGTCTCACTAACAGTCTGAAAACATATTCACACTCATGTGCACATATGACATGCACAGACACACCGACACACACACACACACACACACACTCACTTGTAGGTTCAGCGGATAGGTGACAATGCTCATATTGTGACAGATGACATCTTATATATGGATGCCTTAACACAAAAAGCCCCAAAATGGAGGGGAGTACAGCGGCATAGTGGTGAGCACAGCTGCCCCACAATAACAAGAAGTTCACAAGATTCCGGGGCCTGGGGCCTTTCTGTGTGCCGTTTGCATGTTCTCCCTGTGCTTATGTGGGTACCGGTTACTCCGGTTTCCTCCCACCATCCAAAGACATCATGTTTGGGTTAACTGGTGACTCTAAATTGTCCGTAGGTCTGAGTGTGAGTGTGAGTGGTTGTTGGTCTCTGTCTGTCTCTGTGTGTTGGCCCTGTGATGGACTGGTGACCTGTCCAGGATGCACCCCACCTTCACCCAATGTGAGCTGGGACTGGCTCCAGCACCCCCTGTGACCCAGAAAAGGAGAAGCAGTAGAAGATGAATGAATGAATGCATGTCTTTGGTTGTTGGGAGGAAACCACTATGCTGCTGTGCTGCCTAAGCCCCAAAATATTATGTTTCATTTGACACATTAGCACTAACACATTCCCATACACCACACAGAAGGTTACCAAGCTCAGTACTTGCAGCATTATAACTTTCCCATTTTTCTGTCATGCAGAAGTTGAGACTACGTTGTACCTTTGTACCTCGGGGGGGATGCGGAAAAGTCACACTTACGTGCTACTTCTAGAGATGCATTCCTGCTTACGGCCTCCCCCAGATAGTTTCGGGCCACACACACATAGCTGCCATCATCGGGCTTGCTCCGTCGTCCGTGGACGATGCGCAGGAAGAAGAGGGACCCGCTGGGCAGCAGCATACGGTGGGAGCGGGGGTTGTCACGGTCCGTCTCAACGCGCTCCCCATCTTTGTACCATTCCACCGTGGGGGTTGGACGGCCCTCTGCTTTACAGTTGAGAGTGGCTGGTTCCCCTTTGGACACAATGAGGTCAGAGGGGTGTTCCACGATGCGGGGAGGGAAGTCTTCCTGGCGGAGACGAGACCCTAGAGGGAAAGCAGAAAGTAAAGAATCCCCGTTAAAGTAAAAGCCATAATGTTTACACACACATAAATAATGTAACGCTAAACTTGTTTTTCTGCAGCAGCAGCTGCAGTATTTATGGGAATTAACTGTTAAGATGGAATCAGAAGCAACTAGTAGCATCTATGGACCATCAGCAAAAACAGCAGCCAAGCAATTCCCACTTTGCAATCGGCAAAATAAAAAATACTAATGAAAGGGAGCTGCTAATGGCCATAGCACTGCTGATTACATTTAGATTACAGAAGATAGTGTTGAACCATATCTGTTGTTCACTTCTCAAAATTGTATGTAAAAAAAAAAAAAAAGACCTCCACAGGTTTGGAAATGTGATTTTTTTGATTAAAACAAATAAAATAAGGATAAATTAGTGTCAGGTTCTTACTGAAAGCACTACACGCCATGGTTACACCCTGATGTCCATGTTTACTCTCACAGACAAGAGCTGAGGATTCATTACATCTCATTAGCTTTTTCATTAACAGATTCCATCAAACACTGACATCATCAAACATGTTGTCTCGGTGGGTGTATTAACAGCGACTGGTATTTTTTATTTATTTTTTTTTTTAAACACTTCTTACTGTAATTGTCTGGATATGCAAAGTGAACAAATCTTTTTCCTCCTTAATGGCTCTCTTACGATATTAACAAGCAGAACATTTAGTTGTTTACTCCAGCATTTGATAGACACTTCTCAGCAAAATGTCATGCCAGTGTCTAATCCCGACTAGCCTGATAAAAATAATGTCATAATTTGTAGGACCGTAACCCGGTTCGCAATGCTTCCTCTGCTCATTTTCTCCATTTCTTTGGCCAAGTGAACACCTTCACTTCAATCACCGCTTTTTCATAAATTTCACCTCGAAATGTCACAGAGGGCTGACTGTAATGTAGTGTTGCAGTGTTTGTGTCCAAACATGAGGGCAATGCAACTGTCATCTATTGCATTGGGTATGAACACACTATAACATGTTTTAAAAGGTTGTGCTCTGTTGTATGCATGACAAAGAAAAAACCCAAAAACCCCACCTACACTGGACTGTATGGATTGTCATAAGTCTAAGAATTAAATAAGACAGAGAGCCATAAGAAATGGCATTACACAGTCCGTTGTATTTAGTTATTTATTTTTATTTTTTCAGCTTTCATGCTGACAAATTGCAATTGCAACCCTCGTGAGTGGCTGCTACACAGCGACAGGGTTAAAGCTGTAAATGCGAGTAAAATTGATGTGACAGTCTATAATGTTAAGAGGTTTCTTGACAAAAATAATTCCATTAGCTGCCTCCAACACATCAAACCACGGTGATGCATTACGCGTTTAACATGCTTTTAAAAACCCTATACATATGTTTTACTGTAAATAACACCTTTGTGGATCCACATTAACGGACAAACAATCATTGGGTTTGGAGAATACTGGCTTTGTATAATTGGTTGTCCCACTGACCAGTCCCCACTGTGTTAATGTACAGTTTTATGCTGTCCAACAACAGAATTTAAATTAGATGGTTTAGGTTGCGGGTGGCACGTTGGCTCTGTTGCTGGCACTGTCATAACAAGAAGGTCCTGCGGGGTCCTGTCAGTCTGTTAGCCCTGTGATGGACTGGCAACCCGCGCCGGGGGTGTGCCTGCTTTCTGCTCAGAGCATGCTCCAGCAACCCATGACCTTGAATACCAATAAGTTAGCTAGGAAATGATTGATTTTAAGGACTTCGGTTTTGACACTTTATCAGCTGAACAATCCTGTGCTGATAACTGCTCAGGTTATAAATTCAAGGATAATTTGGCTGGAGTCTAAAATTAAAGACTCTTGGTAACGATACATGTTGAATGCTTCAGGCTGCTCCTGCTAAGAATCAAATCCTTTTTATTTATGAGGCTCTATCCGTGGTGCTGAAGCTGTAACTCAAAGCCCTGCAGAGAAAAAAAAGAAAAACAACAAACTCATGTGGAACTTGTCAGGGCTGGAGGGTCACTTGGAGTTACATCGCTCTGCCAGTGGAGTTCAGAGGAACTTTACAAGGCTTAATAACCTTAAGATTCAATTGACTCTTGAGCAAAGAGCATAAGTCTTTCAGGTTCTTTCTGTTAAGTGTGAGATGCCACAACCACAATTTCACACTGAGGCCTTTGAATTTGAGATCTGGAGGATTCAACACAAAGACAGAAATTGTTAAGATGGCCACACTGCAATTGTATCATCAATGATACTGTACACAGTATTCCTCCATGGTTAATCAATAGTCTATTTCTCCCAGAGGTATCACTGTAAAGACCAATTCCTCATTTGAGTCAAAGTGGATCTCACTGTGTATCTGCAGCCTGACACAACCCAGTTCAACAGCCATGCAATTAATTCAGCCCACATATATGGAAAATGGAGCAGACAGAACTGCATTAACACCTGTCCATCTCAATCTACTGCCTCCCTCACGTCATGTCAACGTAAACTGAGCCATTTCCGTGCCTCATTTCTGACTGCATGGATATGGTGTACCAAGATAAACTAGTAACACAGAGCCCTGAAATGTCCTGGAAGCAGCAACATCCACGCCCGCTGTAGTCTACGTTCACTCCACTGACACAGATTTGTGGTCTGGGGGTGGGAGGGGATAAAGTAGTCGAAAACTCCTCATGAGAAGGACAGAACTTCTTGTCAAGAATCTTAAGAGGTGTAGTTGCTTTCACACATATACAGATTAACCTCTAGACACAAACTGTCTGAGTGAATTCCCAGACTGTATGAGTAAGCATATTCTCTATGGCACATTACACATCATTGATGCAATACCTACAGTAACTCCATCATCTGCTTAAGCAACCTGAGCATCAGGCCACAAAGAATATGGCTCCAAGTATGAATAATAAAGGAAGTACAAGATAAACAGAATATGCGACATAATGAGTACTAAATATTATCTTTTTTTTTTTTTTCTTTTCGTGAATACACTGAAAAAAAAAAGTTGAGTTTGGTCATCTGGACTAATTTCTCAAACTCACATCTCAAACACATTTCTTTTCAGAATGGCTATTTCAAAAGCTGCCAGCAATTGTGTTCAAGTAACAAATGTGCTCAATTAAGGCAGCCCTTATGAATAAAAGAACAACTTCCGTCTACCTATGCCATTACACATTTGGCCTGGCTCAATGTCTAGACTAAAAACGAACCAACTATGATATGGCGCATCGCTGCGGGCGCATTTTTATGATTACTGGGAGGAATCGAATAGAAAAAAGGCAAATTCCCTGTAAAATCATGCGGGATACCGTAACCCGGGTGTCTCCTTCCTCTTGGTGCGCTTCAGATGATGGGAGCATGGGTCGACCACGCTTCAGGTCACAGCCCGAGTCCGCTTCTCTAATGCTTTAATGTGGGGCAAGACACACTTTCAACCGTAACAATCAGTTAAGAGATGCATCCGTAAACTTACCGTCAGTTTGGGCGTACAGAAATCCATAGAGAAAGAAATACTGTAGAGGACCCATTCTGGCATATTGGCCCCGAAAGCTATCGGCGCATGAATTCTTCTTCAAGCTAGAAAAAAAAAAATAAATAAAAAAAAGAAGACGAAAAGAAAAAAAAAAAAAATCAATTAATCAATCAGTTCTGTTTTCTCGTCTGCCACTTAGCGGCAATTTCCTGTTTCAAGTTAGTGAACTAAACCGAGCCCAGCAGTGATATTATGAGCCGCTGGAAGGAAGGAAGGAAGGACGGAAATCATTTTCATTCACATGTCCGTTCCTCCTCTCCAAGAGCGCACCAGTGAACGGCGGCGGTCCGTCGACACGTTGGAGGAGAATTTCTGCAGTCAGCGACTGAAAACATCACCGACGCCCAAAAGCGCTCCGGCTGCTGGCGGTTCTCCGGTCCGACCGCATCTCTTCTGCTCACACTTTACCTGCTCCGACGGCGGGCAAACGTGTCCATCCTCACTCGGGACAAGTTGGGATAAAAAAAATAAATAAATAAATAAAAGAAAAGGTTGAGGGACGGGGGGAGGAGGAGGAGGAGGAGGAGGCGGGGGTGGGGGGGTTCAGTCAGAGGTGAGAGGCTCCAACGGTGTGGCTCAGCTCAGCCCGGCCCCTCCTCTCCGCTCCGCTGGCCTGGGAGAAACTAAAAGATAGATCTGAATGGTAAAACTCAGTAGACCTCTGGTCCCACTAAAGCTCAATTCTGTTCCTTTGCTTCTTTTTTTTTAATAAAGCAAACTGCAGTTACGTTGACCAGACACAGTCTGCAGCATGAGCAGGATGTTTTGCAAATTAAAAGTGCCGGCTTTTTCCAGTCTTTATTTCATTTTATTCGCTTCATATTTGTTTCATTTCTGTTATTTTTTTTATGATCACTGTGGATTAGTGGTTTCATTTAACATCTAGTGTGGGTGTATTTCAGTAAAGTGTATGCCTGATCATAAACAAAAACCCCATTAAATGTCCTTTCATTGTAAAGACGTGCTTCCGTGTTTTATTTCCTCTCATCTGTTCTGTACCATGCTGACTTTATTGGCTTTTTTTTTTGCCCAGCAGACAAACGTTCTGCTCTCACAGAGGTGATGGATCATTTTTATATTTCTGAGTTTTTAAACCCTAACCCTTTATGCTCCAATGATCAGGCCACACCACTCTCCCAGAAACCACAATGGACATTGAGTAATATAATTTAAACAAAGCCCCTCAATTTCACTTGTTGGGATTTTATTTATTTAATTCATATTCATGGTTTGAAAAAGCTATTACAAAGGTGAACAGCTGCAAAGAAATGGCACATCATTCCTGCCCACTGCCCGAGGTACTTGCCCTGCCTTTCGTCAATACTGCTCCATATTGTCAATAGTATTATAAATGCAGTGCCTCTGCGTGAGATGAGAATGAGATGGGCTGTATCAGGTGCTATTGATCCAGAGGGTGAAATTAAACCATTTTTGGCACTGTGTTCACAGCAGTAGATCAAATAATAATTGTGGACGAGGGGTAAATCGAGTCCATATGAAGGGGGTGTAAAGTGAACACAATTACATCAATTGGATAGGTCTCATCCATCAGATAATGATGTTTTCAGGAGAATTTTCCTGTCAGGTCGTCCTTATGGAAGCAACTCAGTTTATAACAATATCGAGGGCACTTTCCTCTCAATAACTCGTTGGTTATGCCTCAATAGTACAAGCTTTTAACAAAACTGGAGTGCAGGAACAGTTAAGTGGAATATTGAGTGAAAAAAGGGGGGAAGACAGAAAAGAAAACACACTGCATTTCCATCTCAGGAGCACCGCTCAGAGAAGGGTGGAAGTAACTCGTCACTAAACACTGTTTTTCACATTTTTTGGCATCCTGACCTTAACCAGCTGCAAATCCTTTCTTTCAGAAGTGCAACGAGGAGATGAGAAACAGGCTTTTCATCAATGCAGCCATCTTAATCCATTGATCAAGTTGAAATTAAATGATGTGAGAAGCAAAATTCAAGTGCTAATTGGATCAAATGACCTGATACACAGTTGGGCTGCTATTCATCTTTAGAACCTACAGTAAAACGCATGTGAGCAATTTAATGTCTCTTCCCACAAAAATTCAGAGTAATAGAAATAGAGAAAAGCCATGATGGATGTCAATATTTAAATGTAAATAAGGGTCATTTGAGTCATGACAATGATGCATGTGATGATTACAGAGCATCATCAAGTGGGCATCAAGTCTGAGAAAAAACATTAACGTCACATGTATATGTGTATAGTGAAGCAACATATAAGCATCACAGCAGCACGATGAGATTTTTGTCATTCGGGCCAAAGTATTTATTGCGCACTGACACAACCTGATGATGTGACATGACAATATTATCTCATTAAGCATCAACAGGCATTAACGCTGCATTAAACACTGACCACACGTTTAGTCTAAAATCTGATCAGGAGTGCGGTGCTGGCACTGCAGTCATCTCCACTGTTTGGCACCATGTTGTGCCATCATTGATTTTATTTTGATGTTGTCCTGCAGAGGAAACACTCTACATGATGCCTTCAAAGGTCAGCTGAGAAAATGTAAATATTACTTAGTAAAATGTTATCAGGTGAAATCTTTTCTTCCCATACCGAAATTGTCAAATGTATCAAATAGAGTCATTATATTTGCAAGTTATAACGATGGACTGATTAAGCATTCTAGAAATGCCAATCGTTTTGGACAGTCTGAGTCTTGGTGACAGCTCACCTTCAGACAAAAGCCAGAGCAGATGATTTAGACTTCTGAAAATAGATCTAATGCATCTGGCAAGTGTACTCTGGTATATTTGGGAGTGAGATTGAAAATGGCATTACAATGGAGAGACACAGGAGAAAATGGCACGTGGAATAAGCAGTGAAATTATGGCATTTGAAGTCTAACAGGAGGTCAAAACAGAGACTGTACAGTGCGTTTGCTGAGTGAGGTGATTTGATGTTAATCTTTGAAGTTGAATAAGATAAGGGAGGCAGAGAAAGACTCCATCGCTCATCACTCACAGAGACGGACATGTTTCCAGGCAACGTGGGAATCCACTGCCTTTCTCACACAAACCAAAATCAAAAGGGCCACTGACTCTCATCAATCTACCTCTCTTTCTCTGTCTCTCTCTCTCTGTTGATCACACATAGGAGACAGTGTCAAGGTCACAAGTTTTGTCCGCACCATTACCTACTCATAACCATGTTTGCCCAAGCCAGGAGTGTTGGAGGTAACAGATGGTGTGTGTGACAGTGTGTTCAACACAAGGCATGCTCAGCCTTTGGTGAGAGTAGACAGAGTAGACATGTGTCCTGACCACAAAGCCCAAACCTGCATACAAGTGACAAACTACTGTCTCGAAGCTTTAGGTGCTCGGTCCAGTGAGACGACGCGTTGAAATGTGACCCAGCAGTCTGAGAATTACCATAGTATGTGCAAACAAGGTGGTTTACAAAAAAAACAGAAAAAGGAGAAGACAAAAAGATCCATGAATCACAGAACACTTTAAACAACACTGTCAAAACATTTTGCCACTAATAATGAAATGTGTAAAACAAGCAGCAGCAACGAGGAGCTTTTTGTAGAATTTGTTGAGGCGGTTCTTGTGTTGGCTAGCTGGTGGCATTGTGTTTAGTTAACATAAAGAGTAATTAAAGCAACAGGATAGTGGAAGGCGTTGCTTTTGCCTTACTAACCAATTGTAATGACATGCAGCATAACACGTCCAAGGAGATAATTGCATTTTTCTTTTCCATTTTTACCCTCTATTAAATGCCTCCCCTCTCTTTTCTTTTTCTTTTCTCAAGGAACGCTATCCAGAACAGAGGAAACACTTCGCATTTTTCTCAATTATGGCATCAAGCTGCTCTTAACAAAATTTTCCAAAACAACACTGAAATTATTTAAGGACAGAGATAGTTACTGGTCCTGCCGAGAAGCAACGCCCGAGGCTGCCAGTTGAAGCTCATCATTTTGGCTCATAGATCACTGAGTCATCCTGGCACTGAAATTGCCCCACATGATACGTTAAGTAGTATGGGGCAGAACTCTAAATTGATATCAATTATAATATGATATTATATTGTATTTTATGATTTACCAGCAGCACTGAGCGGGGCCTTTGGTGACGGTGCTTAGTTTCTGCCTCGCTCATCGCTCCTTTTGTTCAGATTGGCTGAGCTCCACGAGTAATTAGTATAATGTGTGGGTGTGATTTCATGTCTGTCAGGGAAACATGGAATCTGTGCTTCCTTACGATTGCAGCATAAGGTAGACGGTAGCTGCAAGGTGACTGCGGAAGTTGGGGAGGTCCAGCTGACTATTCAAGGATTAAATCCCTTTGGGGAATTTTCTGCCTGAACAGCTGCGACACGGCACCAGGCTGCAAATTTTTGAACCAAGTCGGGAAAAATGATGGTCAAATGGTTGGCTGTTGTATGCGGACTGTGATACTGTAAAGTCTTAGGGTCAGACAGTCTGATCACCGTATTCCAGACTTCATGGTGTGTTTACTATTCCATATCGAGGGTGTAGGTGATGGACATGAAGAGTCAAAGGTTCTCTCCCACTGGAAGGGAATGTTCAACTTGTTTATAGAGAGCTGAGATACGAGATAACCGGCAACAAGAATAAATCCACTAACTAACCTTGCCTTTAAATAATACACACAAAATATAGATGCATTAGTCCCCCTCAGCTTAGCCTTTTTTATTATTTACTGAATTCATCAAAGCATCTCAAGGTGAATTTTCAGTTCAGTGCAGAGATAGTAGGCAGTAGTACATCATTATTATTTTTTTATTAATTTTTTTTTTTTTTTTTACAAGTACCTACACTTAAAAAAAAAAAAAAGTCATGTCAACTACCACGTGTGAAGCAGGATCACTAAATGCGTCACCACCTGTTTCAGGGCAGAGGGGATCGCCCATCACCCTAAAATGTTGCCCTTTGTCCTTTTGAGGCAGGAAGTATCCTCTGCAACCTACACCTGGCAGACGACTGAATACCTGTGCAATCCAAAACATCAACCATGCCATACATTGTGCAACTACAAAGTAAATTTCAAAGACGATTTAAAAAAAAACATAGCTATGTGAAGAATTGCCTCTGAGATAAGGGTTATTTCAAGCTCTCACTGTTAACGTGGTTTTCTTGGATCATAATAGTCAAATCTCAAACTGCATCACACCTCTTGGGACACTTTTGAAGTGATGTACAAGGGTGTCTTAAAATCAAATCTAGACATCACAAGAGATGGACTTTTCTCTTGTGGAGATGAGTGGTGTTGTCGATGCATTACTATCACTTTGTTCTCTTGCAGTGGACACAGTGCTTCTTCTGTATACCTTCATGCTCCACAAAACACTATTGAACTCCTGATACACCTTGGTAGAGTGGAGAGAGAAGGGTCCAATCCCACCAACTCCATTTAAATGCTTTCAAGGTGAAAAAGGCCCCGTTCAGCTCCTGGAGGAGGTACTTTAGGGAACAAGGAGGTGGGACTGGTGAGATATTGCTCTTGTGATATAGATGTGGAGGAAAAAGAAAGGGTTTCTGTTTAATCAGGCGCAAGGACATTTAGACCATTTGTTTTTTCCTCTGGATGAGCACAGGGAAAAAAAGAGGAAAAAAAAAAAAAAAAAAAAAAAGGAAAAGCAAGGAAGGAAATGCTGAGAGCAATATAAGGGAGAAACCCCGGGAAGAACTGTACTCTTAACGTTTTCAAAATGGCAGATAATAGACTTCTCCCATGCGTGTAAACATTGCATTTCCATAGAAATGGCCTCTTTCTGGATCTCAAACAGATAGTCATGGGTGAGAGAATTATGTGGCACTCACCTCTTAATCTTGTTAGATGTTTTCTAAAATGGCACCGCTCCTCTGGTCCTAAAAGGACATAGACTTAGCCTTAGAAGAGATATATGTGGCAGTGTTGGAAATTGGATTCCACTTGAACATTAAGGTACTTTCAATCAATCAGGTGCTTTATTTTACAGTGTCTCTCCTGTGTGTGAGTAATGTGATAACATGCTGCAGGCCTGATCACGTTTTGTTTTTTTTTTTTTGTTTTTTAGCCATTTTAGAAATTGACTGATTCTTGTAAAAAGGATACAAGAATTTTAACATTAATTCATAACTACAGTGAGAGTCCAATATTTAAAAAGTGCGAAAAGTGCACAGCTTGTTTTAAAAACGTGGTTCCCATGTCTATTCTTAACATCTCTGCTTTAATGTTATTTAATTAAAAATCACTTCCTTCCTGCGCCACGTTTTAATTATTAGTCTATAATATATTATACTTTGCAAAATTTTGCTAAAAAAGGTGAACTGCATACTTTTTTTTTTTTTTTTTTTTTTTTGCGAACTGTGTGTTAATATTTAATTTAAAGAAGTGTTTGGTCATTTTGGAAATGAAATAGCACTTACTGAGGCACATGGAAAAATGTGCCTCAGTTTGGGGATTTGTCTGATGTGCTGAGGAACACTAAAATATATCTGATTTCAAACTCATTATCATGGACAGTATTATATTTACATCACACACATCAAATTTTCAAGTAATTGTTTTATGCTGATATGAAGAAAACATGATAAACATAACTCTACTGGATTTCAAAGAGGAAGATTAACCATAATCCATTTGTCACTTTTAGAGAAAATCCATTTATTTTTCTGATGAAAACTGAACAGATATGATTTGTAGATTAGTATTTTTTTCTTATTATTATAAAATATTCCAAGTTTGGGTTTTCATCTAATCTTAGAGTGCTGCTGTGATCATTTATGATGAATACCATGATGATAAGTACATTTTAATAATAAAAAGCCTAATGATTTCATTTCCTAAGAGAAGCATAGTAAAATTTGATGATAGTTGTAGTGTTAAAGAGAAAAAGGGCAGCCACACGTTGTGTATTGTCTAATTGCAGTAGGTGTGGGAATACATGCATCACTGTGGCATCTGTCTGTGTGGGCACAGGTTTGAGAACATAATAACACAAGAACAATACATGCCAGAAACCTAATACTTACACCACAGGTTTCCCCCAGACAGCCCCTTTTTCACTCCTGATTACATTTTGGAGGGTTTTTGCTGCATATATTCGCATTTCTGTGAGGAACAAATGCAATCATTTCAGACAACCATCAGACAGAGGCAGCATCTGAATGTATGATGACTGGATTCATCCGCGGATAAATGGTGGACTGCTCCATTAATGAGGTCATGTGATCAAAAGAGAAGAGTTCAGGTGTGTCAGGGAATGCGAGGAGGAGGGACAGCAAGGCCGACTGTAGATTTTGTGCATCAGATGAAGCTCTTGGCCGGTCCGGTCAGTCTCCCGCTTGGCACTGACCTGCGGTCACAAGGCTTTTGGGCAGTGACCGAAAGAATGAGATTGTGGATACAAGTGGATACAGGTGACAGGGGGGTTTATAGCCTGTCTCTGTGTGACAGTGTGAGGAACTCAGTGATCCACGAGGACCTTTGTATCATTGCGGCTCCTTCAGAAAAAGCTAAGGTAGCTCTGGCTGGCCCCCAGGGGCTTCATCAAATCCAACAGGAAATGTAGTGAAAATGTCTTCTGCTTCAATAGAAAGGTATGCCTTTGTTTGAGTCTTTTGTTCTTATTTAAACAAGATTGCGGGGAAAACATTTATTAACTTGCACTTCTTGCACTTCTTCTTGGGTTTTTTTGAACAAGCATTAGATGAGAAAACCAATAGTGCTCTCACATCTGCTGTGCAAATATAATGCCAGCGCCGGAAGCTGTCTAGCCTAGTTCAGCACAAACAAGCTGCTGTTAACAGTTGGCCTTTTCAGAAACATCAAACGCAAACACCACATTTTTTTTTTTTTTTTAATTTGTTGATGACATCCAATTTGATCAGTGCATTGAAATATGACACAAGAGATACAAGTGTCATGAGTGATGCTACAAGGCAATTTTTCATTGTCCCATGCATTCATCCCTTGAATACACGGATTCGAAATGACCACACCAAAATTTGTATTTGTGTATATACAAACAATATCTGTATGATGAATTATTGTAATAATGTCTAGCAAAGATATATGTTAGTTATGTGCTTTTCCAGTTTATTGAAACTAGTTTCTGTTTAGTGTTTTCTTCTAAAACGTAAACATCTTTCTTTCATTCTACAAATACTTTTAAACCCTACTGTATGGAGTATCAACATTTATGTATGTCAATATATTCAACTGCTCTTATTTCTAATGGGTTACAGATATAATATTTACATTTCACCTGGGGGTTTTGTGTCATATTTTGGTGTATAGGAAGCCCTGCTTGACTTACATTAACAGATTACACACTGCACAGTGTATCATTTTACATGGAGCAATTGTTATGGAGCATTGAACAACGAACTGTTGATGAACATGATGCAAAAATAGATAATAATCGTTTTAAAACCAATAGCAATGTACTACTGCATAGAGTCACTTAACCAAAGTGCAGCAATAACCAGCAGCTCGTATGAACTGGATGTCAAACAGTTTGCGTCAAAATTAACTACACATACTTACAGGTTTATACTAGTGTTTGGGGCAAAAGCTCTTCTAAGCCCTGATGTAAGAATAGACGAGCAATTATATTACAGTTGGTCTTCGTTGGTCCTTCGTGATGACACAAAAACAGGAATGAGAATGGGTTTATGTTGAAGGTGACAAACACTTGCTGTGACGAATTCAATACTTCACTGTCAGTTTTGGAGAAAAAGATGTTTACCTTCCAGCAAGGAATTGTACAGTGGCACCAATGGCAACCTACACAAAAGCTGCTCTACACATCTGCACTAACATAAAATTACTCAGACACTTTCATCACCAAAACATTGAACCCAACCATTTCTGAGGTCACAATCAATCTCCCCAAAACCTGAAAGAAGTGTTCCAACAAGACTGGGGGAGATATATGACTCACCATCTTAATGTGGCCGTGCTGTTGCTTCAGGTACAGCATTATGATGTGTATCCCGTGAAAGTATCCCGCCAGTACAAAAGCAGCTGCTGCATACTGAAGTTTAAATCGTTTTGGAGAGGTAGATACGAGCCATTGCTACAGAGAATACACAATTGCAGCACATTGTTGTCCAATTTAAAACAAACATTCTCATCCAAAAGGCGTGTGGGAACACTCCAAGACTAAGATGGCCTGGACGACTGAGAACCGTCACATCATCTAGAAGGTGACTGGCAGTGTCACTTACAAGTGTTCAGATTTTTGCTGCAGTATTTTAAATGTGCTATTTTGATTTGGAAGGAGAGGAGAAAGTAGGATTAAGGTCTGTCTTTATTCTCCTTAGTCAGATACAGTATTCTAATGCTGTAGCTGTTTTAAAGAGGATAAACACCACAATTAAGAATAGCTTTTGAATGATTTGTTGGAATTAATGTACATTTTTACAGAATCATTTTAAATTGTGTTCATAGAATAATTCAAATGCAAATGAGGCAGAATACTCAATGTGAATTAATTTACAACCTCTTTAAAATAACTCTAACCCCGACAATTACAAGCACTAAAATAGGACGTATTAACCTTTACAGCAGTGTGATTGTGAGCTAGTCATTAAACTAGACCTTGACAAACCTTGACTTCCACCACACGCCCTAAAATGTAAAACATACTGAAAACCTTCAAACACTATGTTTTATTTAAAAGATCACTTTTTATTTTAAGATCTATCTCTTGTATTTCAAATTTAACCTGTCTGCTGGACTTTTGTTGGCTGCTTCTTGAAAAATACATCATGGTTAGAAGGGTAGACACTTTTTAGACTAAAAGTAAAGAAACAACATGTTCTATCACATCCCATGTTTTTAGTCAGTTTCGTCATCAGACTTATTTATTGTCATTTACTAGGGACACTGTGAAATGCAGAAAGCACTCCTTATTGATGATTTGGTGTCATAGTTTTCTCTTTCCTCAATTTTTCCAGTTAGTTTGTGTCAAGCCTGCTTCAGAATAAGACTCTTATGTATATTGTTCTTGTGTGTTCTGCCTCCCTACCAACCATGGATTTGTTCCTGTGTGAGGAAATGTGGACTCGAGCTTGATAGAGGTGGGCTGTGAAGCAGCTTGAGGCTGGTGGACAGTCAGGAATGATTAAACAGGACTTGCTAGATCTCTGTTAAAGAGATCAATGATCAAGGAGAAGCCCATTATTTGTTTCTAAACCGGGTAATAAAGTTGGATTGATGAGTGATTGAATTTAGAGGAAAGGGAAGTTGGTAGACTGTCAGCGAAAGACATAACATGAATGTGAGCCAATTCACAGGGCAGCAAGAGGCTTACCGTGCCTCTGTTGGTATGGGTGATTGAATCTTTGCTCCTAACTCGGTTAATGTTATAACTTAATTTGCCTACTACACGAGTAGACGTAGCTGCATGTACAGTGCTGCCCCAGCAGTGACTGGGAGAGGCAGCTTCGGCTGGCCTCAGTGATAAAGTACACTGTCAAGTATTGTTAATGTTACATGCCATCCCTAATACTGATTAAATACTGCCTGAGTGAGTCTTTCTAATAAATGAAAGCTTCCATGCAATTTTAAGACTGTTGAGTCGCATGATGAGTGATGAGTGATGCAGGGTATGTTTGTGAGAGATGACGATGATATGTGCAGACAGATGGATTATTTCTCTTGCTGTCATTAGGAATCATGTTGTTTTGCTATTTTAAATCTACCTTATAAAGAGAGCAAACTTGGTATACATGACACTGGCCTTTAAAAAAAAAAAAACCTGTGGGAGACCCTTGAATCATGAGGAAACTTTGTTGTTTAAGTTAGACTCCAGAATTTTGACATTATGGATCAAGCCTTAGAAGTCCGGCTGCGACAATTCATTTTTGTTGGATTGCTTAACCTTTAGTATGTTAAATATGCTTGATATTTGATATCCGAGAAATTCAACCGCTTGAAAATTTGTTGCTGTGATTCCACTGAAGAGGCTACCCCTTTAAAATCTGTTAGGCCAGAGATAATGTGGGCAATGAGCAGTGATGATATTGAATTAGCCAAAGACAGACAAGCCTGTCCAGCTATTTGCTGTAAATCTCTCAATAAAATGTTCCAGACAGTGCAGCGCACAACAAACAAATGAGAATGTTCCTACTGTTTAATAAAATCATGTGTGCAACAAAACAACATTTTTATTTAACCCTCACTACTGCAGGGCTCTCGAACAAGGCTTGTAACCCCAATTATTACAATGGATCTGCTCAGCTGGCGGCAGGTCCCACTATGGTTGCACTGGGTACATTCCTGGTGTCAGGTTTTTAACTGTGATATAAGAGAACTGCTACTCGGTAAAACTATCTGGAAAAATGAACAAACCCGTAGTTGGAAATATGACGAAGAAGCAACCAATCAAAGTAACTGCTTAAATAGAGGTTCATCAGCTTGTGAAAGTGCTAGAATGACCGTTTCATCCTGAGAAAGGAGAACTTTCCGGTCACCCTCAATGACCCCAGCCCTCTGTGATGCTCCACTGATTACTCATTTCACCTGAGTGAGTAGCTGAGGAGAAAACGTTCACCCTGCAACAATACCAGTGTTCACTTGCTGGCATGCTATGCCCAATTCCACCATTTTGTGTGTGTTGGAAATAGGCCTTATTCAGATTTATGATGACAGCTGGTACTCAAATGATTAAGATTCAAATGCTACACACGCAAATCTGTGGGCCAATTTTTAAGCCTAAAAAAAAAAAAAAAACCCCACAGCTAAAAAAAACCCCAAATCACACACCCAACTGAAAATATTTCCTCTCTGTTGTTGGTTTAAAGACCTAAAAATGCTTGCATGTCCTATACATACCTATCTTTGACGCATCACCTGTTGTCAGAACTAACTATAACTAACTATAACAACATTATTATAATTCAGGTTTTCATCAATATGTTTGTATTGTTCCCCACATGGTGTGAATCCACCCCCCTCTGCACCAGATGGTATTCTGACTTAACACAGTCACCGCGTTCGACAGTGTACCTTTTTGTTCATATTGGTGTAGCTAATCATTGTCTACCCAGGAGGCGCAGACCGCAGGGCCGCACTTAAGGTCCATATTGGTGCGGTGCTCGCAGTGAACAGGTCAGCAATCTCCGGAGGCAGACTTCATGGATGAAAGAGTAGAAAAGGTTTTAGTTTCCCCATGGAGAGAGTTTGCAGTGCTGACCCTGGTGACCCTAAAACACCACCTGATGACTCTGGGGTACAGGCAGCGCGATTTCATTTTTTCCTGCAGTTTGATTTTAAGAGTGAATTTTTGGTGAAAATTGTTTAGACCTGGTTTGGATAACACTTTTTTTTTTTTTTTTTTTTTTTAAATCATACTTCAAATAAAAGATCAAATGGAGTTTAAAAAAATCTATCATATTAGTCCTTATTCTGGGGAAAAGTTTCATTCAGTGTCACTGAAAGAACCTGATACACTGTGACACTGTCAGACAGTGAGATCATTTTAACAAAGGTGAACAAAGGCTGTACTGTTTCACAAGTTTGGTGTCAACTCTTGCATTAACCATTTGTGCTGTTGCTGTGTTGGTGTTTCTTTCATTTTATTCTTTGTTCCGACTCAGAAGTCTCAGAACACTTAATATATATGTTTGTTGAACTATCTGCTCTCTGCAGCAGAAACAAGCAGCTGCCTTGCTTACACACACTATAAGATCAAGAAGACTGTGAAGATAATTCTTGTATCACGGCTACGTTTTCCCAGGATCATGATAGATCCACGTTGTCAGTGGGGGAATCCCACACTCTTTGGTGAATGTGGTTTAATGTGTGGAGACTGAATTATAACTACTAATTATAACAGATATGTCTACAGGAGTCAACGTTACCCTGAAAGGATGAAGGTAGTTCCAACTTCCTAGTTCTCTGAATGAAAAGGAGCAAAGCGGATGTTGTCTCCCGTGTGTCAGTCTAGATTTATCACCCTTCTCTGATAAATCCATACAGTCATATGAATGCTCAGAAAGGTGAGCCTTCCTAACAGAAAACAGGAGTTTTTGGACCTCACTGTGTGTAGAAGGCGAGGGCTAAGGCCATGTATTCCTCATGTCCCTCCCAGAGGAGACTATTTTTGGCAGAGGGCCACATCTTGACAATTTCAACAGGCCAAGCACCCCCTTTTGTCACTCCCTAAGGACACTTGTTTTAATTTAACCTCTGACCTTTTCTCTCATCATCATTATCATTATCAGTACTGCTGCCAAAAGCTGTCCATCAAGGGCATGTATAGGACAAGGCAGGAAGTGTGAGACCATGCCTCATCAACCAAAGCAGAGCATCCCATTGTGCTGCTGTTATTCACTTTACTTACTTCCCACTTAGTTTTAGAGTTCAACTTCTGGTTTACTGACATCAATCATCATCCCCTCTGTGATGTTAGACAGCAAGTGTGAAACTCTTATCCAAAATCTGGAAAAAAGTAAACTGCGACTGCCTCCATAACTCCAACAGCCTCTAAGAGGTGGATTTTATCAATGTGTGTCTTTAGTCCCAGTCAAAATACACACCTCTTGTTGTTTCTCTGTTGTCTGGTGTTTTTCTGCAGTGTGGTAGCAGTACAGGCTTCAGTAAAAGTCACAGATCTTTGTATCATGACAAAAGTAACCTTGACACTATGTGGTATTCCAGACTGCATCCTCTCAGCCTGTAGATCACATATCGTGTCCTCAGTTTAAATTATTATTATTAAATTTTTTTTATCTATTTGCTGCGTGCCAAACATGATAAATTAACAAACAACTTTAATTAGAAAGCGAACCAAGCTTGAGGACCATAAAAATATCTTATATCAATCTGAAGTGTTTTTGCTAATGCAATTATGACACTGTCGTAGATCAAGCAGGCGCATGGTGGTGACAAAGATCAGCTATGGAAGCTGTAGTGGTGTATTTGTGTTTACTGTAACTGGGGGGGTTGACTGCAGGGAGGGATACAGACTGGGTTTGGCTAAAGAATTATAATCCCTTGATTTGGTCGCATCTAACTAACTGACTATGGCACGATAACCATTCTTTACATTTACAATAATTTAGTATTTAGTATGTATTTAGTATGAACATAGATATTATTACTTGTGTGAGATCTCTTGCATTTAGGTTTTTGGCTGGAACTGTCTTGATCGGTCATGATGCTTGCATGCTTTCCCTGGAACAAGGAAGATGTCAGTGATTCCACTACAACGTTCGGCTATTTGACTCCGATTATTGTTCTGGTAGCATCTGTACTTGTTTATTCAACTGGTTGCCTATTTTGCAGTCCTTTTAGTTTAATTCAGTCAAAGGAGGAATGATTTTGTGAAAAGCTTTCACTATGGGCTAAACAAAAGAAAATGAATAGCAGCTATTTTGATATTTTACTAATTTCAGTCATTTTTCAAAAAACTATGTTCAACACTTTTAGTTTGACTGCATCATTTCTTTTCATTAGTTGTCTAAATGAGTTGAGTTAGTGAATAAAACATCTTTGAATTTCTCTGTGTTGATGGGACAAAATAAGTAATCTGATGTTTGCTGTTTTTCTTTTTTACATCCAAAAATAAAGTATCAGTTCATCAAAATGGTAATAACGGATTAAGCATTTAGTTGAAGCAATAAATATTTGCTACATTGTGAAACTGTCTTAACTGCTTGTTGTTATTGGGGGAAAATGTGTGACTAAGGTAGAAAATATTGGCGGCACCAACTAGATGCATTCAACCTGGCACATGCTGTCAGCAATGGAAGCAGATATAACTGTGCTTTTAGTTGAGCCAATTATTTGTGTATCAATTGAATGTCATCTTGCTCATAAGTCTTGGTCATTAGATGGTCATCATGCAGTGCTCTCTCAGTAATAAAGCTGAGTTTAGCATGCACAGTTAGAACGTGCTTGGAACTGCCTTGTACCACCTGCTGTGTGTTGGCCATAAGCGCTGTGCTGTGTGACTAGTGCTCATCCACTCTGTGACGTGCACAGCTGAAGAGATGCTGGTGATACTCCGTGAATGATGCAGGCATGGCACAGCTGTGTGTCCTGAGCAGCTGTTAAAATGGCTAATTTAAACATTTTGTTCAATCTTAAATTATCATTCTTCAGAACTTAGAGCAAATAATATTACCAATTGTATTTCCTCCGCAAGCCAGTTTTGGATGTGGTGGTCAGTTAGTTTCCAGGACAATATGAGACTGTTCACATTTTTCAGTGCACACAGACTCCCAGTGATATAGTTATCCAAACTCTACCACAGGCATCTGTGTCATCTTACTCTACTGTTTTTATTATCATCTTTCCAGTGGCAAAATGAACATCTTTCTCTGCTGCACTGCTGCCACCTGCTTATGGGCCGCAGTAAACAAAAAGCATAATGGCAGTTCTTTTTTGTCGACGTTGTTGGTGGGTGAGATAGACACCTGCTCCTCTTAAGCTGCACATTTCACTTCATGATCACTAAGTTGTACAAAATATTCTGTAGGACTTAGTTTGCAGTTTTTACATATTCAAGACTTCAAACATGTCTCACCATTTCCATAAAAACCATCTATTCTATTCCAAACAATGTACAAAAGTAAAAATGTCAGAAGCTGTCAGTGTCTCCAGCAGCCTCTAGACACTTGTTCATTCATCGCTGTTGTTTTGAGTGTCAAACAGGCAGGAGAAAAGTCGACACATAATATACAATAGATGGCACTCTCAAGACTGCAAAAAATACAAAGGAATACATCCAACACATTTGCATTCATTCCCAGGAGAGGTGCTCCTCACAGCACATCTTGGTGGAAAAACAGCCTATTCTTAGATTATTCAGAGTAAGAACTGCTTTTTTACATACATAAAATATGGCGGTGTTCAGGAATGAGAAATACGAACGCACTATAATCTCATCTCCAATGCTGGAAAATTCTATGGAAAAGACACTGCAATTACGCCTCCTTGAGCGGACAGCTCTCAGAATTCGTAAAATAAAACACCTTTTACTTCAGTCTGTCAAATAGATTTGATTGAAAGCGGAGTTTAAAGAACACACATGCTGTGCAAACAATCAGTATGATCTTCTTGCATGCAGCCACCATGCTCTGCTCTTAAATGTGGAACTTGGTGATGGGGGGAAGGGAGCTTAAGAGGTCTGCTTGAAGTGATCAGCGCACATGGTTGTATCAAAGGTAAATAGTTTGGTGGCAAAGCAGGGGAAAGAGGGGGTAGTCTACTGAATCTAGCAGCCAATACTAATAAGGAATAGCTAAGCCCTTAGTGAGACTTAAAGCAGCTTACAGATGAAGAGAGTCTCAATTTGGCTGCAATATTTTTTCCCCCCAAAAAACTAAAATCTTTTGAGGCTTAGTAATTTCTTCACATATACTGTACGCCAGACAGAATGAAAGTAAATCCAGCTCGGTTGAAATGCATCCTCAGCCGCCTGCAGCTTAGGTTGAGCACTTAATGTGCAATAAAGGGATCTTAATTGGAAAGGAGATGTAGACACTTTCGTTCATGGCTGATGAAATTTTATACAATGTTAACATTAATGCAAGTGTACCATCCATATCCAGCCATGCCTTGGTGAGATTTAATTTTCTGGAGGTGGTATATGTTTGAATTCAGGTGGAAGTTGGCACTAAGGAACACACAGATTGGTACAAAAGCTGCGGATGAGCAAGATGCCTGCAGAAATATCCCATCATCGTGACAGGAAATTATGTTAAAATGAGAGTGTGAAGCAATTTTTCCGTAAGTTTCCGATAAAGTTATTATCTGTTCTTTAAGTTTCTTTTGAAGTGTAATCTATAACAAATCTTTTGTGGGACTTATATCGCGGTGGCACAGCTTTCATCTGCTCACTGTGCGGTTTTCACAAAGAGAGGCTGCTTGCATGGAGTCATCATGTTTAGTCAATTTCACTATTTAATAGCATTCTGACCCCCAATTAAAAAATGGGCCATGCACATCCAACTGAATCCATTAACGGGAGGAAGCCATTAAAACAAACAAAAAAAAAAAACAAAAAAAAAAATTCACTTAATCTTTTTATCCAAAACCCAAGCAAAGTAAATGTGGCAGTATTTGTTGTTATGTTAACTAAAATTCATGTTGCCTCAAATTTGATATTTACAGTCAGATTCAGACATATGGATGTGTCCTAATTGTCATTTAATTATCTAATACCAGCTGTTTACATCCTTCTAATCAGGCAAGTTTTTCCGCTTCCCGAAAAGCACTCAATCTGCATATTCAAACAACAGCACAGGCAGATTTAAGATCTGTCAGCTTAAATTGCTCATCACCAAACCAGGTAGGTATTTCCACCCCTCTCCTTCCTTCTTTGTTTCTCTCAGGCGCAAACTCAGTCAATCCTAAAACAGTTGTCCTCATGAATATGTAGCAAAATGGACTTGGGGGTTTCAAGACAGATGTTTTTATCCAGTAATGAGTTAAGTCACAACCATAAGGATTTTATTTTTCATTCCCTCTTGCTTTTCTTTTCCTTTTTTTTTTTTTGGCTGGAATAAACTATTTTAGGTTAATACTCTGGAAACAAAACTCACTTTCTGGGTCACTGAGTCAGGGGTATATTATGAAAAATGCATTTTTTGTGTCAGTTTTTAAGGTGCCAGGGGAAGTCCAGGTAGAATTTCACTTTCAGTCTCTCCTAGGTGTTTTACTCTAGTTGCATGTCTCTGGGGACGGCTGTGGCAGTCAGCCAGTTTGTTCAATACTTGTCCTGACACTGAGTAAAATCTTTGCAACCATTAAACAGAATACCATGAAATTTGGGGAAGATATTCATATTCCCAGTGGATGCATTAGAAATCCTCTGACTTTTCACCTAACACCAATGTGTCCAATATCTTGATTTATGACCCTGCAAAACTAATGGCATAATCCTCAGCTCTACTTTGTGTTCAGGCCTAGTATCCCTTTAAAGGAAGATATTCAACATGGTTACAAAAAAGAAATGATAGAACCTGCTACACATCAGCACATTACCTTTGCTAGCAGGTGACTGTGTGTGCTCAATGTGCTGCTGTTGCTAAGTGCAGTCTCACAGAGCTATGGCAGTAGACTCCAAACATATTTTACCTTGGACAGTCTCCAATCTAAAAAAAAAAAAAAAAAAAAAACTTCAAGGATTTTGGTCAACTCTTTGTAATCCGTTAAGGCCAGCAGCAGTTTTCAAATCTTTGATTTTGTGGTAGCTCAGTTTTGGGCTTTAGCAGGCAGTGTTCTTAAAAGTGGATATAATGTGTAGTGGGAAAATGGGGCTTCCAAAGGCCCAGGGACAAACAAAAGGGAACACTGAAAGGACCCTGCATAATAAAATGGATTTTTTTTAAGCTTCCGATGAAGAGAGAGAAAACCAAACAGTTGGTGTAATGTTCATGCAGATGTAGTCTCATGCAGCATGGAGACATTGAAATAAAAAAAGGCAAAGGCAGAAAAACAGGGTAACTGACTTAAGCTTCCCTGAGACAAACCCCAAAATAGAGAAAATGCGTACAACTCAATATTGTAAACATGACCAACAACAGATATAGGAAAACACTGAGCGGGATTGTGCTAATAATATAAACCAAGTGTTTCAAGCGTTTCGCTGACATTGGCAATTTGACTCTCCCATCAAGTGTGACAGATTGCCGCATATATGCTATCAAAAAGCTGAACTCATGTGACCTGCTCTCCCTAAGCACAAAGTAGCACCCCTCCAAGATCACTCAGAAGCAAGAGGTGAAGCACTCAACACACCCTTCATGGCAGGACACGCCACAATGCTCTCGCTCCCCCCAGCAACAGCCCCACTGCTTAATCTAATCAGTTCAAATTAACCTTAATACACACTGTGCCCTGGGCTTTTGACTCCGCTGTATCTCGCTGACACACCTTGTACAACTTCACCACGTTCCCCGCTGAATGACAGCCACCGAGCCCAACTTGAGACGACACAGTGATCTTGCGAAAAAGTTCATTGGTAGATCATTTTTGACATAAGCAAAATTAGAGATGCTTAATATCACTGCAAAAAAAAAAAATAAATAAATCATAAGGAATTCCTACTGAGAAAAATAGCTCATTTAGAATGGTGGCTTGTTACGCTTTGACTTCTTTTCACTCTTTGCTCTGGGAAATGGCAGGAAATTGGATACAACATGAGAATGCAAACTTTTGCTTGGGGAGACAAGTTGGCAGCTAGTGCCTACAGGTTGCCCACTTTTAGATGGCAACTGCTTTAAATATTAACTTGGAAGTACATTGGATGCATAATTACAGTATCTTATGCTCATGATGCAACAGGCCTGACACCCCTTTGGCCCATGAACAGCCTGACATCTTTGGGGCATGGATTCGTCTAATTACCTCTGCCACAGTACTGCACAGATAGCAGGATGCTGATCATTCTATACAGTGCCGGGGTCATCTCAGTGCATGGGGCCACATTCATAAATAAATAGTCACTGTTGCACAGTGGAGAGAAGATTCTGTTTAAAAGTTGGTCCTCATAACACCGATGGTGACTGTCTCACAACATGCTGTTTACCATTTCACACAGTGCTGTCCGTCTGGCTTCTTGCAGCTCCACTGAATAAGAGAGGCACTCAATAAACGCCAAGAATAGTGGCTGCTCAAAGGCAGAAATATACATCATTTAGCATTTCACATTTTTAAAGCAATTTGTTTTCGTTTGACACTTTGATTTGCCGTGAAATAAGCTATGACTACTCATCAACACAATGAGAGACGCGGTGGTGAACGTTTATGTACAGGGTTGTTATTCTGCTTTTGAAGGGATGTTGAATCCCTCATATTCTTTCTCACTTCAGAATTTTTGTATTTATCTCTCCTTGAATAGCACATTTAAGACTCTAGAGGAGCTCCTGGTTCTGCCATTGTGTCTTTTGTTTCAAGTTGCTCTATGAGAGGTTTGTGGTATTATCTCATCTCACATTGTATACAGCATATGTGTGTCCTTTGTGTATTTTTCAAATCAATATCTTTTTACTTGGGCTTTCATATAAAGCGCATTGTGGGTCAGTTTTCACTGCAAAGCCCATTTCTTTTTGATGGCTGAAGCGAATGCAGATGTCCACAGTTACACTGCCATCAAGTGGTGAAGCACAGAAATCAGCTGTGTTTGGGGTCAGAGCCACAAAACCATTGTTCTCAAGATGAATGTCATGTTCTTGGCATCATACTGTTTTTGCTGCAGACACAACTGAAGACCTTCTGATCTTTAGCATTCATGCTTCCAGGGCTGAGAAACAAACAGAAAAACACCACCAGCTCGGAGCAAAATTAAACCATATTACGGTGATTTGCTTGAATGCCATTTCATTTGTGTGAATGAGAGCCCTATTATGCACTGGAAACCAATCAAGGAGGGTGAAAGATTCAGTCAAAAACAAGGAATTGTGTTGTTAAGATGTGAATATTGAAATTGTTCCTTGTAAACGTGTGTTTAGAAGGAGTCAGCTTCAGCCTAACATGTACTGTGCAGCGTCTCCAACTTGGAGTTATGGCATTGGTTTTAAAAGCATGCCGATGAGGATACATAATGGGGAACCAGTCTGCCGACACACACCCACACAAGTCAGATAAGGAAAGAAAAAAAAAAAACAAAACAATTACTTTGACACTGAAACTAAGTTTTGCTGCCATCTCCTGGTAACAGGGCCTCAGTGCATTATTTATATCATGGTTTTCCATATTTAACACAACAATTTCTGCTATCAAAAAACACACAAAAACAACAAAAATTAATTCTTCATGAATGGATGTCCCAATTACCTTGGAAAGTCCAATACTCAAGTGTGTTGGTGGAGTTACCATAGAAACAGCAGTTGATTTCCTTTGTGTTAACCTGAGATAAAAGTCATATTATGGACCTGGGTAATTTGCTACATGATCACCATTGGCATTTGATATCCATGACGTGTGATTATTAATGATCTAATTCTGACTAGCAGGCAGCATTTCAAATTTTATGGCTTCAGGGCCACTAACAAAAAGGCTGCAATGCAGTGTAAAGAACAGTCACGAGAACAGCTGACCCGTAGCTTACTTCTGAGCTTTGCACGTTTTATATACATACATATTTCTGTGTGTGCATTTGTTTGTTTTTTTATACTTCTGCTGCCCACATATTTGAAACTATTTGAAATTCAGCTATTGACCTCACAAAAATCTGTTAAATCTGAGAAGGAACATAAAAGTTTTTAATATGTTAGCCAAATTAAAAAAAAGAATTATTTATTGCTTATTTAAACCAACACTGGAACAATGCAACTGTAAATGCATTCTATAAACAATAAATATTAGTTTGGAAACGGAAACCACTGAGCACATTTGCAACCGTTTTCATGTTTAGGCAGCCCTGGAATAGAAATAAAAAAAAATATTTTGCGACATCCAAGTTCTGCAGTGACTGCCGACTGTGAAGGGACCATGATTTATTTTTATTTTTTTTCAATTAGACTCAGTTATGCAGCCTTAACCATTTGTTAGGTTTTCCATTAGGTTTAAAGTTTGGAAATGGAAACGCAGGGAGGGAGATTCTCATGTCCAAGTGTAGCATAGATATTGTGATTATGGCCAGTGGACAAATGCCCACTACCCTTAATGAGACACTATGTTTTAAAATGAGGTTTCAGGACTTCGTAATTTCATAATTGCATGATGTCAAACGATTCAGTTGCCGTTCTCAGCCAAGCTACACAGAGCCGCTGCCCAAACATTTTTCTCTTTTTGCTCTAACTTCATTAATACCAAGTGGCCATTCTGTCACTGAGCTAGAAATCTACAAGCGAGAAAACAAGGGAACGGTGCACGATGATTAGATGGCAGGAGGCCAATATGCAATAATATACACATCTTTCAGAAGATAGTAACATTAGAGAGCATTCTTTCAGTATGGCGAGAGCTTCCTCTCTTCTAAAATACACAAGTATTTTAGTCCAAGTATCCATCTGTTTGGCTCATTTTAGGGTTCAGTATTTTCATCTCCTGATAAATGTTTCCAAACCACAAGAGTAAGGGACAGTCCATTATGACTGGCAAAGCCATGCGCCAATCAGTCTATCATGGGAGAGATTTGTGAGAAGCAAAATTATATTGGGATGACATTTGGTACATAATAACACAAATGCATCTTCTTCTTGAAATAGAAAAAATAAATCCCAGGAAAAAGTGTAAAATATTGGACTCTAATCCCCTGTCTTTGCTGTAAACACGTTTTTTGAAGGTTAGTGACAAGCAGGAAGGAATTAAAAAAATGCAGAGGGAGTTTGCTTGAGTGCAACGTTCATGATGTGCAATTTATATTTTAAACCTTGACAACACAAATATTTCTGTTGTATGAGATGATGACTCAAAATGTGTTGAATTCTGGAGGCAAAGTGGAATGTATCAAATTCTATAAAATAATGTCCTGTAAAACCTGCATTATTGCTGATTCTGAAGAGTTAAATGTCTTTACTCCATTCAAAATAAATTCTCAGAGAAAATTCAGACTCAATTTTACCTGCTTTGGTTGCAATTCTAAGTGAGATGCAATCGAGAGACAAAAGGAAGACAAGCACCAAAAAGCTAGCATCATTGTCAGTAGTGGCCACAGACTGCTGCTTCTCTTTTCTTTATGCTTTCATTTTAGTTTTGTGTTTTGCTCGTGTCCTTATCAGTCTGAGGTAGCATGAGGTGGTACCTGCAATCCATTAAGGCTCCAGCTCCACTAGGATGCCCCATCCACATGTGATTGCAAGAAGTCTCAAGAGCATGCAGTGGATACCAGGAGCTGGGCTGTTACACGAGGAGAGCTGTTCAGGGCCAAAGAAGGGCATCACCCAGCAGCGAGGCCGGGTCCTGCTCCTTTGTGTGAAGAGGAACAGAAGGGAACACTGGCAGAGCCCTCCAAAATGACCTCCAGCGGGTTACTGGCGTGCATGTTTTTGACCGAACTGTCAGAAACAGACAACACGAGGGTGACGTGAGGTCCCAACGTCCTCTAGTGGGACCTGTCGTCTGCTACTGGTGCCTTGTTCTTCTCTCAGATGAGAGCTGGCTCACGCTGAGCACATGTGACAGGTGTGAAAGAGTCTGGAGACCCCATGGTGGATGTTATCCCGTCGGTAACATCATCCCTATCACCGGGTTGGCGGGTCAGTGGTGGTCTGTGGAGACATGTCCTTGAAGGGTCACACAGACCACTGTGTTATAGTCAGCCGTACACTGACTGCTGTTAGCTACTGGGGTGAAACCCTCAGACTGATTGGAAGACTTGTGCAAACGGCCGTTGATGCCACTGGCTGGTCCTCACACTCCTTTAACCTACTGTATTGTCCATCAGGCACACCGCATTATAAGGCGCAATATCAAAGAGCGGTTCTATTTTCATACATAAGGCGCACCGGGTTATAAGGCACATGATAAAAAGTATATAAAGCAAAACAAAACAGTCGGGTGAGTCGAATTTATTCAACTCATTCACAATAACTCAGAATATTGTTCAGTTGTGACAAATGCAGAAAAATACACTCACATTTTAAATCATTCGTCTTCCACAAATCCATCAAATTCCTGAAAATTGGGTTTACGTTAAAAACCTAACGTTGGCTTGACGTCAAATTATAGTAAGGTAACATTGACTAAATGTTGGATGGCGGTTGGTTCCCAGCACCACAGAATTAGTTATCTGACGTTGTCTGACGTTGCAGCCCATATCCAACCAAGGACCAGCGTTAACACAACTGCTCTGTGCCATCTGGGAATGACACAGAGCCACAATCCATCAAGCGGAGCGGCTTCGTTTCTTACCAAAGTCACACTAAAACATTTTGACAGATTTTTGAGTGCAGTGTAATTTTATGAAGAGTTTGGTATAGACCTGCTCTATATGTTAAGTGCCTTGATATAACTTTGTTGTTGTTATGATTTGGCGCTACCACATAAAATTGGTTCGAGGTCAGCAAGCACAACAGGAATTGTGAAATGTAAGGATTTTAAGTGTGCCTTATAGTGCGAAAAATACGGTAAATCCAATCCAGCAGTTGTGTCAATACATCTGATGCCTCGAGGGATCTCCATAGACTGTTTAGGAGCGTAACAATCCCCTGATCCAAGTCTACGAGGATCCAGATGTTGTCGCGAGGCTATACATGCACACCAGCGAGTCACATTATGAGATGCTGTCATGAAACTCATGCCAGTTGGATCAGTCTGTGAATTTTTAACGAGGATTTTAGGTGCGATTGTGAAACCAGCCCTTGATGAGTTAATGATTCTCCACTGATTGTTGTTGCACAACTTTTTTCCTCGACTAATTACACAGCGTACACCAGTGAAGACTTTCAACTCGAATAATTCATTTGTCAAGATCCAATGTGCGATTCAAGTGTTCCCTTAATTGTTTCGAGCAGCGTTGTACCTCACATGAAGACATCTTCTGGCTGAATATAAAAGCCAACAAAACTTTTAATTAATGCAGTTGCAACAGCTTTGTCCTGGTTACTCTCAGCTTATAAAAGCTACTTTTTGGGATGCGCCCAAGACTCTGCTACAGCTCAGTGACTCCTGAAAAAAAAAAAAAAAAAAAAGCACCAAAAGGTTATTGAAAATTTCAGGCCAGTGTTAATGGATAGGCAACTCCTCACTACTGTGGAACAAAATGGCCTTTTTAAAATCTTCAAAGCTCGCTTCAATCAGCGTCAAAGCTTAGAGGCGTCTGTTCTTGAAGTATAAAATTAGCTTTTAATGATCTATGTTGCTCTTTTCTTCTTCTTCTTCTGATTGCCGCTTTTGAAATATCATACCGCAGCATTTGATTGGGCAAAATGTAGTCATGGCTGGACATCTATCTTCACTACAAGTAGGTGTGGAGTACCTCAAGGGTTAACCTAGGGACCAAGTTTCACACGTTTACATGCTCCCATTAGGCAATATCCTCCATATCCACTTGTTATGATGACAACTGACAGCTGTTCATTGAGCCAACTGACCTCAATATGATAGGACTTCTACAGGTAATAGTAGCTGATCTCAGGGACGATGGGGAAATGGAAAATAGAAATTCTTTTTATATGCTACAACAACATCACAAAAATTCAAATCACCATCTACTGGGTACCTGTCTGAACACATTAAGCCTGGAGCTAGAAATCTTAGCATCTTGTTTGACTTGTTTTGATGACATTCAAACTATTTTACGTGTTTTTTTTTCCCCCTCATCAAACCTGGAGACCTACCGCAAAGATTCAGCGTGAGTAAGCAGGTCCTCTTCCTGTTTTAACCTCTTTGCACAGGCTTTCTGAAGACGTTATAATTGATTTCAATATTCTTTTCATTACTCAATTGACTTCTCAATATATATCCTGGATTCCCTTTTGAAATAACAGCCCCAAGGTTCATGAACACCCTGCCTGAGAAGCTATGGCAAACTGAGTCAGTGGCTTTTTTTTGTCATGGGCAGCGCTGCGGCATAGTGATTAGTGCTGTTGCCATCCCACCGTCCAAAGACATGCATGTTCAGGTTAACTGGTGACTCTATACTGTCCGTAGGTCTGGACTGGCTACCTGTCCAGGGTGTACCCCGCCCTCACGCAGCGTGAGCTGGGATCGGCTCCAGCACTCCCCGTGACCCGGTAATGGATAAGCGGTAGACGATGAGTGAGAGTGAGTGAGTTTCGTAATTTCTTATTGATATGGCTTGTTGTAATGTTAACAGCATGTGTCTCCATTATTTCTGTGTTAATTGGTTGCTGTCTGAAGTACTTCCTAGCTGCGTGATATGCAGAAAGGCATCATTATTATCAATATTTCATGGTACATTTTTCTTGATGTATGAATCCTTTATACCTGTGTTGGAGATGAAATGCAAGGAGAAGTAAATGAGGACTAAAAATACTACCCTATTAAAAATATTTGACACGGAGTTCAACAAAATAACATAAATACTTGATAAAAGCACTACAGGTGGACTTCCCCTCCTGCTGCTGGCCACAGATGATTGCCTTTTTGGAAAAATATCTGTTGACTCACGTTGTTTGGTTGATCTCTTTCATAGTTATATCATGTTGCAAATTGTCATTCAGTAGCATCACTCGGTTTGCTGCAGTGTTTGATGATTGTTACTTTACAACTACAGCCTCAGTTCCTAAGGCATGGAGCCACTGGGTCTCACATGAAGCAATTAAATCCCCCTTTTAAAAATCTAATCACTATGAATTATAGAAAAAGTATTAAATTGAAACTGTACATCATACAACAGTAACAATGATAATAATATTCTTCAAAGTAAGCAAAGCAGCATTTGAACAATCAGCTATTAAAACTGAAGATTTGCACAGCTGACTCCCATTAAGTCCCACAGCCCACTCGGCAAGAATCATTAACCGTATTGAATCACAACAAGCAATTTAAGAAATGTGCCAATGTGAAGCTATCAGTTAATAGAAGTTTTGTTGATAATGTTTTTTTAGTTTTTTTTTTTTCCCCCAGACTTTGAGATACATGATACGTTATTGTGTGTAATTATTATCTGTATTTTTTTTTCTCTCTCTTGTGGGCAATGTTCAGGGAAACAAATGGGATGCGCATCTTAATACATAAATGACACCTTTTCAATGCATCTGAGCACCAGAAATATTCTGCTTCAAGACAGTATCAGTAAATAGTGAACTGGGCAGAAGAGGAAATACTTCGTTCATTTATTCAATATATGCAGTGCTAAATGCAGCAGTTTCTGTCAGTTAATAGCATTAAATGTGCTGTTAACAAAACAGTTATGTGAAGTTACACCATCTTCATGTTATTAAAACTAATTCAATAGACTCCGGTCAGAGTAAATTGGGGTGACCAGCAGCCATTGACAATATACATAAACATCATGTATACATCTGTTGTGAACATCTGGTGTGATAGACTATCTTTGTCCATGAATGTTATATTGTACAGAACTGTCTCCCACTGCTTTCTAAATAGTGCTTTTTTTTTTTCCAGGTCACAAGCCATTTGACAAACTGTGACATTTTCATGTCTTTGTGGGTGCTCATATCACAACTGCCTATAAATCCCAAACTCCGTTACTCAGCCTACTGTAAACAACCAGCATTGGAGGCTAAGAGAAGCAATTTTGCCATCTCAGCATTTACCAAAGGACAGCTCCACCCTTAGGTCTTATACTTAAATGTCATACTGTAAGCCAGTGTCTTAGGAGTAAAAAAGGATGCTCCCACTGTTATCTCTGTGACAAACTGATATCATCCTTTATCTTTTGTATCTTGATAGTTTCACAGTTGGATTCCGCAGTTTGCTTGACTGCATATTATTATATTTGCAGGGATGAATATGAGGACGAATAGGGTAAAAGCATCATCCTAACAGTTAGCTTTAGTGTCCAGTTTAAACTATAGTTTAATTGGCATAAATATGAAGAGGATATATCAAAGTACAGTGTCTGATAAAGAATCACTAAATCTACTGCAGATGCTGTCTTTAAAATGCCCGACATGGCTTGTTACTGCTGATAAACATGTCTCATTAATTTATAGTGGGGCTGTTTAATGGCTTTTAAGGGCTGTAAACATCAGGCTGTTATCCTTTTGGTGACAGTGTCATAGAGCAGGTGAAGAACAGGGTCAAGAAGACAGAAAGGCATGCTTTGTTGACAAGATTATTTCCTGGGTACTCAACAGATTCTTGGTCGCTCTTGTAATTGAGGACATAGCCTCCGGACTAAAATGAAATATTCTATTAGTAAACAGAAACTGAAGGTTTAGCGCTGTCCTTCGCCCAAGATATGCTTTGGATAGCCAAATCAGTGACTGCGAATGTAGATATAATAAGTAATCATCCTGAGGGCAAAAGGTCTTTACTGCTGAGTTATGACCGCACCCAGTATGATAGTGTTGTTATTATCTGGCAGTGCATATGCGAGTTTCCACGTTTTCCAGAGGAAACGAAGCTGTAAAAGTGTAAATCCATACTCAAAATAACTACCTATCTATCTTCAGACCAAGCACAGACCTCCCAAAACCACAGGTGTTACACAACCTCAAATTATGATTAGCTGTTAAGATATTTTATGCATGCTTTTAAAGTCCAATCTGTTTCTCCAGCAACAGAGAAGACGGGGAGGGTACCACTACAGATTATTTGATGGAATAAATTTGAATTAAATCACAACTTTTTTTCTTTCTTTTTTTTTTTTGTATGATGATGATCCTCACCAAAAGTCTAATAAAAGCCCAGTACTGGGTAGACACTGATATAAACACAGCTATAGAAGAAGAGGAGTCCTTGATGAAGAGAAATTCCTTTCACGGTCAAAGTGCTGAAATCAGTTTGTTAAAAACTCAAGACAAGCATGACTACAAATGACAGGGAGAGTTTAACCAATACCCCTTTTATGGTCTGCTGATACAGAGCATACAGTGGTGCCCTGCTGGGGTCTCATCCCAAGCAGCATAAGCTGCACAAAGGCTTCCTCGGGCTCGCTCGAATATCTCTGCTCTCTTTGGATCCAGCTTCCGTCTCTTCTAATTGTCTTTCGTACGATCGTCTTGTATGAGCTTGTGTGCTGAGAGCAACTGCCCACTATCAGCTCTGAATTAATTTTCCTGGAAAGCCTGCAGGAGGTTTGACACCTAGAAAGGAGGTATTCTAATGATCTATGGTAACTATTGTCATAAAAAAACATGGGGAGAAACAAATGACTCCATATTTCTTAGTGTCAGGACAGCATGGGTTTATGGACACAGAAAATGCATAGCTTTTTTTAAGAGATAAAAGTTATGCACAGATGGTTTTGTTTGTGTAATTCCAGTGAGTCTAGCAATGTATTTTGTAGTCATGACAGTATACGCAGAAGGGCTTAGATTTGGGCTGAAGCGATTACGCAAATAATTCAAATAATTTGACTGCGAGAAATGATTGAAGCAATTTTTCTCGAATAACAGCTTTGTGTAATTCATTTCACTTGCGGCTGTTTCACACGGACGCTTGTTGCTGAAGCACAATGTATCCAAATTTACCAGTGCGATTAGCGAACAGATAGAGTGTCAAAGGTGTGGAACCATTTCAACTTGCAAAGAAGAAAAACGAGAATAAAAAAGATTGAGAACATCTGTGCAGCGCTAAAATGGAACTTGCAAAACCTTAACAATACATCTTCAATGATGCAGCCCTTAAACCGAAAGCATTTAAGTCCACGGACCGAAGCTGACTCTAGATAACATAACATAAAACAATTTCAAGATGTAATTTAATTTTTTGTCCTTTTTCTCTTTTTACTACTACTGATATTTTATCAAGCAATAATTAATAAATGAAATAATTCTTAAAATACTAAATAATAATCAAGAGCAGAAGTTTACTCGTTTACAGATCGTTTACTTATATAATAGCACACATACAACAAAAGTCTAGCTGTTCCATACATACGATCTTCCACCGGGTCTCATGTTCCATTCGAGGAAATACTGTATAAAGGGTGAAGAAAAGTATAAAAACCCATTTCGGGAACATGAATGTGTTATCTTTTTTGTTGTGAAAAAGGGGAAAAAAAAACCCAAAACAAAACAGAAATAAAACAGAAAATAAGGGAATGCGATATAATAATAGTTGGTTCAGATCACAAAAACGCTTTCATTTGTCATAGAATGGCTAAATCTTGTGTTGTTTTAATGACCCACTAATGTGATGCCAGTAAATGCCTGTATTTATGGGACAGAAATGTCTTGTTAGTGCCAAATAAAAACACAGAATGGCCTTTTGACCAGTCCAATTGAAACTGATATCTGATATAATGATAAAGCATAGCTGTAAAATCTCAGTTCAAAATGAGGTGGAAATGGATAATATTACATTAATATTAATATGTGTTTAAAATGTGAGTGGCGGTCAAAAGCTACGTATAAACAAAGTAATATCACTGCCATAAGACAGTGAAATGTGTCCATGATGCTTTTCAGTTTCTTTTAAAACCAAATTAATTTCAATGAATAGAAATGAATTTATTTAAATTAACCATTTGGCATTTGAAACAGCCATAAGAATTCATATATATTGCACAAAGACATATTACCACCCCGTCTGTGCATTCACATACAACTAATTTGTTGACACAGAATATTCGTCCCTACAACCTGGAAACGGATAAGCAGCAGAAGATGAATGAATGAATAGTCGTAAAATGTAAACAGAAAATATACAATAGACCGTTCTCCACTACAATAACAAAAATCTTCACAGCAAGTACTGCTGTGTTTGCAACAAAGAAAAGGATCGCCGGATTCGCCGTACATCCAGTAATAATTCCGATTCCTCGTGATAATATGTCTGTTTGAAGGCTTTTGCTATCAGTCCTGACGTTTCAAAGAAAACCCAATTTGTTCAAGTTATTTGTTTACAATGCGGTGCCACTTATTTACCTTGGTTAAGGCATTTTTCACATTCTTGATGAACACTGAGCAAACAGAACATCAAAAAATTAGAGTGGCATTAACACTGACTAACACGGCATAGTGAAAAATGGGAAAAAGAATTGCCTCTCAGCACTTTCACAGCCCTAGGAGATTTAAATAATAAAAAGCACTGGGCCTCTGAACAAATAGGATAATTATGGCCTACAGTCTTCCTGTCGCTCGTCTGGCACGGCCAAGCGGAAAGAAACATGTTATTACCACTCAAAGGTTCTGCAAGGAGAATTAGGAGAAATAAATGTTTCATGTAGCAGGATGGCTTGATGGTGAATCCCTCTGACCAAATCAACAGCCACATTTTATTACTTTCATTTGTTCTATAGTGGGCCTATAGCGGTGACAGGAAAGTCCAGTATGGAACACCCCCACACACAGACACATTTGACAATGTTATTAATTGGGGCCTGTCTAGGTTTTATTGCATTGACAATATACTTGGATAGAATCATCCGTTTAGTTTGGTTAAGCACGTCCTAGTGGTGGAACAAATATTGATGCCTCAATATAATTGTTTGCTGCCTTTTATACCTTACCTCAGTTAATTAAATTCAATATTAGCGCATCTAAAAATATTGCTCATTTTACATCAAGCAGCGGATTCAAAGGACTTCCAGCGATCAGTTTGGCTAATCGGACCTTTGTCGTAAAATAGCTGGCTCTGTCAGGTCTTCAGAGCACAGGGACTCGGACCTTTCAGTCTGGTTTCTAGGTCTCACTCCAACATGTGTGCAGCTGCCAGCAGTACTGCTCAGTGGAACAGATGGTGTTCTAATGGAAAGAGCTTGTCTCCATTAGCTCCCCTGCCTTTCTGTAACATAGTCATTCAAGTCAGCCATCACTTTCAGATTGCCACACTTTTCACGACACAACAATGGCAGCACAACACTATATGACCTTTATGTCTAATGTTACACCCACTTGCTGCAAATGCAAAACATAACATCTGATCCATTCCTTCTTTCCCTCGTCACCCTTTAAAACTTCAAGGACAATGCCTTCAAATACATGGGAAAAAAGTACTTCATGTTGATTTGTTTAGGACGGCAACATTTAAGCCTTAACATTAAAAGGCTGTCCTTTAACTAAAGTAAGAAACATTTCTGCAAGTGCTGACCAACTTTAAACAGCTTTCAGGTTGACACCAATTTGTGTCGTAAAAGGCATGAATAAAAATTGTAGAGATTCAGAAAAACCTGATGTTTAAAATGAGGTTTTACGATCCTCTAGAAAGGACTTTTTGTCCTTTACATTTAGTGGCATGGCTGTGCACAGAGAAATTACTTATGGCCTCTCTGCTGTAAATTTAATGAGTGCTGCGTGCTCTAATTCAGATGTCATATTCTTGCATGCCAAATTCACATCTTTTTTTTTTTTTTTTTTATTTGGCCAGGGTATGCAGACGGACCCTTCAATCAAAAAGCCACCTTCCCACAGACTTTGTGTATTAATTATGAATATGCTTTCAGGGCAAGGCCATCCAGATGTCTCATGGCATCTGGAAAACCTTTTTGCTTCTTATTTTTGAACTCAGATTGTAGAAATCCCAAATGAAACACAGGAGGATGTTTCCACAGTCCAATTAGCATCTTAAGTAATTAGAGAGGAGAAGAAGCCCATGGTATTTTTCAGTGCAGGCAATTTGAACCTAGGGTTAAAGCACACTGTGTAGTGGAGTGCTTGCAGCGAAAGAGCAAGCATGTTACTAAAAACAAGGCAATCACAAGAAGATAACCAATGTCAAATAATTTTGTTCCAGAGGTCTTCTAGTTTTTAAATCTGTGTTTTCTGGTCTAACTAAATAAGGGAGATGCACAGTGGTCGAACAATAATTCTGTCTCCACGGACTAGTTTTGCTTCGTACTTTGGATTTTATTGCTCTTTTTGGATATTAACAGCTTCGTCATTGTCTTTGGCATTGCTTTGCAGGCATAATCGTGTTTAAACTGTAGCTACAGTTACCCAGTACTCATATCACACGCTAAAAACAAGACTATAGTGAGTTTTGTGTATTGCACATAATGTTCTGTTAAAATGATGGGACAGAAAAGTAAAGAAGATGTAGCAAAAGCAGCCCACACTTACACATGTCATAGCAACCCTCAGTTATGTTGGAGTGTAGAAGCACACTGCTGAAAATCAACTCTGTGTGGCTGGTTAGCAAAGCAAATAGATTGAACTAAGAACAAAGAGGGCTTTAGTCATATTATATATTGGTTACCAATATCTGAAAAAAGAATGCCTGCATTGTGCTCTCATGGTGAATGCAAATGCCCAAGAGCTTGATGAGAGTTTCACAATCGAGCACCCACACAGCTTATGGTGTCTTCATGGAAACAACACATGCGTGAGGGGGATAGATTTCAGTAATGATAATCGCAAAATAATTATAACTTTTTTCTTTTTTTTTTTTGTGGTTTCAAAAACCAGCAATCTAAAAACAACTAAATTTAATTTTGTTCGAGGATAATTACTTTTCAGAAAGCCTTCCTGCAGTGCACAAATAGTCAAAAGAAAACCAAAGAAATGTTGTTGCAACTTAAATAGGTTTTTCTTTTTGATACAACAAGCAAAGACATGACAGAAACACAGATTTCCATAAACACAGATAAGGACATGTGAATGCTAGCTCCCTCCCTTAACAGAGGAGATAACACTTGATAAATGGCCCAGCTGTTACCACAAGAGCACTGTGTTTCTTTAACCAGCCTCAGAACCCTTTATTACAATCCTGGTAAAGCACCTTAGGTATTTCTTGAGCTGGAAGACATTTGCCATCTAAAACCAACAGCTTTCTAATCCAAAAATTTCATTTCTACAACGGTTCCTTGAGTTTAAATCAAACGTTGGAGGACAAGAAAGGAAAATATTTTTTTTTTTTTTTTAAACATCTGCTGCATGCAGAGCGAGGTCTATAGGACATTTGCTCTGATCTATATATCTGAGGCATCACTTGCCCAGAGACACCTGTGTTGGCTAGGGTGCGCTGCCTTTACATGCCCTATTTTATGCCAATTAAACAATTCCTCCTGGATCTGCTGGTAGCTTACATAAAGGACCAGAACCATCCAAAACTTTCTAGAAGAGATTACTCCATTTTAAGCACGTTGGAACAAAACACTATCTGGGGGGATGTTCCGTATACCACAAAAATATTTCACATCTACACACGATTACAAGAAGTCATAAAATGCTAGGCAAAGAATCTACTGCTTGGTCCCCTGCCACTAAATAAGCCCTTTCTTTTTGCCAATTGATGCTCTCCTTGCAGAGTTCTGCCCAACCGTGTGCAAGCATGAGTGGTCTTAATAATGCTTGGAGATGCAACCAAGTGTTAGCTATGAGGTCTTTTGATTGGTCAGGTTCAGGTTTAATGAAAATATACTGGAAGTGCATGCTACATGATTTCCGAGATCTCATGGGGAAGAGTTAGGTGGTGCTTAAATACAATACGGGTTGGGATGGATGTGGAATTCTTAGGAGACAGACTAATCCTTTACAGCAACAATTGTGCAATTAAATATTTGGCTCACTTGCTCTGCTTCCCCTTTCCTCTCTGCACTCACTGCAGGTTCTAAAAGGTAGGAGTTACTCGTGGAAATAATCCTTCCACCTATTAGATTACTCAATACACTGATTCATTTCTGAGAATTACTACACTTAGTTGTAATATATCTTATGAAATGTATTGTTAAGCTGCCATGCACAGCACTGGCCAGTCGTCTTCAGCACTGAGTAATCAAAATGTCCTGCTGTCTTGTATGGGAGTATTGGCTGTGTTACTATAAATAGATAGGGTGTGTGTGGTTGTGAGGGTGCTTCATCGGATGAGGAAAAAAAAAAAAAAAGCTAAATTAAGACGGAGTGCTGAAATGATGGATGTAAGTGATTCAGATTGAGAATGTAGATGGCAATCTCTGCCCCACCTCCATCTGCTATTCTCTGTCCATGCAAAATGTTGCTCTCACACTACATTTCCTGCCATTGTCCTCTAAAACAGGCTCTACTATGCACAGAAAGAAGCTTTTAATTGCATTTTCATGTAGGTGTTTTCTGAGGGTGTTGTTCCCCAGGCAGAAGGGAGAGTGCTCTGAGAGGAGCTTTACATGCTCACCAGTGAAGTCAAGCCCCACCAGGGGAAGTGCGTCAGAGTGGAGAGGTGCTGGAAGTGCAGACAGCCCTGTAGGGACACTTGAAAAAGCCATAACAGCCAGCGTATAAATAAATGCATGGGGAAAGCATTTTTCCTCGTGGATGAAAAGCCTTTAACCTTTTGGTCCACATAGGAGCAGAAATCGCTCTGTGACATTAAACTTGCATATTTCTCTTTTCTTTCCGGACAGATAATTCTGAGCTTTTATAGGTAAAATCAGCAGAGACTTATTGGATTCCAGCAGCCTATTAAACATCCTCAATCTAGCTCCATGCCAGTGAATTTGAATAAATTTGGATGTTCCAGGGGAACACCTGTGAATTTTAGGATGCGGTCCCTTTTGCCCTTGGACAGTTCGTTCAGCGTTAGTGAAGACTTACCACTGTCTCCTCCTGTGCAGCCAAAAAGAGAGAGTTTGTTTCAGGCCCCAAATCTGAGATACCACACTGATGCATAATTGATTTGGAAAAAGACTGAAAAAGAATCTGTGACATAACCAGAACAGCGTTTGATGTTTAAGGGAATGTTTACTGGTTTGTACAGATTTCTCATACAATACTGAAAAGATGGTATTACTTGTTAGATTAGCGTAAAAATGGGCTGCAGTGAGAAAAATGGTGACTGTGAAATTTTTCATTGGGATTCCAAAACCTACCAGAAACACTAAAATAAATGGATGAAAATTTCCTTTTCACAGTTAAATTAGGTTTATCAGTACTGTAAACTGATACTTGCTGAGTCTTTGATACCACTGTCTGACAAATGTGCTCAGTTTGCAAGACAGAAAAATGTGTTATTTTTGATCACATAATGGACAGGTTTTAACATACTGGCGCAAATAATCTTCTACTATCATCTGCAGCCATGAATAATTATATTCAGTTGGTATAGACCTGTCAATCAATCTGATCAATTCTGAGATTTTGGTGGGTCAATCATTTTACAGACACTTGAATGAGAAATACTACCTTCAACAACACTGAAGCATTTAAGTACAGGGCCTGAAAGATCAATAGTAACACGCTACTGTAGTTACTAAACAGCTGTGGGAATCTGGTACGATCAGGTTGAAAAGGGGTATGTGTGCTTGCAGAGGTTTCACTGGATAAATAATAGTTAAAAAATCCACCTAGTCAGTTTTCCATCCATTGAAGTGGAAGAACAGCTCCGGGCTGTACATCAGTGTGACATGACAGATCATAGACATGGCTCTCTAAGGGCTCATTTATAAAGTTGGTATACACTAAAGATACACCCTAATATCTGCACAGCAGCTTCCAATTTCAGGCAGAATTTAAGAGAACAAGAATGTACCCATATCTGCTTGAGAGGACTAAATGGGGGATAAGACTTGTATACTTAATGCAAGGAAAACGCAATCTTCCTTTGATTTCAGTGTTTTCAAAAATATGGAAATTAAAATGCACTGGCATCATTTAAACTGATACTTGCTGAGGTGTATTATAACCCACCATATATGATTTGCTCTCAGATAGCATATAAGCACATTTAATAACCAGTTGTAAATGAATCTGATGAAAGTCCCCCTGTGGTGTGAGATAACACGACAACCTTGATGCAGTGTCAAATGCTATGCTCAAATCTATAGCCATATATAATATACATAATAATTTAGTGCACACATTTTTCATTTATGATATGAAAGGCAATATATAAAGGTCTGCATTTATCACCCTTAAAATTTATTTTATGTTATATCCTGAACTAGTCAGTCTTCTAGCTTTCCACCTTTATTGGACAGTTTAATGGTATAGAGACCAGGAAATGACAGGGAAAAAAAACAACAACAAACAAGCAGGAAATTAAATTGCGCATTGTATTTGTTGCAACCGCTCTTCCACCAGGTTGCCCACAATCTAATATTTAATACAAAGAGTAATTTAAAAAGTAATCTAAATGAAACAAGTGTTATGCTGAATGATTAACCAATATGAATGTGTAAGACCAAATAATATGTTCATTCTGACATTGCATACATTAATGGTAGAAAATTTTGTTATTTCTAGTTATGGCTAAGCTATTCAAGTGTTGGTGAGTGTTTGTCTGAATGTCACTCCAACAAAAAATGTTGTTCCAGTGTTTATTATTGGTGAGTCTTGGCTGCTACTTAATGTTGTTTTGCATCTTAATGGGGCTCATGCTGAACTGTGCACAGTTTATTTATGATTCTTTTGATTATACTATTAAATAAAACGCATTAATAGTTAATGCTTGATTTGATTGTGGAGCACAGCTTATTCAACTGCTCATTTTCATTTGTTTTATTTGTTTTGATGTGGTATGTTAAGATTTTTTTTTCTTTCTCTGTCTTCTGATGCAACTTCAAGACATTTTAATTTAAGTCAAAGTAATGATGACACTTCCACAGTGTTATTTTTTTTTTTTTGAAGATTTAGCTTGAATGTCAAAAAAAAGAAAGAAAGAAAGAATAATTTGAATTATTTTATCAATTGATGCTTTAAATTAAAAGTTCCAATAGGATTCAGGAATACATATATATATAGAGTTAATCAACATCTAATGTACTCATTTTGAAACAACTTCTTTCTTGCTAATAGAGTGACACCTATACCTTTGAACAAGGTAATGGACAAGAAGAGTCAATTCTGAAAACTGCACGGTTGGATATGTTTCATATGTCATATGATAATATAATATGTGGATAACTTAACATCAATATTCTCTATGAAATTAATATATATGTATATACACCCCCACCCACACACACACGCACACGTATATGGATGATTTACAATAGAATGGGAAGAGATCACTTTGAAATTAGAATCTAAAATCCACTTCTGAATATTTCATTCAATCTACTGGTTTCATCAAAGGAAAAGTGGTTAATTTTAAGTTATATTATTTGGTAAGTTTTAAATTTTAACCTTGAAATGATATGTCCCCAAGTGGCACAGAACTAAGCGCCAACAATCATCTTCCCCTGTGTTGTAATTAAAATCATAGGGGTAGCGTATAAGGGATTAAGGGACGCTTTTTTTTTTTTTGGAAGATGTTTAACATTGGGGTGACACAGTAGTTGTGTGCAGTCGCCTCAAAGCAAGAAGATTGTGGGTTCCATTCCCAGGCCCAGGGCCTTTCTGTGTGCATTGTGTAGATGCTCTCCCTATCCCTGCCAGAGTTTCTGCTAGGAGTCCAAAGACATGTACATCTGGATTGATTGGTGGCTCTAAATTCCCTCTAGATGTGAGTGTGAATAGTTGTATGTCTCTATGTGTCAGACCTGTGATAGACTGGGGGCCTGTCCACAGTGACCCTGTCCTCACCTGGAACCCCCAGGGGCCCAGATGGATGGATGAGCGGTTGAAAATGGATGTCTATTTAACAAAAGACAGTAAACCTATTAATAATCAATGTAGACTGCTTTGTCTCAAGATGTGAGAATACATTCATATGCATTTAGATTTTTGCATTGATAAATAGTTTTTCCATATATATTCAAAGATTCCACATACAGGGATTTAGATTACTATATTGTTAGCATGAAGTACTCTATCTATGGCCTTACTTTCTATTCTAACTAGGCATTAATAACATTGAGCAACTGAATAAAATATTAAATTGGATGGTTCAGCTCAACTGAGCTTAATCTGGAAGTATATCAATGTACAGTGATTGTACTACAGCCAAGTCTATATAGATTTGTATGGCAGCATGTTTGCTAACACAATAGGAGTGGTAAAGACAAACACCATTACTTTCTGTCTACCTTTAGGAATGACTTCACATCTGGCTGGCTGCTCTCCAAAAATGGGGTTGATCAGCCATATTCACAGGAATTAATGGTGAATCAAATGAACCGGCCCTGAGTATGTTCACTGCAGCTGAACAGCCTGCACAAATGAAAAAAAATCTTCTTCCTGCTCTTTGTCCAGTTTCTGCAGTTTAAAAGAAAAATAAAACGTTCATCACCATCACCAGTCAGCTCACAAAATAAAGCCTTTATTCAGTAGACTAGTGCTGGATTTCGACCTCCATTGTAAAATTACACTGAATTAAATTAACCTGTCTTTTTCTTTTTATATTATTATGAATGTGAAATACCAATAAAAAATATTGAATACTTGTAATTGTAATACATTTTTTTGGAATTAAATTATCTGTTTCTGGGTCGTGGGGGATGCTGGAGCCAATCCCAGCTCACACTGGGCAAGGGCAGGGCCAACATACAGACAGAGACAGAGACTCACACTCAGCACCCTGAGGAAACCAACGGAAGAACGGGCAAACACAGCATAGAAAGGCCCAAGGCCCAGGAACCGAACCCGCAACCTTCTTGTTGTGAGGCAACAGCGCTAACCACTATGCGGCCCTGCTGCCACAATGATCATTTGATGAAAGAAATTAAGAGCCTGAACTCCGTATTAGATGCAGAACAGTTTGTAGCATTGAGTGACTCAGTCTGTACTGATGTGACAGTCAGGATTTAAGGAATATCTTTAAATCGCAAGGCAAAAGTTCCATAAGCCGCCATGTTTTTTCTACTGACTGAAATATGGACATTTTGTGATACATGAATATTCTGAAGGATTCAGGACAGTTTATTGGTTTATGTGGTTAATTAAATTCTATTTATTTAAAAAAGTGTAAAAAGCTGGGGCATAACGGGGCCATAGAACATTTGTTATCAATATTAGTATGCTTACATAAAATAGAGAATTCCATTGTATGCAGTAGTATGCATCCATGGCAGTGCCCGTTATCACACTTCATGATGATACTGGGTGGCAAGTTTTCCATCATTGACTTGTTTCACATTGTTGAAACTCTTCAAATTCCTCACACATTAAAAAAAGCATGTTTCCATTATCACTAAAGTAGGGGAGTGTAGCAAGCAATTTTATGAAGGACATTCAAGGGAAAAATACAAGTACTTTCTATGGACACTGAAGAATACGGCGATGTATGCCTCATTAAATGTACTTTTAATTCCATCTTATTTGGGCATAAATAGATGTACACTGATATAGTTTAGATTTTAATTTTGTCATCAGTCTGCAGGCTACAAATATTTTCCTCTTACTCAGAATAAACTTCCTGGGGGGAGTGGGTTAAATTGCAGAAAGAATGAAAGAATACGTGAACACCAGCGACTTGCTCTATTTAACAATATGTGCAACCTGGTCATTTATTTTTTCTGTAATGCTCATCTTCTTTCCTCTTTTTGTATCCTCGTTCACCTCCCCTGGGATGTCTCTATCGACTGCCTCAATTTGATTTTCACACAAGTTTCTTTTACTGTTTTGATCTTGCACTTGCTATGAATTACCCATGTATGTTGCAGAAAATGTCACAGGAGTGGGCTGTGAAATAACAATGCAGTTCGCAGTGTACAGTCTTGCTGTTCTTCCCTTCTAGTTGCCTGGCTCTCATTGTCTCTGTTTCTTTCTTTGATGCCTCTGCAATGAAAAACACTAAGACATTTTTTTTTTCCCTGTTTTTGTGCATAGAAAGAATGATTTTTTTCAAAGAATCTCACCCCACCCACCCACCCAACATTGGAAGGGAACAACAGTTGCTGTGTGTCAAACAAATGCTAATAAATGTGCGTCTTATTCCTGAATTTTGTAAACAAGTCACAGTAAAACCATTAACGTTGGACTTTTCCAAATTTTTCTCCAGCTTTACAACTGTAATGGTTACAAGAGGCCATGCTTGGAGGAGATGTCAACAACAGTCCTTTGGGAAGCCTAAATAGCCAAGAAACATATTTATATAAAACAGTCCTGAAATACTGGACAGGCTCTATGTGCTAATACTTTATGGTAGTTTGAATTAATTAGCACCTGTTCTTCTCTGCTTTCTCCTTGCCTGTGGGCTCACTCATTGTTTCTAACTCAATCTGACCCCATTTAACAACAACCAGGTGAAAAAAACCAAGGCATCTTTATTTGTTTTGAGATACTAGTTATAATGGCTTGTTACATGGCTGCAAGGACGTAATGGGTTTGTATATCATGCATAAGTAAGCTATTTGGCTGACAAATGTCTTGCCTTTAAGGGTGGGCGTGTGGTGGCCTCCATTAGTAACCCCATACATGGGTAAAAGACTTCTATCAAGTCCATAAACTTTTTACTTTGTTTCTGTGTGTTATTTCTGTAAAAGGAGAAAGTACACTGAGGATAACTAAATGATGACACAAATTGCATTAAGTAACAACCATTCTCATGTTTAGACAACATTAGGATGTTTTACGATCAGCTGGCAAGGATTACTTTCTTATGATTTGTGAACACAGCACACTTGCATCCAACTATAAAGCAAAAAAAAAAAAGTTTACAATAATGAATCTTGCCATTTATCAAACCTTTCCTGACAGAGAATGGATTTTTCCCATACAATCAGGGCAATCAGAAAAAAACTTGACCACCACATGCATCCCATTGTATTGTGGTATGGTATTTTTGTTTTGTATCATACACTTTCATGCCTAGAATAATGACACACTTCTGTTTCATGCCTTGTCCTCAATCACAAAAATAGCATGGTAAATTCAACAAGGTGGAAGCAACTGTGCACAACTAATGTTGTGTTTCATTTTATTCCCTTACATTGTTCTATTTTTGTGAGTGTCACATGCAATGCTACAGCAAAATGCATTAATTCAACTCTCTTTTTTTGAATTATTTTTTTTATTTCTTTTAACAAAAGCCACCACCTTCACAAGCAGGAATTTCAGATATTTTCACTCACACACACACACCAATGACATGAATGCCCTGGCAGTATGAGTTAGCAGCGTTTTCTTCAACCCAGTCAGAAAAAATACATTACTGAAAGTTTCAGCTATCTTTTCCTCTGAATTAAAACATGTCCTCAGTCACTGGAGAGAAAAAAAAAACCCTACCTGGAAGACATGGCACATACTCAATTATAACCATCCTCATTAGAATTTGCCTTATGCTACGAACTATGCAATTAGTCTAAAGCAGTAATCAGAATAAATACACTTTTCAGTATCTCTGTCTTTCCACTACATTGTGACTTTGTAAGTGACAAGCTGACTGTGAAGCACAAACAAACCCTGCACCCTTCTCTGAGTTCAAGAGAAAGTCATAACAGCTTTGAGTTCAGTATTTCTCTGCAGTAATTTTCATATACAGTCATTGTATATAACTGAAAAAAGATTTTGAAACTTTTCTTGTTCATCATTCACTGATCATTGCTCGTGAACAATGTAATGGCACAACTCCTGAATATATGTGAATGACAGTATATTCTATGTCTGTTCTATTATTTTGTGACTTAAAATAAGTTATGAGAAATAAACAACTAGCGCCATAGGTTTTTCACCACTGTGTGCAGCTTGTGTAATGTTATTCCTAAAGTTTACTAATAACCTAATTTCACCCTATGCATGTTTTAATATTTAATACATTTATATTAGTCCATTACTCTATTATCAACCATTGTTAGTCTGTTTATGCTTTTTTCTTTTCTGATGTTCATTATTAGCATTTACTATCAGAACTCAAATGTTTTTATTTGCCACATTATTAATTTTATCATTATCATTATCTGGTTGTTATAATTAATTACCACCATTATACTATTGTATGATTACAAAGCCGTGTAAAATGAAGCTTAGGTTTTTGTTTTTTTTTTCAAAATAAATTTTGATGATATTTTTCCTTAAAAAATGCTTTTATGTTGGGCTTCCTATTTAATCAATGACAGGGACAGGTGAGGAAAACATGTGTTTAGAGTATCTTTATGTAAAATAAGTGTGCCAAATATTTTTGTGTTCACTGCGGTTCACTTAACCCACTCAGTAAAAGGAAAAACGAATTAAATATTCGTACTTTTTATTTATTTCAAAAGATTGAAATGTGCTTTTCCAACTAGATGAATATTTCAAGCAGAAAAGCTTTGATAGAGTGCATTTGAGAGTTGGTGCATGTTGTGTCTCTGTACAATGGGTTTGGTGGGCTCCATGCTTGGAGCACTTTGGATGCAGAGTGGCAGAGAGAGAATGGCCTCCGTCCAGCTGAGATAATGGAATTGGTGTGTTCTCCCTGAGCTGTGCTCCTGGCTGGAGTTAATTCTGTTAATAGCAGGAGCTTCCACAGTCAAAGCCCTTTCTGCTTGGGCCGTGCTCAGAGAGCACAAGAGGTGGCTTCTGTAAGATGGGTGATGGATTTATAATGGATTAACTGGAAAGTGGCACATACAGTTAACAATTGTTCTTGAATCTGCTAATGTGTAATCATAAAAGGACTTGACTGTCCATATTTGAGTCGAAGCTCTATTCATGCAAGGCCAGCAGCACTATGGCCGCCCTGCATCGCTCACAGCCTTGCACCATTAACATCAAAAGCACTTTGACAAGATAATTTGTTTTGGGAAATTTTACTTACAATATTTACTCTGCATTAATAGGTCCTCATCATCAGCCACAGTTGCCCACCCTGCCTACACCTCTGAGATGCAATGGAAGATGGATCGATCAATAGTTAGCTAGACAGACAGACTGATAGCTAGATTTACTTAATATACCCCAAGGTGGAATTTCTTAACAGGAAGATTCTTTATACATACACACACATATACATATATATAACTGATCAAGTCAATTTAATTCTTAGATTTTAATCTTCAATCAAATGCAATATGTACAAACTCATTCTATGTACTTTCACAGTGTGATTGAAAAGGCCTTGACAGTTTTACCTTTTTAATTAAACTAAGAAATAAAAAACAGGAGAAATGATGCCTTAACCCCAGAGGTGAGTTTGCATTTTACCGCTCAAAGTCCCTATGGGTGTAACAAATGAGATTTGGGTCAGACGCATGAAATAAAGCCTGTGGTTAACACAGCACAGTAGCCCATGAAAACATTTTAATAGGTTATTCCATGGTGTAAGTCAGTGGAAAAATAAATAAAAAATTCTACAGTTGATGATTTCTTAAAGCTTCCACATCTCTTAAAAAGGCAGGTTGTTAAGAAGTGGCTAAATGAGACTACAGAGGTTGTCATCATCACACTGAAATCCGATTTATCTACCGACTGCCTTTACAGGCTTGTTTGTAAGAGAGGTACGCGTGCTAAATCATACTACCAGTCCCATTAGCTCGTCCTCAGGGGAAGCAAGGTGATGCAAACATGTGGGTCGGCAAAAACACATAAGCCCTGTATCCCTGAATTGTTCTTGTCTCTCTCTCGGTTTAGATGTTACAGCATCACAGTGACATCCTTTTAAAATGACACGTCATTGTATAAAATTTATAAATGGCACAAATTGCCTTGTGATATTAAAAGTGTTTGGTTTGGTATGTCACTCATCATATAAATATGATGCAGAGATTTCAACGGCTGAGCCGTCATAATGGTAGCTATGATACTATTGCATTGTATGGTAACCTAAATATTGATACTTCCTACATAGAACTGGTCCTTGAAGTAACATCACAAATACTTCCTACTGCTCTGCTGCTTATAAAGTAAAAGTCTATTCAAATGTGTGATGCGGTAGCCATAAATACATTTCAATGACAGATGCCAGCTGGGTAGATTACTTGTGTAGTTTTGATCTCTGTCAAAGCCGTTCTCCATCAGCTGGAGCAGAAACTATAAATGAGGCTCATTGTTTTGGGCTTAGGTCAGAACGTGAATATTCTGCACCATGTGTACACGCTAGAGGAGAAATCTTCCGTAATCTTCACCTCGAGTTAATTGCTGCAGACAAACATTATGGATCGCCAGAGACTCTTATCACTAACTGCTTCAATACAGAGGAGATTTTCCCCACATCTAATATGATTTCAAACTCTGAGTAAGCTTTGCAACAAAACTATCTGTTTGCCCTATTGTCAAATTTATCCATTTTTCCATGAGCCGATCTGAAGGAGATGGATGTACATTCTCACTAATTACAGCAATTATTACTCCAAGATGCTATAACAAGCTCTCAAACAATTACCCCTTCTACCCTTACTCTCTATGTCTCTTCCTCCCACATAGTCTCTGAAGAAGTATCTTGCTGTACAAATATATGCTTGCTATTTATGCTAGCTCATAAGGAAAAACTACAAGCATATCATTCATTGTATTGCACAGCAGCATAGAAACTAAACAAGACCAACACTAGGGAGCCAAGTTACTTCCTGCTGAGCACAAGATGTTGAGATGGTGACATTCTGTTATGCCAAATTTACAAGACTGCTGACGAAAGTGTGCTTATGCCTTACATACACAAAAAATATACACTGCCTGGGTTGCAGAGAGGCATCCACTTTTAAGATACTATCGGACTTCACTGAATCTACTGTCACTGCAGAGGCAGCATTCAATAAAGTAAATTTCTTGCTCTTGATTTAACAAGCCATGTTTGCTAAAAATACATTCCTATTTACAGCAATACAGTAGCTGTGGGGGTAAGTTGTAGGCCATGTGTACTCACACTCGACGCTTGAAGCTACCGAATACAAACACTATAACCTTGTCTTGTTGGCCTCAGAGCAAAGCAGTTTCTCTGTGCCTTGTTTAATGCCATGCTCAGGGGCTTTTCAGCTATGGTCGATGGCAGAGGTGGGGTCACTCCTCTCTCAGACTGTGGACCAAATTTTTTAGCTGTTGAAGAAGTGCCATTTCTCAGCAAAAGCATGCTCTTTTAAGCACAGAGTCACAGTGCATAGCTGAGCGACAGCTCTCTTTACTACTGACAGACACTGACACTGCATGTTTTTACACAGTTGCTTCTCTGTGTGCTGTATCTCTGATTATATTTCAATGTGGAAAGAGATGTTTGGAAAACAATGCTCAAGAAGCAATTCCTCTCAAGGAATATTTGGATTCTCATCAAAGCATTTTCCTCCAGTTAGGCTCCCTCTCCAGCCCGCATCCTCTGTGCCACATGGCAGAAACTGTTGAGGGCCTGTGGGGGGGAGTGAAAAGTGACTACAATGGACAAAGGCATGTGTGGCACCTCATATCAATTGCTTCTCATCCTTTCAGCAATTACTGTATGAAAGTGCTGTCGACAGCTTTTGCACTGCACTATGCATTCTCAAACAATAGGAGACACACCTGCCTTTCGCAGACTGAAATGGTGATGCCTGCAAAATAAATGATCCATATCGGCCAGTAGAAAGAATGGAAGGCAAGTCTACATCTGAAACTGACTTTTATCGCGCCACAATTTACCACACAGTACTGTAGGCCTTTTATAAGTTTGAATATGCTTTCCAACACTTCTGCACAAAATGTTTCACATGAGATGAGGTCAATTTTGATAGTGCTTGCTATAGCACCAACATATTGCAATGAAATCTATGATTGAAAGTTACTGTGCTCTGTGTTGTTAGTAAATGTTGACCTTAGACACACACAGCAGTGCTAAAACCTTGTGCGATGTCATGTTATTTATGTAATTAATGAATTTATGTCAAAAAGTAATGCTGGGTGATGCCCATCACTTAACTCCATTTAAGCCTGGTATTCAAACACACCTTGTATTCATATTGTTTTAATATTATTGGAACCAGATTACATTCACATCTAGTAATATTATGTCTCCAGTGTTCCCACTGAGAATTGATTGCTCTGTCCAGCTCACAGCACAGGCCTCTCTCATTTGTCGAACAGACAACAACAAAAAAAAGGAGAAAAAATAAAAAAAATAAGGAACCAAAGAAGATAACAGCCTTTTGTGAAGATGCATTGTCTTGGGTCTTGAGGAGAATGCTGATTTATGCAGTTGCTTTCTTCTCATCTGTGGTCAGCGAGGACTGCTTCACATTACCGCCCTCTAACTACCAACCCCTCACTGCTTGGACAGTTCATTACTTTCCTTTTGACATAGTTGCTACATGTGAATTGACAAATCATGCACATTTACAGTGTGGCCATTATAAGTCCCATTAAATCTCTTTCTCTGGGGAATTTACTATCATGTAGTGAAGCACTATCCAATTGCGATCCAGCCACTCAAAGTGCACTTTAAAACCCGAAAATCAACAGCAATGGGAACTTAACTTTTTTTTTTTTTTTTTTGGTGGTCGGGGTTGTCAAAGAAACTAAGATTAGAGAACTGCAGCCAACTGTCCGTACAAAGAAGGAAAAATAGATTTTTTTCAACAGGTGAATATCTAAAATGAACATTGATTTATTACCATTCAATATTTTCAGCAGTAAGAGGCTGAACAAACACCATGCTGTAATTGTTGGTTTGGATTTCCTATCCTTTAACATTTGACAGAAATTGACAAAAGCCATAGGAGTTCACCGAGAAACATTTCAGGTTGAAGTCATTACAGGTAATAATGAGACTGTATTCACCCATGTTTCCTCATAAAGCTGACATGAAGTGGTGCTGACAGAGCTGAGTGCTGCTGAAGAGCCTCTATTAATACTGCAATACAACATCATTTTGCTGAGCTACGTTCCCATTTCTGGAAGTAATTTTTTAAATTATTATCATTATTATTCTCTATTTTGTTTTCGTAATATGAAGCACAAGTCGCAGATTTGCTGTGTACAGTTGCACTGGATCTTTGAACCCAAATAGATGGGAATAGCTTCATCTATCCTCTTGTCCCTGGTTTACGTTGCAGCCCAGATTGTGAAGGATTAAAAGATTTGCCATGTGGGCTTCTTTCAACTTAAGTTCCATGTCTTATGTTGTAAATTCCCCTGAGCTTTTAATGTTCGTATTGAAGATAAGACAATTTCAGACATTTTGTTTTTCATTAAATGAAGACTTGGTGTTTTCGCCATGAAAACCAAAGCACTATAGTGCAGTAGTAAACTGAAATCTATAATACATCTTCTGTGGTCACTGGATGCCAAGATGTAAACTGCTGTCTGAGGCCTTGAGATTCACCTCCAGCCTAATCACACCATTAGTGTTATCCCCCCGTGCAAATGTGCCTGTTGATGGGCTGTCTAATGTGAGAGCTGTGGCCAGGCCTCTAAGAAGTCATCCACTTGCCTCATTTGGTCGCTTCATTGCACTCTGGGAAATATTTCATGAGGTCTAAGTGACTAAAACACACAGTGAAGCATTTTTTATCAGATCTTTACATTTTAATCTAGTTGAGATATTTTAAGGTTTGAAGGTGAGGAAAGAAACTTGTTCTCTGTACAGTTGGAGCCTTACTTATTGTAGATCTAAATGATAAAGCAGGGATTATATACAAATGACTTTGTTGATAACAATTTTACACATATTAGTACATATCTGGTTTATGGGAAATCATGAAACTGAGCTTTTCAACATTTCAACAAGAGGAGTCTGCAACAACTGATAGATAACATGTTTGTTATTCTTATCAATTTAAAAAATACTATCAAGGCATATTAAATTAAGGTAGTGGACATGACATTTTTGTAACTTCTTTAACTTTGTTTAGCTTTAAAGAAAAATTCCAGATTAGTATAACTTGGAAATTATTTGAATAAGCTTGACAAGCTACCCAGAATGTGTAATCACTGCAGTGAGCCATGATGTGTCTCTTAGCTGAGGCAGTTAATTTGTTTAGATGGTTGGACCGGTTGTAAACAAGCCAATAGTTTTGTCAGATATACTTGGTTTTGAGGTAAACCCAAAAATTAGTCCACCATCATGTGCCAACCACATCTCATTTCAGAGGAAAAATTGTATGCACAATAACCAGAATCATCCTTTAATGCCCTCTTGATCTTATCACGTGGGAAGATTATTCAACTGTTGACTTATTATGAAAACTGATTTAGTTTAAACTGTGTAGCATAATCTGACCAGCACAACACAACTCAGTTTCATCTACTGAAACATGGAAATAGTCAGGTTTCAAACTGTTTCTGATCCGCTGGTCACTACATATTGTAATCTATTTAAAAATGGATTAATTTCTCATTAGAGGTGTTTGTATGGAGCTCTCAACCACGTTGTTTATTTAACTGCTTAAATCTTTGTTTAAACGTATGCTTATTACATGGATTTAGCACTTTAAAGGGTTATATGGCTCCACCTTTACAATGAGACTCCCTCAGTTTAATACTTTAATACTGCATGCAAGCATATCTCCAAGAAAATATTTTGTACACCAAGAAATTAATACTGTCTGTTTCTTTTAACAAAGTGTAAAGTGCTAAATGTGTGTGGTGCAATCACAGTGTAGGAAGTAAGTCGCAGATAGTAGGTGGACAAAATGCATAACAACAGTCACGGGTTGACAGTCAAGTCACAAAATCATTTATCTTGAGGTTAAAAAACACTGCAGCATAGAAAATAGAGTGAACACATTCTATTTGTACTTCTTGTCATTTAAATTTTTTCCACGTTGTCGAACATATTTGTAAATACATTATTCAAGAACTTAGGGGACTTCAGACTCAGTCAATAAAAATATTTCCTTATTCTGTGGATAATTAACATTTTGTAAAAAAAAATGTTGTACATTATTGGGATCTAATATAAGGCTGTTGTATGATGGCTCTTGGAGTGAAGGCTGAAGGATAGATATCTTGTTCATACGGATAAAATTTGACATTTTGCAACTTCAAACGTGAATTCTCAAGTTACCTTTTCATTTAATTCCATCCTTAGGGGAAAGTGGTAACTCACCGAAACGTTGGCTTAAAGACCCCAATCTTACCACCTTGAGACCGCCGCTATAGTAAAGAAAAAAAAAAAAAAAAATGCAGTCACATACTCTATCAATGCAAGCAATGGCAGAAGACAGCATCTTAACAAAGCAGGAAGATGAAATTCAGCTAAATGTAATGATGGCTTGCATTGGGTGGCACACTGACTCCCCTAATGCTTTCCACATAGAGACCCACATGCCAGTTCACCCAGAAAATATGGAATGAATTCATGTGCATCAGCAGCTTATAATGCATTTCTAAATTTGGTGGCGTTATATGAAATGAAAAAGTCTGTAAATGTTTTATTTATTTTTATTTTTTTTACTTATTTATTTTATTTTCATACACTGGCACCACAACCAAGAGGGAGCCCCAAAGCCTTCGGCATTTAGGTGGCTATCAGACTGCTTGGTTGAGTTGTAATTGTTAAAGCAAAAGCCTGATCACTGGCTGATTTCACCCTTGATCTCAACAAATGACTCTTTGACCGATTATAAATCTGCTGCCAGGGACACAGACTGTGACTGAATTGAAATGACAGGGACATAAAATGAGACTATAATCTGTTTATTGCTTGAAGCCAGAGAACAGTTGCACATGCTTTAACAGAAGAATAGATGCTCGGAGGTTTAGTTTGACAGGCTCATATTAGAAAAGTGAACAAAGGTTTGCTTTGCCCATAGAAAAAGGAAACAAAGAAAAATACATATTTTGCAAACATAGGTGAGTTAAGCAATGTTAGCAGCTGCATTGTAGAGAAAGCTTTGGGGCGACACAGGTTTCAGACTGACTTTTGTAGTCAATCAGATTTACACTAGCTTGTGTGTCTTTTTATCTTTTTCAATTAACTCTCAGGCTAAAAAGGTCACAGAGTCCAAGGAATCTGTGCCTCTATCTGCAGTTATCATGATTTTTTTTTTTTACTTCAGACTTCTATGCAGCTTTTTGTTCCTTGCCGAATTTAGAGACTTGACTCATGCCCTCTGTTTAAATCAAACATCTCTTTCTTTCACCACAGCACCCATAGTACCTTATTAATGGCCAAGCATTATGACAGTATTGACAACTTAATTATCTTGAGGTCACATCTGTGGTGCAGACCATGTATTGGTTTACATTCATTCTATTTGTTTTCAATATTTGGTTGTGACCAGTTATGCAATATCAACATTACTATTTTCTCTTTTCCGTAGCATTTTCTTTTATTCAGTCCAATGCTCTCATATCTTGATTCATGCCGAACCTTGTCAACCTTGTAATCTCGCTTAGTTTCAGTGTTTTGTACCAATTTTGGCCACATTATTGTATGTTGAACATAGCAAGTGTTATTGTCTTCACAGGTTTTTAAATGAATGCAGCTCCAACTCATAGGCCACTTGTATTTTTAAAATATCACTGAAGTTGTTGCATGGCTGTCATCAGCAACTGAAATTCCATTCAAAGCAAGCATAAACTGTGACATCAAGTGATGAGTTTCCATCCCCATGGACCCCCATTATTAAGTTCCTTTGAACTAGTTGTTAAAAATTATCTCGTAAAAATGCATTGACCTTAAATTGTTACTTTATTGTTTTAATTTTGTAGTTATAATCAGAGCAAGAACATTTTAGATTATGCTCTGTTTTATAGATATTATTTTACTTTTCTTATTATCATTATTATCATTATCATCATCGATATAATTTTACTGCAATATGTCCTCCAGAAATGTTTGAAGACATAAACTTTCCCTATCACGGAATATATCAAGCTATGATTGGTTCCCAAACTCATTGTGATGTAACAAAGTCATCATGTAAGCAAATGTGTCAAACTCAGATTTATGGCTAGCACAGAGCAACTTTCCCCCTCCAGGAGATGACTACGGAGACATCCAACTACCTACATACATCATTCTGCACAGTGAAAGTCAAATATCCAAATGTGACAAAAAGCACATGAGTAATAAAATACTTTACTTGATAGGGTTGACATTTATTGTCAATGATGGCTGCATCAACGAACTGACCATAAAAATGTCTTTTCTTGCTTTACTCAGTAATTTCCCACAGAGCTGGCTGTACTGTATCGATTAGACGGCGTTGCTTGAACTGTAATAAGTAGCCTTTTTTTGGGGGGGGGGACTAACACACACATGCATTTTGTAAGTGTGGCATGGTTGAAGTAGGACTGACTCCATAGTCAGTACAGTGGGCATTTTCATAAAGTAGGGAAATATCACTCAGGCAAACACTGTGAGTTACTGACAGGTCAATGAATATGTTTTAAACAGAACTGAGGTGCTTTCATATCTGGGCTTTCTCTGTTCATTTTATTTTTACGAGTTAATTATCGTCACCCTTAAAATCCGAATCTGATTCACAAAATCTTATCTGAAGATAGAAGCAGCCCACATTAGCAAAAACTATAGTAACATAATTAATTGCATTATTGCTTAAATTATTATAATATAAAACATTTATAATGTTAGAGACGTGATGAAATTAGAACACGGAAGAAGAACTTGTGGAAAAAGAAAAAGACTTCAGTGGGACATCATCAAATTTAAGCAGCAGAAATGTAGGGCATTCATTATTGCAGTGCGCTGCTGGAATATGACTTTGATGTGCATACGATGTGCAAGTAGAAAGGGAAAGAAGAAGTGACACTGGGACGGTAACTACTCAGATAACAGAGCTGAAATCCTGTTGAGAAAGCCATCACTTTTCATATACTCCAATTACATGACTCTCCTGCATGGCCATCATGAATCATATAACAGATCATGATCCTTTAATGAAGACATTGAATTACTGACAAGTTGGGCCTGGTTGTTTCCTGATTCTGTTATTCTGTGCTCAGTGGTGTAAGGATTGGACAGAAATGATTTTTTATTTTGCACAAACGTTGCATGCAACGGGAAGTGAAGCACACCAAATGATGCTTTGATTGAGCACATAATTGCGGGATGAAGAATGATGATGACAGAAATATTCTGTTCGCTAACGACATGGAACAAAACTATAAGCCATATCAGTATTGTTAGAGGGTCAACACTGACGTGTGACTGGTTTGCAAATTTCTTAATGCTCAACATACAGCGTACAATTCCAACTGAATGCACAACTATTCATTAGGGATTTATCTTTTAGACTGCTAAAACTGGGAAAAATAATCATGCGGGGTGAGGTGGTATTTACTTTGAGTGTCTTTACTCACTTTAATAATAACGTGTACACAATTTGGAAACAAACACAAACAAACATTTTTTCTGTTGCTAGTGGTTACATGGAGCTACAAGATAGCAAATATCGAAAATATACAGACTCTAAATCACAAAAAGTGCATAAAACATAAAAACATATTTACATCAACGCTGCGCAAGTACGGATTGAACTCAGCTAATGAGTGGAGGCACCACACACACACACGCAGATATTTTAACAGACTTAAAATATGAGATGCACAGTCATTTGACGCTTGAACTCAAAACAACAACCAAGTAAAACAAAATACCGACAACATACCTGAGAAAGGGGTCAATTAAAACCTGTAACATTTGTTAGGTTTGTTGCAGCAAGTCAAATGTGGGCGAAGACAAAAGCAATCGATTTTAGGCTGCCAGATCAAGACCACACTGCATCATTGATATTAACCTGTTTACCTCTGAGCATGTAATCACTTAATTTGACAAGTTTTAAAACCATCATTATACCAAGTGACTTTTAACTTTTACCTACTCAGAACAACAATGATAATAATAATGATTATAATAATAATAATGATCGTTATTGTTTTTGTTAATGTTACATCCTATTGATTTACAAGCAAACTTTTTATTTGTTTATTATTTTCCTCACTTGACATATCTAGTATCTGTATTTCTGAATATGTACATATTTGTTTTCTTTTTCTTCAGAACAGCCAGTCTGCCATCATCCAAACACAAGCAGTTGAACTGGAACTGTAAACTACTGTATGTGCAGGAGTGAAAATATTTGAGAGCATATTTTTCTGTAAGCCTATCTATGCTTAAGTCTCCATAGTGTTAAAATGTGCAAGTCAACAATGAAGTATAGAAACGATCGCATAGTCGCCTTATGACTAAAAATATCAATACGGGTTTTATTTTAAATAGCAGTTGCAAAAAATTAAGGAAGTTGTACACACATTTGATGCGTCTGAAAAATTGAAAAAACTGACATGTTGCCAAACACAGTAGAGAAAAGACACTTTATCTCTACTTCACTTGGCTATACAGCACCTCCTGTACGCAGACACAGAAGTGAAACACACGGAGAGTCAGTAATTCTGGAAAAATAAAATATATTCTTCTCCTTATTTCTTCTGATATTTGTTGAACATTGCTATGAAAATGAACATCAGTTTTTGTACAGCTGCTGCTTTTCTGATGATTGAATAGTTTTTTTCAGTTTTTTAAAAAAACAACTGTGTTTTCATCACTTGTTTGCCCATTACATGCTGGGATAAGCTCCAGCTCTGTACTCATGACAGAAATAAATGGGAGGAGAATTGGACATCAGTTTAAATAAAGACTGTTGAACGGTCTACCTAAATATGTTTATAAAATGTTTTATTTGGTTCCTTTCATTTTCCTCAGAAAGGTATCCAATTAGTGGTCAGCACTGCAGCATAGTGGTTTGCGCTATTTCCCCTCAACAAGAAGGTTGTGGGTTCGGTTTCCAGCCTGGGGCCTTTCTGTGTAGAGTTCACACCTTGCTAGCATGGGTTTCCTCCCTCTGTCCAAAGACATCATGTTTGGGCTAACTGGTGACTAAATTGTCCGTAGGTCTGAGTGTGAGTGTGAGTGGTTGTTGGTCTCTGTCTGTCTCTGTGTGTTGGCCCTGTGATGGACTGGTAACCAGTCCAGGGTGTACCCCGCCCTCACCCAGAGTGAGCTGGGATTGGCTCCAGCAGCCCCCACGACCTGGAAACAGATAAGTGGTAGAAGATGAATGAATGAATGAAAGGTATTCCAATTCAAGCTGGCACTTAAGTCTCTATGATTAAAACCTAAATGAATTTAATATTTTAATGCGGGAGAACTCCAAATGGCCTTTATGTGATAAAACCTATCTTTTATTGATCATCCCCACCTGCTATTGCCAGCAGCAGTTTACCTATTACTTATGCATATCTTGCTCAAGTTCAGTGAGTTTTCTGAATATTTATATATAAAGAAGTCTTTTTTTCATCTCCCAACCTTTCTGTAAAGGTCACATATTCCTTATCGGAGTTGCAAAGGTACCCCTTTTACCCTATCCTAATCTTCATCTAAAAGAACATTTTCACATCATGGCAGCTCTGTTTATGTGTGAGATTCACAATCTGCAGGTTATTCTTCATTCTTCAAGTGTGGCAGGTAGCCTTTGTGGTTTGACTGGCTGATGTACTTTGATGAATCAATCATGAAACAACATTTTGTCCTCTGAACATCTCCATGTAAACATATAAATGCTACTGTGTATCTTTTTGTTGGATTGAAAACACAATTTCTTTTTTTTTTTAATTATAAAAAACGTGATCGACCATCGATTGGAGTTTTATACTGTCTGAAAACAAATCAGTGATCCACAAAAATAACCAGACGTGCCCAATTTCTTCACTCTACAGATTGACTTGTGTACAGTTTGGATTTGAAACAGATGTCTTCAGTGCATTGGATTCCACTCGATTTTATGTGTGCTGTCACTCAGGCTCTTTCACATTTTGAGGGCCTTCCTGTGTTGCTTGGCTGCCCTGTCAGAAAAGCCACCCAAGTCAAAAACAGATTGAAGTTCTTTATTAATAATTAGCTCACATATCTCTAGGATTCTTTCAGTCTAACACCCATATTTGGCCTCTAGATATGTTTGATCTGGTAGTATAATCACTGGGGACTGGTATATATTCAGGAATAGTTCTTGTGTAGGTGTCTTATCAGTCATATTTGAACTTCAATCAGGTTTTGGTTACATTGAAATGATTGGCAGAATCTCTCTGAAGCAAACACAGTTTATGGCCGAGGACACACTGCAGCTAAATATACTTGTTACTCCTCTTTGGAGTGCTTCGCTCATGTAGTTCACGCACAGTTCGTTTTTGGAGGAGATGAGAGACTCCTTTGACGGAGAGTGACTTCAGTTCACAACTGCACTCACCACTTTAAAAACATCAGGTTCTGACAAGTGAATTGAACTGTCGATGCAATAAGCCTGCACAGTAGCTATGAATCTTAGTCTTACAAACGCAGAGAGCATAACGTAAATGATAAAAGCAGAGCTAATGGAGATTGTACTGAACTGTTAAATTTGTGCTTAATTCGATAAGCATTTATGGTTTGATTTAAGTTTTGTATGCCTCATTGTTACACAATGATAGATTGCAGAGTAGTTGTAACTTCTTAAAAACAGGGGGTCTTTTGTTGTTTAGTTTTGACTAAGACTGAAACAACTACAAACAGCTCTCTGCTTTTATTACTGCAGAACATGGCTAATGGGGAAGCCTTACTCTGTGGCCATATAACTAAGCAAAACAGAAAGTATCTCACCACCCAAAATTATTATTGCTGTGGCCATTAATAGTATCTGTACAAGAAATGACCAATTATCATTTGCATTTAAAGTTAAATGCATCAAAGAATGAGCTGCACTGGCACTCGCAAAATATGCTCAACAGTTTCAGCAAAGGGCACAGCTCCAAAAGAGTTGTCGCTTGCTTGACAACACTGAATTATTTAGTCCCCTGAATGGCAACAGCATAACACAACAATGAAAAAGGACACACTCACAGCCATGTCAGGAGACATAAATCAATCAAAGAGTATGTTTTTCTGGGATGCTGCCTAATCTGATTCAACACCAGCATGCTTTACCTGCTGTGTCATCTCTGCTACAAAACACTTGTATCCTGAATTTGTTTTCCTTACAGTGCGCGAGAGGAGTGTGTGTAGAGATAGAATATATTATCAGTTTTGAATGGGGAAATCCGTTATGCACAACTGGCACTGTAAGACATGCAGTCAGCAAAATTGGCAAATATTTTTGTGAGTCTCATAAAATCTCTCAGACATGCTTCCAGGGTCACATAGCCACAGGAATACTGTGTATGTATTTTAAAGCCAGCTCATGGAAGAAGGGGGAAGGGGGTGATTAGTGCCACTATGGATTTGATGGATCTTAGACTTGTATTTGTTATGTGGTCTAAACAGCTATTTTTTTTTCTTCAAAAAATCTACCACTGCCATAAACCACACTCCTCATGAAAGTAATCTTAACCTTTAGAATAGCAGTGAGTGATGTATCGAAGGAAGGATTGCTGGGGGGAAACAAGGTGTTTTTGCCTAAGACACTGTTGTCTAGCAGACAAGGGGAGTTGCATTCACATCTCGAGATACAAGGCTGAAAAATCAATATGTAGTTTTTTATTGTGATTTTAATGGGAATGCTTCCTCATCAACTGGTTGAAAAGCAGTCAGTGATTAGCATTACTGTGCAGGGATTAGTCTCTCTAAGACAACACTGACAGTCACTCTTTGTTGTGTGCAATTCCTTACCAATCTCTAATGTTCCTTAATATGAAAAGCAAGTCTGGTGTGTGCCGTGGCCTTCCTCTGCTGTCTGTCTTAAAGACCTTTTGTGTTTACTGAGAAAACGACACTTTTGAGTTCCACAGCAGTGGAGAGAGGAGGTGGATATAAGCTGTTTGACAGATGCGCGTAGTATTTCACAATTTACCTGTCAGCTGTCAGAGCTTTAATCGACATCAGGGGCTGCCTGTGCACATCCATGCGTCACTTTTCACACAGACACTGGCTGACATTTTACTTACAGTCTTAATCTTCTTAGGACACTAACGTGTTTTCTAATAAAACATCTGAATACTGAACATATATATCTCTTTTTACAAACATGTCTTTTGTTTTGCATTGGGATTCTGCCACATCCATCGGTTTCCATGTAATCGCTCAAACTGTACACTTGGTGGGCATTCAATGTAGGAATAATGCATTTGAAATTTTCCGATCAATATACTGTCATGGTTCAAATTACAGTGCGTAATGGCTGCAAATAACAACACCAAAGCTGTGATATAGCAGCATTACAGGACGTACCAAGTGTCAGACCAGGGTCCATGCTCAGACCTCCACACTTACGTTGCGTGCTGACTTCTATTTTAATTTGTGTGAATATGCAATAGGCTTTTGCGTAGGTGCATAACTTTACAGTTAGTGATATGTATAACCTGGGTTGATACAGCAACTTTATAATTTACATGTCCTGATTTTGTGCATACACACACAGACACACAGATTCACACAGTTGTTCAGCCTTGACTCGACAAAATTATGTATCTTTCCATTGAGGCTGGTTAGCTGGCTGTATTATATGCAGTAGAAATAAAGATGAGAAAGATAAGAAAGTATGGGAAGTGATAGACAGGCGACTTTTTATGCAGCCCCCAAAGATCCATGCATTTATTTAACTCATTTTCAGAGTTGACATGTCATCCATCTGCATTGTTTATTTTCAACAGCACTGTATCAGTCTAAGTATTTGTAAGTTTAACAGCTTAGCACTTCAGATATACTGCAGTCAACTGGGAGGACTTGCAGGCCAGTGTGCATTGCCTCTGTTGTCAGCTTGCCTAAGGTTGATTGCTCATGCAGGTAGCATTTACATCGGCACACAGTTAGCAACGTAGCATGATGCCGTACATCCCCTACAGTAACATGTATTCACATATATTCAATGCTAATGCGTGTTTTTACACAAACATTGCAATAAGTTGGAGCTATAATTACCATTATTTGAAATGCGCCTTGTTTGTCATTCAGCCCCATAGAATAGTTTTGGGCATCACTCAGGAAAGCTGTTAATTGGATTTTTTTTTTTGTTTGTTTGTTTTTTGCATAAAATATAGAGAGCTAAAATAGAGGCATAAAAATAGTTTTGAATGTCACTCAAAGGGACGTATTCAAGCGCAATGTTTCAAGAATTGTTTGAGAACATCCACAAATTGAGCACTTTGAAAAACCTGTCAACGAGTCTGAACTTCCGCCTAAGGGAATCAAACTCTCGGTCTTGAGCTGAATTGCTGACATTAGAGGCACAGTGTTGAACATAGTACGCTGGCAGCTCAGGCAGACTGGTGAAGGCAAGGAACACTGTGAGCAACAAAAAGCATGACTTAAAAAATAAAAAAGGCTTGTTGACATATATCGCCTCAACCTTAGGCGTGTCTTTCAGCTGCAAAAGGGAGCTGTCACAAAGCAATAAATTATCTTTTTCTTTATTTTTCTTTTTTTAAATATCAGCTATTTTTTTTTAATTTTGTGTCAAAGCTGAGAAACTAACATTCCGTAAACTGTAAACAGATCCTCATAAGTGAAGCATATACTTCTAAGAAGATTATTTTCAGGTGTTATGAATGTGTTATTAACTACGTTTCAAGTGACGCCCTTCTATATGATTGAGTTTCTCCAGCCCTGTGCATTCTGTGGGGAGCAGGGCATCATGGGGCTGCCTTGACAAGCTCATCCATCAGCGCAGCATGTTCAAGTCCCCATCAAATGCCTGCACCACTCCATAAAGTGGAGGAGGAGAGGTGTCACTCCCTAAACAGGATATATGGTCTCTCACTGAGACACAAATTAGACAGTAAATACATTACGGTGGAAGTAGCCTCTTCCACAGCAACATGTTTGTGGCGCTGCTGTGCCAAAATCAACACTGCAGGACTATTAGAGGAGGCCACATGCCTGCCAACAAGGCATAGATATTTGCATTACTCCAGCACCTCCCTAACATTCGACCAGAGCACTAACATAGCGGCAGCCTCATCGTGTGAAGAGGAGCCTGTTTTAAATGACCTATCCAGTAAATTAAAATTTATCAGAACACATACTTGGAATTTTAAACCTTTGTCAATTGTGTATTTAGTTTTGCCTCAACATTCAAACTAAGATAGTGTATTCTTGTTTTTTGGGTAGTTTTTTTGTGGTTCCCCCCAAGGTAGCATCCTTATTGTCACTGTCCTTGACATCCTTGAATGACCATTGCTGTGTTGGAGGCACAGGTGGAATCCAGCCCATCTCAAATTTTGATTTGGCATGGATCTCTGTTGTCACTTCATTCTTGCCCATCTCGCTCCTATGCTTGTCCCACTTGCCACACATAGCCCAAAACTGAACAGTGCAAACAAAGCAGACAGACCTGTCATACCGTCCAACACACTTTATCAATTCCCCTCACCCCTACCAACCCACTGCAAGCCCCACTACGGCTATCTGTGTTCTTTGCTTTTGCTACACAATGTGGTGTGGCCACTTTCCCGCAGTTGTCTCTACTCCACTTTGCTGCGGCCCTCAAGAGAGTGTACACAGCCACATATACTCTGATACACACAGTGTCACTCCTTCCACCTTCCAGAAAGAAGCTGTAAAATGCATTAAAGCAAATATAATCCCCTGAGCTCTTCCCCACTGACCAATGAGAAGGTGTGGCTTTCAAAAACAACAAAGATGTGCTGCCTCATTTATGCCCCACTGGTGAACACCAGCCAACTGTGATTGTTTTTACAACCAAATTGCAGGTGCTGAGTGGGGATTGAGCCTGGGTTTTTGCAGTAGTGGCAAGTGTTTTGCCTCTGTGCCACCTGTTTGCACAGCACTCCAAAGCCTTGATGTGCAATGGTAGGAGACCATTAAGTAAGAAATAAAGCTATATACCTTAGGTAAAAAAGTATATAAAAAACATAGAGGAAAGTAATCAGTGCTCAGGATTTATAAATGGAAAGGAGGATGAGAAGTATTTAAATGAGAGCATGGAGTCTTATTTACTCTAAGAGGCAGAGCCCAGATTCTGTGAGATGCGCGAGGAAATAAGCAGGTTCATGGCAAGCAAAAGAAATGTTTTTGTGAAGCTTGAGGATGGAAAACCAAGCGACTAGCCGTCTTGTCTTTTCCGTGTGATGTAGCAAGAGTATCTCTGTTGCCCTCAAACCTCTGAATGTGAGACTGGAAGGACATAAACCAAGCTTTCATGAATATGCATGTGTTCTAAATGGCAACTCAAACAAAACTGTGTTCACCGGAAGACCTGGAAAAGCACAAATTTAGGAAGGAGGTTTTTTACCATCCGTGAGCACATAAATAAAGTTTGGAAAGTTTACAAATCCATTTGCAGTTGATGCGGAAAATTTTCTGAAATACTGACACATAGAACTGAATTAATTACAGTGGAACAGCCCACTGAGAGCCAAGTTTGAATCTCTTGTGGCAAAAGAGTTTGCCCCTTTCATCTGAGACATAATGCCACAACTCCGCCTTGAGGCTCTCTGTGCGCTGAGTATGTTTGGAAGCATTTATTTGTGTAAACAAATGTTCTCCGTGATGAGGTTCAACAATCATCTCACAGGTTTGCCTGACAGACAAGAAGAGGTTTCTGTTTTGTTTTGTATTTTTCAAAGGTGTCTGCTGTCTGACGACAATGTATTATTTCAGTAACAGATCTCACATTTCTACTGTGTTTGTTTTCCAATGATTGATCACAGTCGGGTCTATGTAATCAGAAAAACAAGGGCAATGGATGCACAATGAGTAGTATCAAAAACAAAAATAGCTGGAAAATCAAACAACAAAAAGCTGACAGTTTTATTGAATTAATACAGATATTATAACGCAGTGCAGCTTTGGGTGGGATAATTTCCAAAGACAGACATAAAGCCATGCAAATTTAACTAAATATTGACAGTGCGAGGTGCCGACTGTCAGTATGTGTGCAACGAGGAAAAGGTCAAAACCATGATTTGGGTCTACAAACAAAATGTTCAACAAAAGGTTAGTGATTCTGTCAGAATAGTTACTCATTGTCAGTCTATAGTAAGATAACTGGACTGTTTCGACAGATTGCAGAGGGGAATGAGAAATTCATATAGATTTTTTTAAATAGATCTTTTTGCATTTAGTATGTACACACTCATTATATATCAGTTGACTTGTATTGTGTAGTCTGGAGGGGCAGTAATGTTGTAAATGTAAAGAATAATAAAAGTATCTCTGAGACTTAAAAAACAGCATAGAGCCCGTCAAAAGATGATTAAAAGGATCAAGATATGTCAAACACAGGAAGAGAAAAGAGAAAAAAAAAAAAAAAACAGTATACAATACAAAGAGTATCTGTACAAACATACTCCAGCGTATGTATAAACATGAAGAGAAAGGAGCACAAACACAGAATGTAGTAAATAACGTTCAGATAATATAGTTGATACAAAAACAGCCTAAGCCTTATTTATTCAAACTGGTTTATTATATGCATGAAGTTCGGAAGAAAGCAGTTCTCGGCTTTGGTCATCCCTCTTGGCAATATTAGAAAATCCATAATCTTGACCTCAAGAGGCAAAGAACTTCAGAGTGGAATCAAAGCTTAACTGTATTTATCAAAGTGAAGACTCCAGTGACGGGGAGCAGGGCAGCGTGGTGGTTAGTGCTATTATCCCACAACAAGAAGGTTGCAAGTTTGGTTCCCAGGCCTGGGTTCTTTGTGGCTGCATGAGTTTCCTCCCACTGTCCAAAAACATCATGCTTGGGTTAAGTGGTGACTCTAAATTGTCCGTAGGTCTGAGTGTGAGTGTGAGTGTGAGTGGTTGTTGGTCTCTGTCTGTGTGTTGGCCCTGTAATGGACTGGCAGCCTGTGCAGGGTGTACCCAATGCAAGCTGGGATTGACTCCACCGGCCACTTTGCGCTGGGAATGAATGATAATGAATAAGCAGTAGAAAATGAATGCATGAATGAAAGAACTCCAGTGATCACCTCTATTATTTGATGTGGCATCATCACTTTGACAGGCTACTGAGGAGAATCAGAAGGTTGGGTGATAGTCTGATCCAAGACCTCATTAGTGCCAGCTATCAATCAATTCAAGGAAAGTTTTGAGTGAACCGATATTACTATTTGACAGAAATATTGATCTATCCTCAGCTGGACTTTCATACATGAGAGAGAAAGAAAAGAGAAGAATTCTGAAATGATAACAGGTCACCAAACCTATGCACATGGCGTAAGACTTCATGGCCTCTGCTGCTTATATGGTATTGGATTATGGAACTTTTACTGTACCACTTTGTAAACCTACTTCTGGAGAGTTAGCTTCTTGTTGTCTTTGCACTGTGTAGAGGCAATGACAAAAGTGTTGTAATTGTTTTCATGTAAGTAGGCTAAAATGTATTAGTGCACAAAAGATAAATTGAAAAGACAATACTTTTGAGCAGAATCTTTGCCTAGCACAAGTATGTCTGGGTTCTCTCTTCCCTACAAGAGTGAATATTAATGGTGTGTAAACACACTGTGACTAAGCCTGTATATACACGGGCGTTGAATATGTCACATGCATCTCATGAAGCCCTGCACCTGTGCCCTGTTGTATAATAGTTTGCATATGGTCTGAAGACCTGAAGACTCATTGACAGGGGTGTTGTTTTTTTACCACCCTATCGCTGAATTGAGTCTACAAATGTGTGGCTAACTTTCATTTCTGTTGTGCTTCACATCCTATGGGTTTTCTATCATTTGCATCTCTTTGCACGTGCGTTTGCAGTTACCCTCGAGTTTATGAAATTATTCTGGCCTTGCTTCCTTTTATGTGTTTTGGTTATGATAAAGGTGTGTCCAATTTGGTGAGATATATATATATATATATATATAACATTCTATCTATGGAATATAATGTATATGAATATGAGGAAAGACATGATAATTGGATTGATGGTCCAAGTAAAAATATTCACTTCAGTGCAAATTGCCATCGAAAACTAACCCAAGTGTGAATGTTATGGACACATGAACAAAGCCAATTCCTGCTGGCTATTATAGCTGATGCAAGTCAACTGAATTGTTTCTGCACATAAAGAGCCCATCTGTTATGATGTGAAAATGCTAGAAATGGAAGGCAGGAAAAATCAGAAGACCAACAGATAGAAATCATGCAGGGAAAAAAATTAAGTGATATAAGTGTTGCAAACACAATTGGCATGTGCTTTACACATGTTGTGTTTATTTCCCCTTTTCCCTTGGTGTTAGCGTTAGGAAGTTAGGGTGACAGGTAGAGAGTATGTGCTATTGATTTTTTGTTTTGCAACCACTCTTTTTATTCTTTTGGTTCAATGAGGTCGGTCCCATTGAGATGCGTTACCACCTCCATTTGTGAATATCTGTTTTTCTATCTATATATTTAATGTTAATATATTAAGTATATGGGCAACACGGTGGCATAGTCGTTAGCACAGTGGAAATGGATAAGCAGTAGAAAATGAATGAAAAAAGACATTAAATATATCTGTGTCTGTGTGTTTGTTGTTCAGTATTCTCGCTAATAACTTATTTGTTTTCCTCTTTGTTTTGTTTTTGTTTTTGTTGTCAGCTTGCTTCTCCTTATGGGAATGCTTTGGGTCGGTTGTAGTGCACTTGCTACTTCCTGCCACCATAGTAAACAATCATATCCTATCATATATTTATCTGAGCTCATGAAACCCCATGCTTTATAAAATATATTTTTGAAATTACAACTTCCTTGTTTGCCACTTAACCAGTACAAATCAACATAATGTGTCCAAAAAAAAAAAAAACAATTTTCTGGGGCTATGATCATCGTGTACTTTGTGCTGCTCAGAACACTATTTCTGCACATACTTTTATCTTGGGAGCATTTTTATATAAGTAATTTGTTTGAGGCACAACTATCATTTCCTTAACTACGTTCACAGTACCATGTGAGACTGTTTGTTACAATGCTGGAAGACACAGACAGATGATATGCAACCTGCTCTGCCTCCTCCATTCTTTCACTGCATTCCCTCTGGCTACTCAACATGTCAACGCACAAGAATGGGAAATGAGCCATTTTAACTTTAGCCTTTTGACAGAACCACAGATCTCTCTGTAGAAGGTTTCATTTTTGAGGCTAGAAACACTTTTCTACTTAAAACTACAAGTAAAGATTTTAAATAGATAAATGCAAACAAAACCTCTAACATGTTGTTCTGCTGTGCAGTGTGTTGAATCTGCTCTACCAAAAATACATCAGTAAAATGTGTTATCTATGCTGCAAGTTCCTCACTACTACAAATGTGTACTTGGTACAGCACTTATTTCTTCATTTAACCCTGTTAAATGAAGCAGTGGGTCTGCAGGAGTAGGTGTTGTTTTCCTAGATAAATGAAACATTCCTTTCTCATTTCTTTTCTCAGTTTTACATTGACCACCGTTATTTGGCATGGATATGTGTTCTTTTACATTTCACTGGATATTTTTGTACTATTCAGTGCTGCTTTTGCACAAATTCACTCCCGATGTGAATCTCATTTTGGCAGGGCAGCAGCACAGCTTTGCATGATTGGCTGTATTGCTGTACTCTCACACTCCCACAGACATGCATTTGATTTGCCACCAGCATCTTATTTAAACACTGCAAAGACTCACTGAGTAAATGTTACCTATTGGCACACTTGAGCAGCACAGAAACTTGCTATTCTGCAAAAGGACCTCATAAGTTCCCGTTCTTTTAGAGGGGAGATTAAAATGTGCTTCACAATAAAGAGAATAACTTATGTGAAAATGACTTGGCACACAGAAACTTGCTATACCATATGATAAGATGACTGTAGGAGGATTCCGTTCAATCCTTTCTCATGAGAGGGAATGAAGGAAAACAAGCAAAACTTGAGTAATTGGCCTCTGAAGTTGCAGCTTTTTTGACCTCTATTTCTGGGCTGAGAAGGAGAAACCTACCATGCTTATCAAATCTTCATAACTGTTGCTGTGATGGCCCGAGAGGGCAAAATAGCTTCATCTTCAAAGAATAACTACAACACATTCACTGCTTAGGGAGAGAGTACATAGATCTGTGCACTCTCATTCTCTTGTTCTCTAACTCTCTATCACACAATGCAATATAACAATCATTTAATCAAGGTATTGCGACAGTCATTGTCATCACTGTGACATTATCAGTCAGTGCTGTTGCTCTTGATAATCTCCTGTCACATGAAGAGTGATGTTTTGCTGTCAGGTAAAGGTAATACAAACATACATTATCACATATCCATGTAGCTACAATATTTCCATTTGATAAAGAAATCTTCCTCTGGCAGTGTGCCATTTTCCATGTATCTGATTTATACTCTGACAATTGTAGAATTGGCGTAAGCACCCATCTAAGATAAGATCACACATGAGTATGATCTCTGTGGATAAGATGCCTGCAATTGGTTACATTCAAAATGAATGAAAATATTAAAATTTTTCATTGGAACATACAAAGGAGCAATAGCAAAATATCTGATACAGAAATGGAAAATATATTCCCTTAGTTGAAAAGGAACACTAGTTAACAATAGAGCAAAGGTAAATGTTTGATTTTTCAAATGATCCCCGATGGTGCACTGCAAAAAACACCCCAACATCATTATTACAATCCGATATTGTTGTCCTGATTTTTTTTTTTTTTTTTTTTTGCAATAATTAAAATAAGCTGTTGGCGTGTGAAACACAAGTATTCATTCTGAAGAGGTCTAATGAAGACATATTTTTCTGAAATAAATGCAGAAATACTGGAGTTTCTGCCAACAAATTGTCTCGTGAAGAGAAACAAACATAAACATTATACGAAATGCAACTCCAGCATAAAATCCCCTCCATAGCATAATATATGTTTTAAATGATAAAATACCATTTCCAGTGCAATTAGATCAAGGCTGACAAACTGTCTCATTCCCAAACGCTGTATGAGAAAAGATTTTGTGCGAACACAGCATGTGTTTGCGTTTAAAGGCATTTTGCTCATTTCACAAACTTTCAGGCTGGATAAGGAGACAAGTGAATCCAAACAACAGGCTCTAATCCCAGTAAACAGCACCAGGTATTGTGCTGAAATCTCTTTAACTAAACTCACATTTCATCACTGTTTTGAGATTTCCAAAAATACTGTGTAATGACTTACCATCATCGGCTGCACTGTCGCCAAACACACACAAATTCACAATTCTGGTCTGCATTTCCAGAGATATTTGTAATCAACCGAGCCCTGATTTTCACAAAACTGATTAGCTGCTGCCATTCAGTGTTTGGCAGGCAGTATCCCCAACTGTTCATCTTTCAGAGATGTATTTCAAAACCACTTCCTCTTGAATTTGTCTTCAGACATACCATAAAGACTCCTCAGGGTTTTTTGTTGTTGTTTTATTGTTTTTTGTTTTTTTTTTTTTTGCCAAAGTGCCATGACAGCAAACTCTCCTTTGTGGGTCAGGTGGAATAAAAACATAGTGAAAAGAACTTAGATCAGACACGTTAAACAGCACAAAATAAAGCCATCTTGAATTTTTAGCAAATGCTGTGGGTGGAAATGTAAAGTATTTTTTTGTTTTTATAATCGGCAGCCAGATAGAAGACATCACTTCCCTGAGACGCATGCTGCACAGTAGGAGATAAACAGCGAGGGCTGAGGATGTGAGCAGGTGCTGCCGCCTAACATTACATCCTGGCTGCCTTACCCCCCTATCATGCCCTCTACACCTGCATAACACACAGCATAAACCTCAAGTGATTGATGGCATCTCTCAAATGAACAGCTTAAAGTAAAAGCATGGGTGACAGAATATATTGGATTTGTGTTTCAATCAGAGGGGTTCGTATATTCACGCTGCTTAAAAAAGTAAAATCTCAAAACATATGAACCTAATATTAAAATCCTTTGTGATCAATTGTTTTAAATCTTAAATCTTATTTGTATAGCATACTCAAACAGCAACTGTTCAACAATAGGGCTGCAGTTTCAGTAGCAGCAACTCTACAACTAAGTAATCTACATTAAATCCAGATTGCTGTAAATGAGCAACACTTTCTTACCTAACAAAGTTTCTTGTGCCACTGAATATCATTTCTTGCCATTTGCACTCGCTAATGGCAAGAAGTCAAGTTTGTCACTTAAGAGTTTCACAAGAAGACAGGGGTATAACCAATCACGCTCTTTACATCTTGAGGGCAGATACAGCTACAGGCAGTTGCTATCAGAGTGTGAAAAGGCAGAATGGTTAGCATTCTTACATCAGTGGAAGAAAATGTGCATGAACTAGTTCACATTGGTGTTTCTTTGCACCACTGGAGGCGGCTCTTGGTCAGTGGATGAATGAAGTTTGATGTTGAACTCAGAGCATTTCCTCCTCGACTGGTTACTAAAATAACAACACAATAAAAGCAGCAGCAACACCAACGATTACAATTATAACGATACTCGCACAATACTGTGGATCACTGCTGCATCTTACAAATCAATACTTATTTGTATATGCTGCTTTATCATATTTTGACATTTCCACTTAATCTTTACTCACTCAAAGCCTATTTACCTCAAACGTTATTATTGGTTGTTTGATTGATTGATTGATTTGTATATTTAAATTGTAATTTTATATTCTATCTACATTCTAATTCTTAAGTACATATTTCTATTTCTCTTCCGAAGTCCCTGCCACAAACCAAATTTGCCCTGGGGATTAATAAAACATTTCTGAATCTGATTCTGACTGCGATTGAACAGCTGCATAGCAGTAGCAAAACTTAAAATTTGTTGGGGTTGTCTTTCGACTACTCCCAGTAGGAGCCGCTGAGTGGAACATCATTCGCATCATTGATTTGGAATAAGTTTCTGAGCTGGATGCTCTTTCTGACACAACCCTGGGTTCGAGCAGCCAGGATCCAACCCCCTGTCTCGGAGTCAGCAGCCAACCTGTTCCACCAGCTGGACCACTGCGCCCCGGTTCATCCAATTTGTAATAAAGGCAAAAAATGTGTTAAAAAATTATTTGTGCTCACCATGTATTTGGATATTAGATGAATGCAGTTCAGTAATGCATTGTCTGTAACTAGATAAAAAAATGAAGCACGAGAAAAAGAATTATGGCTCTGGTTCTTCCAAAACTAAATCCAGTACGGATTTTACTGACACGCTATTTATGAAAAACAGTGTATATATAACATCAATCTGAGGCACATTCACAGTTAGAAAATTCAGGTAATTTGATGTTATGTAAAAATGAAAAATACATTCACTTCATTATTGTGAAGGGGGAAAAAATCTATGGCAAAGTTAAGGTGTGATGTTTGAGCTTCCCTCACTGAACAGATTTTTGTCCCATATGTGTAGGCCAACAAAAGAGAAGCCTCCTGAGAGAAAACCAGAGCTGTGAGGCAGGAAACAGACGAGATGTTGAGATCTTGAACATCTGAAGGAATAGGCAAAATTCCAAAAAGCGTCACAGAAGTACGAAGGAAGTAAACAAGCGTGGATGCTCTATTGGCTAGGAATTGAGGTGTGTTGAAGGAGCAGAGAGTGTGCTAAAAGCCCGGGGAGGAACACAGTGCTATTCAGTTACTGATTCACTTATTCACTATAGAGATGAATGCAAAGGAAAAGAAAGGGGAATGAGTTTATTTAGTTAGAAACAGAAAGAAAAGGGAGAGTGAGACCTTTACTTGACAAGTGCTAGACACACGATGTAACAGGAAGAATGAGAGACCTTTAATTAGACAAGATCGACAGTGAGAGGTTTTTGGAGTCTAATTAGGTGTGTTTGAAAAAAATAGAAAAGACGGTTTTGAAAGTGAGATCACTCAACTGAATGAGAGACTTCATTATAGCTGAAAAGAAGCAGCAAAAGCGAGAGATGGACGGTGTATTTTTTAATCACTATAGGCAACATTTTAGATAACAAGCGATTAGTTCTTTTGTCTGTGTCATTAGCAAATGAATTTCCTGTCATTTTAATTTGCATGACACAGGAGGCCTCTATTTTGTACCAGAACAGATCAAGCTCAACGACCTTGTAAAGTGACAGTTTCATTGGGCACAAACAGATATTTTTTTTCTGCCTTTACCCCTTTGGTAATATTCATGGCTCCCCATGACATTAGCTTTAGCAAAATATGGGAGCACACTCAAGGGAAATGTCAATACAAATCAAGTAATTTGGCAGTGAAATATTTGCTGTCCACTGCTGTCAAACATCTCTGCACAATAGGTGCCTTTTTGTGCTGTCCCATTAGCATCTGAACGATACAACATAAACATCTCAAAACCAGCATGAACTGAAAAACGGTTTACACTGCAATCACATACTGATGTGATCCCTTTTAAAGACTGACAAAAAACCCAAGTTTACCTTAGAATTCACGTATCTCAAATGCTTTGTCTGCATGAAATCAAGTACTTGAGGATTATTGAGGAACGTCAAAGGAAAAATGAAAGGCATTATTCCGTTATACTGTAATTGCACATGCAGTAAACTGCCTTTAGTTGTAAGTGCTAACATAATTTGCTGCACTTAACACAAAGTATGCAGTTCATAAGATTTAATTGATAAAATATACAGGACAACCATATTAATGGGAACAAACACACAAAAGATATTTCAAAAGGAAGAACAAAAAAACACAATCCTATGAAAAAAGTGACATTACACCTTTTTTTTTTTCGTCAGCTTTGTCAACATCATGCTCATTTATTTGGAGTTATTTTCCTCACTCTGCATATTCAGAAAACAAGATGTTGCTGTATTTCTCCACCAACTCCTGGTGTTAAAAGCTTCATTATATGTTCATTATCTGTTTGTGCTCTGTTGTGTGGGGTAGGATTTTAACATAAGGAAAAAACATTGAAAAAAAAAATGTCTTTTATTCATTCTCTACCGTTTATCAATTTCCTGGTCGCAGGGGTTGCTTGAGCTAATCATTGGGCAAGGGTCGGGTACACGCTGGACAGGTCACCAGTCTATCACAGGGCCAACACACTCAGACCTACAGGCAACAGCACTAACCACTATGCCATGTGGCCCAGGAGAAAAGCAATGACAATGAAAGAAAGACAATGATAAATCCTAGAAAGCTCTGTCGAGCTGAGAGAAACTCAAGTCTGGTAAGAAATCCCTCTGGGTTCATCATTGGCAACTCATTTGCCATCACATTGACATATGATCTATTATTATTATGGAAATATTGATTACGGTCACATTTAAGTGATAGCCACCTGACCATAAGTGCAGTCTGACCTATGCTGTCAAGTGTGCAGGTAAAGTATTGGCAGGACAGCTTATGTAATACATACATAGAAACTGGAGGGGAATGGACAGATTTCTTTAAAATCTTAAATGAAATCCATCACCAATAAACTATCACATATGAAAAACACCATCCTATCTGTGCATTTGATGTCAAATTAAGTTAAAACAGATCTGAAGGACCCTAATAGAACTGGTTTGTGATTTTAAAGTGAGGGGACATCATCCTTATCTCCTGTGAAACCATTTGCAAGTTGAAGTTGAACTAATAAATATCTTTAAAAGAAATAGTCTCTCCTCATAGCAGTTTTTGTTTATTAACTTGCCTACTAAAAGAGAATAATATTTAGGTAGCAGCGGATCAATATTTCCTTCTCAGGCAGGAGCAACATTTATTCAAATTAAAATTTGAAAAGCGAAAATCTGACTGATTAACCAACAGTTTGTGTTCTTGACAGGTTCTTAAGGGCCTTCAAGGTGCTGCTGCTATATACATTTCATATCTTCTCCACCAGAAACATCCACAGCATCTCTAATCAATATGTAAGCAACTATTTACTTACTCTCCCTGCACATACAGCGCTGACTCATCCCGCCATGATCCCACTCTGCTCCCATGGCTCCATTCAATAATTGCATGAGGGGTGTTGGACTCAACCTCATTTTACAACCACAGCTCACTGACCGCAGCAAAACTTTTCTATTTACATTTCAGAGTTTCAGCTGCTCGGTTACGTCAAAGGTCTCACTATCCTTAAAAGACACATCTCACATTTCACAAAAAACACAAATGGCACAATGTTTTCACACAGCATTTAGTATTTATGACCGAAACACCATGTTTCCATTGCATTAAATAAGTCCAAAGCCAATTAATGGGAAAACGGGCATAAAAATGGCTACAGGCCCGGAAATCCACTGCAACGTCCTTGAAAGCAGTCGTAAAACCCTGAACTGCAGCACCAGAAATAAATTTCTGATCATAAGACCAGAAGTAAACAGCTGACTACACAACTGGAAACAAACAGGCAGCAACGAGACCAGAAATAAACGACCGACCCGAAGAGCTGGAACTAAACTGGTGATCACAGGAGAGTAGATGGATGACCAATTATCAAGCGGTGAACAGGCAAAGCTCCAAGGGTTTGACATCCATGAGCTGTGTGCATACCCCTCATCCACTCACCCACCCCCCTCCCTCTCTCTACAAGCTGGTGCCCTTTCGGCTGCCTCTTAAAAGACTTGGTCACTGTGAATTTGCTGTCTACAATGACTGTCCCAGAGGAGATGGGTCAGTTCCTCCAAAAGGTTACATTCTGTCACTTCAGGGAAGAGGGTCAGCTGTTTGTGAGGATTACAATCAGCTGGTAATCACTGTACAGTATGTGTGCATGTGGTGGAAGTGAGAATACATATGATAATATGATAACTTTTTTTAACACAAAATGGCAATTACATCAATAGCCTTCTGTTGGGTTATAATCACAATAAGTATGCAAATAGCATCTGAAAGATTGTGAATAAAATGATAACGCAGACTTTGGCAGTATCCAATATTGATCCTCACTGAAAGAGCAGCTCAGCACGGACGGTACCAGTCAATAAATGTTCGACTGATGAAATGCTCAGAAACAGTAAAACTCAAAACCTCCTGGACAGTTTATATAGCCCAAAATAATCGCTGTTTAATGTTCAATATTGGACTTGTGCTTTAGCGGACACTTCCAAACTCATTGGATTATGAAGAAACTCAGCAGTGTTTAAACAGTCCAGTATGTTAGTGATGAGATTGGTGAAAACTCACAAACGGATTCAGCAATATAGCCCCCAGTGAAATAATAGGTTGCTGCAAACCAAGCAATGTAAAGCCCTACACAGAGATAATATGCCCTTAGGATAATGGGTTAATCAATTATTTGTGTGTGCAACAGTGACAGTTGTTCAACAAAGTTAGCTCATAGCCTGTAAAGTGTCACTAGGTACTTCTGTTTTGCATGACATTCCACTCTCACTTAAGCCTAAATACCCGCAGAGAAAAGAAGACGCATAAAACAAAAAGAAAGTTACAGCTTCTCCCTCTCCCTATAGAGTGAACCACAACCAATTATTCCATCACCTAAAGGCCTCAGTAAAAGGTTGACGAATTGTGTGAGGCAGGTGATTAGTTTTAAGTGTCAGATGATTGGGCTGTGAACTCTGCACTTAAAGAACAGTTACAAGGACTAATGGAAGGAAAGCTAATATTCCTTAAAAACCCCTCTAACAAGCTCTCTCTTAGTCTTTTTGGACAGACATAATGAAACACTTCAAATGTTGAAACAGCTTTCTCTGTCAATGACAAGAAACCTTTTCACATTGCAGTCAATGCACCAGGCGTGATAGTGCGACCAGTTTTACCACACCATTAAAGGACAATTTCTACACTGGAGCTGCATTAGAACTCACATTTGAAGTTACCAAAGGCAATTCTGAAGCTATGAATTACTCACCAAGAAAGATTCTGCTAATTAGACTTAATATTTAATTACAAAATATAATAAGGCAAGACTATCCTCTGACAACAGACTGTAATGTCCTCAGGCATTATAGTGTTCTACACAAAGCTCTTGTTTAACACTTATTTTGCTGTGGGATTTCCTCTTATCTTACAGATGGTTCAGGATATGTCATACTATTTTACTTACTGGAAAGTCTTGGATATTAATGAATGTGACCTATTAGTTTTTTTGTTTTTTTTTTGGCATTTTTCTTAACAAGAATCATGCTTTCACAATTTAGCATTTTATGTGTACCTTGTCTATGTTTCTATAGACTTCTACTTCAGGAAAAACTTGTATATTTGGCCCCTGTCTGCCCCTGTCTTGATTCAGCTCTTGTGAAGAGCCCTCTCTGGACTTTTTTCTTCCCAGCAGCTCGTATTACTCGTTGTATTAAGTGCTACATATACCGTACCTCCTCCCATACATTCTCTGATCATCTGAGTTTACTTTCCATTCCAATTGCTACCTGGATTGAACTGGGGAACATCAGTCTCAGAGATGTCTTTCCCTGTAATTGCATGGCTTGTCTTTCCACGGAGTGCTGCAACAGCATGGCTCAGAGCCACTGTAGTTGTCTGAAAGGCATAAGGTTCCGCTTTGCACCCATCCCCATCCAGGTGCCACAGTGCAAATGCAATGATTAATTTCAAGTTTCTTGAGAGCTACGACGAGTGTCGCTGCTTACACAAAGTGTCCCACATCCACAAAACTCTAAATACTGGGCAGGATGCTATTTGCTCTGTGTTTGCTTATACATTTCAGGACCCTCTGGCAGCAGCAGCAGCTAAAAAAGACTAATAAAAGGATGAAGAAAATGGGTATTTGTGCAGTATGAAATGATGTGTGCCTGCCCACTCCAGATTAGTCCGGTTATAAAAAACATGTGATTGGTATGCTTATTATTGTTTTCTGAATGTTTTCCTGTTATCACTGTGCATGTAGATTTGGCTGGTTTTCGAACAGGATATCGAAGTGAACAAAAACAAAATGCCACCATGACCTCTGTGGATAATCCATTCGGACCAGTAATGGCTGCTGATAAGATTACTGCTCACTGTTGCATTTATCAGGTTCAGAGATGTAAATAGAGAGCATTAAATGTATCCTTTAACGACACCAAGAGGTAAGAAGCAAGCTCTCCCCTGCTAACACTGAGCTCCTGTTTAGTTTGGAACAGATTTTGTGGCAGATTTAATGCAGTACACTTTGTTATTGGCCCACAAGCCTTTGCGAATGTGGGTGGTTTACATTAAATTAAATGAATATTTGGTGCCACAGTCAGCCTAGAAAGTATTTGGACAATGAAACAGTGTTTGATATTATAGCACCGCACTCTTTCTACTTCAGCTGTTCAACAAGATGATGCTAATAAGGTTAGTTGGTTTTAATTTCAGGCTTTCTTCAAATTAATATTCAATGAAGCTCATTTTCCTTCCATTTTTATTTTAAGGCTGGAGCCATTACGTGAATGTGGTGCCTGGAGACACAAGTGCCTCTCCATGAACAAGGGGCTTGTTGTGAACAGAGGCCAGCAGCGCTGAAGCACCGCTCACCTGTTCGGCCAGAAAGCCAGCTCGGCTCTGCTTTGCCCTGCCAAACTACACCACAACCAGCTGGTGGCAATCTCCAATTACAGCACCTGAGCCGCATTAACTTGTCTGCCGTGACCCTGAAAGCCGCCAGGTGCACGAGGGAGAGGTGCCGGGGCCCATCGATATCCACTGACAAGGCTTGGCTCAAGCCGAAAGGAATGAGCAGCTGTTTTATTAAGCTACTGTAGTCGCGTTGTCATCATGTACAAGTGAAAGATTTGTGCTGAACAATGGAGCCACTTACTTCCCACTTCCATCCTGACAGGGCAACAAATACCACATTAATAGATGTCACTGCACAAAAAAAACAAAAGGCTTTCTCTTCAATAAAAAGAGAATTTTTTTGATGCATGATAATTGAAGTGATGCTGGGAAAACAGACTAATTGCACAATTTGCAAGTTAAGAACTGATGGCTTCATTAGCTGATGGTTTTATATCACCAGGAAACATTTTCATCATGGGAGGTTATCACGTTTGGATTGTTTTGTGAGCTGGAAATCTTCAAGATGAGCTGTCTGTTCTCTTCTCCTATATCACACACCACTTTAAACTAACAAAGAGTCAAAGATCAGTTCTCAGAGGCATTCTTTGAGAGGCATCTTACCTGAAGAAAAAATAAAATAAGGATCAGTTTCCCAGCTAAGTAATTACACATGAAGACTTCTGACCTGTTATCTGACAAGCTATTTTTGACATGATTAAATGTAGCTGCTGCGTACTGCAGAGATGTGCTTTTTCATATCAATGTCCTTGATTAAAGTAAACCCACTCTGCTTTGACCTCACCATCATTTTTGGCTCAGCCTTTAAAACAAGCCATTACAACAAACTAAAATTCAGCGTGGAAGTTGCAGCACCATCAAGTTCAAGAACTTGATGGCAGTGTCTAATCATTCGAATGAAATCGAACACTCTTAGCGAGTGGCACTATTTAGGCAGAGGTTCAGCAAAGTAAAGATATTACCCCACAAATTTATTGATTTGTTATGTTCATTGAAGAAATTGGAGCAACAGCCAATGATGATTCTGTGGACTATTACAAGGTTTACATTTTTGAGAGAAATTATTTACCTCCTGTGAGTATTGTCATGAATTCATTCAGTTTATCTGGAGCTACAGTTGCTTAAAGACAGAAAGAGCCAAAATATGGGCTGAATAAATTGTCTTTAAGATAGATGTCAAGTCTGTGTGAGGGCTTGTCGCTCGATTACAAAAGTCTGTCAATGCAAATGGATTGCTTGTAGGCAATTCAGTAATGACTGAGAGTGTGCTCAGGTGGGAGGTAATAGAGTGTTAAATGAGTGATGCAAAGCTTCACGGGCTCAGCTGAGTAGGGAGCGGCTGCAGTGACTGCTTTAAGCGCTGTCTGACGCACATAGAGTATGTGAGTATCCTCTGTTTTTTAGCATGTGTCAGAGGAACTGAGGGAGCAAGATTCAATTAGTGATGATGCTGCACATGAAACATGCTAAGTGCACCTCTCCAGAGTAGTTATTCACTTAAAGTAAATGTAGTGTGATGATGATTCACTTAAATTTACTTCATCGGTTTTATTCAGCAATAACATCCTCAGTTAATCAAAGTGAAAATGCCCGGCAGAGTAAGAAAGTGCTGAGTGTGATCAGGCTTAAAGACTTGTAACTGTCATTTGTTCCACCTATATTTCTGTTATCAATCATCTGTATAAAAATGGCCTTGAACGAATCAGCACAGTGTGTGTCTCTCTTCAAAGTGCTTGAAACAGTGGTGCTCACTAAAGGATGTAGATTCAAACTGATCACTCCGGCATTTTTTTTTTTCTTTTTTCTTTTCTTGTCCTGTGAACTTACCGTGACAATGTCTGGAACATTGTTTTGCTTATGTGAGCGTAGAAGCTTGAAAACGCATCACTAGTAGCAAAGAAGAGTCTGATCCATGTTGTATTTGTATTCATGAAACTAAAGGAAGTGGATTTCTGTCCTTCATCAGTGTAGCAACCCTAGTGCATGCTTTCAGAAGCATTGCTCCCAGGTGCATGGTTTATAATATAGTGAGCAGATTGTAGCTTGAAGAAGCATTGCTATTTGAAAGTATTTAATTGGGGACTGCATTTCAAGACAGCCAGCCCTGCCGCTGGTTTTATTCTAATTGCCAGCAGCAACGCACTTAATGAAGCGAGTGGTGAAGAGTGTGGGTAAAAGAGTGAGAGTGACCAGGTTTCCAAGGCAACAGCAGCGGTAGCCGAGTAGTGTTTTCATCTTCAGGAAAAAGGGCTACAAGAGAGCAGTGTTTCCCTGCAGTGCTTCTTGCAGCTCTACAATGGATATCTATACAGTCATGGATATATTCTTTGCAGTGTTGCAGAGCTGAGAAATAAATGCAAACCTGTAGGGTAAGGTCTGTACAATTGCCAAGGGGAACATTTTTTTCCTAAATCTCAGCATTAGACTTGTTTAGGCCACTACTGTAGACCGATAGTGCACCAGACCACCAGGGTGAGAGCTTTGAAAGCTATTTGTCTTTGGGTTTTAACAAAGACATGGGATGCAGTCATTTCTATACACCGCTATCTTATAAATATATATCAGTGCAGTTTCTTTGGATTCCAGAAGTGCCTATTTTCACCACAGATGCCCACAATGGATCATCATTACCCCTTCATTACAGTTCCACAAACTGCCAAGAACCCCATGGCCTCGGAAAAGGTTTTTTTTTTTCCATTTCAGCCTTGAGTTGTGTTCAGGTTTGATTATTTTCAAATATTATTAATGAAGAAGTTGTTTGGGGTTTTTTTGGCCAATGGTGTGCATCCATGTGTCATGTGTTTCAAGTAGGCTACATTATGCCCAGCAGGGAAAGAGAGAGGCAGGGAGAGCATAACCAAAGTGTTACATTATTTTAATGGTCAGTAATGGATGCAATAAAGCCAAAAAAAAAAAAAAAAAACACAACAAACTCTCCCTTTGTAAGGTAAATGGAGAGTCTCAATGATTCCAGTGACCAAGTGAATTGGAGTCCTCACTGTAAAAACATTATGATGTAAGATTTTGCATGTAAATAGAACTACCAAGTTCAACGGTTAAATATACTTACAGCCTAAACAAGCCAGGATGCAGCAAATATTGGGGAAAACACAGGTAACAAGAACTTGATACAGGGTAACAATTAAGATCTAAGTCATAACTGCTGGTAAGTAAGTTTATCCTTCATAAAAACTGTGAAAATGAGAAGACTATGTTGCCACTACAGTATATTAAAGTACAACTAATTCTGACACCTTTTTATTAAGTTTCAGTCTGGTTCATTAAATGAACAATTAAATTATTTCAATTTTAGATTTTATTTTTGGTGATGCCTCATGAGCTTATTGATTATGAAAAAGATGTATTTGTAGGCAGGGGATAATTTTGACAACAGTATGTGATACAGCTGCTGATGTATGCTACAGTTTGTATTGAAAACAGGCATTAGTTGAGTCGTCCATTTTTCACAGGTCTCATTTTCAGTGGCTTCTTTTTAAATTAGTTTTAGTGAGGGTTTTCATCATTTCAAAAAGGTTGTCAACAAATATTTTTCATCATGGTTTCTCTTCAAAAGAAATTAATGCTGCAGTGAGGTTCCGGAAAATTAATCTACTTGGAAGGAATTATTGTTGTTAAGGTTGGGTGACTGTATTTACATACTGCAAATATGTTTTGTTATTTTTTTCAGCAAATGAAGCATCATATTTATTGGAGTTAGATGGTCTGTCACACCAGAAACAAGGGTTAAGATTAGGCACATTGCCTCTTGTCAACATTCATGACAGTGATAATTTGGAGAGTTACAAACAAAACGGACAAAGGGACATTTTGCTGGAAGATGAACAGGTTGTCTATGAATATTTTGCTGTTCAATATATCAAACGAATTAAATAAATTTAAAAAACAATATTAAAAGGCATTGTTATTATATTCTTAGACCAGTCATCTAGTCAGCTAGGAAATGCATATATAGTAATAGCAAAATACCTATCCAATGGTTGTAGGAATCAGGGTTGCACTTTTGGCTCTGCTAAACATCATTTGCCTCCCTGTTTTGCCAGTGAACAGAAACCTTGGTTTCTAAATGCTGTTTGAACAAGCAGTAAGTGCTTCTCTTTATCTGAGAAGGAGCGAACTGTGAAGGCAGATGGTCTATTATTATGAGATATTATAGTTTCATGTGCTGTCATGTGTCAGAGCCAGCTGCAATTTGTTTTATTTTCATTATACATGTGACATACTCCAAGAGGAATCGGTAATTATCTAGCCTGGCTTATTTAAGATACGTGCTGTGAGTCAGCTTAAGGTATATTTTGGTTAGTCGTGGATTCATTATAGGAGATGTTTTGCAAAATTCAGCCTGAGATCTGATTTTAACACATGCCTGTATAGGCTTAGTTTCTTTTGGGTTCAAACCTCGCTCCTGATTTTCCTTTTAGATTTGCCTCAATTTGATATTCACACTTTTTTAAACTATGAAACAAGCTTACATAATAAAGCAGATAATGCCACTCTGCCACGGTGTAAAAGGAACATGATCTCTGTAACTGAATTATAAGTCAGGCTGCTCATGAGATATGAATGGAGTTATTGACTCAATTTAACATCTTCAATTTATCATCTTCCCAGCCTCATCTTTATTGCACTGTCAATTACCACATGGTCTAGGGTCTCTCTCTTTCCCTCACAATTGTGGGTGACTCCCCTGAATAGCAAAACACTTCCATGAGTCAAAAAGCAGATAATAACCATAATACTGAGACAGCACATCCCTCAAGTAAGAGGGTATCCAGCAGAACATAGACACATTAATAATTGATAGACAGAAAGCCAGCAGTACACGGCAATTCTGAGAAGGCCAGTGCCTGCCACAGGAGAAATTTCCAGCAGCAAATAGGTCTTGAAGGTGCCAGTTATGTCATCTTTCACTACAACAGTGAAATGAAAATCTAATAGACTAATAAATTACAAAATGGAGCCCCTTACCCTGTGTTAAAATTCAGCAGAGACCAGAAATGCCGTAATACCTCAGTAACAATTTAACCAGTGTTACCAAGATCACAAAATATCTTCGAATGATAGAAAAAAAAAATGAGTTCCCTTGGTCAAACGCCTTTAAAACATAGTTAGTGTAAAAGGTTAAAAGGTAAAAGGTAGTTCGACACACCTGTAACACTGAGTTAGTGATAGATACAGCATTCCCAGTGTATTAGTCAATACGTGGTAGTTCATGGCCAGCCAGTTTTTCTGCTTCCATTATAGCAGGAGCCAGCACTTCATGCATGGCAAGCTAGCTGCCCTACGTGTACCTGTAAGGTTACATGTTATTGATAATATTGGCTTCCCCTCGCTCACTAGGAAGCAGGGCAGGCTAAAATTAGCAGTAGGTTAAGTGTGGCATCAGAACTGATGAAGTCAGGGAAAGTTACTCATGCAAGTTCCCTTTTGCAAGGAGAACATTGGAAAAGAGCCCGAAGACAGACAGCTGTCAAGATTTTCTGACTTTCCTGACTCCTCCATCCCGTGAGACTAAAACAGAAATTCGATTTTAGATTGTCAAATTAAAAGTGCATATGTATGAGTATTCCAAAAGGAATGTAAGTCTGTTTATTAGGTATACCTGTGCAGTTTAATGCAATCCAGAACATTAGTCCTCATATATTGTCAGGCAGGGATTAAGTGCTATTAATAGCTCCATAATTGTAATGAGAGCTCCAGGGCAAATCTTATATGCCTAAATATTCTGTCAGGGTGGAAAGTGCATTAAATGGCCATATTGTTGTTGCCTCCGTGTGCAATGGTCCTCAAAACATTCACAATAAGGGCTCTTTAGAGCCCATCAACTGAATCCCTCTCAAGCGGTTATCTATTAAGACACGGCTCTTGCTTACCTTAACATCAGTTAAGGGGGTGGGAAACCTTTCATCTCTTGGACCATCCAAGTTAAAAACTCATCAAACTGGCCGCAGAGCTGTGCTGTGCTGATGAGTAAACACCCGTCGTACCAAAAAGCATGAAGAGTTATCTCAAATGCAGCATGGTCCATTGGAAGCTTTTCATCCTCCATCTAACAGGGAAAAAAAAAAAAACACACATTGCAATTACGCCCTGCGCCTGCCATAGCATGTTATCTGCAACAGGTGCACCAGGGTGCACAGAAGCTCTTTGTCTGCCACGGGAGCCAGCAAGAGTGGCTGGGTGTTTATATTTCACAGGCCTAGATGGAGGAGATGGTGCTTGATTCCCTACATTTATATTTTCTGTGAGTCAGGGTCTCTCTTAAGGTCTATTTATTCTTTAGTTCAAGGGACCTATGAGTTGGAAGCTGTCCTCCATCACTCTGTCCATTGCCCCCATTTTCCAGCATGCATTACACTCATTGATGTTCGTTCCTCTGCCTCGGTTTGTACTTAGAACTGGCAAGAGCACGAGGCCATGAGCAATACCCATATCCAAGAGCATACATTGCGTTCTCCAGAGACCAGCATATGATGTCCTGTATGCGTGGATGGTTATTCAAATATTTCAAGTCCTGGCAGAGGGTGGATGCATGTTGTGAAAGTAAATATTGTGGCAAACTTACCATGCACAGTTTGACATCATATTTACATTATGACAAGCAAACACTAAATGTGTGTTAACCTCACACACAAAGACAACAAAGGTGAGAAGTAAAGATGATAGCAAACAGGTGAATGTATGGTCAATTGCATCTGCTTACAGATGACTGAATCTCTCGCCAAATTGAATATGAGGGTGGGTTTGGTATATACTTGCTTTATGAATAAAATGAGATATCTTTAACACCTGCAAGATCCAATTAAATGTGATGAGGCATTTTCATAAAGCTGTTTCATGCTCAGAGTCACTTTCTGCCAGTGTTCCCCAAGATAATGTGTGAAAAGAAAGCATATGATTATTGAATACACAGAAATTTTTATATAACAATGTCATACATTGAGTAAAGCCTAAGCCATAATGCTCACTGCCAGCTTTGACTGAGGACGATGTGCCTAATGAGTGTAGATTAACAGGCTTATACAAGGGAGATTGTAGCCTTTTATCTATTTCCAGAAGAGTTAATACCTCCAGTTTTGTTGGCCTGTGCAGTTGCTCAGCAGTCTCAGGGTGCACATAGCAAGCATTTGATCATTGAAATAAATATAATATAGGTACAGTCGACTGTTATGTTACACTGCAGAAAAAGGCAATTAAAAAAAAAGTACTGGCTCTCCAACACTGCAGAATTATTTGTTTCTAGCTCTAACAGAATCTTGGATGTCAGAGGCGGCAACGGCTGTTAATCAGTCCACTGGTTTGGTTCATGCTAAAATATTTCAACAATGTTGAGATTTTGTGTCCGGAACACAAATTAAATCGGTGATCGCCTGAATATGTTTCACTGGCAGGCTGGCTGCTTGTTGATTTTGTTTTGATGAATAAGTGGTGAGTGGATTACTATGCAGTCTGGCTAAGGAATTCCCAATGTGATCTCCCAGGTATTGGTCAGTCAATAAAACTAATATTTTTCAAATAATTTGGCTAATGACAAAATACTCTCAAAATGCAGCACCAGCCAAAAGTATGGACACATTTCCCCATTAATTTGAATGGGAAAGTGTGTCAAAACCTTTCACGGTTAGTGTATATGTCACAGTCATAGTTCCACTTCGCTTTGTGCCGAATTGTAACTATGTTGCAGCACTAATATGCAGACTTATTATGTTAACGGTGCACATATACAGAAAAAAAAAAAAAGAAAGAAAAAAAAAACTGATGTTTGGCCTGCGATACAACCAGTACCATATATAATACAAATACTTGATGATAAAAACGGTGACAGAAATTTTGAAAAAAAGAAAACACAGTCACCACATGTTTCACTTGACTATCAGCATCTCAGATCATGAAAAATGCTTCCTCTGCTCCGCCGCCCCCACAACCCTTTCCAGCTCTCAGCGAGGAGCTACAGAGCAAAGAGAAAGAGTGGCCATCAAAGCTACCCTGTGCACAGGAGTGCCAATCACTAGCCCTGCAGAGTAATGGCAACGTTGCTTACATTCTCATGTTAATGTAGCCACTCACCAATGAAAACACACATGTAACACAAGTGTAAAGTTACTTACACGTGAAGGCAGAGAACACACAGCTCTGTGTCAAGCTAGTGAGTTCCATCTCAGTAAGGCCAGGTTTGGCCTTTGTCTTTGTTGATGGTCACACAAGCGACACCAGAGAATTATTGAGTTTCTCCTTTGTAGGAAGGTGTTGGAAAGGTGTCGTTCATATGGAGTCAGAACAGTCTCATAATGAATGAACTCTAGCGGGGCTTTGTTTCGTAGTTGCATTTCGGACTTCACAAATGTAATTTTGAGGCACAGTTGTAATACAAACTCGCGGAGCGTACGAATTACCGAATGTGCATTCACGAAATGTGTACGTTGAAATTTGAGACTGATCTGACGTTACAGGTCAACGAACGTCACCATTGGCTGATAAAGCTGTCAATCAAATTTAAGTTTCTGATTGGCACTTACAACAGCCAATCAGTTGTGTTTGCTTTCAGCCAATCACATGGAAAGACTTAATCGACCTCAACCTGTCAGTAAAGTTTATCCGCCTATCCCCTCGTTGTAAATCATGCAATGTCACTGAATTAGTTGAGGCGTCTTGCTTGACAAAGATAAACTATGTGACTGTATGTTACATGCCGCCTTTGTGAGACGTGTTGTTTATTGTTGCCATAACGACGACGGTCACCAACGATTGAAGTCTGGAGAAATATAAGGGGCTATATGATTGGCTGAAAGAAAACTCACCTGATTGGCTGATGAATCTGTCAATCAGAAACATACATTTGATTGGCAGTTTGTCAGCCAATGGTGGCGTTGGTTGACCTGCGACGTCACATCAGTCTCAAAATCCAACGTACACATTTCGTGAATGCACATTCAGTTATTCTTATGCTCCGTGAGTTTGTATTACAACTGTGCCTCGAAATTATTAATAATTAGTGAAGTCCGAAATATAACTACGAAGCAAAGCATGTGCATCCGTGAAGAGCCGAGAGTTCATTCATTATGAGACTGTTCTGACTCCGACCTCAGCTCCGATCACTGCACTGTGTCAGCTGACGTGTACGGTGCGTGTGCATTTAAACGGGGAAAGGCCAGGTTACCAACAGGACAGAGCATAGTGGAGGTCAGGCATTGCTTCACTTGCTCAGGACTCCATTAGCCCATTATAAATCATTTACAGAACAGTTTCATGATCTCAACATAATTAACCTTTCTGACACACTGGCTGGCATAGCTTATTCAGGCCACTGCTTTTCGTGCGTTTTACTCAGTAGTTAACATCCTTTTTTTTATTTATTTATTTGGTTGTCCTCTTTTTTTTAAATGAAAGGTGGGTCATTGGGTGCCCTTAAATTCACAGTATTTTGGATGTGGCCTGATCTTGTGATATGCAAAAACCTTAACTATTTTCAAAAAAATACCCCTCTCAAATATTTGAGATATTTCAGTAAATTACATTTTTAACAAAGTTGCAATTTCCTCAAATGGCACAGTGACGTGCACAGAGAATGTAATTCATATGAGAGAGCGTTTACAAAAGAACCACATTAGTAACGAGTGACTCGGTTAGCGTATGTGTAACAGGCCAGAAATTCATCATCCTCATGTAACAGTAGTTCACAGATAATTAAATCATATGTTCAACAATGATTAAGTCAGATGCGATCACAGCTTGTGTGGAAATGATTGAGCATAGTAAAATTGCAGTGTGAACAACCATAGACCTAGTTCCTCTTTCAATGAATGCCCTGAATCATAGTTTATTGTCTATAAAAAATCTCTTCTTTTGAACTTTCATGGAAGGTACTCAAATTAACATCACAAGACAGACTGCCCATCAATGGGCAGTTCATTAGTGATTTAAAGAATTGTTCCTCAACAGCATGCATGTATGGATGGGGGCGACTGAGGCACATTCCCAGGACCTGTGCTCACTGGTCCTGGGACCGTCCCACTTCAAGTCCTGAAAGGAGTCCCTCTCAACATTCTGGAACCTCCTGACTTAGAAATGAAGCTCAGTTCCCCACATGAAAAGAATACTAGACCTGTTTAATGAGCCTTGGTCCTGGAGCAATGCATATTTTGCACAATGTAGCTTCAAGGCTGCAGAAAATCGTATCAAATATCTTACAACCAAAATTTTGTCTAACTCTCAAAATCTATGAATAATAACAGAAAACAAAGAAAACACTGACAACATTCGTTTTTTTTCCCTGCAGTGATTTTATTACAAAGTTCATGAGGACTTACAGTATTACAAGAGAATTTGTCAACATGCGAAAACAGAACAAATAAGAACACAGGAGTTTAACAAACTGGTAAGATAGGACAATCCACTGTTCACAATAAACATAAAAACTGATTAAGTCCTCAGGAGGTGGGAGCCGGTGAATGACTACAGTGCAGGCATAGAACGGCCACATTCACACCGACTCAGCAAAGGTCAATCCAACCAAGGCAAGATGTGCACATCTCAAGAAAACATGTTACAATTTTTATATGCCATCGGCTTTTCTCAGAACTTTTAGAAAGCTTCACTTGTATGTACATAAAACTGTACAAAAACATGGCATCACAAGCATTTTATCCTATATAAATATACCAACAATTAGGATAACAACTAGATTCTCTCTTGCAAAGACATATTTTCAAGGCAATTGTCTTTGTTCTAGATGAACAGTGAAAAAGATGAAATGTTCAGTTAATTTCAGTTCGTCTGGGGAGAGGGCCTTTTGAGTATGAACCAGCACTGACATTTCATTAAGTAAAATAAAGGAAAAAAGAGTAAACAGTTTCTACCAATTATCTTTGGAATTCATGCTAAAATCATAACCTGCCTGACAGCAGACACGGTTGTGGAGATCTATGTACACGACACCACCAAGAGATTTCTTTATTTTTTCACACAACCAGTTCGTGAAGACTCTTTGATCAGTAAGAAAAAAAATCCCTTGCCAATTTCAGCACAGTAATTTGTCCATCTGTCCACATAAATGATCACCATACAATACACACTACAGAGAGGCAAAAGATACTAGTGAATTCAACATTAAATCAATGTTAAGTACAAATTAAACATTATTCAACATACTTCTGGGTGTATTTAGGTGCTTCATGTTGTCCTCTTACTTTGATCAAGAAGAACCGTTCTGTGTTTGAGAGAGAAGTTCATTCAGCATGAGTTCAAAAGAAAGGTCAAACTTGGTGGTATATTGTTCCAGGGGTGAGTCGCAGGAGGTCATTATTGGCTGCAGTGAGAGAGTCCAACTCATCATGGGAGAAAAGGTGGGGTGGGGTGGGGAGGGGGCTCAGCCTTTGTTTTTGTTTAGCAGAGAATTTCAATCAGACTCCTGTCATTCCATTTGGTGCCACATCCAACGATTACGACTTATCTGCTGAGAGCTACCCCTATTTAATTAATGCACTGGTGATCCAAGAGACAAATCTGAAGATACGGTCCAGATTCACTGATGTGATAAAAGTACTCAGGCTGGAATCAGGTTAAGATTTAACCCCGGAGATAAATCTGGATGTGAAGCAGTTGTGAATTGGAATTAAGTCAAAGCATTTAAATAGATAAAGTTATGATCGAGGCTATGTGACATTGGTTTTATCACTCAGTGCTATCTTTCTCACTTGTCATTAATTCCAGGTCAGTGATCTTACCCGCTGCTTTCAGTTCGTGAAGCGGCTATCCACAGCTCTGAGAGGGGTGCTCGGGGGAGCCGTGGGGGTTTAATCACAGTGTATCATGGCTGTTGTTTGAATTTTATTTCAGTCGCTAAATGGCTTTGAAAACGGCATAATGTGCTTTCTCCCCCTCAAGGCAGGATAATCGCCCACCTTATTTAATCATGCCCATGTCCAGTAATTTCCATATGTTTTCAGTTTAATTATTCTAAATGCAGTTTTCAATGGCAGCATGATGAGTTAAGTGCTGATAAAAAATAAAAAAAAATAAAATAAAATACCCCCTATAACTGATTGTAGCTCGGCGGGTGGATTTGCATTATCTGGTGGGTGCCTTGTCCTGAGGGCTGCCCTAGCTCAGGACTCATTACTCACCCTAATTAGGAAATGTCCATTTTAGGCTCTTCCACTCCTTACTCAGAGACACAATCTCACTCTGGAAATACTCTGCAGAGGTGAAAGGTATCTACAAATCGAATCAAATCAATAGCTAAATCAAAGACACTGGCCAGCCCTATGATGGCAAGCTTATAGTGGTCATCATTAGCAGCCAGTTACTAACTAATATATAGTGTCCTTCAGACATATCCTTCAGATTTGCTTGGAAAATCGTTGTAAAGATAAAGGAAGCCCACGGGCATGCTCCATTTTTATTCTCTGTTCAATAGCCAGAAGAGGAAAAATGCCTAATAACTTATTAAGCATGTTGTCCTCAATACAAGGAAAATAATCATCGAGTGGACTTATAGTAAGTGCTGGCTGACTCCTGCTCTCCACACCTATGTTTAGACTGCATTTGAAGATATTAATCACTGATACTTGATCAAATATTCATTTGAAATCCCTAATGTTATTCAGAATAACTCTGGAGATTCCTTCCTAACCCATCTAATTAGTAGATAGTTTCTGAGTGCTTTGTGTGTTGAATTCACCTCTGAAGAAGGATATGTCATTGGCAGCTGATATTTTGGAAAACAGAGACAGTACACTCAACCAAGAGCACTCGCATATAGTTTACTCCAGCTTGATATCACTTTCCAAAAGTACTCCGTCTCTCCAGTGGCTCTTAACACTGAAGGACCTTTTCATGTAAATAACTTGTGCATTTGTCAGACCTACTGAGGACAGCCAGGGAAGAGGACCATGAGATTCAGAGGAAAGCACTGTGAGTTACATGTAAAGTCTGCCTGATTGTCACAATAGAGAAAAGCGCTCTTAACTGATGCGCTGGTGCGACTTCATCAATGGGGTGAGTCGCAAGGTTTTGGAGGAAAAGCCAATCAAAACGTGTCTAGTGAGTACTCCGGTTCGGGTCAATGTGACTCCGGGGTTGCTGTGGCCAAGTCAACCGTTTTCATGATGAACGATAGGTCACAGTGCTGAGCGTCAGTGGAACATAATGTCAGTTCAAATGTTGCCACACAGCTTTCTCCACCAGCGGCGGCGATCTACAGGGAGTGGAAGTAAAGGCCATTCTACTATGATTAGGGGTCGAAGGTGTGTGTGATTGCGGATAAATGCCTTCCACAATATCGAGCTCCATTTCTGGAGATGGTTTCAATCAAGTTTAAACAGCAGCAGCAAAGAAAAGCTTAAATATGCTAAAATTCTGAGGCAATTCTTTTTTTTTTTCAGCTTATGCCAGACAAAAATATATGTAGAACACACCATTCAAAAGTATTTACAGCACTGTACATTAAGTTAGACCATTTCATTTGATTGTTAGTCAAAAGTCTCACCTTTTGATAGGGCCTGACTGGCTGTCTAGTAAATTATATCTAAAATGGCACAAGAGCACTGATCACAACTTTCAAATTCAAGAGATCACTTCACAGAATGGGACTTGGCTAACTACAACAATAATTACTTACTACTAAAGTAGCAATTACCATCTGCACTTCCTTTTGATCTATTTGAATTGCATCCTTCAAGATTTTGTACGAATAAGTCAGTGAGTGCATCCATTAACTTTGTGGATTTCTCAATAAATATGCTAATAAATTAATAATTTAAGGAGGAAATGACAAAAAGTGTTCATGCCAGTGATTGAATGAGTCACAGCCTATTGTTACCTACAAAACGGGCATTGGCTTTAGAGTGTGGACAGCCTGTTTCTCCTTCCCAAATGGGTATAATTTTCCTCATTTCTGCACCAATCACATGATAATTCTCACAGGTAAATTTCTCTTTTTGGAGTGTGGGCAGAGGGGGAGGTGGGTGGGAACTCAGAGGCTACACTCAGGGGCATCTCCTCTAAGGGGCAGTCCTGACTGGCATCATGACTGCTGGAATAGGCACTGCGGGAGGGCGGAAGGCGCGATCGGTGCTCCTCACCACCCAGCCTGACGCTCCCGTTTGCCAGGCGTCCCAGGCTCCCTCTCTCCTGGTAAGGCACGAAGGTGGAGAGTTTCGGGGGGTTCCTGGTCTTGCGTACAGGGGAGGGATGCCCTGGCATCCAGCAGGCATCTGAGTGCCCCAATTCGCTGCACTCTGTTGTACAGTTTCCGGTCATTGCCACATCAGGGAGGGAGCGGATATCTGTGGGCGAGAGAGAAAGCGAAAAGCGCACCATCAGAAAGAGCTGCATAGTGACATAAACATTGGAGCGACATTCAAAAAAGTAAAAAAAAAAAAAAAAAAAAAAAAAAGGCATTAGTGAATAGAAATGGTGTCATCTGAAACACCCCATGAAACCCAGCCCCCTCCTTGAGGTCTTTGCAGCTGTTGCTAAGCAGTGAGCAGCAGTTGCTATGTAGCTGTTGCTATGCACTGTGTAATGAGGGTTACTGTGTGTGTAGTCCACAAGCTGATGTGATACATTCAGGAGATAGCATGCTGTGTCTATGTCATTTAGAAGTATCCAACAGCAGTTTGTTTGGTACATCTGTAATACTGTATATCACCCTATTGCTAACAAGTTCTGCAGCAACACATTGATTTCTGATGGTGAGCTGTGAACAGCGCGATAGATATATGCCGCTATCAAAACAAGGACGCCGGAGGTGGACAAAATACTTCAGTCACACACACTGTAGACATAACCAAAATTTTGTTACAGCGGGAAATGATTTTGTCCCTCTGGGCAAAACCACTGCTGAATGAGTTATTGATTGACAGTGCTGAAATGAGTTCCCTGCCCCTGATTATCACCCATTTTTTGTTCAACTGTTCCTAATTAAATAAATGGGTCTTGACCCAGTGACCTCATTTTAGTGTACAATCTGTGATAGCTCCAAAATAAGTTTTGCTTCAGCTGTCGCTCAAGAGCATCACATGCTTTCTGAAAGTATAACTGCACTCAGGAACTTGTGCATTTGTTTAGCAGCAATGTGCGGCTGGCAAACAACAGGCTTGTTAAGCAGCCCACCTGTTGACAAGCTAAACATACAACTAAGATTAAATGGAAATACCACTCAATTTATCTTTGTTATCCCCTCAGTGTTGGACCAGAGCAGCCAAATCAATGTCTGTGAGGAGAGGAACAGGCGACTAAGACAGGAGAGTGTGTGATGTCCCCGGAATGCAAAGTTTTGATTGCTGTGATAAATGCGTCAGTGGAGTGCCAAAATGTTGCTCACACCGTGAAAGAACACTTCCATCACAGATGCTTTGTCTTGTTTTGTGGCAACTGGACGGTGTGTGAAAACAGAGTAAATGCATTCGTAGGCAGAGTGGAGGGCTCGGCGCTGCATGCTTGACAGATAGATGTTGTTGCATGCGAATGATGCAACCACAAGAGATGACGTATTAGAGGTGGTGGTGAGAGTTCACAGCTAATAGAGGAAATGCCAGCTTGACAGTAAGCCTATGAGACGTACCATCAGTATTGTACTCATGACCACTGGCAAGATAATTATCCCACAAAATGTCAGACCTCTGAGGCTAGAAAAACTGCATCTGGCCCACCAAGGCTTCAAGCAATCAAAAGCCCAAGTGAGACAGCTGTGTGTGTGCATGTGCAACCAATGAATAGAACTTAATGAAACTTATTTGTTCTCATTTCATTTTCTATATTTATGTCTAAGATATTAATTTCTCGCGGATAATCCATAGACAATTGTGCCTGTGTTTATTAGAATTATAATAATTGCATAGCCTGGTCTTTAATCTCATTGTTCCTGTAATCCGACATAGCAAAATGTTTCGGCTTTTTAATACATTTACTTCACAATTGAGCAATGTTCTACCTGACTCATACTAAATTATGTCATTATGGTTAAGTGGAAAACTCTCTCTCTATATACAAGGCCAGCGCTGCCGAACTAAGACTCTTTTCAGATGAATGAACTACATTTTAATGCTTGATTAGGAAAGAAGAAACTGAATTTGGAGCTTTAAGAAAAGACAGGCAACCGAGGCCCGAGTGTGTCTGTGCACACCGCCTGATGCATGAGGAATTTTATTTTCTCAGCTCCGCTAAGAGCGTTGTCTGTATGCATCACTGCAGTGAAATGGACTCTTGCTACAAAAAATGTTCATGGGAAGAGACTTGGGAAGAGGGCTGAGGAGTACACATCGAAGCACAAGCACAGTCGTGTAGGCATCTACTCCAAAAGGATTTCACACTTGATTAAAACCTCTCCACAGCTTCCAGGAGGTTTATGCCACACCAAGCGGCCTCATGTAAAATTAGATCCGCAACTAAAAATCAGTGTATAGGAAAAAAAGATACATTTTCTCAGGTTTTCTAAGACAGGTTTTACTTCACATGTCACAATCAGGAGAATTTTTTTCTTTATAAATTAAAGATCGCCTTTATATGATGGGGTGTGGTGTGACTACATGGATAGCTAACTCGCTGCTAGCCACAAAAATACACAAACGCCTAGTTACAGTTTAATTTGTCTTTGAACTCAGCCTCCTAAAGGAAGTGATAAAAGACCTACAGATTAACACTGATTGCCACATCTTCCCTGACAGTGAGCCTGGCATCTGACTTCAGGTCGACTCTGTTTTGAATAAATATAATTTGGTTTTATTTAATGGAATGCCAGATAAAAGAAAACATGCAACATAAAATGATACCTTGCACTGCTGACAGGAATTAACGCACATACCGAACCGTGCTCATCATCATCATCAAGGGCCAGAAAATCAAGAATGACAGCTAAATACACTGTCATGCTTGCCAGAGTCTTCCATTTTCTTCCACCCGTGCCAAAGAACATATTGCACATCATTAAGAGAAAACATAGATGCTCTAATGCCAGCTATTTTGATAGATCATTACTTTGTCTGTTAGCGTCTCATCTAAATTTGATATGGTTTTATTTATAAAGTAGGTTTGACACGTTGTCTGTTCTTACCAGACAATTTAACAAATGAGAGGTCTACATCCAACTGCAACCTGTCATGATGGCGAAATTGCTTCCACATGCTGCCATTAGTGTTCTGTAGTGCACATAATATAGAGCCACACAGGTCAGCTTAAAGCGATCTTTCAACATGTAATAATAATAAATAGTTTATTGTTGCTACCGCAGCATGTTACGAGAGGCTGTATCGTTTGTGAGAGCACAAGTTTGAACATTTGCTCACACTGACCTTTCTGTCACACTCAAATCCATCTCCACAAAAAAATCAATACTGATAATTATAATTTTGTGTCTGCCTTTTGCCATGGCCATTAGCCATCTGTACCCATGTACATTGAAGCGGAATACTGTACGGTCTGCTCTGCACATTAAAATCACACTGCCACTTTTAGCTGAAACAATTATTGCTTGAATATTTGCTGGACACAATAAAGCAAATGAGTCAGCCAGGAGGTGAAGAAGTAGCCAAAAGCACAATTGGCATTTCCCCTCACCCTTAAACCTGTTTTCTGCTGTAGATATACCTGAAATAAATCTGCTCACAGTCTGGAACAAACCCTTTAGAGTTTATAGTCTTGTATGTCATGGATGGAGAGCCAAGGTGGACAATGGAGAACAGATGGGCAAACCACAGCACTACTATGCCAGTGGCTGGAACAGGCTGACTGGATTTAGAGAGCTTGTGATTTGGTTTTGAAGAGCAGTGACTCAATGACATTTCTTCCTCTCTCACACAGCAGAATTCCTTTCCTCAAGTCTTGGGGATAGATTGCACCTGCAGCTTTTTCCCTTTTATATTGGGTCAGTCCCATATGGTTGCTTGAAGTAATATTATGAAAAAAAAAACAACAACAAACAAACAAACAAACAAAAAAAGACCCAACAACAACAGGACAGTAATTTCCACCTTCCACCACCTTCACTGGTGCATCAGTGACTCACAATGAAGCTTAGCGAAGCTTCTTAGAGCATCTCCAATGCAGTGCCATAACAGTGCAGTTACAGAGCGGGGGTACACACAGAGCTTAACCCCCCGGCTGACAGATACATGTGAGGGGTGGGTTTGCATGCAGCTTGCATCAGTGTGCCAGTGGGAGGTGTTGAGTGTCTGAGGCAGGCTTCCTCATCGTCTGATCCCCTGCCCACGGGCATGGGGGAAGCTGCCTCTTCCTGAGATTTCACACTGCTCCTCTCTGTTTGATTGCAGCCTCTCCCCACCGGCTGCTTTCCAGCATGTGCACCACACTGCTATGATCGATGGTGAACAAATATGAGAGACCCACACCTCATGGAGGGATGACAGGGAAAAACAGCCACTATCGTGTGGGAGCATGTTAGTGATATTAATGGTATATCTGTTGTCCCTTCAAACAGTTTATGTGGTAAATGACTAAAAAGTTCAGAGAAACAAAAGAAATAAGAGGAAATATCCAACCGCTGAGCAGATATTAGTGCCTAGTGCTGGCTATCAGAATAATAACTGTGTGAATGCATTCTGTGGTTGTCATCCTCTGTGAAGAAAAACAAAAGAAAACCATGGTTTTGTATTTCTTTAGCTATGACATGTCAAGTCTTGTTATTCAAGTGCTAAGAACACTTTTTCACAGTAAGCAGAAGCTACCAAAAACAATCCTTTTTTTCCTCTAGAGGTGCATTTTTAAGAGACAAAAACTTGCTACAAGCACACAAACAGTGTTGACACGCACTTTTTCTTGCTTGGTGTAATGGAATACAAACCTTAGACGCACATTATCACATCTTGGGAGCAAAATTACAATGTGTAGGCTTGAAAGCTTTGTCACCTTGCCTTTATACAAAGTGAAATGTGAGATAAAGTTGCAGTTAACCACTTAGTTACAACATTGCGGCATCATTCTGTAGCTAATTGGGATGTCAGTTCATTCCAAGACATTCATTGCGTACATAATCAAATTAACAGTGTCAGTGGCCTTCTAAAACAGTTGTGGTGAATTTACAGCTGCTCAAAAATGGAATTTTAATTACTTTTTTGTGCATCTTTAGTTTGAAGACAAAATGTTGATGCCGTGTACAAGAAATTATGCCAGGATCTTAATTTACCAAAGTTTAAAAGAAATGCATGTGAAAGCCTCCCTCACAGATTTAGTAAGGTCTGAATTCTCAGGTTTTTGAGCGGCCTAGTCTCTTGCTGATGAGTGGATATGTTGGCCAGAGGCCTGTCAGGGAAAGCAGCTGTAGATGGTTCAGTGGGTGATGGTACACCTCCTGTCAGTTCTCTCACCATCCACCATTTTGTCTCAAAGTTCCTGTGTTTGAACACTGCCTTTTGTATCACTGCATTTGACAAAGCCTTAGCACCTGCTGACAGATCACGCTATGCACCAGCTACTCCAATTGAGAAGTTGATATGCGGTGTGATATGTCAACCAATAGTAAGGCTTTGTCAAACTGTGACACACACAAGGCATTTTCCGGATAAAATAGATTCAAAACATTGTTGGAGGGATGTGAGGAAACAGAGCTAAATCAAAGTATAGTTGCTTTTGTAAGTAATATAATCTTTTGCTGACACATAGATGTGTTGTTGAAATGCATGCGTACAGAACAGTTTCATGCTGCTGCCTACAACAATATCTCAGGCTCGCCGGCCAATTACTGACTGGGAATTGCATTCTGAACTTAAACAGCTTAATATTGATTTGCAGTGGCTGCAAATAAAAAAAAAACAAAACACAAACAAACAAACAAACAGAAACATATATTTCACGGGAACATAGGAGATTCAGGTTTATGATTATCATGTGTTCTTGGCAATAACAAACTAATTTCCAGTATTTCCAATAAAGGGAAATTGTATATTTTCTGTTTCTGTTGTCAGACAATGGAATAATTGTTTGAATAGTGAATGAAATGTGGAGCAGTGTGTCGGCTCACAACAACAAGGTCACAGGTTCGGTTCCCGGCCTGGGGCCTTTCTGTGTGGAGTGTTCTCCTCGTGCCTGCGTGGATTCCCTCCCACCATCCAAAGACATCATGTTTGGGTTAACTGCTGACTCTAAATTGTCAGTAGGTGTGAGTGCGAGTCTGTTTCTGTGTGTTGGTTCTGTGATGGACTGGTGACCTGTCCAGGGTGACTCCGCCCTCACCCAGAGTGAGCTGGGATTGGCTGCAGCACACCCCGCAACCCAGAAATGGGTGAGTGAATGAATGAACAACCATTAAGGAAACTCCAAATGAGCCACGTGACATAAGACTGACCAATTCTGAAAGAATGATTACTCAACTCTATCACTCAGTCAGTAACGCTCGTGATTATAGGGCTGGCCTGCATAAAATGGCACCGCAGGGAATGAGCAAAAACATTATTAAAAATCAATAATTACATGATTAATATTTAACACTTGTGAGACTGATAAATTATTATATTTATCCATCAGGCACTCTACAGCATGCCTTGACCACAGACCTATTGTTCAGTTTACCTGATGAAGAAAGGATGCCCACATCATTTTACCTAAATTTTTCATTAGCGCAGTCATCTTGGATAATAAACAGTGTTACTCTATATTCTGCATTCAATCTCATATTCATGCAGAAAGGGCTTTGGGGACTCAGAGAGGAATGTGCATGTCGAGGTTGAAATGCATTAGTTAGACATCAGTGCCTAAATTTAGAAATTTGCATTTGTTCCTTGGGCCAATGCAGGTATTTTATTAATGTTGATAATTAAAATCTTTTCTGTAGGCCACACAACATGGATGTAGAATGGAGTAATATACACACGCTGCTGGTTTGGATTAACACATAATATTAGCATAGTTAGCATACAGTTAAACCACTAGATGTGTCTCATATGATCATATACAGACAGTATACATAGGATATGAATCACTTGTCATATGTCATGAAAATACAATCATAATTTGTACTATTACAGCATGTAATTGGTATAATGAGTGGAATAATGAATTAGTGCATGGAGATTTAGGTTCAGTAGGTTTCAGGTTGACTGTTTTTGTAACTCAATACTAATATTTGCAATGTGATCACCTGCCTGCATAATTACATTTAGCTCCACTTTCCTCCGCCTTCTTCCTCTTTCATTCTCTTACCACTGAAATAGGAAACCATGCATTTCCTTTCTGAAGCACTGCACTTCTGACATTCTGCTTCACACAATGTTTCACCAACGTTCATCTTTAAAATGCAAAAATTTTTGTGAAAACTGTGGTCGGTGGAGCATCAGCTCTCTATGTGGAGTGTAAGGGAAAAAGGCGGGGTGGAGGGGGTGGGGATGCGTTGTTGAAGCCAAGACAGCAGGGACTTACAATGCCACTTCTTTCCATTCACCTGCCGAATCTTTGTTCTCTAGCCAATGGAGGAGACTACCACTCATCAACAGGACAAACTCTGACTTTTCACACTCGGCTGCCTTGCGCTTCGCGGAAAGCTGGCTTGGCAAATCCATCCTGGACAGCTCATTACGGCTGCCTGGTTCTCATCTCGTCTCGAGTGCATAAAAAAGCAATTGGGGAAAACTTTGGGAGGGGGATCTGTTTTTACATTAATAAAGGCTGGTGTATCGACACCATGATGTCGAGAAAATGTGCAGTCCAAACTTAGAAACTCTTCCGTAAAATGGGAAGCTTTTTTCCGGGCCTGGGGCCTTTCTGTGCCTGCGGGGTCTTCCTCCGGGTACTCCAGTTATCTCCCACCGTCCAAAGGCATCATGTTTGGGTTAATTGGTGACTCTAAATTGAGTGTGCGTGTGAGTGGTTGTTGGTCTCTGTCTGTCTCTGTGTGTTGGCCCTGTGATGGAAATGGACAAGCGGCAGAGGATGAATGAATTAATACATTGGGTGCCTTTAGCTGCGCCAAGCTAAGCCATAAATTGCCAGAAATACACCACCAAGAATAGAAACACTACTGTTATACAATATTAAAAGACTGTTCTCTGCTTCCCCTCAAGAGGCACCAGCCACAGATAGTTGTGTTAGCCCCCTCTCTGAAAGTCTCTACTGACCAGCTGAACCCCAACTTCACTTATATTTTCAACAGATCTCCAGAGCTGTGCTAAGTCCCCTCCTGTTTGAAAGGCTCCACTCTCATCCCAGTTCCCAAGAAATCTTCCATCAGAGGACTCAGTGACTGCGGCCCGGCTTCCCTGTCATCCACGGTCTTTGAGAGCCTAGTAGCCACCTGAAGGAACTCACAAGACCCCCTGCTAGACATCCTGCTGTTTACCTACAAATAGGTCAGAGGATGTTGCAGTCAACTTTGGACAGCCCAACATCCTGCAACACCTCGCCTCCCTAGGGACATATGCAAGGATTCTCTTTGTGGACTTCAGCTTGCCATTCATCCTCCTCTGCAAACTTATCCAGCTCACTGTGCCACTCTCCAACTGCCAAGGGATCACTAGCTTCCTGACAGACCAGAAGCAGCAGGTGAGGCTGGGGAAAATCACACTCAACACCCCCCCACCCCACCCCACCCCAGGATGTGTGCTCTCCCCATTGCCCTTCTCACGATACACAAACAACTGCACCTCAGGAGACCCATCTGTTAAACTCCTGAAAATTGTGGACGACACAACAGTCATCAGCATCTTGCGAGACAGTGATGAGTCTGCACAGGGACAGGGCCTGGAGCAGCTGGCGGTCCATGGACACAACAACCTGGAGCTGAACATTTGAAGAGAAATTGCAGACCTCGAACAGACCGCTGTCCACTGCTGCCACTCATGTTTAACAGCGCTGTGTCGTCTGTGGAAACATTCACATTTCCAAAAATCTACAATCTCCCAGAACCTGAAACAGCAAACCAACCCAGTCATCAAAACGACCCGGGAAAAGTTGTGCATCCTGCACCAGTTTGACCTGCCTGAAGAGTTGCTGATCCTGCGCGACGCAGCAGGGATTGAGTCAGTTCTCCTCACATCCATTACTGTCTTGGCCACTAAAAAAGACAGGCACAAGCAACAATGGACAGTCAGGGCTGCAGAAAAGATCATTAGTGCCAATCTGTCCACAGCCTTGGACTTCACTGAAGTCCCATCACACCTCAGGCACAAAATGCTCTAAGTTCTGCCTCTGGTAGGTGCTATAAAACACTGCATACACACAGACACAAAAAAAAGAAAGATTAACAACAGTTTCTTCGTCCTCGTAAAAAAACAAAACAAAAAAAAACACTGCAGTAACAGTGTGACGCTAAAACAGCCACTTACCTACGAATGACATTTATATTTAAGTTTAAGCAGTTATGCAAGAACAATACTTTTTGAAAACGTACCTACATTTATATTCTGTTCACAGAAATGCATACATGCACATACTGTACATAACCACCCACTGTATGCATAAGTGACTTATTATACTACCCACTCAATATTCATTTCAGCACTCCTGGCACTTTCCCACAGCATTGTTTCCAACTTGTTTACTTGTATATAGCCATATGCTGTGTCAATTGCTGTTGCCTCAAATTCCTAACTGGATTGCACTTTATTTATCTTTCCTCAGCTTGGTTATCCTTGATTTTACTGTATGTCCATGTACATCTCCTTGGACATTGTTTCTATGTAGAGGCAAAATCTAGAGCCACTAGAAAGTGAACTGTAATTTCTTCTATATACAACTTGGCCAACAAAGCCTCTCTTTCTATTCAGCATTGGATGTAATTGAAAAAAGAAAAGAAGAATAAAACCCTGTGGTGCGGGGTCGTAACTGGACACTCAATAGATAGATTTTTTTCTTTACTTCCAGCAATTAAGTTTGACTCCACTACAGATTCAACACGTGAAAAAAAGAAGAGAAGACAGGGGATTTATCAATTTGAAACAAACTTGTTAGAAAATGTAAGGAATACCTATCTAGCTGAGCAACTTGACTAACAATGCACTGAGTAGCTCTGAGTGGATGTATATGTCAATATTGCCGCCGAGGACTGATTCTGACTTTTAGCCAATAAAAAAACATGCTTTGTTTTTTCCTTAACAACTTGTGACAGTCCTGAGATTGGAAGTGAAGATGGATGGAGCTGAGAAAAATTAACAGCAGAAATACACGCCCAAACCTCCTCTCTGCGGCTTGCCTGAATGTCTCTCTCTTGGTCCCTGTCTTTAATACTTTCTTCCCACTTTAGGCTTTAACATCTGTGCTGTTTGGCCCTTTCTTCCCCTGCGGCCTCATATGAGCAGGTAGTGAATGTTTTCTTCAGTAAGAGCGGAGGAGGAAACAGGTGGTCCTATTGTCAATGTCTGTTGCATATAAGCTGCTAATATCCTCTGAAAACCGAATTTTCCGAGAAACACTTTCAGTAATGGACTTTTCCATTCAGGCCGTAATAGGTTACTGCTTTTATCTTTATCTGTTGCTCACATATTAGCCTGCCTCCATTTAACCAACTTCAAAATTGTTTAAATAGAAAATTATTCTTCTTAAGTTTAGACACCCGTTGAGAGATAAATTAAATTACATAAAATCCGCACACTGGACATCACTGGGTAAAGTATAAAACTAACTAATAACTGATTGCAAAATCAATGTCTCTTTTACATGTGGTCTACATCTCTTACTATCAAAGAAGGAATTACTCTTAGGGTTTCCCCAGTAGAGTTAATTCCACTGTACCACTTTCATGCTCACTATATGTCACTCATTGATCTTATTGACATGTAGAACGGATGTTTTCCATGATCTGTTTGTTGTTCTTCCTCCCCTTTCGATCAGGATCTTATCTCTTTGCTAATTCTACCTTTGATCCCCACAGTTTGCGAGTGAGACGTGGTTAACTTGGGAGACGTAACATTAGCTGCTCATTAGCCTACACCTGTGTAGACATCTGAAGATAAAAGAGAAATATTAAACACATTTCTCTGCGTCTCTGTAGTGACATAGTCAGAGTTCCTTCATATTTTGTGGGCTACCCTGCCTTGCCTTTGGCCATTATCATATAATTAAACATTATATGCTCAAACCAAAAGCTAAGTGGTCAGTCTCAGATTGATATCAGAGTACTTAGTAGTCTGGATGTATTCCAGACAAAACACATTTATAAGGACTAGTGGTATAAAGTGAACAAATTTAATATACATAGATTTAAATACCACACTCATAGGAAGTGCACAATTTCCATGCCAAATATGGACAACATCATTTCACAAAATTTTATCGAGAGAATCATGTAAGCGGGCCAAATAGCTTGTAAGTAATTTTCTCTAGGAAAGCCAGCACACCAACACAGGCTGCAATACTCTGAACAATACAGCTATCGGGAGCAGGAAAATTCATTTTCAACAAATTTTCAACATGATGAATTATGAAAACTGTCTTTTGTGTAGCAGGGACAGACAACAGAAAGGGTTTGATTAGGGGGAGGGGGGAATATTACATGGAATCAAGAACATGACTGTCTATATATAATTACTATATATATATATCATTATGGCAAATTCCGGCCTTTAAATGTCAGCTTAAGGAGAAAAGCAAAACACAGAAAGCAACAAGGGGTCATCATCTTGGCTTCTGAGGCCAGCATGGTTCCGACCTCCCCTGTTGTTCCTGAGCAATTCATTGCTTTCAGCTGCTTGTGTTTGATGGCTTCTGTGAGCTTTGGCATGGTGAAGAAGGGTCAACAATCATGTTGTTTGAAGCTGTCGAAAGCCTGCGACTGAAATAATCAGTGAACACAATAACACCGTTGACCTGGTATTTGCTAAGATGTGGTAATAAATGGGGGTTGGGTTGTGGGCAGGAGCATTTGGGCATGTCTGGGATGTCACGTGTTTTGGATAATTGAATCAGGGCTACACCTGCACTTTAGTGCTGTCTTGTGTATTAAAGGGGCATAAAAATGTAATATAAATGTTTTATCACTTTAAAATATCATCAATGGATGGTACATACACTGCATTATGAGATAATAAAATTAAAATTTAATGAAATGATGGGTAAATGGGTCATGGACACTTTGAACAGTCGTCTGGGTCTGTCTACACCCGGAATGTGTATGGTTAAAGCTTGGCATAAACATAGAGAATATATTTTAATAAATTGGGTACATTTACTGTGATTTTGTGCCATTTAAATGTGGTTAGAGTTGAGCTAAATCAGGGCAGCACAAGGGAGCCACAGTAATACCGACAACAAAGCGTAAAAACAAGAGATGAGAAAAAACAAAACAACAGATAAAGCAAATGCACAACAAGAGTAAACATTGCTGTCACTTTTTTTTTTTAAGGCAATGACTGCTCTTGCCATCTGCTTTTTCGGTGCCTGTGGTGGCCACATGTTTGATGGGTACCTCATCTCGGGGCTAGATATAGTTTCAAAGTAGACATTTCATCAAGATGAGTGACAAGTGTTTGGGCCTTGCAACCCGACTGTCTGAGATGGAGCCACTCAAAGGTACTGTAAAAAAAAAACAACAACAACAACAACAACAAAAATAATAATCATATAACTGGAAAGAATGAATAATTGACCTCTGTTAGTGCTCAAGGAATGGCATGATGATTGCCCATGTCTCAGAGTTGTCATTTGGAACTAACGGAAATTGATAACAATTTCACAATGAAGTCAAGTATGCACTCTAATTAGAGCAGAAATTCATGGTGGAAACAAGCTTCATAATCATGCAATATTCTGTCAGAATTATTCTACTTTTGGCTTGAGAACAAGGGCTCTTCAGGGATGCCTCACATCAGAAAATGAGTTTTAAAGTCAGTTTTGAAATGCAGAAATTTCCAGAACTGGGGAAATAATCACTCAGATGTGATATTGATCAAAACCCCTGTCACAGCAAAAATATGTAGATGAGTTTATGTAACAGGGAAATAAAATGTTAGCTGTATCCTTTAAAATGAATAACATTGAAACATGCTTGGCCATGAGTGAGACTAGTAATTTTTACTTCGCTTAGGGCATGCAGGATATTGATTGAGTGAAGTTAACACAAAACTGAAAATAAAAAATGGATCCTGTCACATAGACGAAATTACAATTTGTAATCAAACAAACAAGTAAACAGACGAAAAAAGCACTGTTGCGCTTAACTCAGAGAGGATACTTTCAGTTTTGCAGTATGCAGTCCTCACTGAGTTTGTAAGGTCCTCTAACTGCAGTGAATCCTCAACTGACTCTGAGAAAGCCTTAAAGCTAGAGCGGCTTCATTCCTCTGTGACTCACTGGAAATAAGGAAATGCATGTCAGACCCATACAGTACAATTCCAGTCCCTCAAGTGCCATCCATCATTGAAGGGCAGAACACTAGTTAGAGGGAGGTTCAGCAGCTCTCGGTCCCCATCACACCATGATGGAGGGATGACCCCCGGGGCCTTTCTCTGATGCCGGCTTGAGCTGCCCAACCAAGTGGGGTTGAAGTGGATCTGGCCCCTAGCCAGCACCACCTCCTCCCCGATGCACATTACTCTACCTGCTCTGCGAGTCACATGCAGAGTCAGACTGGGTAAGGCCCACCGAGAGCAGCAGAGCAGTGCTACTGCTTTCTATTTCCGCCTCCATAATTATCCTTAAAGATTCAAGTCGAGATCCCATGGACCTGCCAGCGGACATCGTTAAAGGAGTGTCTTTTATAGCCACGAGTGACACCGGGGTAATTATGAAATTTTTCTCCGTGTGTCTTTATATACTTGTACTCTCAAGTCCGTGTTTCATACATTACCACCTCCAAACCTGCTGCTTCAGCATGCTGTTGCCCAGATTCGATGGCATGGCAGGAGTGGGCAGTGTGCTATCCAATATTTGCCTAAGTACAGAGAGCCATCCACTTTTGTTGGAGTAATTCATGGGCACATCTAAAGCTTAGGGACACTGGCTTAGGCATACTGGCTCACTCATTCATTTTACAAGCTTAGTACTAAAACCAGAAATTGTGGCAGCAATGGCGTTAAAAGCACTATTTATGGAACCTAATGTGTGCTTATATGTGTGTACTTTTTTTTCCCTGTGCATAATTCAAAGCACTCATCTGGGTTTTCATCCATGTTATACACATGCAGATAGGGGATGAGTACATTGTGTTGACCTCAGTTAGAATATGAGGACTGGGAATATTTCCCCAGAAAATGTTCTGGATCTTTTATGATTTCTGCCTCCTTCTTTTTAATTATTCAGACAACATTTAAAGACTTCTCTATTTTCTATAACATACATAGGACATTATGTTTACATTTAATGTGACACTAGAAAAAAAAATTAAGACTGTAAGTGCTGAAGGCCAAATAAATTTCAGGTCCTGAAAAAAATAACATGCTTTTGTCACTATAGTCCTTCAGTCAGCTGGACATAATGATGAAACTACAGAGAAATCACTTGTATGTGTCAAGGAAGGTAATCTGAGATTGAATGCAAGGGGTAGATTTATTGAGATAATGGGACTTCTATTCTGGTTCCATCTAAATTTCACATGTAGCTGCAATCACTCAACACAGTAAGAAGTCAGTCTACTCTAAAAGACAATAAACCAATTCCATACTTTGCTGCAGTTAATGGTTTGAGCTCTGTCATCGTGTCTTTTCTTTCACACAGCCCTGTTCAAAGGTCTGGCCTATCTCAAGTCATTTGACAAACACTGTAATGTGTGCAGCTTGGGTTGAGTGTGTAGGCCATATTTTCAGTGATCACAGAAGCGAAAGCACATTTTCAGATTCAAATTGGGCAAAGGGGAATCAAGACACATTCAAAACTCTGACGAGTTGACACATTGGGATTCATCTGAATTGTCCCATGAAGTCATTGCCACAGCAGACTATTGTCCGCGCTGTGACAGGCTAATCCAGGTTGGAGAGTTTAATTCTGCTCCAGTTAGGGCCATTTCAGTGACCTATTTCCTCCAAATAAAATTACAAAGAATTTTGGGGGCGATGTGGGGGGCAGGTGGGGCTGAGGGTAACAAATAGCAGGGGCTGATGTGAGCAGAGCACAAAGCATGTGCTAGAATGAGCTCCGGATTATAGGCATATTACTCATGACAATTTGCCTCAGGGGACTACAAGTAAGGACTTTTACTATAAAAGTCTCCTGTCCCTTTTCTGGTGGCAACAGTTCCTGCAGTGGCTGGAAAGGTGTGCTACTACAACTGGAACGGTCTACTCCCCTCTGACAAGGCACAATGACATCTGCTTTAGGCAGTGTTTGGCAAATTACTTTAAAAAAGTAATTACTTACAGCGACTAGTTACTTCTCGGCAAAAGTAACTGAATTAGTTACTCAGTTACAAATTATAAAGGCAACTAGTTACTAGTTGCGGAAATTAACTATTGCATTACTTTCAAGTAAATTTTTAAATGCTCAGATGTGTCTGAATGTGGAGCCACCTCCACCCCTCTTTAATGGAACTTAAAATACATGTGCATGTTAAATTAGAAGATGTTTGAGTACGTTTGAATTACTTGACACCGACGTGGAGAGGCTCTTTTATCCAGAGCATAATGTGCACCTCACCGTTCCTTTCGTTCCTTTAATTTCTTAGAGGGAAAAGTAATGGCTATGCTTCCATCCACTTTTGCATTATTTGTGCTCACCACTTCTGTTTCTCGTTGACTGACTTACTTGTGTCGGTTGTTGTGTGTCCGACTATGTGTGCTTAGAGAGTTAGTTGGTCAGACAGAGTAATCAATAAGATTACTTGTTACTGAAAAAAGTTAAGCCGTTGGTGACACTGTTTATTTATAACACCGTTATTCCCATCACTGGCTTTGTATCAGTTCACTATATTGGTGTCCGGGGCAGGGGCCAAATCAGACACTCATTGGACAAACAATATTCTGCCCTCAAATCTGAAACAAGTCTCTCCACATTTTCTTCGTTAAAATGTCCCTTGTGCTCTGTAAACGCGATCCGAATATTCACAGAAACACGTGTCGCTACAGCAGCAATGGCTACAATGGTGGTATCCTGTCTGATATTGATATGGCAAGCCCTGAAAGCAGAGGAAAATCCCTGACAGGAGTTCAAAAGGAACAAATATACGGCGGGACATGCATCATCTGAGAGATCTAAGGGAGGAAAATCAGACAGCATTACTAAGGAACTGCATTATCATGCAAACAGCATTCACACCATTTTATCTCACCCTTCTCAATAGCCCATATGGCAGAGAGTCCGTACAGAGGAAGACACAGGGAGACCTCACACTGGGCAACTGGCCACATCAAAATTCCTCCATCTGTGGTCAGCATGCATGTGTGTGTGTGTGTGTGTGTGTGTGTGTGTGTGCAGGTACCTGTCTTCAATCCACCTGTGTCCTGTTGGTGCTAGCCTCTGTATCACAGCCAAGATGCCTAACCAGTGATCCCCAGAAGAGTGATTATTATCTTGGTTGGACTGGACATGACGGGATTGCCGGTCAAACTTGTGTCCCAAGAAAAGAGAGGGGGGCTATCATGAGTCCCAGATGACTCATACTCTATGCTCTGGGGCAGCAGGAGGTTAAACAATTTGTGCGTGCTGGGACTTGAAATACGCTGGCTTCTGGCTTGAACCAATGCAGTAGGTTAAAAAAAATAATAAGAATAAAATAAGATGTTTTTTTTCTTCTGATTGTCTTCAGAAATATGAGACAATCAGATGATTGTGTGTTAGGAAATATAATTGATAAGAGACTGAAACAAAATCAAACAAAGTACACTCGGGGATTAGTGATAATTCAATTGGACTCATCAGCTTGTGTAACTGATATATGAATAATAGATCTTCAGACTCAATGCCTTCTACCCTTCTGCCCTGAATGGTAGGATTATACCTGCAGCCTAAGAGGAAGACCTGCAGACAGTACTGCACAGCTGTGAAAACACTGCAAATGCTTGTATGTGGGTGCCTTTTTCATATATAGTCAGAATTCTCTCATACACAAAACGTCTCAACAGTGGTAAGAGAGACGTCATAGAGTCTACCATGTCTGAAGTTAGTGTATTAATTATTACAGTGTGCAATTCTTCAGCATCTATTTTTGTTTTTATCAGACAAAAATTGTATTCTAATTTTAGTTGTATAATTATTTGCATGATGCATCATCATCACTATTTTGTTGCCCCCGCCTACATGAACCAGTAACAAACTCTGTAAATGACTTTGACATGACCAATGTTGGGCAGCACGGCGGCGTACTGGTTAGCGCTGTCGCCCTACAGTTAGAAGGCGTGGGTTCAGCTCCCGGCCTGGGGCCTTTCTGTGTGGAGTTTGCGTGTTCTCCGTTGCTCCGGCTACCCCGGTTTTCCTCACGCCATCCAAAGACATCACGTTTGGGTTAATTGGTGACTGTAAATTGTCTGTGGGTCTGAGTGTGACTGGTTGTTGGTCTGTGTCTGTCTCCGACCTGTCCAGGGTGAACCCTGCCCTCATCCAGAGTGAGCTGGGATTGGCTGCAGCACCCCCCGCGACCAGGAAACGGCATAGCGGTAGAAGATGGATGGATGGATGGATGACCACTGTTCCAAATCTGATCAGTAGTATCTGAGAGATGGACAGATGGGGCAAACCAGCCTTCATCTGATTTCACTGTTGAGGACGAATCACGCATCTTGACAGCAACCAGACATACAAGATAAGCAGTTTTTGTGCTGTCTACAGCAATCAATTCAAAGAGAATCACAGAGCTCAGTGATTATGATGAGAGTCTATTAAAGTAAAATAGCACCATAATCAAAATGATTTAGATGCAACACACACTAGTGTGAACACATACAAGCATGCATGCAATTGTGCACACAGACGTACACATGTGCATATGATGGATAAACATTTATGATGAGATTACCCCACAGTGGAGCAATGTGCATGCTATATGTGTGAACAATGAAATGGAGTGCACTCTAACACAGCCTGAAGATAAGAATTAGAAAAAAGTGGGAGAGGGGAGCAGCTGCTCAGGCACACGAAAAAAGGAACTCCAGAAATTAATTGCTGCAGATGAGACAGCATACATTTCATATATCAGAAATTTTATTACTGTAGTTTGGAACTTCTCTTAATTCCAAAGCCAAGCACCACAAGGGAGTATGTTGATGTCTACTTCATTGAGCCAGAAAGGCTGTTAGAGACCACACAGACTCTCTTTCCACTTTGCCACCCAGTGTAATAAACCAATGTCATGATTCTTCAGTCTGAAACTCCCCAAAAAGCAGAAAACACAGAACAAAGAAAAATGAAAATTACAGCTAATGTCGTTTCATTATTAGTCATATACGATATGCTATATACATACCAACTCTTAGCACTGATATACTCAATATTTGCATGTCTTGGAAAAATAAATTGCACAGACTGAGGTGAATCTGCTCTGGGACATCCATCGAGCCCAGACTTCTGCAGCTGACCCAGTTCCAGTCGAGTACAGTTAAGGTCTGACTGATTCCTTAATTTACCCCAAAATGGCTGATGAACTATACATTACTCTCCACAGTAGATGGCTGACATTCTCAAAATGTAGATTTGGTGCTGCCAAAGTTCAAATTGTATAACAAAACACATCGATGTCGATATTTCCAGGGCCAAGTGATGCAAAGGCTGACAGTGTGGGATACATACAGTGCGTTTTATCCAACTTAAATGGAATGACACATCATGCTCACCTCCCCATTTTTTGCCTGTCACTCATCTCCACTGCAATGAATAAAACTCAGCACCAGTACAACCTGTCACTCTGTCACTCAATTGCTTAAAAAAAAATAAAAAAAATAAAAAATCACGTCACTATTGAGGTGGAGCTGGGGAGGAATTCCTCCGTCTGGTTTGATTTTTCTGTCTAATCCTTCATTTTATGTGGGCTCTCAGTTATCTCCCTGAAGTGGGAATCACATTTTAATTAGGTCTATCTTCAGTTAGCGGTTCATCTTTGCATCTTCCTGTCCTCTGAGCTCATCCTATGGGTTTAGTTCACTTGTCAGAGACACTCAGTCCCCGCTCCCTGTCACAGTCTAACATCTCCCCCATCTTGTGCCATCTTTTCATTCTTTAACTGCTCCATCTCCACTCCCAATCCTGTGTTCTTGCTGCTGACAACAAAGAGCACCCTGTGTAACAAAAACCTTGTGTTCTGCAGATGTGAAAAACACAATAAATAGATACAACAAAAAAACAAAAAACAAAAACAAAACAAAAAAATGCATATTTTATAGACCGTAGTGAGCAAATGAAAAAAAAAAAAAATACTGTTGGCTCTTGGGCTAAAAACAGCTATCCTTCATATGGGCCAATAAAAACTTTATCATTCAGGTATTAAATGAAATGTTAAGCTATTTCTGACCTTTACAAGGCCATAGGGAACAGCAATATTGGCAAGACTTCTACACAAAAACAAAACCTCTTGTCCTTGGACTACAGTGTAAATAATTGACATGAACTAATAAACAAAAAACATTTGCTATGGAGATAAATAAGCAAGCTAATGAGATCCAACACCATTACTGACTAAATGGGCAATGTATCACAATGAAAGACGCTACACTAAGTACAACTTTGTCAGCTTCTGTTTTTGTATGATAGTGACACATTTTAGGGTTGGTTCTGTGAGATTTTCCAACCGGGAGTGCTTGAGAAGGGGCAGCACGTCATAGTGGTTAGCACTGTTGCCCCACAATAAGAAGGCCGCAGGTTTGGTTCCCGGCCTGGAGCCTTTCTGTGCAGAGTTCGCATGTTCTCCCTGTGCTTGCGGTTTCCTCCCATCACTCAAAGACAACATGTTTGGGTTAACTGGTGACTCTAAATTGTCCATAGGTCTGAGTGTGAGTGGTTGTTGGTTTCTGTCTGTCTTGGTGTGTTGGCCCTGTGATGGACTGGTGACCTGTCTGGAGTGTCCTCACCCAATGTGAGCTGAGATTTGGCTCCAGCACTCCCCACAACCCGGGAACGGTAGAAGACAAATGAATGAATGAGTGCTTGAGACTAAAATGTTAGCTCTTAGCTGAAAAAATAATATCCACAAATGTGTCAGCAGTTTGAATGCACAGTTCCATTGACAAAATGCACATCTGTGTACTTTTCACTTTGACAAAGAAACTATCCGAGCAAGTCCTTGGCGACACACGCCCCATTTTGTACAGGGCAGTAAAAGCCTTATTACTCACCTCTAATACCTCTGTGTCCCATGCACAAAAGGCAAAGATAAAACACACTTTATTACAACAGCCTCATGATCTAAAAATATGAGAAAAAAAAAGAAAAGTAAGATGCTGAACGGGAGCAACAAGAGATCATTCCATAAGAACCCAAAGAGCAGTGCAATGCAAAAATACTACAATGAATAAAAATGCACCATGTATCAGTTATCATAGTGTGTTGCAAGATAGCTAATGATTTGTGTTTGGCAGCTTAAGGCAGCACAGTTGTTGGCAGTTGCATTGCAGGTACAGCATTGGCTGGGATTTTCTTTTTTTTTTCTAATATAGACCTGTGCTGTGATAAACAACGGTCACCCTGTGGATTGATTCCTGGACCTAGAAATTATGGCTCATGCACACCTAAGCTGCAGTGCAACTTTGGTCCAATACAAGGCAAAAAAAAAATAAAAAATAAAAAATGCTCAGAGTAAACATTGTGTTGTCTGCACAGATGTCATGGTTCGGATTTATTTAGAGGGCAAATGCTCCATTAGTTGGGCTTTTTAATTAGCACACTTGTGAAAGAGGGTCATTAAGGATGTCTGACAGAGGACCTGCTGATGAGGAGGATGGAAACACTGCTAACTCCAGCCCTGATATCACACACACACCTACACACATGCCCACGCAAAACACCTACACAAACACAGACCTGCTTAAAAACCAATACCACTTCACCAAGTCATCGACAAACACAACAAGTCAGCGTCACGGGTGCCACAACATTTCCACTGTAAAATGACCACAGAGCACAAACAAATCCCCCAGAAATGTGTCTGTTGGCAACAACACCACGACTACTAAAGGCATTTACATTTAAATACATATTCATAGAGAGTCAGACAGAACGGAAAGGATTGTCACTGTACCATTTTCAGGGTGTTCGGTCTCCCCAATGCTGCCATCTGGAGTGGTTCTCTCGTAGTGGTCCTCAGGCAGGGTCAGGGGTCCGATGCGAGGACCAGACGATGACTTGCTGCTGGGAGTCTCTGACTCCTCCAAACCGCTGTCATAGTAGCTGTGCTGAGAGGCATCCTGCAGGTCTTGCACAGGGTTGGTGGTCGAGAAGGTCACTCGCCGATGGGGATGCTAAAAAACAGACAGCAAATGAATTTTTTCAGAACAAAGAAAATATTTCTAAGCTTCAGTTTCTTACTTTTTTCTTGATGTCACCATTACAGCTCAACAGTCTTCTATTCAAGATTACTGTCTGAATTTTGCTGCTCTCCTAAAGTTCGCTATTCAAAAGTCAGAAAATAGCATTAAATATGAAACACTTTTAAATATTAAACAGCCTTTTGTACTATTATTATTCCAGATATTATATATGGTAGAAACATATGAACAAAGTGAATAAGTAAATTATAAACATTTGAAATGAATTGAGTCAAAACTACACACTGTAAAAATATCTCTTAATAAGGGGCTAGTTTTCAAGTTATCTCTGGGTGACAATCCGGTATAAGCAGAGACTGATTAACATCTATCTGTATATAGTTATATATAGTTATTATAGCGATAAATAAGAGGATGAGATGTATGCATACAAACTTGTGTTTAATAATACGTCTACAAATATCATATGTATATTTTAGTGAGAATGATGACATGTTGCCACTGTATGTGCCATGAACAGGTGCCGATCCACAGTGCGGGAAGGAAACATGTATATTAATGTTGTCAGTTTTCCTTCTTATTAAGGGTGCCAGATGGAAGTGACACAGACATCATGTTAAAAAATAACAGTGGAGGGTGGCTGTAGATCGTAACATCAATATTTACACTCAGTACATTTACTCAGGTAGGGTAAGACTCTGTGTGTAGTCGATGTATAAAGACATTCCAAAGCCTTCATGTGGACTTGAGGGCAAACACTATTGGAGGCACTTAGAGATGTCGAGAACGAGAATCCAGAGAGCGCTATTACTGATGTTACTGTCATTATTAGTCAGTCAAAAGTGTCATTTTCTAAATCTTCCACTGCCAAATAAATTCTGATGACAATGACTGGTACACTAATCAGTAGCCCCAGTGAGCTACTTCCTATCTCCATATTTTAGCTTTTGATGTTTAACCTAGCAGAAAGTTAGACGATATTTTTGCACTTTAACTAAAAGCTGCTCCCAAGGAGATCTAAATAAGACTAGTAAAAAGAAAGACGAGAACTGGAAATGTATTTTGTGACATTCACAGTTTTGCCAGCCTTAGAATAAATTATTGGATCTGCTCCCGTTGTTATACACTGATGAGATTTGATGAAAGATTGGGCGATTAAATGAATGAATAAAAAATACTGATGAGATCCTGAATCTGATATTTTGAGGGGAACAGAGTGGCATTGTAATAAATCATTCGAGTTCACACCCTTTATCAAATTGAATGGCTTGTAAATACAGTTAGGAGACCATTAAATTTCCTCTTCCAAAGATCAGTTTACTAATGGCTACTTACCACCGATCCACAACAGAAAGATGACTCCTTACAGTGTGCATGCAATTGCACTCTTCCCCCAACCCCCACACATGAGCACCTCTTGTAAAAGTCAGGAAAGCACTGATACAGCAGAACAGGGCAGTATCTGCTGCACGAGTCAGTTCTGATCGATACCAGGGGACTGTGCTTTCTAGCATTCGACCACTTTTCTGGCAAACAAATCCATGCCAGCAATAATTCAAACCATCAGCCTTTTAGTACGTACACACCAGATACTGAGAAATGCTTTTAGAGCTTAGGCAAAAGCTATCAAAGCTATGTTGTTAATACTATTAGTGGGCTTCAAAATGTTCCCAGAAACCTGTCCCGCTCCCCATCACTGCAGTCATATTTTTCTAACTGCACAGGTGCATTTCTTGGTCTCTCATCTAAATAATGATTACTTGAAGTCTGGGGTCCATCATGCTTTTTTTTTTTTTTTTTTTTCCCCCTCAGTACTGCCTCTGCATCATCACATCAATAAGTCATACAGCGCACACTGTCCCCAAATGGTCTTGGACTTGATTCTGACTCTGATACCTGTTATTTGTAACAGAACTTTGGGTGCATTTTCAACCACAAGTGACAGAGAGGTGAAAAAAGTCATCAAAAATCAAAACAATGGATTTCTGCTCTGTTGTTTGTGTTAGTGATTTGTATGCTTGTCTGCAAAGTGAGAAAAGAAGAGTGATGGGAGGTTTGGGGAGGCTAAAAATATGACATTGTTTTTCTTTTTAACATGCTCTTTGACTAGTCACGTATCCTTGAACATTAAGTGTGAAAATGTGCCCATCAGTCACATGTTAAACGCACCATTTGCATAAGCACACGTTTATCTTATTTTCAAGAGGAATTCAAATTACACTGATTAATTTACTTGAAGGTGTGAAAATATCACAATGTGAAAAAGCCAGACAATTTTACTCTTGCTTATGTTTTACTTCATTAAATTTGCTGTTGCAACTGGTTATTTCAATTGTGATTCTTAAATATGATTGGAGGCCTCTGAGATTCCATGACTATTTAAATGTGAGGGGGCATTTACTTGTTTAAATATGGATTCTTGCTTAAACTTCTCCTCAAGGCATCACTCCAGAGAGTCAGCATGTTTCCTGGGTATGATAACTAGCTAGGGCTGCAGAGATGGGAAATAGATTCTCCTTTTAGTCAGAGCACAAACCCTTTGCCAGGCCTTGGGGGCTGCAGGGATGCGGCAAGACGGAAGGATGGAAAGGGAGGCTGAGCAGGAGTGGGGAGTTGGTCAGGCAGACACGGGCGACGCTTTGGCTGGAGGGGACAAGCAGAAGGATTAGATTCTGGGGGACTGGAGGCGGGAGAGCGGGATTGTTTGGACATTGTGGAAGGAGTAAGAGGCTATGGGGCTGAGAATGAAAGAGGAGACAATTATGATGACATCTGAATTCATAACACCATTTGGATTGGGTTGAAATAGCCACGTTTATAAGCATAATATTACAAGCCCAAAGCAGATGGCAAGATACAGCAGGATTCTGTCTTTACTAGGGGACCAAAACACATTTTAATACAGTCATAAACAGCAATCATCCACTGCCTACCTAGAGATCCTGCAGCTCTTTGTAGCCCAGTTTTTGTTTTTTTGGCTGTTATTTCTATAAAATACAGAGGCAGTATAAACTGTATTATTTAACCTCCTACATGTTCAGAGCTGAGTATTTCCATTGATTGGGCCAAAAAGCCTTACAGACAAGCTGATGGAGAGAGATTCATTACAAAGGTTATACATTGGTATAACCAGCTGTCCTCCACTGCATTAAGTTAATAAAAATAGATTAACAATGTCCACTAACCTATTCTCCCACTATTCTATCTCCTTGGATCTGATACTTTGAGCATAACACACTAACAAAATATCGTGCCCACACCAAATGGCAACATATGTCTGTGCTTCCTGTCGGCTGACTCACAGGTACATAAGGTTTACAAGAGAATAAAAGGGGGATTAGTTCATTCTCATACGAAAATTTAAATATGGCTATCTCTCCAGCTGTTAATCAATTTAGAGCTTTTGTGATTGATGGCCATGTAGATCATGGATACTTCCTTCTTTATGTGGGTAGTGCAATTTCTGGTAGTAGTCAGTTAAACTTTGCTGCATTTTTAGGCGACAAAATATCACATAAACCATTCAGGCACTTTTTGTTGCAGCAAGGAAAAGGATACATTAAAAGCCTTTTCGAGACGCTTTTATGTGAAGTTGTTGTGTCAGATTGTAGCCTTTCTTAAATAACAGAACTATTGATGTTATGAGAAAACATTTAAAGGAAAAGACACTTGAGTTCACATGAGTGACACCTCCTTCCCCTCTCATTCTTCCGCTGATTCCAACAAGGTAAAACAAAGAATCGCCCCCGTGCATGAAGTCTCTATCTATCAGGACGGATTATTAAGAGACTTCAGGTCATATCAGATATGGGAATTTCTGATATTACATGATATGACGTAGCTTATCACTTAACAACAGCAGGTCAGGGTGTAAGTGATAGCAGATAATTATAAGTGACGGATTATGTGATTTAAATTTATGAGTTTGAACCTTCAGGAAAACCAGAAGCCTGCTGGTGTGAACTTAAGGCTACATATTAGATTACGTAGAGACTGACAGCCCATATCAGATTTATGGGACAGTGAGGCATCACAATGAATATTTCATTCATCAAATCAGATTTATACTACACACATGGGTGCTTCGATGTCTGACCAAAAACCTGTCTTTTTTATCACTTTAAACCTGACACATAATGGTGACGTCATGTCCTGAGAGCTGTTGGGCCTGTTAGCTGACTGTGACTGCTAAAGAAAAACATGTATCAACCGCCTCTGTCACTAATGTTGTCGGGTGTGATGGAGGACTTCTACACTGAGACTAGATATTGCTATGGTGTGAAGAGGAAGAGGATACATCTCCATTATTCACCCAGCCTGCAGCTTGCCATTTTATGTCTGCATTGAAAAAAAAAACAAAAACGTATATATCGTTTCCACAGCAACAGACACAGATGGGTTATCGTTAACACTTATATCTAATCACTTCCAAATAACAGTGCGGACAGTCTGTCCTTAAGATTGGATTTAAAAGAAAAAATTATCTAGTTGCCTGCAGCTTTAATGAAGGAATGAAAAGGGAATCCTGGGACAAAAAGCTCTGCCGAAGCGACACAGAGAGCATTTTGGTGACTGTGGAGCTTCTCTATTGCCACTGCTGATTTGCACCACTGATTTCCGATGGGACAGCAGACCCCACTGCTGTTGTGCTCCTCCCTTAGCACAGAGTATAGGTCCATTGTGAATGCCCTGGAGCTACCTGACACCACTCTGCCGTCAGGTGCCCTGTCATCCAGCCAAGCCTCACTGATTGCCAGCACACAGGGCTGCTGGTACTTATGCAGATGGGAAAGCTTTTCCATCTTCTTTGCCTCTTTTTGAGCAGACTTCCAGCAGAGCTGCAGGTAAACTCCATGCAGTGTTTGAATCTCTGCCTCATACAGCCAAGTTTGTGTTTCTGTTTTGACTGATCTTTGTGTAAACATTTGCTGATAAAACTAGTGACGTCATTGTCAAAACTCAAACTACCTTGTCGAAATAATTCCTTGGTATTCTGTGTCTCATAACAAGTTGCACCTTAGTGACAGAAACTGAGAAACTAGACAGTGTTCATGTAGTGTAAATGTAGCATGGATTGGCAGACCTGTCAAGATAATAATAAAATGGAATAACATAATATAGGATACAATAATAATATGAAAAAGTAAATGTAGTAAAATATGTATAAATGTGTGCATATCTACTTCATGCCACTCTGATTGCATCTCTATTATTGTTGACTGACTGCATGCGATAATATATCTGGACCAAAGTCAAACTGCATCAGTTATATATATATATATTGCACATTTACACATATTACATAATACACATTTTCTTTCCTTTCCATATTTATTTATTTATTTGTTTCCCAATGGGAAATAATGACATATGCCAGATTGGTGCAGAATTGTAATAATAGATAGTCATGCTGCCTATTTGTTATGTTACAGTCTAAAGCAGCAGATCCGTTTTCTGATCTGTAGCGCAATGCAATCATGTCTCTGAGCTATGTCGGTTCCCTCCATCTCATGGTTTGGTTTTCGTTGTGATTTGCATTCTCCAATCTGAGATCTTTTGCAGGCAGGAGTGTCCCTTTTCAATCACGTCCATTCAGTTGAATGCAGCACAGGTGGATTGCAAATGAGGTATCAAAACATTTAAAAAGTATGAAGACCAATGGAAGTACACTTTTGAGTGTCATAGTCAAGGATATGAATAGTGATTCTGAATACTTTCAGTTTTTCCTTTTTACTACATCAGTGAAAAATATTCTCAGTATTATTGTGGAGTATTGAGTGACGATCGATTTAAAAGATTCTAGCAGTAGACTGCAAAATAAAAAACACGAAGAGAAAAAATGAAATGAAACACTTGCTGAATGGACTGTATATTTCATTATCATGTTACATTGTGTGTTTCTTTTTCTTTCAAAATCTGAAATAATCAACAATAGAGCAAGTGCCAACCATTCTATCAAAGCAGAATGTATTGTTGTTTTCAATGTTCAGTGGGTAACAAGTAATTTGTCACAGTTAGTTTGTTGGCAGATGTTTTTCTTTAAATTTTTTATTACACAGTGGTATTGTTTCTGGTGACTCACTGTGACCAGAGAAAATGCTGAATATTCAAAAATTCTGTTGCAGAAGCAAAAACACACCAAGAGCCTGAGTGTCATAACTTTTGACAAAACATGAATAGGGTTTAAAACAGCATTAACACAATCATGGCAGGGTTGTGTGGCAACGGCTGACATTTGCAAGTAGTCGTAAAAGAAGAGTTTTGTTATATTGCCTTTTCGTCCTCTAGTAAAAGTGAACCATATATAATATTAGATGCTTCAGACTGTAAAGGATGTAGTGCACATGCTTGGAACAGACATGTGAAAAGAAGTGTGCAATAAATACGAGGTGCGTTTCATTTAGTTGACAATGGAGTGTAGTAAAGGAACCTTAGCCCCGACACCTGTAGTGGACTCAATGGGAAGATTTCAACTTTTGAAACAGCAAAAAACCTATGTGGCCCTGTTTATCAATCCTGATCTCAGGTATATCATATGTGTACTCGAGCTGAAAGCCAGAATTTTCCCTTTTGAATCTCAGTTATGTGTCTCTCAGATATTATGAAATGGGTTTCCTGCCCATGTTAAAAGAAACGGCTGTCTCAGTGCCCCTGTGATATGAAAAATTCAATTTAAAAGGATGAGAGAAAGAATGGTGCACGGCCTATTTTCATTCCCCCACACTGAGAGATATGAGAATGATGTCCTATTGTGTGGAGGAAATGATGCCAATCGTACTGCAGAGAAATTCCTTCATAATTCAATTCAATTTCTTCTAAATCCCGATGGCAAGCTCCTCTGCCAAAGAGCAGCAGAATGACGGCGACAAAAAGGGAGGGCTGAAAACTAAGATGGAAGAAGAGGGACTAAAGACTGAGACTGAAACAATGGGGAAGTGGAGAAAAGTCACAGAGAGCAGCTAGATACACTGAAAGGTAAGAGGAGGAGACAGCGAAACAAAGTGGCGGGGGAGTGGGTAGAGGAAAAACATTTTAGTAATGATTAATTTTGATTACTGTGGCATTTTAAGTATAGCTAACTAATTATCCCTAATTACTTGGCTGAAGCGTCTGACATCGGGAAAGGAAGCCTTTTTTCAGATCTAACTGGACGAGCTACAAAGTTTAATGAAGTACTGTTCACCCTGACACGCTGGTGTATGGAAAGCACTTCTGTAGTAAATGCATCTTTTGTTATTCAAAGTGTGGCATTAGTTACAAAGTGTGCATCTTTGACAGCTCGAGACACTTCCCTGCAGTGTGCGAGCAGGAATTTCCATTTCGTTACAGTGTTTGTGAGTACATCCTGGCTCTGGCATTTTAGGGCGTGTATGTAGGAATCAATGAGCTGCTGCCTCTGAAGGCTCAGAAAAAATGAGTTGCACCAACAAATATGACAATGAAGAAGTGCACCTCTCAGTGTATGCAGCAAGCATAAAACCATAAAGACTAAAGCAGTTGAGAAGGAAATGCATATGGAACTGTTTTTATTTTCTATTCCACCATTATGTCCCCCGTTCTCATCCCATATACTGTTCTCCCTCTCTCTGTGTCTCTCTCTACACGCACACACACCCACACACGCAGTTGTTTTTGTAGGTGCAATAGCTCCAAGGCAAGCAGCGTGGAATTGGAGTCTTCAAAGAGTCTTGGATTATCAAAGAGACACAGCTAGCAGAAAACTAGGGGACACACTGGAGAGGGGGAGGGAAGAACATAAGCAAGAGGCGGGGAGGGGGAAAGAGTGCAGAGGAGTCAGCATGGGTTTGGGTGGAGGATGAAGTGATCAGACAGTGGGATGGAGGGGGGGGGGTGTGATGGGTGGATAAAGAGCAGGAGTCCCTTTGTTCATGTACTGTAAATGGAGAGAAAAAAAAAAGGGGGCTGGAGTGAATGCATTAAAAAACAATCACATAGACCTTAATGGTCTTGATAGGCAAGACTGCATTCACATTCTTCACTGTCTGCGCTGTCATAGTATGGCGGAGTTTTTTTCTGCACAGAGAATATCGTATCAATGGGAGCACTGGCCTTGAAATACCATAATGTTGTCACAGTAAAACCAAGTAATACTGCAGCAGGACCCGCCATGTGTGAATATAGCTGCCACATCTAATGACAAATCTGACTGTTCACGCCATTCCATATGACAGGATGTAGGAGTGCTGGTGTGAATGCATGACCTTTTGACAAAAAGCTCTCCGTCACCCCCCCCGTCCCACAATGAGGTATGGATGTTGTTGCTTTTTGTTTTATTTATTTTATATTTTTTTGCATTACAAGCGATGACTGTATGGAACTGATTCTCGTCGGTCCCATGCTGTCAGCTGCGGGATATCATCCAGCAATGGTCCTGCCAGAGCTACCACACACAAACCTCCCACCTTCGCTGAACAAAATCAGGATAATTTGTGTGTGAGATGAGAGCATAAAAGACTTGGTTAAAATATAACAAAGTCCAAAAAGTTGACACAACTCCTCTGGAGAAAGAAAGATACTTGTGTGGGGGAAAAAAAGAGGTTTCCGTGCGTGTACCTGTTCAGCGATACTGGGGAATGCAATGACTTCTTTTGTTCTGACAGAGGCACCGGAGAGTTGTGTCTATGCAGCACAAACTCATGAACTCTTATCAAAAATTTGCACCACCGTGCCTCAAAGGCCTCGTGAGCAGATTTTCTGTGCTATTTTAATCGAATCAGTTAGTTAAGGCACACACAGACAGGAACATAGATAAACCCGCGAACCAAAAATGATATAATAGTAAAAAAAAACAAAAAACACACCTAATCTTGATCGCTGCTGCAGCTGTAAGTATTGTGACTGCACAGGTCTGTTAGTGTAACACAGGGTTTCCTCATTTTTTACTAATCGAATGATCATTTTGTCTTCTCTAGTTGAATTACAAATGATTCATGAGTTATTAAAAAAAAAAAAAATCTGTCTCTCTCTCTTTAGCGCTGCAGAGATGATGACTATAACACAATGCATTTTGATTGATTCTTGAGGTGTAACATGCGACAGAGGCCACTGTTGAGTTCACATAAGTGCCTGGAATCAACAGCGCAGCATAAGTTCGGTACAATGGGTAAAGCACCACAGAAGCCCAAATGCACGAGCCTACATTTCATTTGTTTGGTACAGTTTGTTCCACCCACTGTCATAGTTTCTATCTGAGGCACTCTCAACATGTAGTGTATTAGGGAGTAAAATGTGCTTGTGTTCTTTTTTTTTTCTTCTTTGCCCCAGTGATTGGCACATTTGGGTGATACCGGTGAAAGTCTACATGTATGGTGTGTTTCCGCACACGTACCCTACAACTGTCAAGCGATCCTGGCACACCACCCTCATTCTATACACTGCACACACTCCATTACTCTTATAGTTAGCTATTCTAGTTCCTGTGTGTCACTTTCTTTACTTGCCATGGTGTCACTAACTGAGTCAGACACCAATCAGATTGGGCTAAGCTTAGCATGGCATGTTGCTAACTTGCCATAGGCTTAAAGCTTAGCGTTTGCAGGTGTGAAATTCGGTTCCACGTTATGCTCATCGATCTTTCTGCGTGCATTCTACCATGTACGTCCGGAGCATATGTGTATGGGTGTATGTTAATTAGTTAGTTAATTGGTATTTTTCAGACATAATGAAATAAGATGGTGGAATGGGGGAAACACAAACGCAATATTCTTTTGGAGTCAAGAGAGATTTGGAGAGGAGGGATGAGCTTTAGAGAAGCCAGAGAAAGGATCAGTGGTAAAACTTAATTGGGAAGGGCATAGGATTAGAATTTTGATTGGTTTAGGGTTTAGATAGTGATGTCTTTCTACCGACACTTTCATTGTCTTAAACTGTGGGGACTGAATATGCTAATATGAATTAGCTCAGAGGGGCCAAAAGAAATATTACAGGATGAGCACAATTTGTAGAGTTGGGGGTTTATAAGCAAAGTGCCAATAGGCACACGGAGGAAGACCCGCAGCCCTGTCGGCTAACGCTAGGAACATGTATAAGCACACAACAGAATCAGAGGATAACAAAAGTTATATTCTCGCTTTTTCACAAGAGTGCTGCTGAAAATACCAACAATGATTAAAAAAAGTTTCTTTGGGATTTTAAACAATAAAAAGCCAAAGAATTTTCCATTTTCATCCATCCAACATCAGCCTCAGTCTAGCAACTTTTCAGCTTTAAACATTTCATTGGCACTCATTCAAATATTGTTGTTATCAAATATTAATAATATCAAAGATAATCATTTTTAAATCATTTTCCCTGCGTTGCTTATTTTTTCTTTGTAATGGGTCCAAGTCGCAGCTGACCAGATTCCTCTGTTCGTTTTAGCGACTGACCTCTCAGACTCTTAGTAGATCTTCTGACCCAACATTAACCCTTGGAAAACGAAGAAAGTTCACAGTCCAAATAATTTTAAGCACACCAGGAATTGGATTTTGAATACAACTGTTGCGGATTAGAAGCACTTTTTCATATACTGGATGCAGGGAAAGTAAGAATTAGGGAAGACTCTAGGAGGTAGATAGATGATTATAATGCTCGAATGGCCGGTCTATGTTTACGATATAACGAGGTCTTAAATGTGACCCTGTATGGAAGATTAGAGCTACGTCTTTCTATGTGCTTTATACTCTATACAATATGGTGACTTATGATGTCAAAGGATCTGCAAAGTGGCTCCACAGGACTACAGGTATCAGAAGTTGTCTTTATATGATGATTGGATATGTTTTCGAGAGTCATTTTAACTATGGTTTCACATAAAAAAAAAAAAAATGGTGACAGCGATTTGAACAGTGCCAGAAATATGGCTACACTTAAGAGCTGCTGAGATGTCTGACCTCAGTGGAATATTTTTGGTGGCACATATTTGCATTGTGTGGCTCTACACCTCTGAAATAAGAACTTCACTCCCTTCTTGGTGAAGCGCCTTTGGTGAGAGACAATCAGCACCGCACCAGGAGAAACTGATTTAATTGGCCGTGATAGAGGGCAGCCCCTACGCCAACCATGATATCTAATTTCTCTTAATTGGGCTTCAGTTACTGTGCTGCAAGTAAAAATTTTTTTTGCTCAAACCAAAACGATTTAATATTGATAACTTGAGCTGGAATCTGTGCTTGAAGAGTCCACAGTATTTCATGCCAACAGTGAGCTAAGTCAAACTTACGTATTAACAGAAATGTGTGGAATTGAGCCCCAAAGTTTGTCAAATTACACCTGGTCATGCTCAGTAATATTTCTGAGCAGATGCTTTAGTTGATTTGAAATTTGTATGTTTGGCAAAAGGAGAACGGTCAACTGCAGCTATACAGATATTCGTATATATCATTCATATTTATTTATTTATTGAAATAATGTCCTGTGGGCAAGTTTCCAAATCAATCTTCAAGAGCTGTGGTGTTAAACAAAACAGAATTAAACACAAGCAGATATTCAGGCCAATTCAAATTTAAAAGAATTACATGGAAGTTAAATCAATGGACCAATTTCCCACCATGCGGATGGTAAGGAGAACGAGGTCACAGAAGCACACTCATATAGAGCACGGCAATGCAAGCAATTGAAAATAAATAGAATATTTTACCCGCAGGAAGTTTTTTTTTTTTTTTTTTTTTGCATCAAACCCCAGCTATGTCTGACATGGATTACAGCTGATATTTGAAGTTTACAATACGTTTTCCAGTTGTTTTGTCTTGCAAGCAGTTGCTTCAGGTTCTGTGAAACTAATCAATATTTACTGTTTTTAAGCCCAGAGCAGAAGTTGCACAGTCACCACACAGTAATAGCTGTCTGTGGGCCAGTATACATTTTGCAAGTGTACTCATGTCAGCAAAGAACAGTAAGCTCAAGTGAACAAGGTTTACATCAAGCACCCACTTAGTTGTTGTGATACTTGTGTATACTCATTGCAGATTGTCAGTTAGCATTTTTAATGTAGCACCGTTTCGTACAATATTCAGCAAAATCAGCAACTTTCAAAGTGCTCCTGTGAAAGACATATTACAGCACAGAGTTAACAACGCCAGAAGGGAAAGATAGACAAGGAAAAGAAATGGACTGATGGGGGAAGTAAGGAATCAGACATGAGAGAAATTAATCCTCAATATCCAATGCCTGCTGTGTACCTTATTGCCTCTCAAACTTCCCATCTTCGGAGTTAATATCTTTATTGCTGCATCATCTAGGCGAGAAGCATGCACACGCTTCCATTTGTTTGAACTGGAATATAATTGGATTCGGAAGAGGGATGAAAAAGCCTTCAACCGTACTTAAAACTTTTTTTTTTCTTATTCCTCCCTGGCTATGTGTGCACGAGAGCATGCATGCTCAACACACGTGTGTGCTGCTATTAATAGCATCTCTCATGGTCTTACTTGTCTTGATTTGTTACCCACGCATGTGAGATATCCCGATTGGCAATACATTCCAAGAGCTGGACTATTTCAGAAGTGTGCCTACATTTCATTCTTGCTCCCAACGTAATCCTTTCAAGGCAACGGCAAGGCGAGATCTCAGGCTCCTCCATCTTATCAAGGAACTGAAAAATCAGGCTTAATTAGATTCACAGTGACCTTTTTCATCTCTGGATACAAGCGCCCAGTCACTGCCGAAGCAGGATGTGCTCTCTACATTGATCTTCCTGCAGACCCAGGGATTGAGAGGAGCCCAGCGCCATGAAATGAGGCAGAAAAACAACATATCAAAAATCAGCAGATGAAGAGATTACTCTGTTTGAGTGAGCTGCTCTGTGTGTTGAGGCCTTTAGGAGTTGGCGTGTTTTTGAGATGTGCTCTGTAATCCACCTACTGTATCTCAATCACAGTGCAAATAAACTCACACACACACACACACGCATCAACTCCTGCCCTGTTTCTCAACACCCATTTGCCAAACATGCACATATAATCCCACTGCAGTTCTCATTCCCAGATCATACCTTCAATTGCATCTCTTTCTGCATCCTGCCCAGCTCTCTCCCTCCTGCAGCGGCAGTCTGCAACTGAGCAATGATCTTCCTGCAGGCTTTAAACAAAAGATGACTTACTACTTCCACCCAGCCAGAAAGAAAACAGATACCCCGCTGATAAAGCCAGAACATACTGATCTGCCATTTCAAGGCAAAGGGAACTGCAAGGTAGACTCATTTATCTGCAAGAACAGATTATAAATATCATTAAGAAGACAGCTATTAAGATATCTAATCAAACTGCCTCAAGTATAATAACATAGGGAACATAGGGGGAGTATGAGCAGACTTTGTGCTGTTACAGTCTCTCCACAGCTTTGGTTATACTGTAGGAGGATACACGAGGCACAGTTGATATAGATATGGTATGATATCGACGACAGATTTGATTAATCCACTGATGAAATTTTGGTGGAGTGCTCCACAATGGGCTTGAGACAGAGCCCCAAAGCAGAACATCTAGTATGAATACTCTATTGCCATATCCTTTCAGAGCTCATTTGAGTCATATCTGACATATTTATGGCTCATCATGTCATATCGTAGCCATCAGAGTACAAGCACCATGAACCATTTAAATACTGTGGGCCATGCTGTCATCTCCTGTTAGTAACATATGTCTGATAGATGCCTAAGAAGAGGCACTCAATTAGATTTTTTTTTTTTTAAATTGATGCGGAGGAGCTCTGAACAAGAGTTGGTGAATTTACTTGCGGGAGTGATTTTGCAAGGAGGACAGTTTATTTGAATAAAAAAAGGGACTACTTTAAATTGAACAGAATGCATGAAGAATAGAGATACTGGAAGCATATGAAAATACAACAAATGGGAGCCTTATCTGGATAGAGAATGGTACAATATCTTTTTAAGAAGTTAAAAGTTGCACCCAAGAAATCTATAATGATCCTTTGTGTGCACCTTAACAGAGTTGCCTGGCAACAGAACTAGAGCTCTGCAGTGAATTAAAGTGTCAAATGAAATACATTTGTAATCCAAAGGCAACATGGATTAAATTTTAGACAGTAGGAGTGCCTCTTGGACAAGATTTCAATGGCAAAGGTGAGGAAGTGAATTGGAAAAAGGCAAATCATTTTCTGCACCTTAATAACTTGCAGAACATTAGCTCGCACCTGAACACAGGATGGTTAAATGAATACAAAATAAGTACAACTAATTAACTGCGCACTTTTTAAATGGACTGTCTACACAATGCAGTTATTCACCAGCCGCTAGGTGTGATCTATGAAATATCACAGGGGTGGACGAGAAGCTGATAAATCATGATAGCGTATAGATCAGTGTCATACCTCTTTCCTCTGAATTATTGATTAGCTCATACACAGAGCTGCTGTTTGAAAACACATTTCCTGATTGTATTTGGGCTCTAGGAGCTACTGAAAATGGACTCATGGAAAACAATGCTGCTAATATGCTTTATCAATGAACAAGCAAGACGGAAAATCTGAGAAGGGCCTCCCTTTCTTCCACCCCATCGCCTATCTGTCTCAAACGCCACACACACACACACACACACACACACACGGATAAACTGTTTTATAGGCAGACTGCTTATTTTCTGCTAAACAATGTTAAGCATTTACACAAAGGGACCCAAATGAGCTTCTGATTGAAGATAGCATCAGTGCCTAAGCAACCCATCACAGCCCCTCTCAATCCCACATATGCATGATTAATACATCAAACAACATCAATTCTCCTTCCTCTTCCACTTGTCAATGAGAACACACTCACGCACAGAATACAGACAAAGCCATGCACACACACACACAATTGCATACACATCCATGCACAGACAGACCCAATGTACCCAAATCCTTACAGGACTACTCATGAGCACACAGAGACTGCCCCCTCCATCATGGTTAATACATCAAACAGCATTAGCTTCCTGGATTCCTGAAGCTTAGACAGACACGGTTCTGACAGCCCATGATTCTTCACTGGCTGCCTCCCCCTCCAGCTTCCCCACTTTCTTTATTCCCTATGAAGTCTGTTTGGGTGGTTACAGAACATGCTGCCAAAATAGATTCACTTACGTATTACCTTTGCTTTTTGTAAGCTTGTATAATGTCATGTTAGAAAGCCATCTCTACAATGAGATGACAGTGCTGGAGCTTTAGAGGCTTGGAAGATGCAACAATAATAACCACAAGCCCTGATCAACAAACTCTTTATGTTTTCAGATTTCCACATCCTTCTGACATCAGCAGATATTTATAACCACGAATATCCAGGAGTCACTTTTGTACCGCCAGCGAAGCCTCAGCGAATCAACTGAGCAGGTGGCTTATTGGATCATGGGCTAATAAAATGAACATTCATTAGTATATCTTTAGCATAAAGTGCTTTGTAATTACCTCAAGAGGCCTGTTACCTTACAATGCAATCCTGCATTTAATCTCCATTGGATTTAATGGCGCTTCCAATTTGGGTATTGATTTGAACTTGATTTTCGAGATCAGAGCTGGTCTCTCGGCTGTATTGAAACTTAACCACGAGCAAAGTTTCAATTTTAGTAATCCTCCGCAAACGCTATTGACAAACTTTACATTTTTACCCATTTGATGCTTTCAACATCATATGAATAAGACTGTTCTTACCTTCAGTTTTCATCAGTCCTACTGTATAGTGGTTCAAAAATCTCTGAAAAAATGATAATATAAACTACACCATGCTGTTATCTCCAAGCTGGGAAGGTATCTTTGGTTATCTAATCTCATTTTAGAGGGAACAAGTGATTTATAAATGAGGCAGCAAAGACATACGCGCCGTCATTTTTCCACAATACTTTCATTGGCTTAAAGTAGTAACATTAAGGCACTTAGCAGATTGTTTCATGCTTTTGAATGGTATCCAATGACTATATATCCTAAGTAAATACAAAAAACCAAATGAAAAAGGTTTTGTGTGTTGTGGGTAGCCTACTGAGCTGCTGATAGTGTGGCTTAAGTGCAGGGGGACTCACATTTGATCTGCTATACTGCAAATCCTGAAAAAGAGGATAAAGAAGCTTTAAAATCACATTTACAGCAGCAGAGCAGCATCCCGCTGATAAATACAGATCATGGTATTTGACCCCGTCCATCAGTGCAGTGAAAGCCTTGTGGCTTCTGTACTACGTTCACAAACCAACCTTTGTCACTAAAAGAGGACTACACTTCAGTGACATGAAATAACAGCATCGACTTGTGAGAACTAGGGAACAATTGGGGGCAGGTCAACTATGACTTCGGAATTATCCAGAAATTTTCTGTGACCTTTTGTTTATATTAAAAGGTGTTTTTGATTTTTTGCTCTCAGACCTGTGTTGGATGCAGACGCTGCGGTGAAATATGTTGCGTCTTACAGATCGATCAGCTTCCTAAAAGCCAGCATGCCATATTTGTCCCCTCATAACATTCAACAACAACCTTAAATGTCAATACTGATCACCATCTGCTAGATGTTTTCAGTACTACCTGAAAGGAATTAACTTCACAAGATTATAGGACTCCGACGGCAGCAGGGACACGGATCATACTCCTCTCGCCATAGGCATATTCTTGTTTCCTGCACCAATAACACACAGTACACTTTGGAGATTTTCCTAAAGTGATATGAAATCTAAGCTCCTTTTTCGATCAATGTGCCTTGATGGACAGGAATTTTGACAAAGAGTAACAATGCTACTCACTACTATCTTGCAGATGATAATAGCTCATGCATATTGATATTTATCCCAACGGAGGTTTTCCTGTATAACTATGAATTCTTTGTGCTGTTTTCTTGGAGTGAAAATACTGTTCAGTCTATAATGAATTTTATTAATGGATATGGAAGTGATTTTAAAGGGCGGGTATTTGTTTCATCAGCCTTTAAGTGCCATTAATTGAGCATATTTTACTGTCCTCGCCATTTAATGAGAAGAAAGATGTGTGTATTGGCTCCGAACTGTCTGTGTGCATTCATTATGCACATTAATTGATCTGCTTTTGAAAAAAAATAAAAATAAAAATAAAAAACACAGCAGGAAATTTCACACAGTATAATTTTCTGAATAAAGTTAATTGGCCTGTACACAGAACATACTTTCTTTGTTTTTCAAATAAACATTCTCTACTTGGGAATGCAACCCCTTGCAGTTCGTATCACAGACACTGACATCAGCCTATCAGGTGGGAATTAAATAATTAAACTGGATGTGAAAGCATCATACATTGAGGAGCCGACATTTTCTGTTTTTTTTTTTTTCCAGGCAACAAATACATAGCATAGATAATTCAGAGGAATGTCACACAGTGGAGCATTTCCTGGCTCTGGTTTGCATTTCTTGTCCCTTGATAGACTTTTAAGAGAAAAAAAGGATCTACAATTCTAAAATAAAAAAAAAATATTACCTCCCTGCCCAAAATGCCCATGATAAACAAGTTCCAATCAAAGTACAAGAGACATATGTCAAATTCTGAGCTTTGCGATTATTCTTCAGTAACGGTTATGTATTAGCTCTAAAACGGTCCCTGGTATGAGCCTTTTCTGTGCTCTGTAGTGTTTCACATATTGATCCCCTGAATGTAAAAAATTCCCTGAGTAACTGAGCAAGAAACCCTGAGAGGTTTCGCCATGTCACTGAGCACAAGGAGCAGTTATAAAAACATTTATAGATACAGTGAGTTTAGCATAGCAGAGTCAATGAAAGTTGTCGTGCTTAATGTCTTGCAAACGTAGGAATAATGAGATCTTATTGACTTGCCATCCAAAATCTTTATAGCGTGAGACCTGCTGACTACTGGTTATATATGAGTCTTAATAGTTCAGGTTATTGCAGAAGGTACTTAAAAATAACTCACTTTCACACCACCTTGAATGCTGAAAAAGAAACACATAAAATTACAAAGTTATTGAGCATAAACACCTGATGGGTGTTAATATACAATACTGGTGTGGACTTACTCCTGGGTGAAAAGCCAATCTCTATTTATTCTTGATTTTAAGTGTTAATTACGGGTTTTTGAATGATGCTCCTACCTTGGAGTACAACATGATACTTCGGCTAATTGCTGAGATCTCCAGCTACTCTGACAGTAAAGCTGTCGTTTACAGCTCAAATCTCAGCTGATTTGCTGCCACTGAGTTTCAAAGCCTGAGATAGGCCTCAGATAGGCCCCAGTTGATAACCAATTTGTTTGATGCAGTGTACAACCAGTTAGGAATTCCTGCCTCCAACATTAGAGGTATGTGAGGAAAAGAATTGCTCTAGTTCCCTGTTGGCATTTTAGTGACATTATGATGTGAAACATCCCAACGTCCCTGGTGAGTTGAGCATATATGTTCAAATAGAGGGGCGGTGGACAGGAAAAACATCTTCAGCAGCTCAAAGCCACCTTGTATCATCTTTCTCTGATCGATTGCTAAAGCGAAAGTGAAGGTGACCACCATGAATCAATACAACAAAATTAAATGTATGCTCTTTATTTAATCTTCACAAGGTTTCGCTCGTCTAATGATAAAAATGGGTTTTCACATTGTGACGGTTGGTAACGCTGATGGAAGCAAGGGCTAGGGAGGTTAACTTTTAGAGTAAATACAGTCATGGCAGCTTTTCACCAGTGCTAGAAGTAGTTTGTCATGCTTTTCCCCTTTCCAAAACTGAATGAGAACAGGCCTGAATGACTCATTGGCACTACAGTAGTAGGTTCCTGCTTTATTTATGAGAGCTGGTGGTTTTCTCCTGCGTCTCTCCTAGACCCGGTGATTCATGAATGGACTAGACAGACGGAGCCTGCAATTGTGGAGGTGCATTGGGAGCAGTGGATATTGAGGATTAATTTCTTTCGTGTCAGACTGTTATTCCCAGCCCCCATCAAATCCATCTCTCCCTCGCTCTCTATCTACAATGACTTTCCCATCTCTTACTTTAATAGTGTGAAGCACAATTATTTGTCCACTGCCTGACGAATGGTGTGAATATTACGACAGAGCAACGGTCTGATATACGGTGGTATGTATTATGTTGTTGTTGGTGGTAATGCTTTAGACACCACCAGTCAAATTCTGGCTTGTTTTTAAGCACATGCAGTGTTCCATTACTTGCATAGTGGACACAAGCAAACAGAATAGTGGGCTCATTATGCAGCAAGGTGATAAAATTGAAGATTCTAGGACATAATGAAACATGTGTCTGTCGGTGCTGCTGTAGCTTAGCTTCATTGTGTCCTGACTATGGCTGAATCTGGGCATTTTCCTCTTGTTCAGGTAATCAAATGGAGAATGCCCAAGCATTTGTTCGGCTAAAATGACAAAAGTCATGCCACATCCTGTCACAGTTGGAACTGGAATGACAGTTAGCCTGAAATATAGCTTGTGTCTCCAGTTTTGGAGACCCAGTAGGTGTCCAGAGGAATCTTTGAAATAGATGAATATGTCCTGGTTTCATCAGTATGTGTCCCCAGATATTCGTTTTTTGGCAGATTGTTTAATATTCCTTTCTAAGTAATGTTCCTTCTGTATCCTGACCCACAAAAATCAAACCATAAAACAAACAGCTATAACCCCATGTGGGGTGATTTCTGCAGCTGTTAATGGTTGCCTAACTGCTGACACGCCAGTCAATCACTACAGAAATAGTTTGAACTGTCCTCACGACATTGATTCTGAAACAGCTCCTGCTGTCTGACATGAGAGATTGCTGACATTTTGCATTTCACCTCACCAAAGAAAAATTGTTCAAGGAAGACCTCTAGCTAGAATCCCTTTGTCATCAGCTCATACTAAGGCAGCTCATAATATTCAGAAACAAAAACCACAAAGGTCAATTTTTTTTTAGTAACAATTTTTCTGTATTTAATTTCTTTATTCAAATGTGAACCCAACATACACAGTAGTTCTTTACTTCAGTTATTTACTGGTTGTGGATACAGATATCTGATGCACAGTTTGTCATTTTGGTCTTAGCCAAAATCTACCAGATCTAACAGAACGAAAGACTTTTAAAGGGTCCAAAACACATTTGCATAACCTATTGTATAAAAGAAGCAAGTGTAGACCTCGAAAGACTGATGGCACTATTTTCTACCAGCCCCCCCCCTCGGTGTTGTTATTAGATACCCTCTTGGCTGATCAATGTAGTAATTTGATTTATAAAGAACAAGATGTATTGAGCTTAGCAATTACTAATGGTTGTACAGAAGAACTGCAGAGAAGCTCTATCTGCATCCACAAAATGCCATTTTGTGCCACAGTGCAGCTTTGATCTGTGAGAAAACAGATGCAGATCTGTACACACCCTTTACATACTAATCCTATTTTGTAGCATAATCTGTTCTCTCTTAGTTCTCTCATAGTTCAGCAGTCTTCAAATCTTGTTATTTTGACTCCAGAGCATGACATAAAAAGTCTATCTACAATTTCAAAAGATCAAGGTTGCTCACCTCAGCTTCACATCTGCATTCAAACAATGTCAGACATTTCCTTGAAAACAAAATTTAAAAAAGTTATTTTAAGAATGAAATTTAACTGTGGAAAGGAGTGTTCAAGCTCTCTGATACACCTCTTTGGCACAGTTATTATTACAAGATAAGCTTCTGGCTTAGAGGAAGCTGGAGCTAACAACCCTCCAAAACAACACATTAGCATGTGCCTTTTTTTTTCTTATGTTATCAGGGTGAAAATGAAATATAAAAAGGTCCATTGCCTGCCACTATTTCACACCATTTTGCCAGGGTGCTAGTGGCTTAGCTGACATAAATAAATTTTTCACCAACAACCGCCCTGTGACTTGACCACTTGACCTTGTGATTATTTCTTCATCACACAGAAAGATTTGATGGGACAGGTTTAATTTTCAGTGTGAAAACACAGGAAAAATAGGCTGTGCCTGGAAAACCATCAGTAAATAAATAGGCTGGCGATTCTCTTCACAGACCAGGAGACTGCAAGAAAGACTCATCACTGTCAAACTATTATTTCTTTGAATAGCTATGATTATGTGACTGTTGGTTATGATACGGCTACAGCAGATAATGGTTGTGGAACTAGATTACCATTCTATGTTACTATTTAAGACGCCAGTGAGATTTGTTTTTGCTAGTTTCATGAACAAATAAGGAAGTCTTTCAGGTCCTGACAAAATTGTAAAGTCAGATGTCTAACTGTCAGTATAACTGAAATCGAGTCATTGTTTATAACAATGATTTTAACACCACTAAACTGCTTTGTGTGAAACTAAGTCTCCCATATGGATTGATATGTTAGTCCTACAGCTCTGAAAAAAAAAAAAAAAAAAGAATGTCGGATTAACCAAGTATCTTTAAAAGAATCGTTTCTATTTTTGAAAGATAACTCCCACTGGAAAGAGTAGAATGGCTTCCCTAAGTCTGCAGTCAGACCGAACTAAATAGCCAGGAGGGTTTTGATTGGGAAAAAAACCAACAGGACTTGTGGAGCCCTGGAGGTAACAGTGGGTTTATCATAAGATAAATATTAGAAGAAAGAGATGGAATAATTCCAACAGGCTTGATGGCAGCAGAACAACATGACCCAGCCACGCTTTCTCATCATGACATCTTCTTCTTTACAGCCAAGCAAATAATAAGACAGAATTTCCTTTCTTCTTCTTTCCATGTCTCACTCTCTTGCCCCAGCGCTCTGCCACTCACTGTCTGCGGTCTGCTGGGTGTAAGAGCACGTCTGACACATTTCCATTAGTGGGGAGACTATTCAATTACCATGGCTCAAGATATTTAAACCTTGCCAATTACTGAACATCTCCCCTTTAAATTATGCATACACGGAGCTGATAAGGTTGTGTGTAGTGATTTCTCCTTTTGACACATTGTAGAGTATTCTGCTGTGTCAGACTTGCTTCTTCAGAGAGGAAAAAGACCACATATTTGTTTAATTTACATCTATTCAGACCTTGGATTTAACTGTTACATTTAACGTCTCTCATCTGTATCCGCGAACATTGTAGACTAAAAGCTGTAGGCAACACCTGAAGCAGTGTTTTTCTCTGAGAAAAGTCTAAGGCTGAACAAATTTGCAAGGCTTTTTAATATATAGTCCATCATTTTATGGGTGGTGAGCTGCTGATACTGCAGTAGGTCTTGTGATCATAAAATTGCTAACGCTTAGTAGTTTTCTTAAACAAGCAATAATCGTTGGCTCTAATTTTCTTGATGCTAGATCCAGTGAACATTTTTGTGTGCGTGCTCTCCAAGAGCATCTGATCTCTTTCCTCGTATCCTAGCAACCCCCCTCCATTTCAAACGGTACAGTGGCTTTCACACATCCTCCTACTCGGCAAGCCCACATACTTCTCCCTGCCCTCTGTCTCTGCTCTCTGCACCTGACCCAATCCCCGGTTGAGCAGCTACCTCCTATCGCCTACCAGACTTTTTCTTCACCTTCACCCCAGCCCACTCATTGTTGTGCCTTTTTGCTGTACAGGCACACATAAAAAGCTAAAAAAGGTGCTCCTCCACTTCTCGTCTCTGTCTTCTATACATAAACTGTATAGTCGGGGGTTTGTATGTTTTATTCACTTTTGACACACGGAGTGCAGTGTGGTGAACAGCTCCGGAGATGGCATATGGTATGCCACTTAAGTGAATTTCCATTCTGTGACATCCCTGTGTTAAAAATTCATTCCTTCCTTTCATATTTCCATGGCAATGTCCATCCTCTCTTTCAAGCACGTGATGAAAAAGGGCAAAACCAGTGGTTTATGAGAGAATGACTGGACAAAAGTTGAAGAGAGATCTCTATTTTATGAGCTGTAGATGAGAGACAAAGTGAAAGTATTCATAAAAAAGGTGAAGGTACAGGCCAAAGCTATAAATGATCTGCCTGAACATCAAGATGATTAAATAACTTGATGAAAAAGTTTTGTTGGTGGCTGACTCACAATGGCTGTGTGATAAATGAATAATGCCATGCAGTAAAAGTGGGTATACAGATTATACACAGGTTATATTTTCAATTGTTCTAAATTATGATTTGTATAGTCAGAACATTTTTGCCTTTTCCTTTACAAGCAACCATTTTCTCACAGTGCCATTCAATAACTAACCATATAGCAACCATTGCTTTTAAAGGCAAAGGCAAATATAGATTAAACACAGATATATATAAAAAAAAAAAAAAGTTGTCTCATTGTCCTGCTACACAAGTGACCTACATGCCTTTATCAATACTAACAAATAAAACATATATTATTATATAATATTAGGAATTTATAGAATTTCAGATTCTACATGTAGATATGTATTTGTACACGTAAAGGACATTTAGACTGTATCTAATATAGGAGACCTTCAGCATCTAGAAATGGGAAGCAATGCAAACAAAGGGAGGGAGAGTCTACCTCCAGACTTCCAAACTGAGTCAGAGTCGGGGCACCAGGAAAACAAATGAGCTGTGTCATTTACTCGTTAGTCCTAATGACACAAAAACACACTGTGTCATTGCTTTCAGCCGATGTCTATGCGTAGTTTGATGTGTTTGTGTGCAACTTGAATGTGTGGGTCAACTAGCACGTACAAAGCGAGAAACAGAAGGTAATTGCTGACCTTAATGGTGAAATATCTCAAAAGCTAACAAGCAGGCAATTAGCATGGCTTTACACCACTGCCTTGGCTCTACATATTGCATCTTATACATACATATATTATACTATTTATTATTTTTGCATATTTGTGCTTTCATTATTTATACATTGCTACAGTGTTTCAAAGTGCACAGGCATGTTTCTAAATGTCAAACACATTTTAATGTGCTCCAGCCACATACGGTTATAAAGCCCAAAGAGAAGGGAGATCGCTTTTCAGGTTAATTCTTTCTTGATCCATTCGTTTCTGTGAGATCCACCTCCTGAAGCTCTGGGTATAAGCTTTGACCCGACTGATAACATTACAGGAACTCTTAATATTCAGAGAAAAAGCCGGGAGAAGAACTGGAATCAGTCCCAAAACGCTCGAGGCAGAAGAACAATTTGGACTTTGCAGAATTTCTGTGCAATAACAAAACATTTTTTTTTAACCAGATCTGTAAAAACTGGAGATCATCACAATGACGTCACCTTATCCTGGAGAAAATAACATACCAAAGGTCAATTTGAAAAGAAGAGATAGATTTCAGAGAGTTCAAAAACTGTGGCAAGGATATTTCTGCATTTCACCAAAGCTGGGCTCTTTGAAAACATTCTGTTGTTATGGGATTCTTGACATAATACCAAATGTCATCAAGATGTAGATTAGAGACATCAAGATGTCTGCAACGGGGTTGTGGCATTTATTAAAGACATATCAAATTTAAAGTCAATGCAAGGCATTTTTTTTTATCTCAACCTATTCAATCATCACTATTGTGACTGGCAGGAGAGAAACACTCTAAAGGCGGAGAGGCAAGGAAAAGATGAACACACGGCAGCGCAAGATCCACAGTGTGTTTACTTTTTCATCCTGCCATACACTGGACAATCTGATAAACAAACTATTGTCTCACTACAAACTCATGAATTATTCCAAATGAGTGGCGAAGATTAAAGACTTTCATGAAACAATTTCCCTCAAAAAGTAGAAAAATAGAAGCCGATGGAAATGGTATTCTCTTGTGAAAAACATTCATAGGAATGAAGAAAAACGAATCTCTGTTATGCGTTATTACTTGTGAAATGACGGGAATTAATTGAATTATATTCAAGTCATAAGGGTAATTGTTTCTGATTCAACAACTGTTTCCAACAGTGAGGCAGACAGGCTGAAAGACACAAACAAGCTTCTGGCTGGAAAGATACATGCTCAAACCCAACCCGAGTCAAGCAAACTGAAAATAGCTATCATCAATACATACATTATCCAGACAGAATTAAAACCATGCTGAGCTCCTGCTATCTCTGTCTTTTTATCAGTTAGATTCTCATCAAAAGTATAAACCAAATGAAATATTCCAGACAAAATTATCACAAGCAGACATCTTGCACACCTGTGAATCAAGTTGACATTTTGGCTTAGCTGGATATAAATGCATGAAAAATTAAAAAAAAAAAAAAAAAAAAAAAAAGATTTTACGCTATTATAGTAATATTAGTGTTGAACTTTTCTCTTGAGGGAGCAAAATATGCAGTTTGCAATCCTGGGCCAAGGGCAAGGCTCAAGTGAGAAAATGTTGCGAGATTAAAGATGGCTCATCACTGGAGGAGTCGCACCTTATTTGTAGAGGTGCAGCACTTCCCTCCCTCAGTGGCCAGATCTATGTTTTGCCATGGAGGAAGCAGGCTCCCATTGCACGTCTCTGCTAAGCAAGTACAAGTCATGAAGTGAAAGACGCTCAGTTGTCTGCTGCAAACAATCCATAAGCTTAAAAAATTTAAAACAGTTAGCATCAAAAAATAATGTTGAATACACAGAGACCACAAGATGAAAGGCGCAGGCTTTTTTGGAAGGCTATAGTGAACTGCAAAGGCTTATCACACACTTGCAGCATATTCATGTAAGACATATGCTTATCAAGTACATCCAGAAACGCTATTAAATGCATTGACTCTTGCTCACATTTTCTGGCTGTGGCTTTTGCAAACAGGCTCTGAAATGTTCAGGTTTGTGATATATTGTATTTCAGCTTATCCATCTCTGCAGACTAACAGTTACTCAGTTAACAAGGTGGAAACAGTCAAAAAGAAACACACAACTGGGAGAGGATATAAGGAATTCTGTCAGACAGCCAATATACCGCGGTGGATGTATATTCCTGACAAAGATTATCACTTGTCCAAATCGAGTAATCATGGCTCACGTTCTTGTTTCTTCTCCTTACCAATAACTCAAAAGCAGATTACTTACTTCATATCCTCAGCAAGGGGTTCTGGTTTCAACAAGGAGAAGGGCAAAAGCTGTTGTGTTTTCACTTAGAGGTGATAAGGCCTTTCAATAAATTTTTGTTATCATCAATATGCTGAAACTGCCCCTGGCGGAGCACTGCAACTGAACACCAAGAGATACCTTCAAGCGTTCAGTTTAAGCACAGCCGCTGTGAATGATCGGTCATGTCTCATTATTGGATCGGATGATTTCTAAAGATGCAGGACCTTCGGTGAGGTGGCATTTTTGCCGTGCAGCGAGGCTTTTCTCTTTCTCTCTCATTTTCAGTGAGAAAGGGGTTGTCTGTTAGACAGCAGATCGGTGGTTCAATCCAAAGCTACTCCAGTCTTTGTTTCTAGGTGGCCTTGGGCAAGACACAGAGCCCTGAACTTTTCTCTGGTAGCAGTATATATATGTGCGTATGTCTGTGTGTATGAATAGAAACAAACAAAAAAAAAAAAAACACTGTATGAAGGAGTAAGTAACTTGGAGTGCGTGATAAGATGAGAAAGTTGGTTAACTGCACACTATTTATATCACAGTTTTAACTAGAGGAAAAGCTGGTTTGTACCAATAATTTAACTCCACTGACTAAATTTAGAAAGGTGTTGCCCCACAACAAGAAGGTTGTGGGTTCAGTTCCCGGCCTGGGGCCTTTCTGTGCTGAGTTTGCATGTTCTCCCCGAGCCTGCATGGGTTTCCTTCCACCGTCCAAACACATCATGTTTGGGTTAACTCGAGCCTATAAACTGTCCGTAGGTCTGAGTGTGAGTGGTTGTTGGTCTCTGTCTGTCTCTGTGTGTTGGCCCTGTGATGGACTGGTGACCTGTCCAGGGTGAACCCTGCCCTCACCCAGTGTGAGCTGGGATTGGCTCCAGCATCCACCGCGACCAGGAAAAGTATAAGCGGTAGAAAGAGGAATTCTATGAATGCCCCACAGAAAAGATGTAGATGTATATGAAATGCATTTGTATATGTGGCCTATGATGCTTTGCTTCATACTCTATTCAAACACACATACACGCACACATTTCTGATGCCATTGAAGGTATTAACAAGTTACGAGTGAATCATTACACATCAAAACCAGAGTGAACATGAGCATCCATTCAGAAATATACATTTGTCAGCCCATCGCAGTGTATTCCAACCTTACTATGAGTGCACTTTGGAGTCTGTGTACGAGAACAACAGATGGAGATGCTTCTCGATCCCTCTCTATTCCATCAACAATCCGTCTCTGCCTTTATCGTGCATAAAGGAGGAGGCGATCTGTTTGGCCAAATTTGTGGACACAGCCCCTAAACAACCTTTACTCACATACATATTATGTATGAAATTTGGTTAACTCTAATCTGGCCCACCTTCTATTTGCACTGCACACTCCGAGCCACAAAAATACCAAAAATTGTGCCACCAGTCTCTCTACACAGACTGTATTCTTCACTCCAATATGCTTCCTCTGAGCTGGCTCACAAATGCTGTCCTTTTACCTGAGTCAAAGTTAAACCATTTAAAAAATAATAAAAAAAAATATATATATATATAGATTTGACTTGACGTGATCCATGAAGGAAACCTATTGACTAATTCTCAAATCACACATGTAGAGTTTTTTTTTTCATATCAAGGGGCCATATTAACCATCTTTAGCTTGTTTATCAACTGTGACACCTAAAAAAAGGGGAAATTGCACTTTAAGGCTATTAGGCTGATTACACGTTGATTAATGGGTTAGTTAATTCATTTGTAAGTTATTCTAGTTCTATTATATTGTGTCCCTGGAATGTCACCGAAAACAGCAAAGCAGCTTCCAATTAATTGTTGTTTATTACTCACTAATCAGCTGAGAACAGGTATGCATTATGTCTGACGAGGTTCAAGGTTTATGCAAATTTAAGCAGTGTATCATCTTACGTTTCTATTGTCTAATCATCTGACATGTTCTGTCTTTGATGGCTATGGGCCAATTTCAATACAAAGCAGAAAGCAGATGCCCCAGAGTTCCGGGTGAGGCCACCAACGAGAAAGAGAAGAAAACCAAATTTAGAGCAAGATGCCCTGTGTCAGTATTGTAAGTCAACAAAGTCTGTAATTTGACACTGCGACTGGAATTTGAAGTGCCAAATGTACAATGTTAATATAATTTAGAAACTTGTATTGAATTGAAGTAGATGTTAGTTGTTCACACTGGGTCTCTAAATGAGGTTTTAAACATTCATGAAAATGTGGTCGGCCTTTCGGTTCACTTCACTTCATGAATGAAGTGGCTTCTTAGCAGCACGTTGGAGAAGCAGAAAACTGCTACTTTTGCAACCTGTTTTGTGGTAGAAATTCTTTTCCTGGGTAAATATTCATTTAACTTGAATTTTGGGAATGTAGTCTGCCTTGTGATCCAGAATATGCTTTGCTTGAGTTCTGAACTTAAAAACAGTAAGAGGGTGCTTATCACGTTAAACACTTGACACATGCATGCCCCCACACACAAAGACACACACACACACACACACGCATGCGGACACAATAAACATTTAGCCTTGAAAAGTGAGGAGAATCTCAATTTGACAACATGAGCTGCATATTTTTCTGATTATTCACAAGTGTATCTTTCAGTACGCAACAGTGAGCACAGCTGCAGTGGCTGCATATAGTCTGAAGTGAAGTGGAAGCTGGACAATTGTCCTACTGTAGGATGCCCTGGAGCTCAAACTGTGCAGCCACGGAAATATCAATGTACTTAGCAAAAAGAAGCCTTCAATGCAAACCCATTCCAGCTGTGCCACCAAACCTCTCAACAGCTGGAACCTAAAGCTCGAGCTTTGGCAGACCTGTTTCATGGCCATATCGCTGCTGTACTGAGCTGTCTGAAGCGGAGGCAGGATTGCTTTTGTGACATAGTTATTTTCAGTAGTTTTATTTATATCAGAACATTAAATAAATGTAACAGGAGATAAAATCCAAGTTGATTACTATTGATTTTCAGTCTATGAACCCAGAGGTGACATAGGTGGATTTACAATAGAAACTGATAAGTAGTGTTACTATCTGATCGGCTCTTTGTGATCAGGGCCCTTTCTCACACCCAAATGTAAATCGCAATTCCAAGCAAGACTTTAAAGGGAAAAAAAGGAGACTTTTACCGGTCTGGTTTCAAACTCCAATTAAATGGAACCATAGCTTACTGGAGATAAAGGAGAAAATAAACAAATAACAATGGTGAAAAAGTCAAGTAAAAGCGACCGATCCGACCGTTTTCTCTCTTGAAAAGAGGTTGACAAAGTCACTCCCGAATTAAAATGAACGTAGCCAGAAAACTGTTGAGGTTTTAAATTTGGTCTTTGATTTTTAAGGTGTAGGTTAATTTCTAGGTTTAATTTCCAAATTTGCTTCATCAACTGCTTCTGTTGAAAGATTGAACTCCAGCCTCCTTTGGCAATGTACATTAATAAAGGCACCAATGGAGAATTAAACAAAAAACATACTGAAATGTTTATTAATATCTTACCACGACAGTGTGGAGCTAGTGTAAAAAAATAACCGGGGCATCTGCTTGGCTAAGTGATATCAACTCTGTTACAACAGTGTGCAAATTCTTGGCCACTGACACAGCACAATCAGTTTAATAGTATAAGAAGGCTGCCAGTTATTCTGACCTCAAGACAGCAGAGCCCACAATAATTCTTGTGGCAAATAATTAGTTTTATCGCACAATGACATGGGTCACCCATAAGGGCTTGATTATAACATGAGAACAATATAAGAAAATGTGCGGTTCAGTGGAGCTCTCAAAGGGGATTTCTTCTTCATATCTTGTCAAATTCCAGATGACATTTCATATGACTGGAAACCAGAAACAATCCTTCCTCCTATGAGCTGCTGCAGCCTCTGAGAGTCATTATACCGAGAGCTGAAATTCCACACTGCAATGCTTTAGTCTTCACTCTAAGTGCTTTGTTTGCACTGACACTTAGCAGAGAGCAGGAAGAAACAAATCAGATTTTTAAATCAATGCCATTTTCTGTGTTTTCCCAAGTAAAATATTCAAGTGCTAACCAAATATGTAAACAAAATATTGAAATTGCATGAAAGCATTAAGGATTCGCTTTATGTTATTAATCTTTACCTCTAACTGATTGACAATATTTATTTGAGCTTGTATTATTCATCACTCTTTCCATTACCCATGCTGAGCTGTTCTCTTAATGGCACTGCATATTGTGCCTGCTCAAAGGAAATGGTGTGGCGAACATTCGCACTTGGCTTTATTTTACTCTGACTCTAATCTGTATGGTATTGACCATATGTTGAATAATATAGCCTGCCATTTTTTATTCCAATTACATTCCGTACACAGTATTTTTTAGCTCTGCCTGATGGATTTGCACTCATCTAATGTGCGCAGTGTACTGCTGCTTAACAGACTCAGAATTTGCATTATAATGATTTAGAACACCAATGCATTTTTAATGCTCATAAACTAGAGTGTGGTGGTGTGGTGTATGTTTTACAGAATATGTTTACTCTGCTATTTAACTGTGTATATGGTTGTGACATTTGTAGCAGCCCCTTGGTATGAAATCGTTCCTGCTTTTGCATGAGACTAAATGCGACGAAAATGTGGGTTCGCAGAAATACATGGACAAACCGTCCACTAGAATCTCAGACACGGTGGTCAGTTGCGGCATTAAAATGACACTTACTTTGGTCGAAGCAATGGAGCGACTGCAATAAGGTTGTGGCGTAAGCTTGCCTTTGAGAGAAATTTTTAATTAATGGATATATCTCTTATCATAGTGTAGGAGGCCTGCATGTTTTGATATGGATCGGCTTGTGACAAAACTTCGGGGAATTATGCATGTCACCGCTGGCTTTGGGCTTTTTTAAAATTGCACTGATTAGCTCAAGGGAGGCACTGCAGTATCCACTCATTGCTCCGAGCTCCACGCACCATATCTCACATATCACTAACCGAATTTTTACTGAACTGGGGAAAATGATGGATGCTAGTAAAGCATTTTAGATTTAGACAGATTGGCCCAAGGGGGGTGCTATGTTTGCTATTTGATTATCCACATATTAATAACCTGCCACTGAGGTGCGTTTTAGGTTCCACAGACAGAGGGGATAACACGAATGATACATTTATCCTGCTATCATTTTATGTGCTGCTTCCAACATCAATGTGCATCAAATCAAATTTATGCTGGCCACTGAATAGAACAGCACCAAAACACACAACGCAACCAGTCTTATTATAATCGTATTGCTATACCACTGTGCAAATTCACAGTGATGCTACTACTTTCATTCACTATCCATCACTTTCAAAGTAATGCTGTCCATCTGAAAAGCAATTGGATCTCTGGCTCAATACAAATCAGGATTGTGTAAATCACATCAGCCACATATGGAGGTAAGGAAAAATTCACTTCCCCAATTTCATTGTCATGCTTTGTTACAAATTTCGGCTTGTTATCAATGAAGGTAAACCTGCAAAGCATTAAAAGTTTTTCCCTGTATGGAAGATACAAACACAAGTTAGCAACAATGCACTCGCAATAAAAGCAAGATAGTCAGGCGAGTTTCTTAAGGTATTAGGGTGGCCCTGAGCCTTTATCTTATCAGGTTTCAGTCCAATGCACAGGGAGATAGGGGCGGGGACAAAAGGAAGCCAAGCAATTAATTGTCTTCTCTGCTTGGCATCTCATTTCAGCACCCCAGAAGGTCTATTACAGGAGCAAGACAGTCATTAAACCTCAACAATAATCACTGCTGAGCTATGCCTTCATCCTCTGTGCTACTTCACTGTCTCCTGCTTAATGGCAGCTGGCTATGACAATTCCACTCAAACGCAATAAAATTTTGATACATACAAGGCAATTTAAAGTATTTAAATGCCATGTTAGTCACATCAGCGACATGAGACAGAAGCAGAGAAGTAATTATTGTGCACTAGAATCAGTCCAACTATTAAATGGACTAAATAATCCACTGAAATGACTACATAATAAAAGGCAGCAGGACCCCTTCAGATGCAAAAATCACCAATACCTCTGAAGCAGTACAGCAAAAAAGAGAAGAGGGGAAGGTAACGGTGGGAGGGAGAAGTGAAAGAGCATCATGGGGAGAACAAAAGAGGACTAAAAAAAAAAGTAGGCCAGGGGAAACTGAGGCTGAAAAAGAGCTTGGTAGGTGAGGATGAAGAAGATAGGGGTTGAGGGCACTCAAGAAGAAAATGGTGGGGGGATAGGGAAGAGACAGAGGGCGAGAAAGGAGTTTGAGAGGCATAAAACTGGCAGTTGGGGAAGAAGAGATGCTTCATTTGTCACTGTCAGATCAGTTTGTTTCTCCTTCATAACTACGAGGACGAGATCTGGCCCACAACCCGGCCCTTATCCTCAGTGTTCTTAAGCCAACCTCCCATCACCATCTCTCCTCCAACCTCTGCCAGCACCTGCCCTCTCTCCTATCGTTGGAGATGAGGATGCAACCCATGCTACAGTGCGTTCTGTACACACACGATTGTGTCTGCCTGCATGGACATGTTCACTGAGCTTAATCGAATGTATGTCCCACTAACAGTCGTAGCCTATAGCCTGGAGTAAAATTATCTCTCCAAAGGCATGTCTGAATGATATTAACTATTCTTTCACCAGATAAATTAATAAGTAATGAGGCATATCCGTGTAATTGTGGTCTTTTACATTACTAAGAGTTTATATAAGAAAATAATTTTTGCCACAACTTAATATTTTACACATACAAACCGGCTGCTTATAGCTCATTTTGACATTGCCCCCCCCTTTTTTCTCTGTGTGTGTGTACCTCCTGCAAAAAAAGCAGAGGCAGCATGCTGATATTGCACTCCTGGATGCATAACAGGCAAAATTCCACATTCAAGTTTTATTGGCTGAGTGTCTACCCCAACCTGGGCCCTGTAACGAGCACTGCAGTCGTGGTTCCTAACTAAAAATCTATCAGTTGAATGTTTTCTCAAAAAAAAAAAAGCACCTACTTTGGCTCAGGAAACATGCTGTAGTTCGCAATCATATTGCATGTTCATTTCCTGGCGGGTAATACATCTCAGCATCCATCACGAGGTGTAATTAACCTTAACTGTCTGTGGTGTGTAGGTAAGTCTGCAATTACTCCGCCAAACTACAAGATGTTTCTGCTGCTCATGCAGTTATCTAACAAGCAATTCTGGTTCTTAATGATAAAAATATTCGTGACTGTTTCCATAAAGATGCTATTTCTTACTTTGGAAAATGTCTTTCTTTTTACTGAAACTATTTTCCTGCCAAACATCTTCCATATTGTGATTGTTCATTCCTTTCTTTCCCACTACAAATTATCTCCTCATTATTTTATTTGTTACTGTGATTTATGTTATCATTGTTTACAATCATTCATTCATCTTCAACCGCTTATCCGTTTTCAGGTGGTGGAGCCAATCCCAGCTAACATTGGATGAGGGCGGGGTACACCCTGGATAGGTCACTGGTCCATCATGGGGCCAACACACAGAGACAGACAGAGACCAACAACCACTCACACACACACTCAGAACTACAGACAATTTAGAGCCACCAGTTAACCCAAACATGATGTCTGTGGACGGTGGGAGGAAACCCACGCAGACACGGGGAGAACATGCAAACTCAGCACAGAAAGGATCCAGGCCGGGAACCGAAACAGAGACCTTCATATTGTGGGGCAACAGCACTAACTACTGTGCCACAGTGCTGCCTATTATTACATATTAAAGTAATTTTGATGGATGGTTCATTCATCTGTCTTTATCTTTTATTTTATACCAAGTCACATTGCCATTTATATTTTAAAATTCATGAATGGACCAAAAGGTTATTGTAGCTGTATATAACCACCCCAAAGCCCATGTCTATGATGTTATTTTGTATGTTTGTTCGATAGGTGGCATTCTGAAGTCACTCTGTTATGTATGCATTTCACCCTCAATTCATCTGCTAAAATAAAGCAGGTGAACATTATGGACTGTACAGCAGAACAAAATAGGGCACACTTTGCACACAGTCTTCAAGTTTGGTGGAGAAGAAGTTGTGTGCAGGCAAAGAGGACTGAAAGGGCACAACTGATCTCACACCGGGGGAACAGCTCTGACTTTTTGTTAGATACTGATGCGACATCTTGGAGTTGCCATGGGGGCAAACAGTGGAAACATTGAGTTGTCGTGCCAAAAAAAATAAATAAAATAAAATCACGAAATGGTGGACAGTTTCATGCAAAGGGCCACCTGAACTGCAAACAACAAGAGAAGAACCCTGGCAGCCCTGGCAGAAGAGCCTAAAGCCAAGCTGAATACCATCAACCCTCACCTGAGAGGATGCCGTGTTGTTTGGGTGACAAAGACTGGACAATGTGTACAGGGGAGCCAAACATCCCCAGGCAGTGGAGACAAAACGCACACAGTGGGGATACATGTGAAAGTCCTCACATCTGTAATGGGAACATCCAGGACCAAAGTTGGAAGTTGCAGGACTGAGGTTGCAAGCAAGTTAGGTGGAGGGTAGAGTGTGTTGGTTGTTTCGAATAGCCTTATGTTTTACTGAGTACAAAGTATCTTTGTGGCCTGCTAAACGTAGCTTAGCACAAAAGCTGGAGTAGGAGGAAACTGCTAGCCCCCATTGCACCTTGTTAGCTGGCAAGAAATCCACTCACATTCACATAGAAATGTGTCCGCTGTGATGAATGTGCAGATGCACTGATGTACTATTCCTTTAAAGGTGAGGAGCTATCATGTTGACAACAGCTGCTCTGGCAGTTGTTTCAACTTAAAAAGTAATTTATTCAAAGAGATTCTGGTTTTATCAAAATGTAAATTGAAGTGAATCTAATTATTTAATGGTTTCAGTATGAGTCGGATGTGTCACAACATTTTGCAGTTAAATAAAAATTTGGCATTATTGAAATAGCCTCACAATGTTGCAAATCTTAATGAAAATCTTGGCAGGTCCACTAATAAAGTGAGAACTTCTCATAAAGCTATGCTGATGTAACATTTAAAATGTCAGGCAGATCATAATTAATGAGATTATTTTCTTTGGATATTTTTTTTGTCTTCTCTATTCTCTCTCATAAGTTAAAAAGAATCAGAGCTTCGAGGTGTCCAATCAGCAACGTAAATGACACGCCACATTACTATAGTTTAATAGGCGATAACTTAGATCACACTCGCTTACAATTTATTTCATCATTTTATTGATAATATGATGATGGTTTTAAGTCAAACCGGTCATCGCTCTTTTAATAAAATAATACCTCATTTTTATTTCTAACTTCCTACTTGATTTTCATAGCTAAAGCCATTTGGCCTAAGACCACATTATTATAGATTTTTTTTTGCTCACTATTTGATTGATTTTTCTGCCTTTGTGTGTCAAGCATGTAGTCTTGTAGATTTATAATAATTTGAATTTACATTACTTCTAACTAAAAATATTCATGCATGAAAGGGCTTACAGTTACAATGCTTGTCAGCAAATGACATTGTAAAACATATTATGTGTGTGAAGAAGGGACAGTGATAAAAAGAATACAAAATAGCAGAGGAATGACGAGCGCATAACTACCTATAACCTAAAATAAAACATTTGATGCTTAAGGCAATGCACTGCAAGTGGGTGCTCTTCAAGTTCATCTTCATTTTACTAACATTGTTTTGGAAATAATTATGTTGATATAAATACCGGAATGCATTTGGAGACAGAATCCATTCAATTGGATACTTAGACAAAATTTCCTCTCTGTTATAGGATTATGAATGGATCTCTGCGCCATGTAACCCTTTAGGGACAAACTTTGCAGAATATAAAGTATCCCCTCCGAATATAGAGCATAATCCTACAGGACTAATTCATGACTCAATTCAGAGCAGCAGTCATGCAATGAAAAACTAAAGCAATAGAGACACATTACATTAACCTCAGGAAGTAGTTATAGTCTTGTATAATAAGTGTTAAGTACATAAATACAATTCAAATGATTTATTTCACCTTCCTGTGTCAATTCATCATGAGCTCTGTTACAATCATTAAATTACATCAATATGACAAAAACAACAACATGAAAGCATGGACTTGTGAGTGACTGTTGTAGAAAAAACACAATTCCTCACAAAGCGCAGAAGACACGAAATTAATCATAGCCCCACATCAGTCTGTAACAAAGAAAAATGTTTCCTCAAAGCTAATTTAATGCCACTCATCACATTAGGCAGCTCCAGAACCAAGTATGCAGCTGTAACGCACCACACTGCTTTGACACAGGCTGTGTACATACTGCACAGAGATGCTTTCACAATTTTTATTAAATGCCAGGAAAAGCTCCCAAGAGACCAAATGGTAGATTTTCCCACAAAAATGCGCCAGAAATAGCAATTTATGGCCAAGTCAGAGATTCACCTTTGACTTGATCTAGGATTTAGAATTTCAGACTCGCTATGAAAAATGTGTCTGCCTCTGGAAGATTTGGGTCAGCCTCATCAAACGTAATAAGCAGTGCTCTAATCACATGAGAGGCAGTATGCTGAAACCTCACAGCTGTGTGCAATTGTTCCGATCGAAGGCGGGTGAAAGAGCTGTCACCGGCTGAGGAGCATTTTCAGGCAGTAACAAAATCTCTGCTGGGGACTCTTTTAGCTGAATAATGTTTATGCAAAATTATATTCATTGTGATAATGTGCATTACGTAGTGTCCTGTTAAATAGAAAACTAATGGGATAACTCTAAAGTTAATCACTGATTGCAGGGCCTTATTTGTATATGACCGCCTGTGAAACAATTTTGCAGCCATTTGCCAAAAAAAAAAATGCTTCAGACGTGGACCGCCATCGGACAAAAAGCTCTAAATAACTATCCTAAGGAGAACCCGGCAATTCAGTTACGATTTAGGTTTTACCGATCTGTAACTGTGCACCTTTGTGTCTGGCTGGTCTTAAAGGTGTCTGTTAGCCAGAGCACTTCCCTAATGGACTTTTATGGTTTTTATGGTGCACTGCAGGCTTCATGGAGCAGTAGGTCTCATGGTAATGTGGCTCTCTCAGCCTCCTGGGCCCCGTCTAGGTTCCTAATGTGACCGGAAGAGAAGAATGCATAATGTATCGCCGTTTCTCCAAGTCAGAGGTTAATAAAACGAAAGAAAGTGGAGAATTTTAGGGGCTGAACAGAGGGAAATGTGAGGTTATGAGAATGTATGAGAGCAAAAGACACAAAAAGAGCCCAGGAGTTAAAGCAGCAGGAGGAGGGGAAAAAAAAAAATACCATGGCATATTATTGAGGGACACTTTGGTGCTAAGCTGCTTATTGATAAAAGCACTAATCTGCCTGGCAGAAGGTAAGAAGGCTGGGATGTGTGTTGATATAATATCGCAGCTAAAGGCAATGCCATCAGGGAGCTGAGCCTCCACGCAGCTTTACCTTAAGGAGTTACTCATTTTATTTTATTTTTTTCATTAAAGACAGTATCTGACCATGTGCCAAAAGTATACATATAAGCCAGAGGAAAATGACAGCAGATCACTGTGAACCACTCACTTTTCATCAGACATTTCATCAGACTTGATCGATAGGAAGAGACCGTTACTTTTTGATGCGTATATAGATCACTAGCAACGGTTTAATTATTTTCTCACTACATCAAAGAGCAAGTCAGCAACGCTGGGAATTTTGACGACATCAAGGCAGCTGGAACTAGTTGACAGCCAAGCTGTATCTGGATTGAAAGTTCTTGCCATTCATCACGAAGACGTTTGTCTCGAGTGCTTTTGCCTTTCAATTAAATGCACTGCTGCATTATTTAATGTGTAATTATAAGATTAAACCAGCACGATATGATGCAGTGTTCACAGAAAGTGCCACTAACTGTTAAAAACGTGCTCCGAGGTGTTCTCTTTGCAATTGAAACATCACCTGTTGCACCAGAGCTGGCGAACAATGTCAGTAAAATCAGTTTTCTGGGTTGTTGGGCTTTTTGTTGTTGTTGGGTTGTTTTTGCTTTTTTTTTTTTTTAAGGGGTGAACTGGAAGTATATTTTCACACTATGTTAGTCTTTTCATGCACCCAAATCAACAGCATAAGCCCAGTGGTTTCACACTTAATTGGTACTTTTTCCAAGATTTGTAATGTATTGCTAAAAAAGGAAGAGTATCATCACCTGCCTCTGCAGAGAACAGTGTGTGGAAAATAACTACGAGACTTCAGCTTTTTTTTTTTTCCCAAGGAAACTGAGGAAAAAGGGAATCTAGATATAAATGCCAAATGTGTTAATTTTTCATATTGCAATAATGGCTCCTCTTTAATGCACGACGACTGAGCATGTTAGAAACACCTGTCAGACCAGCCTCACCGAGGCCGCAGACCAAGCAATCTCAAAGGGCCCACTCTGATTATTCAGCCAAAGAGTGAGGTGCAAATGAAATCGATGCCTTTGTCCTAGTTCAAAGAGTGGTTCTCTCATTAGGGCAAGCCTGCTAATTCAACTTATTTGGCTCTCTGCTGTCTCTGTTGCCCTCATCATGCTGATCATCCCTCTAGTTAAAGACTTTTTTATTGGGGCATTTTTGAATCAATATGTCTCTGTGACTTTGAATAAGTGTTGAAGAAATGAAACATGTAAATATTATCTGCTCAGAGAAGTGCTGGCAAATTAATTCTCCAACTATCCTTTCGGTTGATAATATGTGCTCTCATCTCAATTCATGTTATGTCAGTTAATTACACCTTTTTAATAAAACAGGAGGAAAAAGGGAAATAAGAAAAATAGGTACAATTACTAACACTTCGGAGACCTTATTTATTTTGTGGAGAGTAAAGCAGACATTCCCACAGCTACAAACTTAAGAGGGCTGCAACTACTCCAAGAACTAATTCAGTGTTACTTTCTGTTTATCAATCCCATCACACATTCACCACTGCAAAGAATACAAAAGATTGTATTGTCATCATAAGGATGCTGGGTAACATGGTGTGAGGTACTGTGCATTAAAATTTCTGTGAACACTCGACATATAGATGGCGCTTTCCTGTGCAGTAAATTCTATCAATCAGTGGCATAAAATGTTATTTCCATGGTAATTCCAGTCATTTGAAATTTATGTATCTAATGGTTTTTCAGTACAAGTTCAATTTACACTTTTCACTTTATAACCATAATGAGCAGCCTCCTGTCAGATATGCACTTGAGGTGCTAAACATGTAAACCCGGGCGCATCAACCTTCGCATCGTGATCCATGGACTCCAACCTTCGGGTAAGTCAATTTTTAATTTTCTCTCCGCTGCTACCTGGAACCCGCCAATAAGTCTGGCACTTCCATTGGTCCACTGTTGCAAGGCCAGGAATCTTCATGATAATGAGCATCACATACATCAAATAGGATTTGAATTAAGTTGAGAGAACTTAAGGAAACTGCTGCCCTCCAAGTTCTAACAGATGATTGGTCTCGGAATAATTCGGATGTATCCTGAAATCTAAGCGCTCCGGACCAGTGTACATGAAACAAGACAGTATCAGAGAGCTGCGTAGAGGGTGCCAGAACATTGTAAATGTGCTGAGTATAGCAGCCGGCGTGAGCATCCAGCGTTTCCGCATAAGCCTTGATTATTGAGCTGTGCCATCTTTTATACTGTGCAGCGCCAGATCGTACAGCTGACATCCCTCTCCGTCTACTGTAACTCAAGGTAACACACATCCTCTGTACCCTGGCAAGACACTTCAAAGGATGTCTATGGATGTTATGTGAATATTTTTGGCCTCTTTATCTTTACCTGCCTAGTGCAGTTTTTAATAGCAGTGAATAGATGCAACAGAGCAGAAATACAGGGGCGGAGCACTAGCCCTCCAGATTTCTAAATAAGAGTACACTGATATTCAAAGAAGTGCAAATTTGTTATGTTTTGTTAATTCTATTATAACGAAATTGTTCATTATCTTAGATGTTGGCCCATGCTCGTATGTGTGAGTACTGTAGCTGGACTTTTCATATTTAGTATTGGATATCCCAGGCAGCATTCCAAAAACACCGTTACAATGTTTCTCTATGCATTTCAGAGGGTAGTTTCTTTTCCAAAGGTAGTGCTATGCGTGAAAGAAAAAAATCAATACATCTGGGGTTTGGGTAAAATTCGTTCTGGTGTTGTTATGTAGACAGCTATTTCTGTCATTGAGCTGAATGTCTGTAAAGATCCCTGTCTTTCTGAAATGCAGCACTACATATTTTGTTACCGGACCTATCTGGACCTATTTGTTTTGTTTTACATTCTTACTAAATGAAGTCGATTAGTGCATGTTGTGAATCACTTCTTACCAACTGGACTAGCAGGCGTGGAAGGACCATTGTCAAAGAAATGTAGGCAAAATATTATTAATGAAATAAAAATGTCTTTCATTGGCCGATCTGACCTTAATTTTGTGATTTAAAATAAAAATCGAACTTAACACCCAGGTGTTAAATTAAGCCAGACAATAAGGAAAATTAAACTTGGCAATCTATTACTTCCCTCACTTTCAGGGTGACTTCGTCTTTTCCTTTATGCCTCTTCAGGCAGCTAATGTTCCGTTGGATTCGATGTTGACAGATTGACATCCCATCAAAGTGCGGTTCCTTGTCAAACGATTTTTGTCTTTTTCCTCAATATCCAGCATGACTTGAGGTATCTGAAAAAAGGAGCGATTCATCACACTGAAAGCCTTGTGAATAATACAGGTGTCATCAACCACCTGCATGTGGTCATAATTTCAGGAAATAATCACCTTGTGTCTGATTACTGGTGATTAGGAGTGTTTGAAATTTGTCAATAATGCCCCAAATTAGTTGCAGTTAGTTGTAATAAAGAACAATACCAATACAGAAATCAGCTGCTTTTAAGATTGGAATCTTCTGAAATACTCAAAGATATTTGAGATACTTTTATGTCTGTCGCATTAAAATGCTCCGATTGAATAACGCCAGGATGTTAATAATTCATTATATGTCAAGAAAGGGAAGGTTTGTTGCTCTTTTAGTTGCCCCTCAATCATTATTAACCAAATGATCGCACAGCACAGTATTTAAAGAAAAAGACTTTGCGGCGAGTCATGTTGCCTCCTGGATATTCTCCCTCTCTCAACTCTTCGGTTTCAGACAATAATGCACCTGTTTTTGCCATTCCTTCCATGCCCACCATTTGCAATCCCCCGTAGCATTAACCCTTGGAAATTTTTCCCCAGCTGTGAGGTTGCTGCATTCAGGTGGCAGGATGAGGGGAGTTGCACCCCGAAAGACATGCACTCAGAGAGGGCTGGTAAAGAGACTGACGGGGATGGTAAAACATTATTGATTTCGACAGTCCACTCATCCCCTGATGTAGTGACCTACTGGGATTTGTGCCAGAGTAACCAATGGCCAGTTCCCAAGAGATAGGGTGAGTTTACCTGGGTGATGCATCTATGTAATGTGCCATTGGTAGCAGAGGGGATGTCAATAGGTCATATAAAATCTATCTTACATAATCTAGTTTTCCTTCTTTTCGCTTTCTTTTTTATTTTCTTTCTGGCCCATGTGTGCAGTTTCAAATTAAAGCCCTCAGTCATGTCACCGCAACTACAATGATGTTGCAGGGGTTTGCCACAATTTCACAGTGAAAAATGAAAAGGAAGGAAACAGTGACCTAGTCTTATCACCTGTCTACCAAGCGGCCACTCATCTGCAAATATTGGCAGAATTTTGTAGAGGGTCGCCCACTGCCAAGTTATTTCACCCTTCCTCTTATTGCAGGCTTGTCAGGACCTGCCTGAAATCTTAATGATTTGCCTGATACGTGTTCGCCTGCAACTTGCCTGACTGCCAGTTGTTCACACCCTTCTGGCCTGTGAAGTCAACTGGGTTTGACCGAACCTGTTGCAGGCATTAAAAAGAAAACGCCTTCACTGTTGTCTGTCCTGTGTCCAACCTCAGATTACTTGAATGTGAAAGCATGGCTTGACTAAACAGCCCAGTATTTAGAATGGAAAAGAAAGAAAACAGTGAAATGACGTACAGAGTTATGAAAAGCAACGCCACTATGTCCATTATTCTGTAACATTATGCTATGTGCCTTTTCCAATATTGCAAGATTTCCAATTAATAATTGCTTGCTCAAATCTCCTGAGAATCTCCTCTTGTCATCTTTATGACTTTGTTTGATCCCGCCTCCTGCCTACATCAAGGCTGAATCAAAGTACCATATATTCATTACCAGCTTCTACAGCCTTTTAGTTTTTTTTTGCATGTCAGGGGTGTCAACATATCTAAACCAGAAATTATATTTTTCCTCCAGTGTATTTCAGCTGGTGCTTTAAACTCTCTCTCTCTATATTTTTTTTTCATAATTGATAAAGAAAATGTTTAAATACACCTGAAAACGTCAGCAATGCAATTTGGAAGTTCCAGCACTAGATTTCCTCTCTCCAGACTCCCCAAGCTCTTTGCAGCATTCTTGTTGTGTTAAAAGTCAGCCATTTTGCCATCTTTGAGCAGATTAAACTAGCTTCAAGCCTCAAAACCTAATCACTAGATGGCTGGCCTTCTTCGTTCTGTTACAGGAATATTTTGGGAGAGATGAGAATAAAACAAGAATGGAAATAGAATGCAAATTGTAATTCAGATCATGAATTGTGATAGTAGTTAAAACGTCAAAATGATAGTGGTCAGCACTGTTGCCCGACAACAAGATGGTTGCGAGTTTGGATCCCGGCCCTTTACTCCGGGTACTCCTGTTTCCTCGCACCGTCCAAAGACATGCATGTTTAGGTTGTTTGGTGAGGTCTGAGTGTGAGTGGCTGATTGTCTTTGTGTGTTGGCCCTGTGATGGACTGGTGACCTGTCCAGGGTCTGGCTGGGATTGGTTCCAGCACCGCGACCCAGAATCGGATAAACAGTACAGGATGAATGAATGAAAGTGGAATTTTCCTGAGGAAATGACAAACATTGAGTAGCATTTATGTCACAATATGAATGAAAATAAGTTTGACAACCCAGTGTGAAATGGCAGGAGTATTGGTGACTGAACATTACACAGTATTTTCAGTACGATGCAATGTGCATTTCCAAACGATGTCTTCAATCCTTCTTTTATACCGTTAAAAAAGTAAGAAAAGGATGCAGTACAGGAAAAGTAAATTATTCCAGCACCTGCGACACTTTTCACCCCACTTTTCTTCCAGATTTCTTTTTCTGGGTAATCAGCCAGGGCAAATATCTAGTGCCATAGTGCTGTGTGTGTGTGTGTGTGTGTGTGGTGTCGTACCTATTGGAAAAATACTGGAAGCCAGATTGGAAACCAAGATAGGGAAAGATAGGGAGAATAAGTCACCTGCATTGCTCGCTTTCTAAACTCTACACTGGGATTCAGATGCAGACATATCTTCTGTGATTTCCAGGTTTCGCCGGAGTATGAGAGAGTATCGTTTCAGAGTCCTTTCAAACATGTGGGAATTTTGCCTCTGGCCTTGTCTGAATTACACCTCTGCTGGGTCCAAACTCCAAAATTGGGCTAAATTGGACCAATCCCGGCTCAAAGGGATGCCTAAAGTTCACAAAGTGTGGGCCCTGCTTAACAAAGAAGCAGGTTAATTAAGACTCAGGCTGACTCACTCTACCCACTTTTCTGCTCTAAGAATCAACTGTGGACAAGAAAGGAGAAAAGCCTGCAGGGGAACAACACTCATCCATTTTCCATAAATAATGGATTTTGCTAGCATGAGTTCACATACAGTGAATTTACAGCTTTTGAAATAGTCATGATTGTCATGTATCAAAGACTCTTCGTCCATAACAGTCACACTGTGCTTCGTTTTAAACAAAGGATTCTGAAGAGCGAGGTGTGAAAAAAGGTGCCAGCTCTAGGACCCAAAAGGGCTAATTATCAGCTCTTACGACTAATGCAAGTCCATGGTTTCTGCAGCAACCATCACGCAATATCACACATTCAAAGGTGACAAGGGGGGAAATCATAGGTGCAGGCAGTGTGCAGACCTTTAATGTAAAACTTTCCATGTGATGTCTAGCAGCGTGAAAAGAAGATATTAATCTTAATGTTGACTGTAAATGTAAGTGAATTGAAAAATTATGGAATTTACTTGAACAGATGCACTTCAAAAATTTTAATGAACAAATGTATGCATTCTTGATTTGTATGGATACATTTTAATGCTTAGATTAATTCAAATGTAATTCGTAATTCATGGACATCTGCAATGTCTATGTCTGATATTCTACACTGCATGTGGCACACTCTACATCATGCCTTTTTCTCATGATTATTCCTTTGAAATATGCCCATTTTACTGTATGTTAATGTCTACATGGGCTGAATAACGTCTAATAATTTGTGTCATTCACCTGAGAATACTTTAACTTGCCAAGACCTTCAGAAAAATTCCCAATATCCCCAGTTTCATTACAATAATACCCAAACAGGTGTGACTTGTATGAAAAAAAAAAAAAAAGTAATGACCTTTTTCAGTAAACGGAAACTACAGCACAACCTCAGCTTACCTGATTTGTATAAAGCAATTATAAAATATTTTGTGTCTGTTTGATGGTAGATTTGCGGTTGAAATTGCGGCGAAAAAAATTGTTCATTTCTTTTTTGATTTTCCGGCTGTTGGTAGGCTTTCACCACCTATCCTTAAATTGCAGCTCCTTTCAATTTCGCATTTCACACATTCAAATTGGTGTGTTAACATTCTAAGGAGTGTTGACTAAAGGACCACAGAGAACAGGAGACCATCTCTATCAACCACACATGGGCCTGTCATCTTTATACTCGCGATGCGACGGCGCTCCATCTGCACAGCGGCCGTGGAGCAGTTGGCAGCAGAAAGCGCTGTCCATGGTTCTGAATTCCATTGCGTTAAGACACATACATTACATGACAACCGTTGGTTACAACTGTGGTTAAAGGTATCGGATGTCTGAGTCTGTTTCAGGCATTTACTGGTTTGTCCCGCTCTTTTTTTTTTTTTTTGGTTGGGAAAATGCAAATTCATTTTGAATTGCTGTGAGGTAATGGACATTTTTGCCCAACTGCCTTAGACTGTATTCATAGGCTGCATGTCTGCTGTAATATACTACACACCGGAAACTGCATTTCAGGAATTCTGCGCCAAAGTGGGTTAATCTAAGGCAATTATATATTATTATAGGGCTGCAAAACTCTCTACTAAGTCTTAGAAGATGGAAATGTTTCTGGATTGATAACAGTACTATCGCCTAGTGTAGAAAACAAGCCAAATATGGCTTTGCATATATTGCTGGCATATACTTCGATAATACTGTGATCTAATTAGAACATCTTTAACATCTGTTCGAGTTTTGGCATCCTCAACAAGCTATTGTTGAGTCTAAATATTCTACTATCTGGCCTCGGGCTGTTTTCAAGGCTAGTGTTTCAAGGTGTATACTCTTCTATAAGATGAAAAAAATGAGCTGATGAAAATGCAAGTGAATCAGTAAATCAGTTGATGCCTAAAAATAAATCTAGAGTTCCTGTAAGTGGATGCAGAAAACATGGCTACATAGTATATCAAAATAAATATTAGATACACACAAATTGCTATATATCTTAATACTTCTCTTAGCATATTTGTGTCTCTAATGTACCGCGTCCGACCATATCAACCGGATATATGTATATACGTAATTGCAAACATTTGTCAATAAGTGTCCTCTGTACAGACTGTGTGGATCCGAATAATCATAACATGGGCCCTCATGACAACATATCCAACAGCAACCTACACCTAACCCTTACAAGTCATTGAAAGCAGTGGGAGAGGGTAATGTCCAAAATATGATCAGTTTAAGTTTTTATTATAAATGTCTATAATTTCTACTGGGGCCAGATACATAAAGTCAAATTAGAAGCCAGTTTCCACATCGCTCTACAGTTCATTAGTACACAAAGATGTTTGCAACATTGTTCAGTTAGCTAAAATAATAAAGTCTTTAACAGCCTCATAAAATGAGAGGAAAAAAAATGCAATTACCATAAAATAAATTAGACTTGTTAAACTTTTGAGATCATGGGATCGTGACATTATCATGTTATGCATCACATTTAGAAGCTGGTCACTCCCTAAATTCTGAGAAAGTCTCCAGATCTGTCAGTGAGATGCTTTGCCAAGTTGGCTACTAATTTCTGCATAGGTTTAAAGAATATTTTATAGACAGGCGTTGCAAGGTCTGTGGGCTTGGCCCGAATTGGGCTATGTAAGCGAATTAATGCCGCATTTCGCTTTGTGTGTCTGCTTTGTTGCCAAGCTGTGGATGGTCAGCAAGACCACTTATATTTGCAGCCATGCCTCTTGTCCTGTCACCATGAAAGCTGCAGTGTGCATATGAGAGGAGCAAAAAAAAAAAAAAGGTTGGTGTGTCTGCGGGGAATGGAAGCAGAGCACATTCTCCTCCAACGTTGCACATCAACCAACCCAGTGGAAATACTAAACACGGTGTTTCTTAAAGTGCCATAACTTTTAAAATGGGGCATAGTATTGTTTTCAGCAGCGAGGTGCGATGGTACCGGTCCATTCTCTGCATGTTGTGCAACACTGCCTAAGAAAGGCCATTGTCAAGAGCAGCGCAGCTAATTAAAGCAAGGGCACCACTTTACATCTGTCACATCATTTGGCAGTTACTTTATTTATATATTTTGGTCAATCTGTTCTTCCTGATGTGGGAGGGGTTGCCATACATGAGACAACATCTGCTGAGGTATGTCACATGAGCTCCAACATCTGTCCGTGTTTTTAGAAAGTCTGTCAATCACCTGAATCCTGTCTCGCATGCATCCACGTTATCATATTGAGATACCACAAAAACAATGTCATAAGCGGAGAGCCTACATCTGCGCCAGAGTTACAATTAACACTCTTCTAATAAGCAACAAATCTACACCCACACGGGGAGATTGGCAGTACACACAAATACCCAGGTACACCCTGTGGCTTGCAGTCATTTTGGTCCCTTATGTTGTCCATCAAGGAGACAGTGGTGACTGTTCTCTAAACTGACTCCACCCACAAAAGGCTTGTGATCACCTAAGCTGTCATCGAGCATCTGCTGAAACTAGCGGCCAGCCAACTGTGAGACTGGCTCTGAAGATATCTCCTCAGAAAATGTGTCACCTACACATGTTCAGAACTCAGTGGCATATTTTCCACTTCCATTTAAGCAAATTTTGATTTGGCAAACATCATCTGCAACGTCAACTCAAACTCTATATATATATTTAGACTGCCGTATTAAATGGAAGCCCTTGTCGGCTCCTTTCAAATGAAAATGATTTGCACACATCGTTGCCAATGTATAAACATATTCATATATTTCAGTGCCGTTAATACTGGATTCAGAGAGTCGGTTTTTCATAATTAACAACTTTTTATGGGGATGCACTGCATTTGTTTGAGAGGGAGAGCCCCTGCAGTGGGCAGTCTTTGGGTTTGGAAGGTACTTTGAAATTATGTAATACTGTTTTTCACTCCCACTGACACTGAGTATTTTTTCTCATGCTGAGGACAGTAATTACTGCTCTTGATAAAGAGAACAGAAAAGAAATACAGTAGCCTGTGCAGTTGTCTTAATGCACTGATGGGATCATGATATCTGGACATTATGTAGTTCTGCACACAATGTTGGACTTTTCAAGGATTAGGGTAGTCTGTCTTATCCCCCTGCACACAGGCACACGTACACTTCTGCGCTCATTTAGTCCCAATTACATTCGTTCTTGCAGATGACACAGAAACCTAGAGACACACTAGCTTCCTATCCTGAGACCTTCAAAAACATTTTTTGGTCGTAATCCCCTCTCAGTCTATTAATATTTGTGTTTCCATGGCGATTCAAACCTGGCCAAATGTTGTACGGATAAGAGGAGATAAGAGCATAAGGAGCAGGGAGATAAGAGCAAGTGACCTGCAGAGATCAGAACACCAGAGGTCAGGCAGAAGAACAGAAATAAGTTGCTGAGAAATGAACTCTCCTTGCTCAACTCCTCTGCCAAACAGGTGAAAAATATTTTTATATTTGCGAATGGCAGTCCAAGTTTCTCTTGTTGTGCGCTACACAAAGACAGAGCTGAAGTCAAGAGATTTTTTCAGCATCCTTCTTCGTGCAGCCAATTTCCACCTCCAAAGTGAAATGAGACCAAAACAATGAGACAGCATGTCACTGCAGCTGATATGCAAATACTAGACAGATACTATACCCTATCTATTTATCACAATTATACTATTCCCAAGCTTATAAATGTTGTCCGCGTCACTACAGAAAGTTTAGAGTGGTAACTACAATTTTAAATGGGAGTGAACATTTCATCTCTCCTGTCATCTGACACATTATATGCTGTTCAGCAGAGAATTCAATTATGGACAGAAGTGACAGAAGCGTTTCTGCAATAAATGTATAAGTACCAATTTGCAGTATTGATGGCACAACAATATCTAAAGTCATTCCAATTTTTCAAATTCCGTCCCATGTAAACGACTTTTAATATAATGATGACATATTACTGTGACTGACAATGTACTGTGTAAGAGTTTTTCCACTGTAAGCTGTTGTAATATATACAAGATGATTCTCCAATTACCTCAACAAATGTGACACACCAGCCACCCATCCCTCTGACATTGCATCTAGGCAATAGCTACACATATGACTTTACCTGTTTGTTGTTGTACTTCGGCTGGCTGTTCTTGTAGCTGTAATCTGAGTACTGGTCTGAGCCGGTTGAGTTGTCATCTCCTCCTGTTCCTACAAAGGTATTGGCAGCGGGCAGGTCCTGAACAGCCTGATGTTTCTGTGAGGCTGAGGGAGATTGAGCCTGCAGCTGGATGGAGGGTAAGGGAGAGTTGGAGCGGTAATGCCTGCCTATATCAGGGCTTCCTGGTGAATATGTTAAGGGTAAGTGTATCCTTGGGCTATCACTGACTCCATCAAGGTTAAACTTGAGACTCTTTTGAAGGCTAACTTCCTCCTCTTCGCCAAGTGGTTTTGGGGACTTCTGGGGTTTGCCTTTCCTCCCTCGTTTGCCTTTGGCATTCTTTGGTGCCTGTTTAGGCGCATACAAGTCCTTGGTTTCCTTTTTGCCAGCCTGATACCCGCTCTTGGTTTCTCTCTGAATGCGGTGTCGAATAAATACCACCACCAAAATCAACATGACAACACCTGCCACGCCAGCAAGGCTTCCAAACAAAATGTTACTACGCTGTGCAGCGAAACCATTGTCAGGATCACCAGCAATGTCTCTGTCCAGTGGAGTGTAAAGACTGTGTCCAACAAGGGCTTCCACTAAGCTGACATTTGAAATGGTTTCATTGACGTATATGTGGACCAGGGCAGTGGTGTGACGTGCAGGCTTACCCCTGTCACTCACCCGCACCACTAGGCGATGTAGACCACCATGTTTCCGGGTCATTTCCTTAGCTAAAGTGATCTCTCCACTGGAAGGGGAGATGCGAAATAACTGATAAGGATTTCCGCCAGCAATACTGAAGACTAGCTCCGCATTCGGCCCGCTGTCTAAATCTTCAGCCTCCACCACCTCCACGTGGCTGTCTGGCGAGGCAAGAGGTGACAAGCGTTTGAAAGAGGAATTGGACGGCTTGGTGACCACGGGATCGTTGTCATTTTCATCCAGAACATTAATGGTAACACCGACATATGAAGACCTTGGTGGCTCTCCTCCATCCACTGCTTTTAGGCGGAAAGTGTAGCTGCTTTCTTTCTCTCTATCAAATGAGATACTGGAGAGAATGGTGCCTGTTCCATTTTGGACCACAAACTTCCCTCCATCAGGCTCTACGGAGAGGTGAACATGAGCATTTTCACCTTTGTCCACATCCAGGACTGTCACCATGCCAACTGGGCTGAGGGGAGGCATGTTTTCCAAAACTGAAAAGCTGTAGCCACTTAGCATGAATTTGGGGTCATTGTCATTGCGGTCAAGGACTTTTACTACAACAGTTGCAGTTCCTTTGTGAACAGGGGCGCCTTTATCTGCTGCTGTGACCCGGAACTCATATCGCTCTTTATGTTCACGATCAAGCGGGCTTCGCGCTCTTACTTCCCCTGTATTTGGGTCAATTTCAAACAGACCTTTGATGGATGAATCAGCCACAATGTTATAAAGGAGGTCTGCATTCGTGCCACTGTCAGCATCCGAAGCTGTGACATCCAAAACCTTTTCCCCTGGTTGGTTTTCTTCTGCAAAATCAACTTCAAATAAGGTTGGGGAGAATACTGGTGAATTGTCATTCACATCAGTCACCTGCACCTTCAATGAATTCGTACTAGACAGTGCTGGATTTCCAGAATCCACAGCTACAATCTCCACTCGATAATCCTTTACCCTTTCATAATCGAGAGGTGTGGTGGTCTGCAGAAAATACTTCCTCTTGTTGTCACTAGAGGAGTCGCTGGCAGGGCGAAGCTGGAAAGGAACATCTCCTGCAACCACACACGTCACCACGGCATTCTCTCCCTCGTCCTTGTCAGACACTTGCACTAAAGCCACGGCCGTTCCCACTGGCATGTCCTCTGAAATGTTGGCCACGCCTTCACTGTGTGTCACAAGACCAATCCCACGAATCTCCACAGCCGGAGCATTGTCATTTTGGTCAGTCACCTCAATCGTTACAAATGTCTTGGAGCTTTTAGGTTGAGGACCCTTATCCTTAGCCATCACATAGAAGGACAGGCTGCTGATTTCCTCCCTATCAAGGGGTCCTTTGACATATATTATACCAGTAGACCGATCAATGCGTAACAGTTTTGGCACTGGGTCCACGGCTTGGTGAAGGGTGTACTCGATTTCTCCATTCGGGCCCATGTCAGAATCGTTTGCTTTGACCTACAATTGAAGAAATTCTGTGGTCAGAGACATGTATCATGTGAAACAATTTAGTATTAGAATTAAAGGAAGCTAGTCAAAGAGTTTCTCTACTGCTTATTACCCAGTTAATGAATGAATACATTTAATCAATGGATATCCGATCCCACAAAAAGTACACCATCTGTGCAGCAGCTTTATTTAAGCTTATTTTAGGATTGCCTATCTGTAATTGCTTTTGATCATAACATCATTGCACTATTATCTTTTTTTCCCCTCTTTTATTACAAATAGTATCCACATGAAAACAAGTGGTGGAATATTGGGGCAGCTATTTCTTTCATGACAGCCAGGGCAATTTCACAGCAGTATGCAGGAAAACTCCTCCACAGAGCATCGAACTCCTACACTGCTGCATTGTGTATCTCTAACTCTATTCCTGCAAGTACAACGGCACAACAAAAGCAATAAGCAGCTTAATTACCTGTACAATCATTATGTGCTAATGCTCTAATTCTACAAGTATTACTTAAAATGCACATTAGAGGAATGGGGTGAAGTTACACATAATAGGATATGTGATTTGACATGAAGTAGCCGTTGCTTTGGTTTCCCAAGTATTCTGTGTTAGAGGTAAAATTTGGAACTTTTGGCGCAGCAGCACAAATATCAATATTTCAAAGCACAACACTAAGGTAAAAATATCTATATTTGATTTGTTTTTAAATATTAAGACTGCATCTGGAGAAGAAAAGGCAGCGAAAATGATACACAAGCTATATTTTACTCTACACCGCTCACCTTGATAAATTCTTCCTGTGTTTCTGTGGAGCAGAAGAAATTCTAAACAATATATCAAGCTGCAGAAGATTTCACTTTAACGGTACTCGAGATGGCAATTAGATTTAGGATAATAAGACAATAATACATTGTAACTATCATTATTATCATATAATTCAACAGAAAATACGCTATTTATGTGAATACTGTACTTTTTATTACCAAGGCACACTTGTACATATATATTTAGATTTATATTGGATTTTTCTTTTCTCTTCTTAGTTGTTTTTGGCTTGGCTTCGCTCACTTCTTAATTTCATACCCCCCCTCATGTGCATGCATATGCTGTGGGTATGACAATAAAGCTTCCTTGAATATTGAATGCTTGAAAATAGAAATACAGCTTACCTGTAGCACAGAGTGACCAACTGGACTATTTTCTGAAACTTCAGCCTCATAGGTGGACCTTTCAAATTTAGGAGCGTTATCGTTGGCATCAGTGACTATGACTCGAAGCAAAGCGCTGCTGTAGCGCTGAGGGTTTCCCCCATCCACTGCCTTGATGGTGAGGTCGTAAGAATCCTTTAACTCGCGATCCAGGTTTCCCAGGACAATCAGCTGTGGAAGCTTCCCTCCCCTGTCATCGGCCACTTGTAAACCAAACAGGGTTGCTGCTTCTGGCCCTGCAGTCAGCGCATAGTCAGCAACCCCATTCCTGTCTGAGTCCCTGTCTGTGGCTAAAGGAATGGAGAATAAAGCCCCCATGATGGTGTTCTCAGGGACAGAGATGGTGAGCACAGAAGACGGAAACTGTGGGGTGTTATCATTAATGTCCTGTACCTCAATGCGTCCTTCGATAAGACGTGGGCTCTGATTTTGTATCAGATCTGTCACTGATACTTCAAATTCCAGGTAGCAGGGCTTACCCTTAGCCAGGGATCGACAGTCCCTCAGGGTCTCTCTGTCAATGGGAATCTCTGTTGTGAAAATGTCTCCAGTCTTTCCATCGACTCTGAGGTAAGGGGCACCCACCTCCAGCTTGTAGAGATGACCCGAGTCTGGCAGCCCCTGGTCGGCTGCCAGGCTACCAATAAGAGTGTTGGGAGGCTGCTCTTCCTGGACCCGGTACAGGATGCTGCTTTTGGCAGAGCCACAGTGCAGCACCAGGACCCACAACAGCACCGCATGTAAATTCAGTTCCATTAGGTAGCCAGGAGATTTGCCTGTAAATGACAAGAAAATATCCGTCAAAGCATTGTCTCCTTATCAAAATCACACATGAAGATTAAGTTGTAAAGTGCTTGGTGGCTGTAACAAGCTCTGTAGGCAATAACTTCACTTTAATTTGAAAGAAATACCAGAGAACCCGCATCAATAATTTACATGGAGGAGAGAGACATGTTTAGTCAGTGGGGGGGGGGGGGGGGGGAACACTGTTGTCATTGTGTTGTTATTATTGTATTGCATTCTTTTTTCTGTTATCTTTTTCAATAAGTTCTACCAACACCTACAACAGGCCTGCGAGCACAATATAATAATGAGAAAACAGCAACAACAAAGGATTTTTTTTCATTGCATTTTTTAAAAACAATCATAACTGCAAACCAGCATGGTTTCTTTTCTGTCCCAGAGCGTTAATAGCTTCAATAAATGTCTCAACTTTACAAATGTCATGTAGAAATTAATGTAGGGACAAGAAATTTTATCTTGTGAGCTTCCACACAAAACAAACTTGAGGGCCATTGTGGATTGTTTCAGCTGTGTAATCAAATAAAAATGAAATACAAAATCTCACGGATTCAACACAGCCTAAGAGACTCATTATTTTAGTATTACGCTACTAGAAATAGAGTGGTGAAGCAATGTTACTCAAAAAATAACCTAAGGTATAAAAAAAAAATCCTCAAAAATAAATCTTTATGAACGTTGTTGTGTGTTGACAGAGATAAACAGTTTCATCTACTTCATTACCGGAGAGCCCTCTAGAAAAAAGGGTTATGGAGGCAGTGAGGCCATTTCTTCTCGTGCAGATTATGCAACATAGCCATTATCATCTCATGCAGCTTACAACAATGCACAATGCAGAAATTTCCATCCACACTCTATTGCTACTGGCGAGCTCAAACACTGAAATCATTGTTTGATTTTGAACCTTTCAACTCTGTAATTACGACCCATTATTTTAGTGTCTTTTTTGATCTGTATCCCCTCCAGCTAAAGAATTCTGGCTTATTTCATGCTGCAATGATTTTCGACTGTATTATTTCCTCTGAGTGTGCGTGTGTGTGTGTGTGTGTGGTGTTCCTTTGGTAATTGAAATAGGAGCAGACATTGAGGTTAAGTATCAGCGTCCAGTGCTTTGGAAAACTTTGTGGTGGCAAAATTTTAGAAGATTTGTGTGTTTCTGGGTGCATGCCTGCCACATCTGTGAGTGTCTTCTCACAAATAATGGATTGTGTTTTCAGCGCAGAGTGTTTCTGCTACACAGAGTAGACCATTCCATACTAAATACTGCATCCTGTCACTGTTTTTACAGAAGCTGGACTGAACTGAAATTTCAACCATAATCATATATCTCAAATTTGCTTTTAAAGCTTTTGAAGAACATTAAAGTAGTAAGAGCCCCACTTTAGAGCATTAAACTTCATTACGTACAGAGAATTCCTTCCAGTCATTTCCAAACATGTTTATATCAAAATATAAAAGGAAGAACACAGGAGCTGGTTGCAGTGTCAGGAGTTTAGGAATCAGAGAGAAACAAGTGGGATCCGTGCATCCTGAGTTTGTGAGAAAAGATAGGAATATACACGAGTATGAGCAGATAGCGTTATTTTGAGATCAAATCAGAACATTATGCATATATTCACATGAAAAAAAAAAAAATGTTCCAGAGAGAAGCAAAGCAAATGTGTATTAAGCTCGACAGAAAAAGACAAATATACAGAAATCCAATAAGAAATCCAATTCCTTTTGAATACATTAAAATTGGAAGTGCGGGTTATTGACATACTAATTGCTCAGTTATTGATGTGTCCCTCTCTACATTTGCAGGAGAGCCTCTAGTCAATGTGGCATGAACAGCGAGTGTGTTCATGTGTGCACAAGAGAAAAAAGGAAAAAAAAAAAAAATCTAATCAAATAAAAAGCAGGCAGGAATAGAAAGTGATTTGATGATAAACATACATATACAAATCTTATGTCAACATACAAAGTTCTGAGTATCACTTTGCAATATTATTTTATTCTACTTTAAATATAAATGCCCTCCTGCCATTACAGCCACTTCTAGGATGAATACAAATGCTTTGATAGCGACATGATTGTTACGGTTGATGACACTCGTGACTTAATGTCTTCCAGTTGGCCTAATGCCTGTCTTCCAGATGGCTCTGTGCCTGGCAGCCACAACGAATTGGTGTTCTTTTTTCTTTGTTTACATTTACATTAAAATTCATGTTGTTCGTGAAATATGCGTTTTGCCATCACTCAGTGTGAATCACAGTTTAATATTATTGACACCATGCCTTTGGGTTTTTAGCTCGCGTTTCTCAGCTAGCTCACAAATATTTTATCAAAAACTTGACAAACTACATTTTTTTCCCCGTTCATCTCAAAGCACCCTTGCTGTAGGTGGTCACGAACGAGAGGACATGTGCTGAGATTTTTCTCTACTGGAGGACGTGAGGCTTTTTTGGACGGCTACTCATCTCAGTAAAGTTCACTACCTGAACAGCAAGATAGATAAATTATATCTGCTGAACACAACTAGGAGTGACATTTTCTGCATTTCAGCTCTTTTCCCTCTGAAAAAGTTGGTTATCATCTGCCATCCCAGATGGTGTGGTAGACCCACAAGATTACATGCTAATTCAGGGAGATTGTGATACATAACTCAGCATAAACTCAGAGGGAGAAACAAGAGGTCCATTTTTCAGTGTGCTCAGTCGTGTCATATGAGAGTCCTGGTCAGCCAGTTTCAGATCAAATGGTTTGTTTTCTTTCTTTCCAGGATTAAAGTTTTCGGATCGAATATTACTCTAACAATATTCTCATATTACAACTGGATCAGTCACCGTAACAAAAATCTTCAAGACGCACAAGGCTGAGACAGTGAACCCTTTTGGCTATTTGAGATTCAGCCTGATAACACACAAGCACTGTGGCAGGACAATACCATTTACCAGATGCTGCCCGCAACAACATTTTTCATTTGTGCGCTGACTACTCAATACAGACTACTATTACTTGTGGTAGCTTCACCTCAGGACAACTCAGATCTGACTACTTCTTGGGTGACACCTTCTGTACCAAGTTGTATGAGCGAGGAACACACAGTAATTCCTTTACACAGAGCTGTTGAGGCTCTGCCTAGCCTAAAGGGTTCATATACACTACCAGTCAAAGATTTGGACACACTTTCTCATTCTAGTGAATATATATATATATAAATATATCACTGTATGGTGCAAAAAAATCCCTGCTCTAACAGACAAGCCACCAAGTACAATGAGCCAAGCACTTAAGGAGGTGTTCTGTGGCAAAATATTCTGAAGAAATATCTTTCTAAACAGAATCAAAGCATGGACGGTTTTACTGAGGAGGGGACGTTAACTTTACCAGCGAGGCAGCATTCAGCACATAGGCTCATGCTGTGATTCGTGCAATGGTCCAGATGGTTCTAACACAGAGCAAACTGAAGGCACTTTCCAATGCAGTATGGAAGTGGACTTTAAAAGATAGTCTCAGACTGCCTGATGGGTCCACCGTTTGCAACGCCTCCTGTGAAAAATGTTTAACTTCGCAACAAAGAACGCAGTCAAGGCAAGGCTGTTTAGCGATGAGGTTCTCTGGGATTCTGATAACATCAGAGTAGGCTCGCCCTGCCACAAGACCGCTGCAAGTGTGAAAACATGACTGAGCTGCAGACTCTGTTTCACGACTTGCACACAGCATGGCATCAGGCCGCAGACTTCATGAACTGCGGGAAAAATTCACACAAGCATACCCCTTCACCTCCCAATGACCTGTATAGATAAGAGTGGCTCTAACTGAGAGCGGTTCTCACTCCTGCCCCATGTGCCACTTAAGAGTGTTTTGTCACTTCAGGCTCAAGTTCCACTGAAAAGTATAACCGCTGTGATTAAACATAACTGCATGACTGTTTTAAACGCCACTGTTGAAGTGTAAAAAACAAAACACTGACAGTTCCTTAATCCCATTTCTTCCCAGCTACTACCTACGGCACACCAGCCCTGCACCGCTCCCCGAAGGACCTATCCCCAGTCCGAGTACTGAAGGTGAACACTTCACTCGCAGCTTAACATCAGTCAAACTGCAAGGTCTGATTGAGTCTCGCTTGGAACTCTCACGCTGTGCACCACCCGGCTGACCTCACCGCTTGAGAGAAATTTAAAAAAAACAAAAAAACAAAAAAAACAAAACTTCTACACGTTCTACAATCAATGCAACATCTTGCGTCAAACTGTGCACCACTGACCTCTTTCTGAGATCATTTGAGAGATATGATTCTCAGCTCTTATAATGCCAGGGGTGTCAAACCCAGTCAACACCTTGGCTCTTGTGGTAAGACACTGTTCATTCAGGGTGACTCCTAAATCTGCTCCCAGAGTGTTTTGGCATGTTTATCTATTGCACCACAGGCAGTTGTCAAACTGTTTTCAGTTTGCAGAATGTTGGCATTTTCAAAAATGTGTCGAATATAAAATAACGCGCATTTGGAACTAAGATTGATCATTTTCAGTTTTTTTTTTTTTTGGTATTTTAGAAATGAGAAATGATTAAAGAAGTCCATGTAGCTTGTTAGTCTAGAGCAGATCCTGCTCTGGTATGATATCATTTGCTAATGTTATTGATTGATAGGAAAAATATAGATTGGTAAGTAAAGGCAAGGAGAACAGGAATCTGTTTGATTCAGTGAAAATTATGTACATACAATGCAGATGGAAAATATTTCAAAAGGTAATTAAAATTAAAGTGTAATGTGACAACAACAAAGTGAACATCAACCATCTATTATGTGTTTTTCTGCGTTGGCCATTTTCACAGATAATTGGAGTTATTATTATCTTGAACTGTATTAAAGGAGATTGAAAACAATAATTTTTTAAATTGAAGATGTCGGGTTTTTTTTTTGCTGAAGCTGGAGGAAGTAGGAAACCATAAAGAAATGTGTGGATGCACATATTTGAATGTCATAAAAAAAAAAGTTATAGAATAAATGAACATTTTAATTGTGTTGCTGAGCATGTGCCGCCACCCAGGTTACCATAGAGACAGACTATCTACTGAATAAAGTCAGAGACTGACTGAGTGACATTTGCTCTTTAATTTGGTCACTTCACAGGTCCACAACAGACAACGCAAGAATGGAATTAACTACGGTGTAATTACGAGTTACAAGGGGTTAGTGTTGAGTCTAGAAGAAAAAAGAAAAATCAAATATCAGATCAAAATCATTTCTTTTATACAAACAACTATTTTTTTCCCCCCTAACTCCCTAAGATTATGATTCAGCGGATATGTCGGTCCAGCTCTTCCTCTTGAGGAAGACTGCTCACCTGCTGCCTGCTGCAAATGAAGCTCATGAATCTCATCCCACTGTGGGATGTACCCTTCTCTGCTTTGCTACGTTGTGGAAAGATAACGAATGATTTAATGATTTTCTCAACTGATGTGATTTGATATATTGGCTGACTCTGCGCCTTTAGCTAGTATAACAGGTAAAATCCATTACCCTCCCACCAGCATGATTTATGAAGGGTCGTATCACAGCTATGGGTCTCCTCAGCTGATCAACCATTAGAATTTACTGCAAAATGTTACCCCGCGCACTTCTAGTGGGTGAACACCCTGGACACTAGTAGTGAGGAAGCAACAGTCTTTGGTTGGACACACTTGTTATGGGCATGGGTATCTAATTTAGCTCTTCACACAGGCTGCTCCTCACAAAAAACATGGATGGGAGGGTGACTCCTAACACACAAAATCCCATTAAGTGGATTTTGATCAAAGAGGCTGCATTCAGACAGAGTCCAAAGTGTACAGCTATATAGACATAATGACAGGTCATACAATTTGTATTTGTTGGCCTGTGTTTGTGACCAAAAGCAGGGGTGTTTGACTGCTTTCTTTGTACTATTATTTTCTAAAGGTTGACTCAGTCAAGTGGCTGTAGGAGCAGCTGTGTCAGGAAGCCTATCCCAGCCCTTTTATGTGGTTTGATAATTCCCAAATGGTAGTTAGCCTTCATCTGGCAACTCCATCACATGACACATTACATGTTACGGTACAACAGTCTGTGGAGACCAAAGGAAATGTGTCAAACTCCCCATTGAGCAACCGCTGCATAATCGACTGACTCAAGTCATCACTTTGATTATTAGGTTTCTATCTCAGACAGTTAGTCAGATATGGTGAGTACATTGGAGCCCCTAGCCTGTTTTTTCTTCTTCTTTTAATCTGCTTCTGTTTTGACGGCCTACAGTGTGTGTGGGAACTTCCGACATCACTATGTGGAGCAGACTATTCAGATGTGTCTGGAGGTCGGCGGAGTGGCGAGAAACAACACCCCAGACTCTTACTGGAGAGCAGAGATTACCCGTGCGGATGCGCCGATCAAAGCCCCCCCCCCCCGCTCCTCCAATTACAGCCAGTGCACGAATCCCTTCTCAGGAAAAACTGCCAATTAATTATTAACATAGCTGCCTATACGTCAAAATGACTTGCGCCTAAAATACTTTCTCTCGTGAGTAAACAGCTCTAAAATAAAGATTCACATATATGACAGTTTGTGCGATGTTTGAAGCCCGTATTTCGAAAATAAATAAATAAATACATACATACATACATACATACATAAAATGAAGAAAGAGCCATGATACAAATGGATCACATTTTCTGCCTCACAGAATCATAATGGTGTGGTAAAATGCAATTAGCCGATCGCCAGCACGGATCAGATTGAGGAGCGTGCACTCATATTGTAGCTGAAGTGCGATGATATGCGGACTTAATGACTTAATGCCATTACTCACGGAGGCTGAGGCTCAAGTGTGTTTCGGATGTGTGCTTTAATTCCGGCGGATCGTCTTCTCGCTCGGGCAGCGCATCATTGCTGTGGGTGACACATCTCACTGTTTTCTTTCCATCAACCTGTGACACAGGTTGCATCGGCTATTAAAGTCCACCCGGGGCAACTTGTTGTGTTGACACCCTATTGGATCCGCGAGGAGGTGTTCCATTTTATTTTCTGCTACGAGTTAATTATGTATTTTTTTTTTATTTTTCCACCCACAGTAAACTTAAATCACATCGCAGCAGAGACTGGCGCTCCGGATGAAAGCAACTTTGTGTGTTTGAATTGTGGTGGCGATGCCAAGTACCTGAGCCAGTAGACTTGTCCGTGTGCGCTCGAAGCGACGCCGGTTCTCAGTCCGCTGGGCTGCCGCGTTCACCGGGGCTCCCGGAGGCAGGTGTCCAAACCCTCAAACCTCCGTCACTGCGCCGGCATCGACAAGAACTTCAGCGGGCCACCAAAATCTATCCAAAAGCGTCCACAACTTTACGCATCAAAATTCAGGATCCTCACATCCGCGGTCCGGCAGTGTGATCCTGACACAGAGAGAGAGAGAGAGAGGCAGAAAGATAGAGGGGCAGAGAGGCAGAGAGAGAGAGAGAGAGAGAGAGAGAGAGAGAGAGGTGGTGGGAGGGGGGGTGGGGGGGTCCGTGAGGATATTAGAAGTTGAGAGCGGCTTGTCTTGTACAATTTTTTTTAGAACAGAGGTGCAAAATGAGGAGTCTTATTCCACAAGGGCAGCCCCCTCCGTGTCATGTCCAATCCTAAACAGCTGATCCCTGCCAAGATGTGCGCTCCTTTTCCTTCCAAGTTTCTCCAGATCTTCTTCCTTTATCCCCCCCTCACCTCCTCTTCGACGTAAATAGCCCAGAGCGCACTCCGAGGATGAGCTGGAAGTCTAAATGTCTAAACGACGGGAAGAGACATGTCATTATTTGGGGGGTGGAGGATGAGGAGGAGGAAGAGGAGGAGGGGGTCCTCAGCGAGAAGCCCATCTGAAGCATTGCCAGAGAGCAAGTGGCGAGATACCGCGAGTGGGTAAGTTGCAGCCCCCCCCCCCCCCACAGCCCCAGTCGCTCTCTCTCTCTACCCGTCGGAGCGTGGGAGGAGGTGGGGCTCCCATCCACCGCAGCGCACAGCAACTTCACACTCCACATCGCATTACGGCCGGGCTGCCTACAAGGAAACTGTCTGATTCCTGCAGTTTAAGAGGATCAAATCAGACTGGGTCACCAGCAAACAAGGGTGGGGGGTCACTTTATTAAATAACCATTCCTTGCTCTCACTTCCGCTCCTGCAGAGCACCTGTGCTTCCATTCATGTTAAATGCACTGATTGTGGCACTTGTCTAAAAATTTGATGTAACAGGTAGCCAGCACTGACAGTTTACTTGTTGATATGCATTCCGTGTAGCAAAAGTGAATGGCCTAAAATGGAAGCTGGTTGGCCACTATTTATTCATTTGGCGCCACCCTCAGGCGGCTACAATAAAGAAGGGGGAAGCAATACAGTGCTCTACATTAGCTGAGGAAATTAGGGGAATTGCATGTTAACATATCTTGATGTTGGAGTATTGCACATTATAATGTTAGTTTCTTGCCAGCAAGGCAGTTACTATCAGTTACACAGGGAAACAAAGGCAATGTTGGCGGAATAAACTAGTTATGTCTGACATCTATTAAAACTGCAGCAGGGTAATTAAAAAAAAAAAGAAGGGGGGAAAAACAATGCTTTTGCTCAGGGCTGTAAATCAGCATGGCTCAGCAGGGAGTGAAATTCATCCCACACCACAGTTACTCTCTCCCTTTCTTCCCAAACACTGATGTCGGTGATCATAAGTGTTTAAGCAAAAGCAATGGACCAGGGACAATGAGTCAAATGCGGGTTTTGTCACAAAGGAAAGCCTTAAGCAATGTCCTCTGGAGAAAACTTGATTTCCTATCATCCCCGAGCCTTTCTGAAGCAAGAGTTTATCAGTGTTTCCAGTCTGTGATCCTTTTACTCCTCCCCCATCTCTCATTAACTGCAAACACACAGCTGTTGGGTTACCTCTCCAGGGCTCCCATTAAGGGCTGCCACTCAGGCTCACTGTGTCCCTGAGCCAATCATATTAGAGCTCCCGCCCCCGCACTGCTAAGCTATGTTGCTCTCCACCAGCCATACTAATAACATTTAAGCTTTTTCACAGGTGGCCCATAAGTTGTCTGCAGAGCAGGTAGAAAGAGAGGGGAAACGTATTACAGCAGAATGAGTTATATGTATACCCATAAAAGAATAAAATCACACAATTATGAAACCAACAGAGTGAGTCACTGTTGCAATGGTGAGTGACCGGCCTTCTGGGTAAAATAATTACTTCTCAGGTTTAATGTTTTGCAGGCTCATTTAGAATAAAGCGGTATGTGATTGCAAACAACTTAAATTCATAATCCAGTCGGTTAACAGAAATTAAGTTTGATGGTCTTTCACTTTTATACAGATTTTTTCCACATAAAAGAAAATAGGAACTCAAAGGAGCGTTTCAGCATAATTATAGTTAAACTGGCTTCAAATGTTGTCAGAACGTCAGTACGAATGCAGCATTCATATAAATCATGTAGTGAAGTGTATGCAGATAGGGGGACCATGTAAGGTACGATTCAATGTAGCCTGAAATATTCCTTCATTTGATGTCTTTAGTTGAAAGGGTGCAGGTGCGTTTGATTCCCGCTCACCTTCTCCTGATGGCCATATTTGAATTTGTGGGCGGTAAAATAAGGACAAGGCAAGGGCAATCAGAGCATCAAGAAAAAAAAGCCAGAAAATGCCCTCAAACTCTCCCCAATTCCCCAAAAAAGTCCGGCCCACCACGTAGAAGCTGGCCTGCACGTCGCCTGTGACCAGTGCCCTGAATATTTCAGCTGCATACTTAAGTTCTGGTTAGAATTTTTTTGTCTCACAAATTTCAACGATCCAACAATGAGACCTATCTTCTTTAACGTCGCATGATGTTGAAAACTTTGAAGCTAAGCAGGCTTGAATACTCTGGAGCTCGTGGTTTGTTTACTATTGCAGCACAAGACACGGTGGGAATGTGATCTGTATACATTTACATCTATTTTCTTATCACACACCACACCTTGAGTACTGCCCCCCCACCTCAACACACACATTCCCAAGAGGTATATATATAGAAGAAAACTACAATGGACAGATGCGAAGATACACACACACACACACTCATAGGCATAAATGTAATGCAAATGGAACTGGACTATCCATGGGAGAAATATGAACTGGAGGAAAAATTGAATGCATAAACTGTACAAAAAATGTTGACACTTAAAAGAAAGGAGGCCCAGACTGAATGGCACTGGCTAAAAGTCTTCGCCTTCACTGCAAATAATTAATGCAATGCCTCTGGTGTACTCTCGTCAGCGATGTCACAGCAGATGTCTCTCCTTTGACGGGTGATTGAAAACACCTTCTGTGACATCATGGGGTGTGTCCACGCTTGCAGCGAGATTGAAGTCCACATGCATCATTGCAGCAGTTGGCTGCCATATGTGATTTGGTGTGGATTTACTCTTCAAATGTCAATCCAATAAAGATAGATCCTGGTATATTTCATCCTCAGCTACGGAGAAAAAACATCCTCAGATTTACTTTTCTTGGTTAGACGCCAACTTAAAGAATATGTCGCATTCAGATTTGTAGCACATCGACTCGCGGAGCAGGAGCAGTTACTGACGGGTCAACCGAGGGATTGAGGGAGCAGTGAAGCGAAGAGGAAACTTCATGATACTTGAATGATTCAGCACCAAGTCAAAGCCCAGTAGTACAGAGTCATCCATTTGGGGGGGGGATTCAATGCTCTGATGTAAATCTGACTTGGAAAATGTTTTCATCACTATTTAAGGGAAGATTTTATCTGGCATTGATTCAGTAATGGGAGGTGCATATCCATTTATCTTCCTCAGTGTTAATTCGTAGATTAAACAGCACTTTTTACGATTTTATCAGTTGTAGCTGTTCAATCATTAGAGCAGCTCTCTTTTGCCCCCTGTCTGATTTCAGTTAAAATTTTCTGCATGACTAATTTCTTATTTAGCTCCATATTCTGGGGCACAATTTATGTAACTCCCTAATAATGCTGTGCATGTTCTAATTTTTCTTCCTCAGTTGAACAAATACTTCCATCATATTAAAATCCAACAGATTTTATTTTAGTGTCACAAATCCATGACAAAACCTTTCACCCCATATGGTGAGTACAACGTACTTTTAGTGGAGCATGTTACTATTATATTGATTAAGTCATAAATACCAATATAGTAGACTCATGAACTCATATACTTAAATCATCTAATACCCACCTTTACTTCCATGTGCTTGGATTCCTATTTATTATCATGTAGATGGAATGACATCTTTTTAAATGATGTTACCAAAAACTCTGGTAATTCAAATGTTTCTTTTTCATGTCAGTAGAAAAGACAGAAAGAAAAGGGAGGCTGTTGTTGTTCCAACGGCTGGTGTAATCTAATGACTGAAATGTGTTAATGGACAACTGATTTCCTAATGTGACGCTGGCATTTCAAAAGATTTAAGAGGTGCGTTTATAGAGCTGTCAGCACCACATGAACAGCTCACCATCATTCCTGTCATGATTTAGTTCTGTGTGCGATGCGCGTTGGTGGGTGTATGTGCTTTTCTGATTGGCAGTTACAAAGGTTGGACAATTTACCCGCTAATATTTCCACCAGCAGCTGTCAATTCGGTACGGCCCGCTCCTCAAGCACACTTGTTCATCTCTTCTAAACAGTATCATATGTGAAACAGGTGGGAAGCTTAGCAGTGAGACAGACACTGATGTTTGAAAAAAGGAAATAATGGGGCCAAGAGAAATAAAACAAAGCATGTATGAGCAGAGCGACAAGGCTGGTGACAGTCACGGTACATACTCATTCAAGTACATTAGTTCATTCCCTGTGAGATCTGACCCTCCACCCCACTTACAGCATCACACATGCAGGTATGCTTATGGAAATTTCATGAACTGATTCTACTTCTAGCTTTTACTCACCGAGAGAATGGACAGTGAACTTAAATCAAAACAAGGGAAGGCATTTCGACTTATGTTTGGCCCCATGTGGTTTGCTTAATTAACAGAATGGGCTTTCTATCAAGCGAAGAGTATTAAGAGGTGGGAGGATCCACATCACTCCTCCTCCGTGTAGAAAATGCTATATCTTGAAATTCGGAAAACAAGGCGCTTTTGGAACCAGCTCCTCCGTGTTTACAAATCTGAACTTCAAACACGCAGCATATGAATACAGTTTTAAAATAAATAATGTAACACAGTTTCTGCGAGGAGTATACTGCACTGTAGGACTGAGTAATCCTGTTACTGTCATGTAAACATGTCTCTGTTTTATACTCCCTTATCTTATTCAGTGGGTTTATTCCGGGCTCGATGTAGTAGTGCTGGATGTCAGTCTTTCTCTTACACAGGTTGGAGGGGGGGTGGGGGTTGCTGGTGGGCTGTTGCAATGTGTTTAACTATGCCAGAAGCTAGTTTACATTCACTTTCCTTGCTCATTGTTTATATTTGCCACTGGGTTGGGATTATATTTACATGATCCTGACAGCGAGGCATGCAACAGCAGCAACAATAATATTTCTGATAGTGAAACAGTGGGCTTTGAACACTCCTGCAGTCATTTGTTGAAGCGCTCAACTGTTAACCCTCGCCCATCACAAGGAACTCAAAGAAACTGTGGGAGAGAGTTGGAGAGAGAAAGAGAGAGAGACAGAGGGAGAGAGAAAGAGAATAAATTGAGCTACTTAGTATTTTGCTTTGGAAAGGGTTAGGGAATCGGAGCATTTGTCTAGTTCTGCAGCCTGAATCGGAGGCTTCTCTAATTCAATTGTGAGTCTAAATTATTTTCTTTCATTTGCCAAACTAGTATTTTTTTTATTTATTGGGTATTGTGCCAAACCATTCAGCTGATTACAGACTCCTTCTAATGGAAGTGGGAAGGTTTCAAGATTCTCATGCTCTAGTTGATGTAATTGCAGGAAAATAACAACGTTCTCCAAGCTCTTAGCTATGGGCTTTAATATGTGCACAGTATCATCCACTTGGCTAATTTCACACTGGGTAACATCTGCAGTGCCTAAAAAGATGACTGAATGAAATAAAGTTTTATGTGCATCATGGTTTAACAGATAGAACATCTTGTATCTATCATTTTTCGTATATGTCCAACCAAAATGCGACTAATGGGCAGCACCATTAATAGTGCATTAGCAGAGTCGGATTCAGCTATTTTGTTGATTTAATGATACATGAACTAATAATTCACACAACGCTCATGCATTTCTAGGGTATTGTATGCATTATTGGAAAGACTATAAAGTGAGGTAGACTTTAACATTGGTTGTGTTTTGCTGAAATTGAGCCATAGAATTCCTGTAATTCAGTTATTGTGTTACAAAAAGCTTTTCATTTTAGATTTATCATGATCAATATGCTATTTAATATATATAATATTTTTAACATACCCTTGTGCCAGATCCAATGCAACATTGGCAGTTTGATGATGTGTAAAATTTCCATGTAGTGTGGCATGCCATTCCATATAAATCTTATTAAATAAATAAAAATCTAAATCGGGGGAATGTATGGCCTTCATGCACAAAGACTTTAGAGGGCACATTGAAATGCCTCCATATAAGCTGTATTGTTATTTTCATTATTAGATTTTGGCAAAATGGGATCTCATTTCCATGACTTTAATAATGTTCAAAATCTGATTCAGCCCTGTGACAAAATTTTGGCAGGGGCTAAAACAGGAAATCAATTTTTGTTTATCATTTTCAATTTATTAAAGTCAACTTAATGAACATAATATTTATAATGTGTGCGAGATAATAACGAAAAAAATGTGTTTTTCTTCCATTTGGATGCATAATAACAACACACTCTTTGTGTGTGTGTGTGTTTGTGGATGGTGTCTGTCAGTCACCCAAAGACTTGTTACATGTGGTAAAAGAGGAAAAGAGATGGAGTGTTTCCTTAGGAACAGCAGCCTTTAGCCCTCATTGCCTGTGACATACATTTGACCCTATCATTGGTTCAATGGTTTTCGTAATTGCTAAATCCAGTAATTGCCTTAGCTAGCTGTAGATATAGGCTGATGTGGGAAAAAAAAATATCTGATGATTACTATTATTAGTTTCTTTATCATTAAACCTACAGCTCTTGTAATTCTTTTTTTTCCCCTTTTCCCTTTTCATCAACAGTAGTTGATGAAAGAAACAGCTAATATCCTTGGAAACAACAATGAAATGCCCCAGCAGGGCTTCAGCACATGCAACCCAAAATCTGTCAAGGGCAACGGCACATTGTTATTGACGGCACTGATACAGCTGACATTTAGTTTCCATGTCTGCCTCTGCGTGTGCATATCTGTGGACTAATTATCTTCAGATTCTATTTAAAATAATAAATAATAAAATCAAATTACTTCTGTTCCTGGAATGAGTAAAACTGTTCTTTGATAGTCCAAAGAGGGAGGATTGAAACACTGGGACGTGATTTTGTGGCAATGGCAAATGGTTTAGATGGCTCTTGAGTCAGACCAAAAGGCCCTATGAGCGGAATTTAACTTAGAGTCCCAAGGAGGTCAGCACCAGCTCTGGGTAACTGCTCTGCTCTTCCTGCTAAGATGCTTAATTCTGACCCAATATCTTCAGCAGAGAAGGCTTCATCTGATTCCAAGCCACAGCTAGAGCCAGAGCCAAAACAAGCCAAAATATCTGTCTTGCCCGTAGAATGACTCATCCACTTCCCAAAACTCAGATAAGTTCAAGCAAACAAACAAACAAACAAAAGTATATTTACATCAGTTGGCTGTTGGAGTATATGATTTGGTTTACATCTGAGTTGTAGCTGGTTTAGCCTTACTTTAGACAGGAAGTAAGGAAAAAAGTAGTTAATGAAACATATGAATTCCCTGTAAACGCATTGGATTAGCATAATAGTAGCAAACTGTAGCTAATTTAAGTACAATCAGAATACATCATGCCCACAGATAATAATGCAAGGCAAAGTTTATTTGTAACACCAGTCAGACACAAATTCAAAGTTGTTGACAAGCCAGTAGACTCATAAAAAAAAAACAACATGAAAATATTCTAAATTTGCATTTAAAAAAATGAAAAAATAGGGACAAATTTAAGAGAAAGTTTTTGAATAAGCTGAGAGTTTTGACAGATGTCAGGTATCCAGGATAAGTGGGTCCACAGGTGACGAACATAACAAAACGCTGCCCCGCCTCATTTGGTTTTCATCCTGAAGACACTGATTAAACTCCTCCTAAGTCTGGATGCTTTGCCTATAAGTCACACATGCATTTAGGTCGGAAGGTGGGATTTTAACATCCAACCTTTGACACCTGAAAATGAATGTATGAGAGAAATTTAAGGACTGCGATGTGCTCCATCTCCTGGAAGAGTTGCAGGTGTCGGATTGATTATTTATTTATCTTTTGTTGCTGTTTTTGCCATTTTTTAAATGTATTCTATGGCTTCAAGGCTGTCATTTTTCTTTGTGGGTGAAAACAATTTCTTTTATCAGCATCCACCGATCATTTTTAAATGCACCTTTTCGGGGACTGCAGTCATGTGGTGACAAACAACAACGGTAAGAGATGTCACAATAGCCCATAATTTGAGTAAGGGGCCTCATGGAGATGTGCAATAAAAGAGGTCTGAAAGCAGATCTTTGAGGATCATCCTTGCACTGATGTTTGAAAAAGAAAAGTATATTTGATATGGCCCTGTGGTTTATTGTTACCTAGACCCCAAGATTATACTTTTTTAAAAAGAGGTTTAACAACTCAAGTCTTCAGGGACTTTGGACAAAGACCTAACTGAAACACTATTGACTATCTGTCACACGTGTGCAGTTAAAAACACCTTTAAAGAAGCTTGAAGGCAGAGTGTCAAGAAAGGAAGCAAGCCTAAAGTGTTGAACAATTTCTGTCAAGGCTGCATAATCTAGGGACTGAAAATGTGCCAAATTGACTCAAGTTGTTTTATGTGGAGGCACAGGTTATAAAATCTACTTCTTAACCTCAGGTTTTTAAAGAGATGCAAATACACTTCATGATTTAGTGTATCACAGTTCATGAGGGACTGATGGTTGGGGGTTTGTCAGTCTGTCAACGAAAATGATTAAGATACGTGCGTTGTTAAAATTGTTCTTTGGAATCTGAACAATAAAAAACTGTCCTGCCACTTTTAGTTCCCAGTTATAGATGCAAAGTCTGTATTTCCAGATGTCACAATGAAATTGGAATTCAGTTTTTCACCAGCTACGTTCTTCCTGTCTATACCTGTCTGTACTACTTTGTCGAACTTTACCACATTTTTCTCCTCCAAGGAATTTTTCTCTTGCCGGAGACAGCTATGATCTTCATGGTAGCGGTGACATCAATAACATTGATAACTTCGGAACACAAAATGTCTACAAGATCACTGAAAGGAGCTGAAGTCAGAGCCGGTGTGGGTGTAAAACTCTGGCTGAACAGTGTAGAGGGGTTTTTGTTGATAGTAGTATTTTTGATCATCTCCGTTTTATTCCTGATGGTTGCAGGGCCACTTCAGAGAAGCCCCCGTGATGATTAGACAGGGCAACAGCAGTTACCACAACCTCAGAAATGTGTAGGCCTTAATTTGGTCTGACGTACGTCTCTCACTATTTGTTCAATACTACAAGCTGGAAAAGTCACAATCAAGATCGGCGCACTTGGAATGTGATAGTTTACAAAAGTCATGATAAAATTTGCACACAAATATTTAGATTGTAATTTTTCTTCCTTCATTGTAGGCTCTTTAAGTGTAGCATTCAAATATTTCAAAGTTTTCATGTTTTCACGAGTAGATATTTATTTTAGATTATTTAAGGGAATTAACCCCCCCCCCGGACCCCCGTCCCCCTCACTGAGGGTTGCTACACGATGGCTTTTATTGATTGAAGTTTCTGCTAAAAATATAAAATTGATAATTAAATCATTAATTAATTGCGGCTCGCAGCCAGGCACCTGATATTCAATACATTTATTGCAGTAAAAGCATCGTCTGACAGTCTGCTGCTGGCGCACAGCTGGGCCGGGGTCAGATTAGATAAAGGAGCGGTGCACTTCGGGTCCACATTGTTGGTTCTGTTGTGATGCGTCTGACCATACCACCAGCTGTTCAAGTTCATATGCAGGATTCAGGAAGCAGCACAGGCTCTTTTTATCTTTTTTTTTTTTTTTTTTTAAATCTCTGACAGATACCTGTGTAACCTTGCAAGAACCACTCGAGGTTAGCGCAGTTAAATAGTTCATCAGTTTGTGTTAGCTTTGGAATGGCAGCTGTAACTAACGCTGTCACTGGTGAGTGTGGCGGATGGGTCAGGGGAGGGGGCATGGCTGCTGGCTGCCTGATTGAAACAGACGCATCCTTGGGTGATGCTGAGCAGAGGGTCGGATGAGAGGGGAGAGATGCAAGTGCTTACCTGTACTGTCCTTCATGCTTATCCACATACTCTTGTTTTTATCACGGCTTCCCAAGGGCATGACACGGGTTGGCACTTAGCTGTCTGAATGTAGTGATGCTTGAATAAACCCAATCAGTTACAAAAAGATAGTGAAAGTACCTTTGTGTGGGAAAAGTGTGAGAACGAGCCCTCAGATGAAGAGACGTTGGATTTGACAGTGACTCAGATTTTCCCGTAGCAGTGGAAAGTCTTTTTTTTTTTTTCCCAGTGTGCCAAAACACAAAATGAAACCTTTCATTGTTCTACTTATTTACTACCTGCAATCTTCGAATTATCTTACCAACTAAAAGGTACGTTGCCATGGCAGTGCATGTAGAAACAGCGGCCTCTCATCGACCAAATATTTCAGTGTTTTTGCCATTTTGCTAGTCTTCAAATTTTTAGGAACAATTTTTAAGCAGCAAAACAAAACTCCAGCTGCCAAGACCTTCAGGAGATTGGCAGAGGAAGTACGATTGACTATCCAATGTGGACATGAAGAACCACTGCATCTTTGTTTTCTTCAAAACATGGCCACATAGCTACTTTTTGGACAGAGGCTTTGAGCCGGGAAGACTAACTCGCTGCTGCAGCATAAGGGAGACATTGGTGTGTATGGGGAGTTGGGACAGTGGACAGTTTACAAGTGCTGGGGTGCCATTGTTATTGTAGCAGTTTATCTGTAAGAGCTTTACAGCAACAGCTATCAGCAAAGAACACAGCCCACGTGATTTTTGAATTTTTTCACATTTTTAAGTTTCGCTGAAATCCCACCAAGTCAAGGTGAATAAACACTGGACCCTGTTTCAATTAAAGTTCTTGCTGCCAAAATGCTTCAACACACATAGGGGGGCATCCTCACAGCAACAACACTGGCGGTGTGGACGTATGTGCATACATGCACGGAGGTGCAGCATTTCAGCAAGATAGTCAGCACCACGCACGGGTGGGCTAACTTGGCCTCCTGTCAGGCTTCATAGTCATTAATGCTGTTCATAAAAGAGGTGGGGGTCCACTGGTAAAGTTGACTATTCATTGCAGGCAAAAACAACACAAGCCACTCCAACATGTCCTGTTGCTTCCAACAGGCTATCCACCACTGCAGTGTGACCTTCTCACTGAAAAACCACGTCCTTGATAATTCAAATTCAGATGCATTTGCTCCTCCTTTTCCAATTTCGCTATCTGCACTGCTTCAGTTGGTGTCCTGACAGAGAAGTAATCATTATCTGCACTTTATTCTGAACATACAGACCTGAGTTGAAGAAGTTTACACCCTGCAGTTTTTCATCTGTCAGACCGAGTGAGACTATTAAACAAAGTCCTCTGAAGCCATATGGGTCAAATCCACAGTAGCTGTCAATATAACTCAAGCTTTTAAGTCTTGCATAACGTCCTGGTGTCTGTGCCTGCGTGTGTATTCGCTCTCTCTCTGAAAAATACATTTTGATTGTAATGCCTGCAGAAAAATAAGCCCATTGTGGTCTAATGTTGTATTAACTAAATCCTTGTTACACCTTATCTGTAATTCTGCTTGTCCTGGGTCACAATTTGGTACGAACTATGAGGGGGTGATTTATGGTATAAACCTCAAGCAAAATAGAGATAATTTACAGAAGTGGATACAATAACAATGACAATTTAATGTAATCCAAATACCTCACAACACACACCATCTGGATAAAGCTTGTACGATGGGAGTTTTTCAGCCTGCCGTCTTATGCAGTGATGTTGTGTAGGAATACATGTTTCATAAGATGTTTCTATTACTCTTATCAGAATCTGAACATAAAATGGACAAATGGACACCGACTTCTTCAGAGAGTTCAGACAAACCTGTAGACAAAAAGATAGCTATACATTTTGACTATGGACAATTTCCCATTTTCAGTGATAACAACTGTATATGAAATTGGTATATTCACTCTGGTAACATCAGTTGAATTAATATCTAGCATGGAACAAAGTTATGAACAGGACTCACGACTATAGAGTATGATTGGAGGCTGATAAATATGCTGTATTTCTTTTTTTTCCAAGATGAAGAAAATCTATATCAGCCCCTGTCAGTGTGATAATCATTTTCAAATCTGTGTTACAGTAAAAAAGTAGTCCATCATATCTCTATTCTGAACTCTCTTAGCTCCAAGAACTACACCTTTGGTGTGCCATCTGATATCAGTAATATTTATTCCATTAAAAGGAACAGTTTTCCTCTTCTTAGTGGGAGCCAATGTGGCAGATATCCAAAGGACATGACATGAAATCAAGTATTTTCACTGGTGTTGACCATGTTGGTCGTAAAGCAGAGAAAAAATAATACGGGGACAGGCTTTTAACAGTCTATACCCTCGTGGTCTTATAGGGCATTTTGGATGAAAAACATTTCGCAAATGACATCTATATAAGGATATCCACTGGCTTGAAATGAAAGAAGTTTTTCTTGCTTTATTGTGCATCCAAATAGCTTTTTGAAAAATAATGGCTGAGGGCTGCCAATAGAATACTTTTGGGAAAAGAGAGAAGGCAACATCTGGCCTCCAAATTTTAATTAGACTTACCAATAGGATTTCTTTCATTTTACAGACTGGGGTATTTCTTTTCCTCAAGGAATACTTGACAATATGATGTAAAATGAAGAAAAAAAAAAAAAAATATATAAGCCAGTGACTTAAAGTGGAGACCCTTCTACTGTATTTGCGACTTTGTGTTCATCTATAACTTGACTGTCAACAGTCTAAAATAGCAACTGAAGAAGCTCTCATCTTGCAATAATGAAGATGCTGTAAGCTTTTCAGTATAGTGCTGTGTACCGAAAAACCTCAACTAAGAGTCGGATTTAGGGCATGATCAAGATGTCTGAAGTTACTCTGTAAACAAACAAAGTTATTTTGTCAGTTTGGTCTTTATTTATTTTTTTGACATGAGATTTTATATGCACAAATTAGACTACTTCAACTGATGTGCCACTGGCATTGAAGTAGAGAATGCACTCTTATCTATAGAAAGAACCCTAAAGTGAATTTCGTTCACAGAGGGAGGAAAACTGCTGCTTCATTGCTCTAAGTGGGTTCAAAGTTTGCAGCATTAATCTTTCCTCAAGCATTCTTTGAGCTGTCTCGGTCAGTTTTCCATTGTCTTTCAGGACTGGTCAGTGCTGCCCTTGCTCAAGCTCAAGTAGGGCATACTTCTATTTATTTATTTATTTTTAAAGGGGACTACTTGATAAGCTTTACAATTATTTGGGTTGGAATGTGCAGCTCTGTAGTGTAAAGTCCTGTGAGCTTCTTCCTCCTGATTTAAGGTTGGACATATAGTGAATAAAATACTTCATTTTTGCCCTGTCTCCTCTGCCAAGGCTTGCTAAAGGTATGGGAAACTTTAGTTATAGAAGTGTGTTAAAAGCACTTATTGGGGCTGGAAATTGTGAATGAAAGAGGGGTGTTTTACTGGGCTGAACTGAAGCCCAAATGAAATTAAAATGAACTTGCCAAGAAATCTTTAAATATTACAGGTTTTTGCTTTCCGGTCAAAGAAAAGAAAGGAAAGTAAGTGTTATTAATGTGTCTGCATTTATGATTCCTACTCACTGTGAAAATATTTAGGACAGACACTAAAATACTTCCAAAGGCCACACAGGCAGTTACAATCAACTGGGGACAGCTATGTTTTTAGCCATTAGCTAATCCCATCCGCGTCTGGAGAACCGCCAACATTATTCGGTATGGTGATGAATCATGAGGTAATGAGGTTATTGATTGTTTCTTATCACCGCATATGAAGATGTTACAGAATAAGGGCTGCCACTCTCTGCATGGCACACAGTATTCAGTAGGCCGCGGCTGCTGTTTACGTAAAACGTCTTGAAGTAACATAAGTTAAAGGAAATGTGTCATAAGTAGCTGAGTAGCCCACCCACTCCCAAAAACCTTAGTCACAAGATGTGAATTGGCTTTATCTTCGCTTGGAAGTTAAAAAATAAAGTAAATACAAAGCTGCAGTTTATGTGAAGCTCACAGCTATTTCTTTGCACAAAAATGAAGAGAACTTAAATTGCAGTTGAACTGTCACCATTTTCTTTGTGTTTATGAAAATTCTGAAACAAATTCTGACTGAAGCAAGTCTACAAATGTGATGCCATTGAATTGCCAGGAACTGCTTTCAAGGGACTTTGTCAGACTTAGTTGAATAAATAAAATTTGTATAAATAAAGTAAAAATTATATACAATTGAGTTGGATACTTCATTAAAATGCATTGGATGTCTTTCTTAATTACAACAGATTATCAACAGCAATAAGAGCTCTATAAATAACAGTTTATCAAATATTCTTTTTTCTGGTGTAGTCATAACTACTAATCTGTAATTTGGTGGTGTTGAGCAAACAGTTGTAAATATCTAAAATAATGCTTAAACAAAATCAACACAACCTATAATAAAATGCCAAGCAACAATAATGTGATACAATGAAAGAATTATACAATAATGATTAAATTCAAATTTGCTCTGCTCATTGACATTTAACAATAATATCAGGAGCAAGTGTAGTGACTCCACCAATTTAAGATACCCAGGAAGAATATTCTCAAAGCCTAAGGGCCTGAAGATAAAGATTTGAACTGCCTTTGGTGATAGGTCTACAGAAAGGCCAGAGGGGTTCCTGAGGTTGCCAGGTTACATATCTAGGTTGCATGAGGCTAAAAGATCAGAGGGAGCTGCACTTAGACTTGTGTTATCACTAATCAGTGCAACATAAGGTAACATCACAAACTCCAACGGAGATACATAAGACAAGAGAGAGCAACTGACGACCAGGCCGGCGTAGTTGAAACTGACAGAGTATGGTCTGGCAGCAGATTTCACTCCAGTTTGGAACCATGCCCAAGTAAACCAAGAGAGAAGAGAAATGCATAGGAGTTGTCAAGGTTAACTCAGTCTATTTGAAATCGAATGTAACTCCCTCAATCAAGAACATTATGACATTAAACTCTAGTTTTACAGGAAATTCATCATGCTTTTGTGATTTTTCATCATAAGCATGTCCAATGCCTGTTACAAACACTGCATTTGTTATTAAACTCCATTTTTTTTCAATTTTGTGCTGCAGTGTTGAAGCAAAACACAATATGATTATTCAACTTTTATTGTTATACGGCTATAATAGTAAAAACTTTGGAAAAGTCTTACAAATTAGTCGCCAGACCCTCTGCTGTGAAATTTAACTCCAAGTGACTTCCTCGTGATCAAATCTGAGATGTTTCTACATCTGTTTGTGTCCACCTGTGCTCAATTTAGCAGACTGGATATGATTTGCAAAGAGAGAGCCTTGTCTGTATAAGTCTCACAGCAGACCATGCACATCAGAGCAAAAAAAAGAAAACATGAAAAGCCATAGAGGAGGAAAGAACAATCTGCAGCTCAGAGACTGTGATTGTGCCGAGACACAGACTTTGGGAAAGCTGCTGAGGAATTTTCTTTTATTGAGTGAACCCCCCACCCCCTGCCAAAAAAAAAAACAAAAAAAAAAAACAATTGCCATCATGATTTTCAAAGGGAAGTGAGTTTGAAAACTGAAGTTATCTTAGAAATCGGTTCTCAGCCAAACTGAGTAATCAGAGGAGAGGGGCCTTGGTGAGAGAGATGACTCAGAGCTTCATGGTCACTCTGAGGGACTGAGGCCATTGAAGTCTCCCAAAGTGAACAACATGGCTTCATGCTGCAGTCATAAATACTCATTATGCAGGCTGTGAGTTTACTTTGCTCCCCACTCTTTCAACTTATCGCTTTGCAAAGGAACACTGAACGGTGAATTTGTTTCCAATCGTCAATTGTTTCTGTCTTACTAATAATGGGAATTTAGTCATGCCTTTTATTTGTCCATTTGCAGATGCAAATGAGGCATTAAATTGTATATTTTGGATGTCAGTGTAATTAGTGGTTGTAATTGTCCAAAGAGGACTTGGGAAAATATGTCTGGAAAAAAAAAAAAAGCTATTTAATGTTAGCGGATATATAGAGTGTGGCAGACAGGTTTAACAGTGGATTTTGTATTTCTACTATTTTCTTGCAGGAGCTTTAAAGTTTTGATTTGTTGTGACTTTCCCATGATATAAAGTAATCACCAACAACTCAAACATTAAAATTTAGCATCTACCCAGGAAAGAAAGGGCTCCATACCAGTATATGGTATTAATCCACAAGGGACTGAACACTTCTTTCTAATTTTCAATAAGCACATTGCATTCTTAACATCCTTTGTACAGAACAGAAAGGACAGTTCGTGGTTTCCTTGTTTATTTTACCTTATTGTTACTTATTTCCTTCCTCATTCATTGTTTGCTCCCAATTCTGGCCCAATCATATCTCATCCATAAATTATATATGTTCAATCAGCTTTGTTGATTTTTTTTCCCCCTCCCTTTTCTTGAATTTCTTGCCAACGTTGCCAACGTGTGCAGTGAATTTTTTTATTTTTTTTTGGTCAGTTTTGCAACACTGCGTTAATGGAAATATATTGTTTCCATTGACAAAGTGTCGCAAATATATATATATATATATATATATATATATGACAGTGAATAAGCCTTTTTAAGAACACAGCTGAGACATGAGATATAAAAAAAGTCCTAATAGTCACATGTATTTTTATGTATGTGTGAATCTCACATTTTGTTATATCTCTGTCAAATTAATTTTCCTGGCATCAGACCAGTCAAAGTCATGAGATAGATCTTACATTTAATCTCAAAGGACATCTTCCATAGGTGATTCGGTGAAAAGGAAAGGAAACTGAATGCTGATTTGCTTTGTAGATTACATGAAACAACATGTGGAAAATGAGTCATATTTAATGTGTTTTTTAAAATGTGATTTTGGAAACCAAGGACAGCCTTTGCCAGAGTGCCAGATGGGCTCTGAGTGCAACTCTACATGATTTACGAGTGACAGAGAAACAGAATTAAGATGGTTTCAAGAGGATTTTCCTTGAAAGCGTGATGGTACTTCAGCTTTTGACTGAGTGTGAATAATTGTGTCTTTCAGAGTGATCCTGGGTGAAACTGGGGGGATACAGATCAGCACATTTGTGAGCACGGGCTTTTGTATTTCATTGCTGGAGCCCTCATCCACCTATTGTGTCACTTTGCAGTCGGATGTTTCAGATCACCAATCTCTTTCAACATGGTCAAAGTGGACAAGGGGTTCACAACGGTGGCTATTCCAAACATTATAAAATCATTTTCAAAATACACTGCAACATGCAATACATTTTGCATTTGTTCAACCAATGAGCCCAAGCATTTTGTTGGTATGTTTAAGAAATGAGCATCACAATGTCGGACAATATAGATTATAAGAGAGATTTCCATTACCATGAGAGCTGTCACCTTGTGCTGTTTTGAAGTAGACGCCATGATACAGAGGAAATGAGAAGCTTTTCATGTTTAATTAATAATGCTAATGAAGCTTAATTAGAGCAGCTTATGAAAAATGCATTCAAATGAGAGATGAGCTTTATCCTTAAATAACAAGCCTCCTGTGCTGGATTTGGTGTCCTATTACATGCTAATTAGACTGCACCAGGGACTGTTAATGAGCATAGATCATTTCAATCTTTAGCGCAGTAGGGCCCGTATATTTGGATATCATCTCATATGTATGTATATGGCAGATACTATGACAAATTCACTGTGTGCAATATTATAGAACAATTATATGAACTACTTTTATCATCTACCAGGACATTATAGACCAATCCAACAGGAATGGCACTTAAGAATTGACGGTGGTAATACTTTTATTTATATCACCAATTTTTTTCTGTATTTTTTTGTAAGTTAAAAACTTATTTTGTCAAGATATGCATGTTGAACAAATATAACATACACTGACTGACCACAGGAATTTCTCTTTGGCTATATTTTTAGCAGTAGCACTCCCATATTAAGGTGGATGCCAGTTATGTTTAATCATAATGTTTTAAAAACAATATTTATTATTATGGTTTAACGCTGGCTTATGGTGTTCATGCTTTGTGTCCAGCTGAGAAGACATTTTGATCAGTGAATGGCAAAACTACCTTTGACCTTTCAATTTGTTTTAATTATTTGGATTTGCTGTCCTGAAAACTGTGTTGAAACTGACGCATGCATTGAAGATTGCCTCAGAGCATCACGGCATTCACCAGTCCTTTGAGAGTATCTATTAAAAAAAACAAAAAAAGCCCTTGCAGGCTGCAGGCGATCACTACACAGTTAACGGCTTGCAAATCATAAATTGTAGAACAAGCCTCTACAGTTCATTTGCTGTTCACTGAATATCATTCAAAATAAATTTTTTTGTTGCGTATGTTCTTTTTTTTTTTTTCGCATGCAATTTTGTATGTTGGTCATGACAATTTTCCAATGCTGGCTTTTGGCTCTTGCATCTTAATGACAGTTGTCTAAATAATACATCTGCAATGCTAAAGAGCAGAGCTACTGATGAATGCTGTGTGCTGCGAGTATATGTATGGTCTTTATGTGGAGAAACAGTGGTGAAGTGTCACAGCGTGTGTCATCTTCAGCTTCCTAACAGCTTACTAACATCACAGCTCAATTGCTGAAAATGCCTGTATACCCTGCAGGTAAGGGTCTATTAAATCCTCCTACGCTGTGATCCTGCTCCTACGCCTGATTCCATCTCAACCTGGAAGGCTTCTGGTCAGTAAAACTGCAATTTACTTCCTCTGAATTTCAACAAATTAACCCTTAAAAAGGGAACAATCCTGGGTTTCATTTTAAACGTGGGGCAATTCATACAAGCTGATAAATGAGTATGATGCATCCACATAAACTAATTAACTATGAACTGGCGCCTGTGTGCTAAAGAAAGAGAGGGGGATGGATGAATGGGTGAATGTGTGCGCTCTGTTTTACACTGTCAATTTGGCAGACGCCTGCAGGGGCTGGTGTGTTGCCATGGTGATATGAGCTCGGCATGAAAGAGCAGCAAGGTTTGCCTAACAGGACCAGTCTCATAAGGACTGATAAAATGAGAACCTTTCTTTAAGAGTCGCACATACACTATATGCCTTTTCAACACAACACCCAGAGTATCCTTATGAAGCGCAACACGATTTACAATGTAATTGAATCACACCTGCCCACTGAATGTCTGAATCAGTTCAAAACATTTGCTTTCATGAGCATGTAATTCAGCTTTCACCCCAGTATTCAACAGTTACTCCATATATGCAAATATTTTCATATTGAAAAAAAGAGCTGTTATTTCTTTAAGCTTGAAGTGTCTAATTTTCACTGACATTGAAAATGCAAATTCCCTCCTCATCCTTTAAGGTTAATCTGATATACCATGAGAAGTGTTTTTTTTTTTGTTTTTTTTTTTTCAAACACATTTTTGTGCAAATTAAAATTTGTACATATTCATAGTAATGACAGGTTTAACTCGGATTTGTCTGCAGTCTATATTTTAACAGTTAATGACTACATTTAATGGAACGCAAGTAATAACCTAGGAGGGAAACCTCAGAAGCTGTCGTGAATCTGTGGAATTTGTGGCCCATTTTTAAGTGCAGTACAGTAAAAATCAAGGGCAGCTAGGGTTTAGCACTACGGAAAGCGAGGAGACGCAGCACCGCGGTAAACTGCTTGCTTGGTTTCATGTACATTAAAGCATTCCTGTAAACGGGAACAAAATACTTGAGGGGGGAAACGGAAATTCATACAAATACACATGGTATCCGAGTTAGTAATGCAGACCAACCACTGTGTCAGAGGAAACTGTGTCTGACATTGTACATCAGGAAAAAGCAATTGTAGCATCTGTGACACCGCTGTATGGAGCACACATGCAGGGAGAGACTAAAGGAAGGAGCAGAGTCGGGCAGAACTCTCCGTTCAGCACAGCAACACAAAACCAAAGAGCAGCAGTGCAACAACCTGATATATTTTACACAACTTTACCTTAGTGTTCCCTGCAGGTCCCTCCTGCGTATTTTTCCAGACTTTTAATCTGCCCTGGTAATGTTTATTAAATGGGCTCCCTTTTACCCAGTACAAGGTGTTACCAAAAGTCACTCACACTTTTTTTTTTTACCTACTGATCATTTTGTGGAATTGACAGCATGAGACAGTTCCTCACAGACAGCTTTTATCTTTCAGGGTAAATACAAGCTCTCAGTTCTACAAGTGTCTTCTCTTCAATAAATGTTCCAGGTTCAGCAGCAGAAAAAGCTGTCTTCAACGCTCCATCGCATTTTCAGCCATGCACTACACGTGTCAAAATGGCACGGCATCAGCCGCAGTATAGATGATCAGATGAATTGCAGTTGTGCTTATCTGCTGTCCCAGTCCCATACTCAGAGATATTAATCAACTGCAGATATGCAAGGTTGTGTGCTGGTGTCGTTAACTTGCACCATGCTTCTTAGCAATCCTGCAGCACGTCCAAAGCCACTTCCAGCTAACAACAACTTGCGAACAAATTCACAGTGACAGTGTTCTGTTCCATTCTGATGTTTAGCAGGTATAATATCTACCAAGCTCGCCGTTAGTTTAGTATGTTCGCTTGCTAACATTTACAAATTATGACTACGCAGTATGTCGTAAATGACAACCCATCCAAATACTGATCTTCACGTTCATTTTTCTAAGATAGAAGCAGCACTAGTTTCTTCTTTTTTTCTATATATATGTGTCAGTCTTTGTTTAGATGGATGGACAGATTGGCACTGGCTTCACTTAGTCTTTTTAAAAGCATGCAAACAAAAACAATCTCACTCACCAAGCACAGCAGAATCCTTTTGTCCCCAGCAGGATCACTTCTGACTTGGCTAGAGACCGCACCAAACATAATTGGCAGAGTATGCAGGTGGAAAGTGCAGGGGATTCTGTTCTCTTCACTGCTCTCCTGAGTCCTACCAGTTCAACAGACTGGGATCTTTAGGGGTGAACGTGCTGTCAACAGGTTCCATGTGGATTAGGCTGCCCCAGTCGAGGTTCGCACTCTCAGATGGAAATAAGCAGCTGAGGCGACTCCAAACCTACATGGCTGTCCATAGCCTCCACAGGTCAGCGGTCAGCGTGCACGTGTCACTGTAAATAAGCCTCTTTACACTAAAAGAAAATAGAGAACAAGGAAAAAAGTAGTGACAAAGCACATTAATGAACATCTCCTTGACACTGCTTTGGTCTCATATTTAGTTTGGGCAGAAAAACATGCACAATTATTGTGGTGGAAACGAGTCTTGTGAGAAATGGTAAAAACAGACATGATGTGGCTGACTGATAGCAGTTTCATATGGTGAGCCCCAAAAAATTTTAAATAAGTTCCCAAAAAGTTTTCCTTTTGCTTTTCCTTTGCTTTCCTGAATGGGTAATGTTAGCATTACCTCTGATTAGAGGTATTTTACCTTCAAGTGATTTATTTATTTGCTGGTTTCAAATTATATAAATTTTCAAATAGCAACCTGAATAATTTGATTAATTCCAAATGAATCCTAATTTTGTTTGTTTGTTGTCATTATTTCAGTCCCCATTGTTTGGTTCTCTGCTTTTATAACATTTCAAATACTTACTTGTTGTGAGTGTAAACTATTTTCAACCAAAAAGTCATTAAATATTGCTCATTGCTTTGCTGCTCAGTGCTGGTGATCATTTTCTTTTGTTTTTGTTTTTTTCTTTTAAAGTCATGACACGCTGAGTTGTTGACTCCATTCTCTTTCACAATGCTAACAGTTTTTTCAGTCGTAGTCTCATCATGTTAATACTGTATTACCGTCTAATCGGGCTGTAACATAACTTCTTATTTCTTCTGGCCATACTATTGAACAATTGACTGCTTGCTGTTCTCATTAGTGATCTGCTACGCTCCAGTCATTATTCCAGTTGACAGCTCAGTGTAGCCTTTGGATGAGCCTGATTTGTTTGCATGCGTGAGCCCAATCATTAATTCAACCAGCAGACGTGGCCCATAGCTTTAGAAAAGACAGAATTGTGTGTACTTTATGTTGTCTTTGTACAACCTCACAAATCCTTAATTAAGAACACCCAGCCAGGAGAGAGACATGGAGCAGCGGCCTACTAATTCAAGGCTGATAAAATCTAATAGCATGGCCAGACCAAGGTTTTATAGGCTCAAAGAGCGTTTCATTGCATATGAAGCATCTACGTCTACTCACATTATCAGCAGGAAGAAAAGACTTAAATTGGACTTTGAGTATTGAATGTACATTGAGGGACAGGTGCATTAAAAATGATGGCTCAATCATCCTCCCCTACAGCAATGACTTACACCTTCACACTTTTGAAATCCTTTTCGAACCTTAATAGGACTGAGAACCTTTTTGTGGCAAAATGATGTAAACAGATAAAGCAAACTCCACCATCATGCAGAAACAGCTGCATCGTGCTCGACTGCCTCTCTGTGTCAGCTATTTACAGCTGCATGCTTCCAACCAAACTGACTGTGACAAAACTAGAAGAAATTGTCTCGTTAAATGGACTCGCAGAACTGCTCCAAATGCCCCAAATGGTGTTGACATTTTTTCATTAGAAAAGGAGGAATGAAGACAGTGCAAATGTTTGGGCCCCAAGTTCTCTTCATTGGTGCTTACAAGGCCCAAATATACTCAGACAGATTATATGATTCACTGGCCCACATACTAACACAGCATGTAGAGAGTTTTTAGTGAGAGGGCTTGTTGATATACGATCGTCTTTAAAGCCTGGCCAAATGGACAAACCCATAGAAATCTTGCCATATGAAATCATTGCTCAGACTACTCTTCTGTCAGGTTATACAGCACAAGAACTAATGCTGAATAAGGAGTAGAATGGGACTCTGTAAAGTACCTGCATCTACCAAGGCCAAACAATTCCACATGCTCCCAACTACCATCGAAATGTACTTTAAATTGACATAAGTAGAGAATCAATATGTCTGTGTTTCACATCCAGTTTCACACATTTCCAAAACAACTAGAGCAAACCGCAATTTCACAATGCAACAACATTTAATGGGCCCATATTCCAAATGAGTTCAGTGCGTTGTTGCGTCGACATCAGATTAATAACTCAATAAGCAAAACATCACACAGGCAAGGATAACTTCTTCAGTTATACATTGTTAGACAATTGTGGTGTGTAAACATTAAACAGCTTATGTAAAGCAAGTACAAATATTAATTTCATCAGATTTCATGCGTTAAATGTTCCGTCTCTCAGTTTTCTTTACTGTCATTCAAGTCTTCTCACAAGTTATTTTACATCTTTTGTCTTTTCATTTGAATTTTTTTTTATCCATCCATGCCTTGTTTGTCTCCACTTCTCTCCGACCAAAATCTTGATGCAATATTCTGCTCCTTTATCTTTTTTTTTTTAACTCCCCCTCTCTCCTCTTTTGTTTCCTCCAGTTTTATTGTCCCCCATGTATTTTTCCTCTTTGCTCTTCTTTCTTGAAATGTTGCACTCCTTCCCCTCCGTTCCTTTTGTATTTCTCTGTTCCTCTCATTTATTCCCGTCCTCCAGCTCTCTTTGTGTTCCACACTGTGCTCCTAATCCGGTGCTTCCTTTGCCCATCCTCTCAACTCTTCACATCTCGTCTTTATTTCCAACTTTATAATCTTGTACCCTGTATCAAATTAACACAGTGAAAGTAAGCAATAACAGGGTAACAGTTGCACTAGCTGTTAAACAAGCACTCCCTCTGTGGTGGAAATTAAAGCCAGCGCTCCTGTAGGCGAAGTTTTCCGAGCACGACAGGGTTATATCTTACTGACAAGTCTCTAGTGATCTGACAGAAACAAATGAGGGGAGCACACAAAGTTGGACACGACTTACTGTAAAAGGTGTGAAGTAACAGGGTGATGCCTCAAGGTCAATTCTGATGGTTTTTCCTCTAAGCTACAGATTGTGTAGGGGGAAGGAGGTGGAGCAAAAGGTAAAAAAAAATAAAAATAAAAAGTATTGTGTGATTTGAAGTTAGCAAACAATGCTACAACTGGCTGAAATCTACAATTTAAATTTCTCTTGCAGCACAAACTTAAACAGAGAACGCATAAATCACACTGGTGATCGCTCTGATCCTCACTCTGTCAAAATTTAATCGGTGATTACAGAACACTGATGTCCATTAAAATTTGTTATGTAAATGCTTGATAGTCCTGTCTCTAATCAGCTCCCACAGTTGACAGTTGCGATGTGTTGCTGAAGATGAATGATGCATTTGCAGTCAAGCTTTCTTTTTTTAGTGACACGATCTGTCATTCGAAGAAAATTAGCAAGGAACTGAGGAATGAAACACTCCAGTCTTTCGGAGAGACATCTAAAAAAAGGGGGCCAATGCCTTTTTCAAACAGTCCCAACTTATGATGTTGTTAGATGTGGTGGAAATGTTTCTTTGACATTCTGCTCGGTGTTGGGACATGACTCTGTGGCAGTATTTACATTCATGCTCCCAATCTCCTGTTATTACACCCCTGAAGGTGTTGGATGGAGTCAGGCCTGGAGACTGGTGACTTTGGCCCCGTTCAAACAAGTGATCAGCTCCCGGCCCATCTGCTCACATTTCAAATATGCCTCCACATGCGTCTTGTGTAACCACTTGCGATCAGTTCTCACTTCCCTGCTTTACATGCAAATACATAGATATGCTACAATGGGCCCATTTTCAATGCACCTGCGTGTATGTGACGGCCATTGTGAGTAGGAGAACGAGAGACAGAGCACGATACTAAGGGGTTGAGCAAGGACTGTCAGCTGGTAAAGCACAGCTTGACAATGAAGGTTTTATCCATTTAAAAACAGCAAAGTAGTTTCACTTCATAACAAGACAGTGGTGGGACTAATTAAGCTGGCAAAGGACGTCAGTAGAGTGGAACTTAGAACTGTACTTAGGACTGTTTGTTTAATCACAGCCAGCACCTACACACAACAAAGTGGAGCAGATAGACGTTTCCTAGCTGCTGCTTTTAATGGTTGGAAATAAAACTTTCAGGCAGTCAATGAGAGAAAGAACTGTACGATGTAGAGCTATAACTCTGTAAAGCCATGAACCCATAACAATGTTTATATTGTTAAATGGGATTTAATGGTAAAATGATGCTTGGCTTGTGATGACACTTTTATTGGGTGATGATAGGTAGATTGGACTATAGATAAGATTGCACACACCCTAAAATCTGTCTTTCTTTTCAATGCAGGAAACAGTCCATTCATTGCTTACCACAGTGAGGAAATCCAGACTCAACGCTGGTGGGCCGCTGCATCTGCTGCCCATAAAAAAACATAACACTCATTCACGCGTCAGTCCAAACTGAGAAACCTTAGAGAACATTCACCACATCAACTTTAAAAAGGTGGTAATATATTAACGTTGTGTTTACAGCTTGTCAAACTGTCCCTTAGTGGCTAAAAATGGTTGTATGTTTACCTTCTAGTATTTGGTGTCTGGACGCTTTAGCCTACCTTTCAATCTTCAGTGCTGGCCCCCCTTCTGGCAGCTTGTGGAGCCATCTTTTGGACTAGATACTGTTCTGGAGTCTGTATATGACTTCACAATATAAGAAAGGAAATGGCAATTTGGTACCAATGTAACCTGACATCCACACACACACAAAATCAGTGGGAAAATCCACACGGCTTCCCGTATACGCTTCTGACTGATACGTCTTAAATCCCTTGTGTTCTATTATTCTTGAAGTACCTGAATGTGTTAAACAGAGCCGAAGAAGAGAAGTCCAATTAATGGCGTCTTTTGCATGCAGTCAGATGATGTCCATGAAAGAAGAGTGCTTTCAGTTTGTTTTCTGCACTATACTACACCTCATTAAATTCAAACGCCAACAGGTAAATTAACTTTTGTTTTTTTTTTTCAGGCATTTAACTGTTATTAAAAGTGCTAAGCTTGTCGACTCTGAATGCAGCTCGCTAGTTTGAAGGGCATGTGCCATCTCTTGGTTAGCTGTCACTGCTGATGAGACAACTCCAGCACAAGCATTTAATTCACACACCAGATGGTAATGTGGCAATTTAATCTAATGATTCCTAGTTAAAAGACAAATACTGAAGGCAGGGCCAGCTTGTGGCTTACGCAGTATACGCAGTTGCCTAGGGTTGCAGAATATCCGGGGGCCTGCAGTATACAACTAACATCATTTTATTAATCATCACTACAAGAGCAACATTATGAACAAAAACAGCCTTTTAATTACAACAGCATGCATACTGCATCCCCCAAGCTGTCAGTCACAAGTTGAGAACAGAGTGGAATAAACACCGCTGCGCCTCACTGCTCATGTACTCCGTGCACTAAGAACTGAAATTGGAGGATGATGGGTAGCACTTGGTGGACGATTGTGTATCAATCAGCCCATGTTCGGGACATCCCGCTGACTGAATGATGGCAAATGCTACAGTGGATTGAGTGCACAAGGATGAACAGAGAAAAAGAGAAGGATGAGAAAATCCAGTGCAGAGGAACATCATATTTGCATCTAAGTAGCAATAAGGCTCTTTGGACATCATGATAACTGCTGGGTGCAGGTACAAACTGAAATATGTGAATTATAACACAGTGCTGGGGGAAAAGGTATTCAGACCCTTTACATAACTGCTGATACACTGATGATTAGATACTCCATTACAATTAAATGCTGTTCATGACACCCCAATTTAGGTATTTGAAATTTAAGTGTTAAGAACCCTTGAGCTTTTTTCACAGTTTTATATATTGAAGTCTTTTTAACCGTTCAATTACCCTATTCAATCCACATCAGCAGCCTATAATGACAAAGTAAAAACTGAATTTTAGATATTCTTACAGAAGTGGGCACATTACATTGCATCAGTGGTACGACATTTCCTCTGACACTTAAAATTTGGCTGAGGTACCTCAGCAGTTGATCATCTTTGGTATGTTTCTACACCGTGAATGACATCTACAACAAAAAGTAAAATCCCTTGAATGCAGGTGATTTAGAAAGACACACGCTATGTAAGATCTCATAGGTGACCACATAAAAAAATCAGTATGTGAAGTGAGTGAAAGCATTCATTCATTCATTCATTCATTCATTCATTTATCTTCTACTGCTTATCTATTACCAGGTCGTGGAGGGTGCTGGGGCCAATCCCAGCTCACACTGGGTGAGGGGCGGTCCATCACAGGGCCAACACAGAGAGAGAAGGACCTTGTAATTCTCATCTAGTGCTGGAATATGGATTATTGAAATGAAACACTGAAAGAAAATTTAAGAAAAGAACAAATTCCCTCTGTACTGAAGCTGAAATTATAAACATTAGCAATTGCAATCTATAAGTAAGAAGCCACATATGTTTTTAAGTCTTTAAATAACACGGGCTTTCATTTGAAAAGCTTCAAGCACTTTAATGTGTAAAATCCTTATCTTAAAAGTAACCAGTAACTAAAGCTGTTAAATAAATGTCACGCAGCAGGAAGTGCAATAATGCCATCTGAATTATTGGAGTGGAAATATAAAGTAGTATAAATTGTTTGACCTTAGGCAGTGAATTCCTAACATACACTTTATCAGGTTATCAAATAAAAGTCATTGGGTAATTGAACAATGATACAATGACCATGTTTCAAAATCAATTCTATTCCAGAAATGAGTGAGGACAAAGCACAGAGCTGCAGAAACGTTATACCCAATATCACAGCTGCCAAATAACATGTTATTCCTCTGCCTTGTCCTTCACAGTTGACACTTTCTTCTCAAACAGAGCCATGTTCACAAATAAACCCCAACTAACACGATGCTAGAAATGGATAAAAGTGATATAGATTTAGTATACCACAACCCTTTTATCATATAACTGGACTGGGATTATTGGAAAAAGTTGTAAATAGTTGAATGGACCTATGAAACTATGAATCTATCTGAAAATAGCAGCTACAGCATATCAAAAATGCTGTTATGTTATTTCTGCCCTCTGTTATTGTGGGGTTTTTTTTTCCTCTCATAACAAACCAATTGGTACCACAAATAAGGCCTATATATGAATAAGTAAAATGTTATTGTAAATCAATAATATATGTTGGCAAGAATTTCACCTCATTACATTTATTTTGTTGTTTATTTTTCAGGCTTTAAATGCAAATCTACACCCCACACATGTTCCTGTTTGATCGCATCAGCATCATCTTCAGAGACAACTCTCTGAATTCTTTACCAATCATAACAATCAGGACTATTGTGAAATTGTGTTGAACTGACAAATGCAGCTGGATATTTTCTCTTTTTGCCATTTGAAGATTTTTTGCTTTACTCGAACACTGATGCAAAGATTGGGCTGTCTGCCAAAGACCTCAATAGAGGAAAAAAAAAAAAAAGAACAGCGTAACGATACAACCAACCCCATGAGAACAGACACACAAGCATGCACATACTAAAATATATATAAATAGATATATAAAAATAAGCAGTAAAACAATTTTCTTATCACCTTAAGTTAAACTAACTATTCAGCTAACAATAACATCCTTCAGGGTCTGAGCCCTACAAGCACACCAGTGAATGTCTGATAACATAACAGCAGATAATAGCCTGCATTTCTGTTGAAGCTACAAGCATCCCACTATGTCTGGAGGGGAGGTGAGCATAACAGCTGTGGTGCCAGCTAACAAGCCTGTAAGTAATTGGTGAAAGTGCTGTGGAACAATCCATACACACACACACACACAAACACACAACAAACAATCAGATCAGATAAGCAGGATTTCTTTGTCCTCTCTGCGGTTTCCGGCCATAAAGCCAACTTTCATACAGAGCCACTAAGAGATGTCTAGTCTGATCCATTCAACCTCCAGCTACTTTTCCATTTCCACTGCATCATCCCCTGTAGCATGATGTATTGAGGGTGGTTGAGTAACTCACATAGGTTATCCATGCAGTCCAAGTGACCTTCAATGTAAGGTCTATATAAGGTATATAAAGTTGTCGGTGCATTTGCCCACCCCTTAACAAGACTGCATATCTGCTGCTGCATGAATGCCTGAAAAAGTTTCTTACGTGCAGTTCAGTATACCCTCCATGTACAGTTGCCATAGATTGAGTCGCCTTGATGAAAAATTTGCAGATGCGGAATCCCGCCGGGATGTTAAAGTCTGATTAATGAGGGAAGAGTGACTCATTTGCAGACTCCGACTCTTTCAAAGGGACTATTAACCATGGGGACTTAAACTGTTCAAAACTAACATAGCAAGAAATGCTGAATCCAAATTGTCTGCTATGTAACGGAGGGAATTAGGCATGGTTACATAATACAACTGAGTTTTGAGAAAGACAAACAGAAACTCATGCACGAGACCAGGTAGAGTACACAAATTCATCATCTAACACCTGCTGAATGTCCGCTTGTCCCCCCCCCCCTTTTTTTTTTTTTCAGGCAATGCCAACTGAGTATGAACATACTTTTCTAAAAATGGCCTACATCTGACTAATGTGTCACATGTTCACACTTGTCTATTGCCAAGTACAACTTGCAGTCTGCTGACTGATGGCTCACAAGCAACAAGGACACAAGAATTAAACAGTCACTTGAATTCTGACTTCACACGAGAAAAACAAACTTCATTTAAACCAAGATCAGACATTGCTTGTTTGTGTGTCCGCACACAGATAAAGAATGAAACTTTAATGATCAGCAAGTCAAGGTGATTATGGGCATATCCCTCTTCTGTTAACTGCTTTCCTCCCTGGTCGTTTTTTCCTTTTCTTTTGGTCTTGTCCATGAAGATGTGTGAGGAGATGTAAAGTTAAGGGAGAGAGAGAGGACATTTTATTTTTCCCCCAGAAATAAGCCTTCCTTTTATCCCGAACAACATCAGAAGCACTGTTGGGCTTTGGCAACAGCTCTGAGTTTTTCCCCGTCGACATATGCAATGTCCAAACACCAGTGACGGCTCACAGTTTCCTCTCTTTTATGGAAGTGAAAAATATTTCAATTTTTCATAAATTGCACAATAGTTTTTACCTGGCTCAAAGAGATTTAAGGCTGACATTTTAAACTGACTGGAAACGTCGACAGACAATTAAAAAGTGATTATAGCTGAGAGAAAACAGACTTGCTGCCTCTCCCTCACTATTATATAATCCATGATAGAAAGGAAAGGAGGAGAAAGGAGAAGAAAAAAAATCTTTCTATCCCTATATAAATACACACACACACACACACAGACACCAACCTCAAACTAATCCCTGCCTTTTGTTTTCTTACTGATTACATGGCTTCCTACAAATGCAGAACCATGCAGCATTACAGCAAAATGAGTCAATCAAACCTGACGCTGGTATGAGCATGTTTTTACATACCCTCCCCATGGGAGCATCATATTGGGGCAGGCATTATGTGCATTTGCACATGTGTAAGGCAGTGTGCTCTCACTGTTTGTCACTGCCTCTCTGGTGGTGATATCCTTTAGGAGACCATCTGTTTATTTTGTCCTGGTATCACCTCAGCTTCCAGTACTTTACAGCCATATATTATCTGAAAAGGTGGGAAATGACTTTTGGGGGCAGAACTCGCCAGTTTAATGTTATTTCAAGAGAAGAGTTGTCCACCTCTATATTTTGTTCCTATTATATGTGTAAAGACTGTATCATTATCTCAGATAAAGTGCTTTATGCGCTATGCATTTGTGATATGTGCAGGGGTTAGCCTATCTTGTGGATTAAGGGTGATTGACAGCGCTCCATCTCTCCATCCAACACACTGCATTCGATCCCTTACGTGATTTTTTTTTTTTTTTTCTATAGTCCACAACATGGTATGAATGTGTAAATTGTCAGCACCATCCCACGTGTCCTGCTGTTGTCACATCAAGAGACATGCACATTCCCAGTGCAATTCTAAGAACATCATAAAGTGACATAAACTTTATAACATTTATCACAACACCAAATCTAAATATGACTCATCAAAAGGACGGCTTCATACACATCCCTGACTGCAATGAATGATGGATTGAGCTGTCAAGTAAAATTATGAATCCTTACTTGTCTACATCAGAAGCTTATCAGTTCACCTCAGATAAACTCAGAATAATTTTATGTGCAAGAATTAACCCCTCAAGCATTTCATTACTTTGAAAGCAAAGCCGCAGCATCAGGCACCGTTTTGGTTATTATTACGATTATCCTTATTTCCTATTCTGATTCCAAATATTTCTATTGCTGCACGATATTACAAATAAAAATCACGAGTTTCCACTGACCTTACAGTAGCTTGTAAACACAAAAAATGGGATTCTCCATAAAGGAAACATCCCTGCAGTCACGTAGATTGCCTTTATGTAACACCGCTGGTTATCTTGAATGTGAAATGGATGATGTCCCTGCACTTAAAAGACCTCTATTAGCCTGCCAAAAAGTGCAAAGATTGCCAAAGATGATGGAAAATGAATATCAAGTGCAATACATCATTCTTGTCTGCCTTGTGATATGGCAATCCCGGGTGGAAAATTAATTTGATTTCCACTACGGCCTGACACAGTAAGATGAGCAGCAGGAGCACTTTCCATATTTTTCTACCAGCACTGATCATCACAGTGTCAAGAGTCCTACTTTTTGAATATATTTTCACATATTTGTGTTAATTATTTTTTTTTTGTCCATTTGTTTCATTCAATAAATTGTCATCTCATTTTCAGTTCGGACTCTCAGTGGCTGAACTGGTTAACATGAACATGTTTCTTTCTTCATATAAACACTTACATATTCAAGCTTTAGTCTAAGGCATGTCAAATCATACAGGCCGAATTTGAATCGAAAACACTCCACACCCAGTGTAAGTAGCAATGGTTGCGATTGGAAGATGTGAAATACAGCTTTGAGCGACAAAAGCAGTATACAGCACCTATACGTACAAACAAAATAAAAAAATAAAAATAAATAAATAAATAAAAAACAGATTACAACCTGCAGTAAACAACCTTAGAAGGAGTCTTGACATGATAAATTAAAATGTAACCAGATGGACAGATTGATTGTGGCTAACACGGCCCAAGTACAAACAAACCTTGACAAACGTACAGGCGTATTCATCATGTGTGCCAGCAGATACAACAACAACAAGCCCATGATGGACAAAAGTTGATCACTATTTGCCTGTTTGTGCATATGTTTGTATTTCAGGCTGTGAATGCAAGGCTGATTTTATGATGCTGCCAAGCTGTTATACGTTACACAATCCGCTACATGAATACAGTATCGCTGCCAACTCTCTGCTAATTTGGAAAAACTCACCTGTTGTACGGCTACAAAAACACACAAGCATCCTGCCCTACTTCTCCCCCCTCTTAAAACCAACCCAGTTTGTTTTGTAATGCAGCTGAAATGTCTTCTTAAGCTATTCTTAATCTTTTTTTCTATCATGTTTTTTTTCCTCCCCCTAATTGTTGTGGTGAAATATTCAGCCAAGTGGATGAGCTTCTTTTGTTGCTAAGTATTGGACAGAGTTCAACAAATCGCCACTTTCCCAACTCCCTAATTAATTACCTGTCAATCACACAGTGAAGGCAAAACCCAGCAAAGGGTAACAGACAATACAAAGCAATTGGAAACAGTTCAGAACTGTAAGTTGGATGCAGGGAAATAAGATGAAAGTCAAGAGTAATTAAACAGAAAAAAAATTGATACCTTTTGAAAATGTTAAATTCATATTGAGTGCGCTGTGACTATGAAGAATTCTTTCCGTGGTATTGGAGAAATCACTTTTCCCAAAGTGACATTTGTTCCATTTCTCTTCACTGATAAGATACTATATATATTCATGATGCTAATGAAGATTTCTATTGCAGTGACTCAGATCCTCATCCAGTTTATTCAACTTGAGAAGCTCAAGTCATTTTAACCTGATTATCTTGAACACTTGTACATGCATATGTTGTTTACACCAGTAGGAGGAATACACAGTAGTTTGTTATGCATTCAAGTCTTCTTTTAGCCTCAAGTATATTTTTCATGTTAGAATGACAGTAGGCGGTCATGCAACCTATTAAAAGCCACTCATGTCTGTGCATTTGAATGTTGATGTGATTGTTGCATCATGTCGATGCAAGATTTGTCACTAGTTTTAAGTCTATTTTACAGATATAAAACATATAATGTAAATTAATCACATCTGTAGTCTGACTTCAGTCCCATTTTCCCATCAGCCATGGAGGATTGAATCAGTACAATGGAATCATAGAAAGTAGTTTGCATGCATGTGACCCTGTTACAGGGTGACAAAGAGAGGGATGGCTAAGATAATTAAACTTCATCTTCAGCTAGCCTTAATAATTGCACATGTTACTAGTGAACAAGTGTGGTGCTTTGGGGCAAGCTGAAATGCGTGATGAAAGAGACAATTAGTACTTACACAATCAAAGGGAAACATATCAGCAAACCCAAAAGAGCAGAGACTGATTAGAGAATTTATTTTTGTCATTAGAGCCTGGCAAATTAAATCAGTCCTTTCGACCTGTATTTCTGAGTACCTCAGAACCCAGTTATCATTCAAAATGCAACATCTAAAGGTCTAATCATGCCAGCCCCACAGCCGGCAGTCAGCGAGAGCCTCTCCATTCACATGGTTCTTAAACTTCATCTGTGACATGAGAATCCCGAGGGCGTGCTCTCCACAGATGCTGCTGCCAGACTAACTCTCCCGTCTGCAGTCCCTATTTGGAAGCAAGAGATATGCAAAGAAAAAAGAACAGCCTTCTTTATATCCTTGACAGCTCATTACCACGGAAACAACCCTGGCCTGGCATCGCTGGCCACCACCTCCCTCACCGGAGGAAACGCACAATAAAAAAAGCGTTGAGGAGAAATGAAAGTGCAATATTACATACAGTAACTGGACCTTTAATTAAAAGAAGCTTAGCAGCAGGGTGTAAAGGTCTGCTATATTTTCGGGCACCATTAGCTTCCACTACTGTGGTATTAACACACAAATATGCTAAAGGGCAACTCCATGTGCCAGAATGAGTGTCTGACATAACCGATAAACATGACAAATAAAGCATGAGCAGCCAAATTTGGGGGTCCTGTCATGGTTTAGTGTGCACACCACTTTACATGTTATTCTTTATTGTTGAGGCATGAATATAAAATGACAGGGGGACGGGATAGACAGGTTGGAAAGCTTTCGCTGGATTCGGTCCATGTGTAGAGCGATAACAGGCTTTTCCCCATGCAGGGAACTTTAACCTTGACTGTCTGGGCAAACAAAGAAAAATCTGTTTAATTATCCACATTCAAGTCAAGGCCATAAGTATAGTCAGCATCAGCAAAAACAACTGTAATCCCTTCCCTTTGCTGTAAACTTCCAACAGCCACGTTAGAACGGAAGATTTGGGTGGATTGTGATAATTAATGAAATGCTTTTTTGTCGTTAATAATCTGCAGGTGTTCTCACAGACGACCGCCAGAAAAGTGACAAGTGTCCATACCTCCCCTTACTTTAAATTTGAAAAGCATGACGACAAAGTGTTTTCTAAGGTATCAGGTCTATTCAGTCACTGTTACCTTCCAGTTAACAGTTAAAGCTCTGATTTTATGTATACACTAGCATCACTCTGAGTTCTTATTCAGTGAGTATTCTTTTAGTATTTGATCTATATTTTTTCCAATTCTGGTTTGCTTGTATCCTGAAATTAGGGTTTAGTGTGAGTGACAGTGCAGATACAATACTTGGTATAAAAAAAAAAATCATCCTCCTTGAAAACTAAATTGACTCCTCTGACACTCAGCTTGGAGAAGTTACAGTCTAAGGGTAATGTGGACTTGATACGACATGCTTGAAGTTATTTTGAAGCAAACATTGGAAGACTTGCAAAGATTTTTTTTTTTTTTTTGTTTGTCAGTGGACTCTGCCAGAATCCGGTTTTAGCATCTCAGCTTCAGAAAACTGTCCCGACTGCTAGTCGTGGAAGTAGGTCAGTCTTTTAAGATCAACACATGCAAAGATTTTTCTTCGTAGCTTTGAGCGAGGAACCATGGTGTGCCATTTGGCTTGTTCACTTACATTTTAAATGGAGCTCATTTAGTGCAGTCTGTAATGCTGCGGACGGGGATGTGGTGTTGCTGAACTAAGAGCATGGGTGAAGTATCCTCTCACTGAGTCGGTATGCCAACGACGCATGGCATTAACATGAATGCAGCATATTTAGAATGACATTTATGGAGGAAAAAAAATTATGAGCATAACATTACAGCAAATAACATACAGGTTAACGGTCCAAAAAAACTATTTAGTTTTACGTCGTCATATTTGTTCGATTGAATACATTCCTATCAATGCTAACATTACTGTATAATATTATAGTATTATGTATAGTGAGTGGCAGAACAGACATTTCTCACAAGAAGCGAAGAAGAAATACTGAAGAAAAAGATGTTGCATATGCATGTTTATTAATCTAAATCTCTAATCAAATGATCTCCAATTGTCTTTAATTTATTTATTGATTCATTTTGGTTAGTTTAGAACTGATTTTAAACGTTTTGCGCATCATGAGACGTGGACAATAAATAAGCTAAACTGCTTAAAACATCTCTTTCTCTTTGGTGTTCCAGTGCATCAGACCTCCACTGGTCCACAAATATATAAAAAAAAAATATTAAAAAATACTAAAAAAATCTCTGCTGTACTAAAATTGAACAGTTATCAGCAACCTGTTAACCATCAAAAACAGACTGGATCTCAGAAGCAGCATGAAAATGCTACGTGTTTAATACGAGTAATCAACTCGCCAGTTTGATGCCACATGAATAGTAAATGTGAATCGCAAATATCAATCAAAGGAGCAGTGAGGTCAGTCTGAGCTGTAAGTGAACCCTTGCAGACAATAACAAGTGCTTCTGTCCAAGGTTTTTAACTGTTTGAGCCCAGATATATTCTGTGGACGCCTGGTCTGTACAGCGGTCCTCTGACTGTGTTCAATCCAAAAGGTGGATTTTGTTTTTCTGAAGCCATTCACTCCTGGATTTGGATAGATGATAACTTAGATTTACTAATGAGCTTCAGCTGGCAGACAGACTTGTAGCATTACAAAGGGTCAAGGTGCTCGTCACAAACTTTGGGTGCACAGCCCAATGATATATATATATTTTTTTTTTCTTCCTGAGAGCAGCGGCTTCCTCCTCGGCATCCTGCAACAGCACACAGTTTTTTGCGTATAGTAGACTCATTAACATGAGATGCTTGTCAGTACAAAGCATCATGTTTGCTATTACTCTCATTCCCAAGAAGATTCGGCACAGTGCCTTTGCAGTCAACCTGGCAGGCCGTCCGCTTCTAGTCAGATGAATAACTTCTCTAACTGCGGAGAGTTGGATACCTAAACTTTTTGAGAAGAATTGGAACCGTCCAGCATTATGCAAATGACCATTTATTGATCGCGAAGCTGTTTTTGTGAAGCACAGTTTACATCAGCACATGCTTCTTATGAATAGCGAATTCCAAGTGTGAAAGTGCTTAAGAAGATCCAATCCACAGCGTTAAACCTGTTTCATTGATTGGACTCCAGGTGAGCAAACCCCTGACTCCAATTAACTTTTGTTGAGATCATTAGTGCAGGGATTCAGTTTTACATTTTCCAGCATACACTGTGAATGTTTGAATGATGTATTCAATACAAACACAAACAATGCAATAACTTTAAATTTTGATGAAGATCTGACCGTATTTTAAGATACATTTAAACATAAGCTCAGGTTATTCCAGCGGGTTCACTTACTTTTTCTTTGCCACAGTATGCTGGAGTGAACATTGAGTACAAAGAGTGAGCATGGGAGGTTGAAAAAAAAAAAGGTCCCAGTTGGGTTGACCGCACACTTACACAAAAGCTGAAATACTGACAAAAAGGCACATTTTTATCTTCCTAAATCCAGACGGATGACACACCCCTCGCAGAACACCGGCTAGCCTGAGGAGGTTGTCTGAATCCTGCGACAGGAGGATTTCCATGAACACCCAGTTGGTGAAATGAAGACAGAAAAACAAGAGCATAGTGGGCTATCACTTCACTGCTGAAGAGTGAAGTGGTGCGGGCTTCACAAGACAAGTAAAGGAAGAGCACCATATCTGCCTCCAGCAAAGGCTGAGGGACAGAGAGACAAAGTCCTATTCAAGCCCCTACATTCTCACCTGTTTTTGATCATTAATGCAGAGGAGCCAAACTCACACTGTATCGACTGCAAAGAATGGGGACTTCAATTCAACTGACTAAATGTATTTAAATCATCTTAAAAAGCACATATTGAGTATTTTGAGGGCATTATGCAATCGTTTCCATGGTGAAATATATGCCTCCTAGTTAGGCTGGTGGAGGGTCAAGTGCATCTCACCGCAGTGATTAGCGGTAATTCATAGTTACTTTCCACAGTTAAGTGCTGCTTAGGGAGTGGGCCCAGATTCACCATTATTTGACTATATAAAGGAGGCATAGGTTAAAATAACAATAACCACTTGAAATCACCTGAGGCTCCTGGGGACAAAGGGGCTCCTGATGTGCCTGCAAAATGCTGAGGGGTTTAGAGCAGGCTGGCTCTCGTGTGGTTTAAGGGGTCCTGTGGGCTTTTTCAGCAAGCCTGGGCATCTGGTGATGGAGTAGAGCTCAAGCAAACACTAAGGTTTTGATTGCTACAAAACCGGTAATAACCAAAACTATGCTGTTGCCAGTCTGGAAGATTATATGATTATGTCTTGGAAGAACATCTAATCAAAATTTTACTCACTGGTCCGTGCTTTTAAGATTCCTGTGTCAATGACGCTGCTCGCTTCCCGGCACATCAACATCCTGAAACAATTGCAGCAGTGTGCGTTGATGTTTTCGGGTGTTAATCGATATTTTGTAGACCACTTAGCACTTAGACCTGAGTTGTGAGGGTGTTGATGTTGGCTCATTTCTCAGTCAACATGAAGTTAGTATTCTCAGACTAGATGCCGATTTACTACATTAACAGGAAACATTCCTGGTGTGTCTGAGCAAGGAGGGTGTGGAGAGCTGGATTCAAACAGCAACTCCACACTTTTCCGTGTGTTTGTTGTCACCAACTTCACCGGGAGTGCTGCCGTCGGATAGCACTGTCAGCAACGTGATGCACGCCTTCACCCTTCATATTCTTAAACTCCCACCCATATTTATGAGCCAAATGTCACGAACTGATGTCTGAATTTCACTTCATGGGGAGTCAAAATCCCTCATGTTGGCAGGAAGCTTTCACTGCCAAAGGGTTATGTTTAGTAAATAGCAGCAGCAAACATCTGGTCTTCCAATTTTAATTACCCTCTGCTTACAGCTGGGCTTTGCCCGATCTTCTGTGATGAAATGTTCTCTATAAAATTTCATTACCTTTTTTTTTTTTTCATGGAAAAAGGGGCAATAGATGTTTCCTGTTGTTGAAGACATCTTTTTGGTGGCTGCTTTTGGACACTTAAATGTTCCACATAATAATAACAGGTCATTTGGCCTTCGATTGTTTTGATGTACTGTGTCCAGAAACTTGCTCAAGTACTATAATTAAACCTGCTGACTGCTTTCCACTCTCCTGCAGACTTTTAGGATACTTTTTGTGTTATGTGATCTTTCACTTTACTTTTTTTCGTTTGTTTTGTTTTGCTCTCTGTGCAGTCAGTCATTGACACTGTGTTTGGTTACCCACAATAAACACCACACACATGCATGTTATAACTTTGATGGCACAATAATAGGAACTAGTCTCTGTCATTTTTTTGCCACCCAATTTTTGGTCCATACACACTAAATATTGTGGACATTTTACACTGAAGGAAAATATATATATATATTATAACCATTTTGCAACTGTTCCATGTTAAAACAGGCTGCATTCAGTGGCTGCAGTCACATACCTTTTAAGTAACTGCACCAATTTACATATTTTCAACAAATACCAATTTTACTCTGCAAAAGGACTTGGACTTGGTCTGTTTGAAGTGTCTTGTAAAAATGTTCTTGCAGACACCAAGCTAGGATGATGTATTGGCATAGCCTTTAATAAATGCAAACAGGGAAACAGGGGCAGTAAAGTTTTATTCATGGAGCAAGGCTGGTAGTAGAATGTGGCGCAGAGGAGGATGCTCAGGTGACTGCATATCAAGGTGGTGGGGGTGGGTAGAGGGTTTTAAAAGAAAAGCAGTATCGCAGCATGGCAGCGGTGGGAGGAAATTGACGACCTGGGACGAGGGCAAAAGGGGAGCAGGTTTTAAAAGTTTTGGGGGACTAATACTATCTCATCAAGGTATTGACAGCTGCCCTCGTTGCTAATCAATTCCCAATGAATTGAAAATGCTCTCTTAGAGATGCAATCTGAATGAAAGCTGATAATTTCCCTTTAATCACCTTTAATCACATCGGTAAATAGAGTATAATGTAGGCCTTCAAACATATCAACAACCATCCGAATAAAACAGCACAAATTGGCTGCACATAATTACTCTCATTATTATGTCATAAATGGAAAGTCTTCTGACATCTGCAAACACATATTATATTCCCCTTGGTTATGCTGGAGGATTATTATTGAATGAGAAATATTCAACGACATTACTTTGAAGATACCTTGTGAATGTTGGCTCCAATACAAGGCTAATTATAATGGCTTGCTACTGCCTTGTGGGTTCTATCTAACCTGACCACCAAAATGGCTGTGATGGATTTTTTTTTTTTTTTTGTCCGAAGCCACCAACAAAGACTCATCTCAATAGCGTCTGAATCTCATTCAAGTCTCTTTTCAGTATTATATCAAATCTATTAGAATAGCAGGGGGTAAAACAGAGGCAGTAATTTCAAAAATATTCTCTGGTTGATAAGCCTGTGCCCTTTTCCCTGTGGATGTTCACCTCGCTCTTCAATTTAAATGCTTCTTACAGGCTGACACTTTAGAAAACTGGTTATGAAGCAACAAGTCCTGCAACTTTCACACCATTATGGGATCTATATTCCTATATTCCTATACACCTTCTTTTTGCTTCAACTGTTTTCTTCTCACTCCATCTATATCCATCTTCTCTATCTATTATATAATTGTGCTTCTCAAAAATAATTTCAAAGCCGCGAACCCTTTATCACTTATTACATATATAGATTTGTTATTTAATGATATAACATTAAATGTCCATCAAGCTCTCAACAGTGCGATGGAATTATTGTTGTATATGTAAGCATGATATGGTGAGTCGATAACAAGCCAGAAAAATCATCACAACTAATTTTAAGTTGGACTTACATGTCAAAATTTCAGTATGTAAGAGCAAATAATTGAATTGCTAATATTGTTCCGTATCCCCCAGAGTTAGTGCTGTTGCCTCATAGCAAGAAGGTTGTGGGTTTGGTTCCTGGATTGGGGCCTGTCTGTGTGGAGGATGTTTCCCTGTGCCTGCATGGGCTCCTCCCACGGTCCAAAGACATCATGTTTGGGTTGGGTTGGGCTGGTGACTCTAAATTGTCCGTTGGTCTGAGTGTGAGTGTGAGTGGTTGTTGGTTTCTGTGTGTCTCTGTGTGTTGGCCCTGTGATGGACTGGTGACCTGTTTACGGTGAACCCTGCCCTCACCCAGAGTGAGCTGGGATTGGCTCCAGCAACCCCTGTGCCCCAGAAACAGATAAGCGGTGGAAGACGAGTGAATGAATGAATGATCGACTGAACCCCCAGAATGCATGTGTGCCATTTAAGCATGCAAAGACTTTTTGACACCTGTTGAATGTCCATTTGAATAACGTCACCCCTTAAAGAAAATGGTGGAAACAGCTGAAATACTTTGGAGCTGCATACTTCATGTCCTGTGTGTTTATGCAAGCACTTGGGTGGGATCCAGTCAGTCAATCTTTGGTGTCAGCTGCATGTTGTGTATTGAGTTGCCTATGCCTTAATGTGCTTGTAGGAAATCTTAGAATAATATTGTGAGCTCCAAGTAACCATGGCAACAAGGGAGGAACAAGAAGGATGTTAAATAGAAAAAGGAAGATAAATCTGTTTTTTTTTTCTAACGTAGTCCTTATTTGTTTTTTTCAGCATTTTTCTGTTTAATAAATCTGAATAGAAACAAAGTTGAAAGTTTGAATCGTGCACAAGAATGAGACATGTACGGAACTTCTTTGCTGTTTTGCAGTTGACTGCTCACTCGTGTTCCCGGCACAGCCTGCAGTCAGTCCACCGCAGATTGCAGTGACATGCTTTCTTTAAATTAAAGGCATACAAAATCAGTTCAACATGATCTTTTAGAAATACAACAACAGTCCTAGTGCCGTCCTCAGCCGGCCAGTCACTGGACAAATCTGTCTCTACCTGACATCTCTTCTGTCAGAGCCAGGCAGCCATTTTCATAAACATACACACCAATTACAAAATCCATTAATATCCATCATGTTCTGCAATAAATCATAAAGCTGGGCAGCCAGTCTGACTGTAATTATTGCTGAGCAAGAAGCAGAAGTCTGTGATTAGGTTTAGTCATTATTTCCCTCCATGTGATTAATCTCAGCTTTGAAATAATAAATGGGGAAAATGAACCAGTTCTATGTCAGTGCTTTTGTAATTGTGAATTTGAGCATGACATATTATGAAGCTGAGTTTTGACAGAAATCTGTTACTGTCAGTCTCTTCTCCCCCCCCCCCTCGCTTTCTGTCTGTGACAAATACAATGATCAATGCTTTGACATGTTGTTGTTTGTATCAGAGCGTCTAAAAATATCATGAAACCTACAAATGTCAAAATGAAATCCAAACATTTCGCTTCGTCTCTGTTCACTCCAAAGTATTTAAAATACTTTTGCTGAATGCCACTGTGGGAGAAAAACATTCACCTACGAAGAAGAAGACAATGTGTTGTTTTACCTGTTCAAACATGCATAGATTGGCAGCAATGCTTCAATAAATTCACCTCAGAGCTGCCATCCACCAGGGGGCAGTTCATTTTTCAGTGGGACTACAATTTTGGATGCATGCACGTCATATGAATTCCTGCTATGTTCGAACGCTCATTAAAGCAATCTCTCCAGTCCTTGCTGAAATTACACACACTTTAGTGAATGATATGTGCATTACACTTTGCCTTCAAGCTTCAGTGAGCAGGGGATATCTTAAATACTAATTGTTAAAGGCTCATGTTCTTGCCACTTAGTAGCAGGAAATCTCATTTGGATGTTATAAACCCCATTCAGCAGGGCTCCTAATTCAAACTCAACATGTACACTCCTCGTCATTGTGAATGGCTGTATATTTTAAATTGTATTGATCTCTTAGTTCAGCAATTTCTCTTCATTATAGGAGTAATCAGATTGACCATGGCTACATATATGAGATAAAAAAAAAAAAAAAAAAATACTCCACACCTTCTGGTGGCAACATGTGGGGACGGGGGGCTTTCCTATGTGCAGCATTGGCTCCCAGACAATGCTGACTAATGACTTCTGGCACACAGGATTTTAGGGAAATCAATTTTGCACAATAACTAGCCCAGGCAAGATTCTGCCCTGTGGAATGAAGGAAAGCATATTACTCCTAATGCAAACCCTATTATCAAAGACACACAGTCATACATTATTTAGTGAATGCCAGTTTTACAACGCTGGTTCAAAAACAAACATGAATTATTCATCCGCACCCTGATTTTCTTGGTTTTCTTAACGTAATTAATATTAAAAACAATCAGCTCATCACAAATCAACCGCTGTAGTTTCTTGTTTTTGTTTTTTTTTTTTCCTCCCTGATGGAACAAGGTTATGAGCATATGACAGTCATAGAATTTCATGATTGCTATGCCTAATGGGTGCTGAGTGGTGGTGTTCCTTCACAGTGATAATGGGTGGGGGGGATTCCTGCAGGTTTATTGATTCAAGTCCAGGTTAAAGGTGTGGCTATTACTTTGCAGCTGAAAGGGGATCACCCTTTTTGCCAACAGATCAATGAAGAGCCTGCAGGTATAATTACCATGCACTTGATGACACTATTATTACTATGGCATGTATTTGGTGAAATTGATTATATAGCTGCATCAAGTTCATGTTAGCATGCCCAGAAACATAGCTACTATATCCATAGCTGACCTTGGCATAGTAACAGAAACCAAAGCAAAACAAATACTATTTTTATGTCAATATTAGAACTCACACACCTTTAAGTCACATAGTGTTTGATTATTTTCATTCTCTGGAGTTAAAAATCGGTACTGTAAACTGTTTGAGCAGCCGGCTCACCACTCCTTTAATGATATATTTTATGTTTTATGTATTGGTGCATTTCTGGACACTCAAAGCACTCACAAAACATGAGAATAAAATCAAACAATAGTTGAATTACAATCAACAACAATAAACAAACAAGAATAAACAGAAGTAAAAATGGCAAAAAGTAAAGGTGAAAGTGAAGCCATTCTATGCACATATACACACACAAACTGATCAAAGGGAGAAGGCTTGTGCGAAAAGGGACGTCAAAACAAAGGGCGTGGGTTTGGTGGACAGGTAGAGCTGGGTGTCATCCACGTAGCAGTGAAATTGGATGTCGTGTTTACAGAAATGACCAAGAGGGAGGAGGTATAGCATGAACAGGAGGGGGCCAAGGACAGAACCTTACAAGAGAGGGGATGGTTGGGAGACAAATGTTTCAAGTTGCTTAAACTGAATACAGCCAGAGATATATGATTTAAACCAGTCCAGGGGTGTTTCAGATATTTCAACTGAAGCAAGCCAGTCAATGACGACAGAGTGGGAGATTGTGTCAAAGGCCGCACTCAAATAAAGAGGGATAAGAATGGTAAGTGGTCCAGAGTCAGCAGTCATGAGGAGGGCATTGGTGATTTTAACAAGAGCTAGTCAGTGCTGTGGAGTGGGCGAAAACCAGACAGGAACTGCTCATATAGACTGTTGAGAAAAAGATCAAATCAATTTTTATTTATATAGCGCCAAATCATAGCAAAGTTACATGAAGGCACTTTACACTCAGAGCAGGTCTAGACCAAACTCTTTATGGCGTTGTTAAGGAGACCCAACAAATCCCAAACAAACATTTGGTGACAGTGGTAAGGAAAAACTTCATTCAAGAGGCAGAAACCTCAGGCAGAACCAGGCTCACAGAAGGCAGCCATCTGCCTCAACTGGTTGGGTTGAGAGAGGGAGATAGAGAGAAGAGCTGGGGTGGGGGGGGACTCAGTAGAGCGATGGAAAAAGAACAAGAACCCAAGAAGCAACTGTTTTCTCTAGAATTTTGGAAATGAAAGGGAGGCTGGAGATGGGGTGGAGGTCGCTGACATTATTAGGGTCAGCACAGGATTTCTGAAGAATTGCAGTTACTGCAGCAGATTTAAGAGATGTAGGGACAGTACCAGAGATGAAAGTGGAATGAACAATGGCACTTATTAGAGGGGTCAGAGAGTGAATGGAAGCTTTAATCAGAGCAGTCGGGAGAGGCTCAAGCTGGCAAGTTGACGGCTTTGATTTACGGATAAGATTAGATATCTCAGTAACAGAGAGAAGTTTGAAGCTAGAATATGGATGGGAAAAGGAAAGCTTGTGCCAGGGTTCCAGCAAAGCTGCTGCCATGTAAGGCATGCTCAAATTCACGACTGCATTCATGTTAATACCCCCCCACCCACATGTCCTGCATTGGGCGTTGTAACTGAAAATAATACTTTTTCTTTCTAACCGCAGCCTGAGACTTCTCCCACTCTGTACTGAGCTTGATTATCAACAGAGGTGAATGATATGCTCGCCAAGCTCTGCATTGCTCTGAAAATGCTTTAACAGGCCACCCTAACAATCAACAATCTGGATCACCGGATCAGTATTTTAAAAAGCATTAGAAGTCACAAAACAAGGTTATAATGTTTGGGGGGTTTTTTTGGGTAATTTTTAATGTTGCTTTTCCACACACTGACATAATTCTTGGAAATCTGCCCAGATTAAAAAAAAAAAAAGGGATTTACAGCAAGTAGCAGTGCTTTAGTAGCTAGTGAAATTGCTCTAACTGTTGTCTAAATGTCACAGGCCACAATCCAGATGCCAACTCATTCACACAAGGGCTGCAGGGAGCATGATAAAGGTTGCAAATGTCAGTTATGTCTGATAAAGTTTGGAAAGGCAGACTTCTTTTATCTTTGCACTTTGGGCACTTCCACTGAAATACATGCACAAAAAAATTGGATTGGAGTGCCGTGTGAAAGACTCAAATGTAAAAACAGAGAGTGAAAACAAGACAATCATTACTCATCTCCTTTAAAATTCATTTATCTACATTTCACTTCATTGTTTACTCAACTCGCTGATTCCATTATGTGAACTGCAAGCACAATTGCTGTGCTGTTGTGCCAAACTGCAGGTTTTGTTCAAGTTCAATTTATACAACTATGCAGTTTCTCTAATACACGATCATTTGAATACTTCAAATTCTTAATCAAACTTAATGGAACCCATTTCATTTTACAATGGAGTAATCCAGATTTTACTACACCTTTATTTCACTTCAGTGCCTTTTTTTTTTTTTTTACATCATTGTAATTTTTTTAAAATGCATACACATGATACAGTGACCTATTGTTTTAAAAAAAACACAATTTTAACTTTAATCATTTAATACTTGAAGCTTTAGATTAAATAGCTTTCTTGAGTGGAAATGAGACAGTTCTTAGTCTAGTTACGTCCGGCTCATGAACTCATTGTATGCAGTAAAGACTATTTCCTAGATATCATTTATTAAAGGCACTGAACAAGAATGATTTTGGCCAGTGGAATGCTTTACATGTGCTCTGAATAAAGATATATTAAGTCTTATCATCTAATTTCTCCAACCCACACTGTGTGGACTGGTATGTCCAGTTCATTTATCAGTAGTTGCTTTTCGAGCACTTGAGACATTCATACTCACTGATGGATAAGGAATGTAAGATATGCAGTGTCTGTTTTATCTCACTGAAGCCCGTCTGCCTGTTCTTTGAGTGACCATCTATGAATAACTACAAATATTATGGGCTGTCGTACTGCTACAAGGGTCAAGGTCTTCCATCTTTGCTAGTAGCTCAATGAAACTGTGTTTAGGCCCTGTGGTGCTTTGAGCTAAATGTGTATATCTGCGAGAGTCTACATGTTAGTGTTAAGCAGACACAATATCTATAATATTCACTTTCAATAGAAATGATGTTCTCCAGTATCAAATAAGAAAATCAATGGCATTGTTTTGTATCATGAGACTACAGATGGAGAGCATCTTATGAGTAATTAAGGTAAAGGACATCTGTTTCAGTTCTATTTCTTGGAGGATTACTATGGGATGGCCACATCATGCACTTTTGATGAAAAAAAGGTCAAAGTGCACGGAGTCGAACACAAACACTTCACACCGCCATTAGAAAGAAGAGTTTTCATTTTCTGATTGATCGGAGGAAAATCCTCACATTCATGTGCAGACACACATACAATATCAAACAAACTTGCACAAGTAGAGATTTCCTGTGATAGGATTTTTTTCTCAACTCCCCCACACTCGGCAGATGGATTTTAACATTAGTTTATCTAATAAATGAAATTTCTGTTTAAATCACACCATGGCTTCAGAAAGTAGTCAGACCCTTTCACCTTGTCCAGATTTCATTTAAATGGCAAATTTTTCTTTCAATCTGCATTCAATCATTCAATACTGCCAAAGCCAAAATTTTGCTTACTAGTATAAGAAAATATATATATAAAAAAAAATTTTACTTCCCACATGGCAAGTCAGATCAAAAACAAAGCCATTAAGTCCTCTCTAAGACCTGTCTGTAGAGCACTGCTATAGAGCTTTGTGTTGAGCACAGATCAAGGAAATACTAAAGCTTTGAGTCTTACAAAAAGCACTGTTGCCTTAAGTTTTGAAACAGCAGGACTTGGCCACACTGAGCACCAAGTGAAGGCCAAGAAGCCAACGGAGCTCAAACAGAGCATGCTGAGATGTGAGATCCTTCCTGAAAGATGACCATCTCGAAAGCACTTGGTTAGTCAGGCGTTTAGATAGAGCATAGACAGCATTTAGGCCACTTAGGAAAAATCAAAGCATTTTTCCTATGCCTTTTACTTTACTTTTACAACATTAAAAGGATTCAGAGCATGAGTAAGAAGACTCATTGAACCATCCTCATATCCAGATGGAAATATTTTGGCAATGCTCCAAACATTATATCTGGAGAACACAAGGCAGTGCTCATTACCTGGCTAATACTATCCCTATGGAGAAGCATGGTCATGGCTGCATCCCACTTTGAGAGCCTTCCCCCAAGGCAGGCAAGTGAGAGGCTGGAGTAATGCAACCCTGACGTGGGACTGGGGAGACAGTTCACCTTTTAGTAGACAATGACCTGACGCATGGAGCCAAGAGGGGCTTCAGAACAAGTCTCTGGCCATCCTTGAGTGGCTCAACCAAAGCTCAGACTTCATCCTACAGAACATCTGGGAAAAGACCTGAAGACCACGGTTCAAAAGACAGAGCCTGAGAGGATCTGCCCTGAAGAAAAGGATAAACTGCCCAAATCCAGATGTGGCATAGACCAAACCAGGAAGACATGACAGTGTGACTGCCGCATAAACAGGCTTCTACAAAGTACTGAATTAAGCGTCTCAATAATTGTGTAAATTTTTAAAAGCTTTTCAATTTTACTGAAGCATTCTTTCACTTGGTCATTGCAGGATACTGAGTTTAGATAAAACACTGACAAAGTGTGCAAAAAGTCAAAAAAAAAAATAAATAAAATAAAAAATGAATTGTTTCTTAGCTCACTGCGTCTGCTGGAAAAAACAACTCCTGTCAGGATGCTAAGTTTTCACACTACAAAGAATTAAGAAAAAAATAATTCATTCCAATTGGCCCTAACCTTAGAGTACAACCGAAGCTAAAAAGAATGTTGTATGGGATAAATAGATTCATTTGACCTGATGATGGCAGAAGAAGAAAAACCCCTTAGCTCACTAAAGTGACGAGATTTACCTGCAAGGAGAGAGGTGTGTTTGTGTAGACCTTCAATAAAAAATGAGCTGTCCATTTCATTCTGCATTACGCTCAGATAAATCTGATGACAACGAAAAGCAAAAGTGCAGCGCAATGACAGAGAGACAAGGTCAAATCTTAAATTGCCTACTAACTGGCTGAAGAAGTGAAGCGCAGCTACTAAAGCCATATTTTATAGCCTCTGTCCAAAGGCTGAATTGAGTGAGCTGATTGCTGGATGTGGCAGAGGAAGCAATACCTGAACAGTATTAGCTGGTGTTAGGCACTGCTGGTAAATAGTTTTGCTGCATCAGAAATTTCTATGAATAAAATAAAGCGAGAACTCGTTTATGTCACCGACCGAAATCCTCGGTTAAAAGTGAGACAGGCTACACACTGAAGCAAAGTACATGTAGTTCCTGTAGAGGAGTGTCACACACTTTTTATACTGACAGTTGAACAATGTTACTCACAAATCTGACACTCCAGCCATAATTCACTGTCACTGCACTCAAAAGTGCAGCAAATGTATTTCAATGAAATGCAATGATCGGAAAACAGAAAAAAAAATAAAATAAAAAATCAGTTTGTCAAAGCTACATTAGATTACGTTTAAATTGCTGACAGAGTACCTGAAAATCCTGGAGAGCTTCCTTTCATAGGTTATTAGGTCAGAAAGTGTTTGAATTATTCCTTAGATTCAGCCCTTTTTGTTTTTATATAGAGCGTGGTTCTGGATATTAGGCTGTGTTTACATATTCTCTTTCATGATTTTGTGCAAGAGAATGCCTTGATCACATGCTAGTTAACGGGGAGACCCTCCTTATTCATGGCATAAGATGCTGGTGCTGGAACACTGTGCTATTTAATTGTTTTTCCTCTTTGTGTTTGTCGGTAAGCAATTAAAATAACTGGGTCACTGATTATTGAACTGGTGCTTGCACACAGCAGCACATTGGTATGATACAATATTGGCTCTCTCTTTTGATGGCCGACTGCAGAGCAGGCTTCATGTTTTCAGTGAAAGGATGGGAAAAGAATAAGGTGAGAAAAACAAGTGATCCCCCATTTATTGCTGTCTTGACACTCCTACTGAATACATGATGTAATGTACAGCTGGCTGGTAAGTGATCTGTTGCCACATGAAAGTATCAGAAAGGAGGCTATAAAACAGAAAGGAACTTGCGTTAAAGGTTAAAAAAAAAAAAAAATCATTTTATGTGCTCCTATCATGCAAAACTACTATGAGTGATTATTCAAAATCGTACCCACAAGCACCAACACCACAGCAGCAGGTAATAAATAACACATGGGTCTCAATGGTGACTGGAGTTTGAGATGACTGACAGCCAATGGGACCTGTAAAACATCCCAAGGCAAACTGATTACCGCCCCCATCAGTATATGGGCTGTCACTGTTATCGAGAGACTGTCAGACTCGTTCTCTGAGCCATCAGAGTCAAATGAGAGCATCAGTCATGTGGGGCTGCTGGGAGCATGAAACGCCCTGTCTTATTAACCCATTAAACTTTCTGTTTGATGTTGAATTAATTATTATTCAGTGATCTTTGATCTCAAGGGAAACACGAGTTCCTGTCACGTTTGTGATCCCCGCGTTAGTTCGAGGCCTGATAAACAGACAGAATCACAGACAGATTGACAGACTAATAGACCCTGACGGGCCAGCTGACAGTCTGACAGATGAACACACAGGTATTTCACTGTATGCTTAAACTTTTCAAGCTAATGCCATATCCCCTAGTTGCCTGGAGTCCAGGCTGCGTCTATCTGTTATCCAAACAAACTTACAGCTCTTCTCAGCTTCCTGTCTCACAGCCTTGTTTCCTAGGTAACCATGTCAGATGAATTGAGAGGGGGACTGACGCCCTCCAGAGAGCCAATCCTCTCTCATCCAAAGTTTGTCTCTCTTTAGGTCATGTGACACCTGTTCCCATGACAACCAGGTTGGAGGGCAGTCTGGATATCTCTTTGATCAAGGAAAAATACCACACATGCCAGCAAGCAACCTTCAAATCAAGAAGGGGATGCAGATAAGCAATGGCTCTTAATGGAGATGTACTAAGCCCATGTCAGATCAGTCATGAAAGGCTTTGCTCTGCTCTTACACAGGGACAGTAATGATAGGAAACCTAATACATGGTGCAATATGACAATTTCTCAATAATAGGAAATGTCATATATCAAAAGTAAATTGAACATATTCCAGCCCATTCCGTATCTAACTACGACGGCTTTGGTTGACAAAAAATGCCCACTGGACTCAAATGCTAAGAAGTCACTGTTGTTGATTTCTATCATAAACACGAGCCCAACAACACACTTGAAATCATAGCTTAAACCGCACAAAGGGCAGACGACAAGATGCTCCCGGGAAAGATAGAGTGGATGTCTTTCTTGTCAGCTCACAGCAGCATTAATCACCAGCAGCAGAGTCACAAAACAGATTTTATTTTGTGAGCAGGTGGCCTTAAAGCCTTAAAGGTCTTTGGTCTATGATAAGCATTTGGCCTTTCTAAGCCTTTGAGCTCTCACAAACAAAGAACCATCCCAAACCTCTGGGCTGAGGTAAATGGTTGACTTTTCCAAGCCTTTTAGTCTGCACAAAGCTGTTGGAACACGTCCATCGGATAAGAGGATCCTATGAGCATCCTTTCAATAAAATATGTGAGGGCTGACAAATTAGCTTTAGATACATTCTGTTATATGGAAAGGCCACCATTTCTCTGCTCTCTACTAAAAAAAAAAAAAAAATAATGAATTCAATACAAATAAAATTCAAATATTCATATAGAACAATGCTTCCTTGCAGCTTATACCTACCCAATGAAAACACGAGGATACATCACAGCAGGTTTTCCTGCGAATGCAACAGGATTATATAGCATTAATAGCACTTTCAAATAACCTTGAGAAGTCGAGAGAAGCCAAGAGAAAATACAGTCTGATACCTGGCAAAGCTCTGCCCTGACGAAAGACAAAATAAAGTCTTGAGCTTGTGCAAAGTGCAAATTCTAATTAAAGCAAGACCACAATAAACTCCTACAAAGGTCCTACAAAGAAATTGAACTTGTCTCTAAAACCATCCATATTTTAAATCCCAATAAATAAAGATGTTAAATGAATTTTAAGTGGCCTCAGGCAAGGCTATGCAAGATTAGGTTGGCTGTTTGGCCTGTGCCTCTGGCCAATTCATCAAATATTGTGCCTGAACTTTGAGATAAAATGACCACTAATTTGATGCAGCCTGACTTGTTCATAGGACTATATCTGAGGGGGATATTTCATTAAAAATTAAATACTAATTTAATGACACGACATTTCAATTACATAAAATGCCAACAAGTAAATGCTGTACTGCCGTTAACAAAATAATGTTTGATGTTGTTCTTTTTTCTTTTCTTTTTTTTTTGCTTTGCCTCTGCTTTTTTTTTTTTTTTGTTTTTTGATGAAGAAAATCTAGTAGTCAGCAACTGCAAACACCAGAGCATGACAAACATTCAAACTACTCTTTGACACAGAGGCAGACGGCAGAGACCTGCTTACTGTGCTTGTATATAACATGGCTCAATATAAAACCAAACATACATTTAGAGGTGGAGTAAATTGATTTTTTGTTTGTTTGTTCGTTTTTTTAATACAGGTTAAGGCCAGGATGGCAGAATATTGATTAGTGCTGTGGCCCCACAGTAAGAAGGTCATGGGTTCGGTTCCCAGCCTGGGCCTGTGCGGAGTTTGTATGTTCTCCCCGTGCCTGCATGGGTTTCCTCCCACTATCCAAAGACATCATGTTTGGGTTAACTGGTGACTCTAAAGTGTCTGTAGGTCTGAGTGTGTCCAGGGTGTACCCCGCCCTCACCCTGTGTGAGCTGGGATTGACTCCAGCAACCCCCCGTGACCTGGAAACGGATAAGAGGTGGAAGATGAATGAATGAATGAATGAATGAATGAATGAATATACGGGTTAAGCAGGTAGTTTTTTCCCCCAATGTTTATGCCATTCTCAAAACACACTCTGTTGGTTGGTCTATAAGATTGCTGTTCCTTAGCATCATACTTTCTCTGCACTTACAGCTGAAGCCAAAGCAGAGAAGCTGAAGAAAGTAGGGCTGACCCGCCATGATCAGATGCAGAGACTTTGCACTTTCTCTCTGCCTCACTGACGCTACAATGCAGCAGCAACATTGTGGCAGGCTGTGAGACTTACAAACCGACTTAAAGTGACTCTGGCATTTCAAGTCAATGCCACATGCCAAACTGTGATGGAAGTAGAGCAGGGCTGATGGAAACAGAGGGCAGCACAACACTCAAAGAGACACTCCACTGCAGTAGGATTTTATAGCCGTGCTATGCCAAACTTTTTCTTTACATGGCTGTGGATATTTTCACCATCCAGATGAACAAAGTGAGTGTTTAGGCAAAACATAAGAGTCGCGTACAGTTGCTGAACTGACACTAAGTGTCAAAGAGAGAAAACAATCCATCTATCCTACTTGTAGATAATTGGAACAAAGTGAACCACAAAGTCCTTCCCAATTAATATATAGATGAGGACAACACCTGACTGACTGCTGACTGAATGAAACTGTAAAAGTCCTATCTCAGAACAGCCCTATGTTAAAGTCAATGAAGATGTTTAGTGGTTTATGTGTGGGCATGTTAGATTTTGTTCCTCCTGCTTCAAATATACTATTTTAATAGATACAACATATTGAACGCACTATATGACTGAACTCTTCATCTTTCCATGACCTGAAAACGCAGACTCTCGCCAGCTAGCCCTCCGCACCTGGAATGATAAAAACTGCTCCCCTGGGTACCCTGCCATACCAAAACAGAACTACTGGCTGAATGTCACACAGTTCATCTGCTGAAAGAGCTGACCGCAAGGCTATGGCGAACAGGATGGAGCTCTTATACTGCATTCCTTTTGAACTCAGCAGTCAACGGCTCCAAGGTCGGAACATATCCGAGCGACTGCTGGTCACAAGGTTGGTAGGAAAAAAGCTGTAGTTTATTTGAAATTTTAAATGACAGCAACATGAAATCTGCAGTATCTCTCATCAAATTTTTATGACCGTTATAGTCACTATCTGGATACCTTCTCTGGAATTACCTCAAAGAGAGACATAAACAATGTTTGAAATGTAATAGCTACCTCACTAGAGGCCAATACAACCACATTTAATTTTTGTTTTTCATTCTAACATTTTGAGCATTATTATATGTTGATAGAGCCAGAATCATATTCCCAAGCTCAGTTTTCACTGAAGGATGTACTTTTGAAAAAAAAGCGCTGATGGAGAAGCAATTCAAGCTACTGGGCACAAATGAAACCTTTGAACCTAGCAAACAGCTACCATGAAGAAGGAAGCATGAGTCAGCCATCAAGTGCACTGCCTGTCTTATTTTATCTATATCTTAAACTGTTTTTGGTTCATGCTGTACTGTAGGAGAAATTTGACAGTCCTTGTCACCAGGTGCAATATTTTCACAGTGTGGGAATTGAAAGCACAACTTTTACCTCTTTCTAATCAGATCTCACATTAACATCTGAGTGGAGCAAATAATTCTCAGTATTGTAAAGCTGTTTTATGCAATTCACCCACACAGCAAGCAGAGATGCAAAAGGCTTAGAGGCACAATAAAATATATGAACTGAACGACTTTTGTTGTATATGTGCTTCAACATTTCAACATTTCAGTTTTCAAATCATAATTTAGAGACATTATTGTATCACTAATTTGTTTCAAGACAATTATGACTGCTACTGTATTGTCAGCCAACAGTAGAGACTAGCATACAGAAACTGCTTCTTAGGATTCTGTGCAGGGAAGAGATTGACATAAAGGCCATGTGACTTTATAAATAAACCAAAACAGCCAGTTCTAACAGGTGTGAGAAGGTAACGCTTGAATTGCCACAGAAACTACCTTCAGATTTCTCACACATTACTGTGCTATTCTCCAATGGCTGATCTGAGATGTTGATTCTTAGCTTCACTTCAGATGTTGTGTTGACAGGAGCAGGGTGGAATATCAGCACAACACAAAACCAGTGTGCCATTGGCAAACAAAGAACTTAGTGCTGCAGAAATATCCACATTGGAATAATGATAATAATAATAATAATAATAATAATAATACATTTTCTCTTCTCCTTTCACTGCTGAGTATTGACTATTCAAGCTTTATCAGTGTGGAGGCAGATGATATGTAATCTTTAGACAATGTATGCAACATGTCATTATACATCCATAGGGGAAGCTCAGTGCAGTTGCATTTAAGGACAATTTTGAGCCAAATCCTAGCCTCACCATCTTTAGCTTTGTGTATCAGCTTGCTTAGATTTACTACCCAGCACTTTACACAATATGTAACTGAAGTTCATTGCAATTAGTTTTTGGTGTGTACTGTATAGTAAATGAAAGTACTGCACAAACCTCACAGCACTAGACAGAACTCCATTATGAGCCATCCTCTGTGGGCTAGAGAACCAGATAAAATGCCATCCCATCAGGTAGACGTTGGGATATTTTTAAGAAACAGTCAGGGGCAAGCCAAAGTCATTAGGATTCATACTGTTGACAACATGAAAGGTATAATTCAATGTGGATGAGCACACTGATGTTCTTAGCCATAAAGTAGCGTGGGCTGTAAAAACAGGTATGATGGAAACAGTGTAAGTGATGATCACTTTGACCCGGTAAAAAGAGTTCAACCTCATAGCCTTATTATGAACTCATCTAATGCCAAACCCATAGTGATCATCAGTCCAGTATAATTACAGGCAGGGTGCATTTAACAGGCAGATATGAGTGACATTAAATTTCATCGATATTTCTGTCTCAAAAGAAATAAGTAGATTTTCCAGAATGCTGAATCACACCTCTAAATCAAATAAGAAACTAAGTGATGAAACGATACAAGAGAATGAATTTATATATTTGAAGACGTATTATCTTTATCAGAATTACTGTACCAGGAGTTATCCCATTTGTATTGAGAGAGTACTACAACTATAATTAGTGGTAATGTGTTTTTTCATTAAAATGGATAATGCTAAATAAACGCATAACGTGTCAAACTAAATTTCAAAAGTATGTGTTGCCAAAATGCATTTAGCCACTGACTGACTGGGAGCCAATGTCCAGCAGTTTTTTGTTGTTATGAACAACACAACACAGCACTTAGAGGTTTATGAGGGCAAGTGAACCCACCAAGTAACCACCCTCAAGGTGTTAACAACCCCACAAGGTGTTAGATGCCTTGAACTCCCCACTAGCCAGCTAGAACTAAAGAGGCTTTTCAGATGAAAGACAAAACTTTAAAAAGCTCAAGCGAGTTCGATCACCTACATGAAGCTCGAAGAAATAGTGTGACCTGGGTGACCGAGAGTCTTCACAGACAACACACCAGCAAGCTGAACTAGGCAGCTGCAAGTTACAAAAATTGAAAGGAAACATTGCACAGTTGGTTGATGTTAAGAAGCCAATATATCATTGCAAAGGCTGCAGAGAAGAAGCAAAAACTGTATTCTTTTCTGATGTTTATGTGATGCGGAGGATTTTAGTGCACGTTCGACCACCTGTTTGGCACAGTTGAGGTAGTGCGTGCTGTTGTTTGGTTGACAGCCACAGAAGATTCAAATGGCCTGTTCTGCCAGTAACTTTGCTGTCCATCACCTGAAAATTGCTTGTGAAAGAAAAAAAAATTAAAGTAACATTTTGGCAGAAGCCACTGTAAGTACAGTGACAGCTTGCCAAAAGCTATTCATTAGAAGAGCGTTACAATGTCATAATTGATCACAGTCATCTTTGCCTTTTCATTTTTAGGCTGCCAGCAGAACTCTAAATGACCCACTCTATACAGTAACATGAGTTTGGGCAAAGAATTTAATTATTTTTAAAATGAATTATAAATAGTCAGTATGCCCTCTGCAATTCCCTCCCAAAAGACAGTTAAGTTATTCCTTTAAAATGGGTTACATTAGGCAATAAACTGATCATATTTATCATGGTGATACTGCCCTTGACAGAGGAAGGAGAGTTATTATGCAATGCCTCTCAAGTGCTGTAAAGTAAGAGCCAAGTAAAATGTTCAAGAGCTTTTGTGTTATTTAACTTCAGAATGTCTTTAATGTAACCCTAACCTTGACACACTGAGGGTTTCCACAGTTGCCTAAGTTATTTATAACAAGTTGAGTTTTTCTTCTGTTTCTCCATAAATAAAGAAAGAAAGAAAGAAAGAAAGAAAACTTAGAGAGTGGCTTTACATTAATCTATATGTCTCGAACAGACACCCTCACATGCCCCAAACTTGTGTCTTCTCCAAGCCTGGGTGCCAAAAAAGTGAGCTCTGTTCAAGTGAAGGCCTCTGAAGTCAAGACTTCAGATGGACCATCGGCAAGTGTCAGTGTGCATGGAACACTCCAAGTCAACAAACATCCACACTGCTGAAAGGTCAACGTCTTCCATCTGCTCTTCTGTGTGAAGGTACGTTGCTTCCACAAGGACTTTTTCTTCAGGAGCAAGAGCAGGACCAATAACCTCACCCCCCTCAATAGTAAAAATAGATTTTTTGCCTTGAGCGCTGCTGCTCAAAATTTGAAAATTTCAGAAAAAGAACTTGAAAGGCACATAAGTCTTTCAAGCAAGACATGTTTCCAACAAGGAGATATTAAGTATTGGATTTATTTAAATACAAAAAGTAGACTTGACGTTTCTTTCTGACTAAACTAACACCTACTGACAGCTGATACATCATATCACCAGTAACATCATTTTGGCCCTCACTTTCTTGTCATCTGAATGCACTAAAACTTTGCATTCAGACTTAACAGGCAAATAGAAACAAAGCAGTTTTACAGTTCCAAATAAAAGCTGAACTACTTTGTCTCATAAAGATGACTTCCCTTGGCTTTTGCTCTAAAGGACTCATACAACCACAACTCTGACTCAACCCACTGAGCATCCCTGAATGGAGGTTTTCCTAATCCTGAGAGCACACCGTTCACAAGGACAAAATCCAGGAGCACTTACTCCTCCTTCTACCAGAACAAACTGTCCCAAGGAGAAGCACAGAGATGCACTGGATGCACCTTACACTCGGCAGAGAGCAGCAGTTTTGTTTCTTCCTGGTGACTGAAGATGAAAGAGTGGCAGGTTGAAGAAAGGACTGGTTGAGAAGTGACCTTCGGTGTCTGCAGCTGTTTTTATGCTCTCCATTTGTCACGTGTTACGAAGCATGGATCCTGTTACTACAGTACCGGATGTTTCAGATGCAATCTCTATAATCACGCAGAACAACTTAGGTCTTAATAAAATGTATTGTTTTTGGGTAAAGATGTAGAATTATTCATGACTTTAAAGTATTAGATTAAAATGTGAAAAAAGCAAAAACAAAAATAGGCAAACACATCAAAATATGCTGCAACTATCTGCATCACTTAAGATGACAACAACGGCTAATACGGGCAAGTCGGATACATTTTGCAGGAGAGTTTTGGTTTGTACTTTAAAGCAACGGCCATAATTTTGAAAAGAAATAGATGACTGTTGCCATTACCATCCCTGATCCATCAATAATATGATGAAGCAAATCTCATTGTTCATTGTTACTTTATTGAAATTCTTGCTGTAACTGTGAGCAGGTTACAATAATTCAATGTTTTTCTTCTCTAAGAGAAAAGTTTTATCTACCAAAACTTCTGAATATGAAATATTAATAACTGTATTCATTCTGTTTCTGTATGCATTTGAATATGTCTTTTACTTTTATTTTCAAGTACCTGAACAAAAATCTTTAAAAGCTCAACGAAACAAGTCACATTCATGATTACTGTTTTAGGTTCAAGGGACTGAATTGCGGGATGTACTTTTTATTCAAACATCCAAATTAAAAGTCTTTTCAAAAACATCTCGCTATGCTCAGATTCTCGAAATGATTCATGAGATGTTTGATCAACTTCACCTGATTATTAGCACAGACGAACACAGGAAAATTGCTGCGCACATGATTTTCTTCTCGTGCCTCAATGTCATATCTGCATGGGAACCGTTTTGCTACTATTAATTACTATTAGTATATACCATTGGCCACTGCTTCCACAAGATTGTAGAGGATTTAATTCATTCAAACTCGGATTCAGTTCAGTTAAACTTTTAAGGGTTATTGATTATTTAAAAAAAAGGTTACAAAAATAGGATAAGTAAATGGATAACCGCAACATATTTAGAGAAGGTGGAGGTGAGGAGTGAGGGGTGACTCTATCCTGATTGTGTGGTACAGTGGATCAGTCACACAGTAGCCAGGCCCAAGACTACTTTCCTCCAAATTGTGTTTGTTTCTATATAAATAGATTTCTTTTTATAGGCAGTGGCATCACCCCCTGACGATCATTAGACAGATGCGGTTTCATTTTCAGCCCAGGTGTCTATGTACACTTAATACATAATACATAATCTATGGTCTCATTCAGTTAAACTCAGTTCAGATGGGTTTTACCAGAGCTCGATCTACCTGTGTAAAAAGAACAGGTGTTTTGCAGCATCAAACACAAATTTAAGAACACAACTGTTCTCCAAATGGATATTAACTAATTCAACATAATGCTGTCAGGCTAAAGTAATCCAGTCAATTCTCATCCAGACAATTTGGGTGTTTCGAACAGAGCTCTGAGATTGATTTGTTAATCCTGGATTAAGTTATCTTGCATGGCAAAATGAGTAGGGAGCTGAAACCATGTTCAGCCTTCCTTTGATTGGCTCAGTGCCGATTATGTGACTGCAACTGCACAAGGCTGATGTGTTGGTAACTCTCCCCCCGCAGGCACTAGGGAAATAGAGTCCTGGACAAAATCTTATTTTATGTGTTCACATATTGCTGTGGGTGTTATTTCCACTACATTTTGCTCTGCAACATTTTCTGTGTCTACACTTGAGTCCCTGTTAAATCAGGTATCACCAGTTTGACTCAGATGATATTGGTGCATGTAGGGGACAGGTTTCTGTAAATGATCTGGAAGAACCTTTTGAGCGATAATTGTAAAATTGTGATGAAAATAAAACCGTTGGAAAATCGTTTGCGTGGAGGACTTACATTAATATGAGTTCAGCAATGAATCATTTGTAAATTATATTATTCAAACGACAAATTTACATTTTAACATCAAATGCAATATTTTTTGATTGGACTGAAATTGGATTTACTCTAACCACAGCCTCAGTAAAATACTAATCCAGGTTTGATGAACCACTAAATACTGACATCAAATAGAAGAAAAGAGGTCTGAAGCTTAATTAGTTTCATTGCACTTAGCATAACCCTTTCTCATCCCAATCAGTCTCCAAAAGTACCATTATATCAGTGAATATTTTACTTTGTTGGGACTGAATATCTGCTTTTGTTATTCATGACATGTACTTTTAATTTCCAGTCACCTGCTCTGTAAGAGCAGAAAACACAATGTCCTTGTCATTCAAGACTACTGAGAAAATAATTAATTGATACAATTTTCCACATTAATCATGCAATAATGATACTGTTGATTCCTTTGGCTGAAATGTGATGAATTGTTTCCTTATTAATAATTTATTTCTTGATGTTTCTCTTGATCTGGGGGGGAAGGCTTGAGTAGCGCTCAATGGAACACAATCTCTGCAATGTTTATGATTACACCAGTTACATTTGATTCAAGTCCACATGAAAGTACCATATGATGAGGTGAGCATCTGCATAAAAGATAAGAATAAATGTAGTGCAGGTTTCAAGTTACCACTGAGAATAATATTTCTGGAAAAGTGTTTGGATTTTTTCTTTTTCTTTTTTTTTTACATTCTGTTAAGTCCTAAATAAAGCATGCATACACTTTTCATTCAGTCATTACATTATGTGTTTCCAACTGCTTAAACTCCCTAGTTAGTGCATGATGGCACAGAATGGTTGAATCATGTGGATGATAAGAATGCTTAGGTAAGGAAATGTAGGGGTAAACAAACTCGCCTAACTGTGGGAGTAAACTAGGCAACTCTGCCTTTGAACATATTTTAAATTGAAAAACATGCCTTTTCTAGGTGTGTGTGTGTGTGTGTGTGTGTGTGTGTGTGTGGGGGGGGGGGGTTATCTTTTCAATTATCAAAACAGCAACATAAGCAATCCAGTTTTCTCTTCAAATCTGGAAATGCATATTCATGAGCTGGTATACGAGTTACTATGAAAAAGTTCAAAAAGTTAAGCTCAATGTGCCATGCTCCACCCCTCCCTGAGCGACTGCAATCCCCCCAGCAGGCTCCAACTGAGGTGTCACCCAGAGAAGCTTCAGATTGCCAGTTGGGTTCAGATACAGATACAGCCTGCCCATAGCAAAGCTTTGCATTAAAGGAGGAAGGTGGATGGAGGCAAGAATCAAGAGGGAGTTTCATGTTGGGTGGAAAACTTTTTGGAATAAGCTCACATAGACTTAAAAAATATATCTTAAATAATAAAATAATAAAACAGCCTCAGTTTGTCTCCCCTTTTTCCTTCTGTCTGACATACACTGTTCTTCACTGCGTCCCATAGGCTACTTCACATACATGCAGCATTTTGCAAATGTAAACTTTGCATTGACCTGAAAGAAGGCAAAGATTGAAAGAACATGAATTGCACTACTATACTGATTAAAAAGAATGCAAAGTATGCCATACATATATGTGGTATATACCATATATATACCATATAGGCTTACTTCATATCTGCTTAGTAGTCTGACCGATATTTGCAGGGGAATATATTAAATGTCACAGAGCGCACAAAGGGATATTGAGCACAATGGCTACTGCATAAAAAAATCTCAGGTGCACTAAAGGCAAATGTACAGAGAGGTCAGGATTTGCTCAGGGTACTATGAAATGTTGATGTAGCATCTGACATCTTCCACACGTTTCTGATGGGATGATGTAAACCTGGGATTTAGGTTTACCGCTCTCATCTTAGCACCTGAAAATCAAAGGCAAACATAAAGGAAGGCAGGACGGGTCTCAGGTGGGTCAGTGGAGTTTAAGAAGCCACCTTCCAAAAACATGTCTCTTCATGCCGTACAGCAGCCTGCTGAGACTCTGCTACTGCCAGCTCTATCATTCTCCACAGAGTTTGCGGGTAATTGGAATGTTGGATTTCACTCCATTATTAATTAATTCCTAATTTATTTTTGACAGAAAATGTCACTAAAATAATGAAGTTTCCACGTGCAGGGGCTATATTGGTTAAAAATATATTTATATACTTTCATGCTTGTGACATATTCAGAATCAGCTCAGACATAGACAGATAAGGTTTTATGTTAAGTTACTCCCATGATTTCAAAACGGCTGTCAGAAGGTCCTTTCTGTCTGTTTTGTTTCATGCAATGCAGGCACGAGGAGTGAAACACGCATCGAGGCTGTGAGCATCATCATTGAAATGGAAAAATAAAACATCCTACAGTTGTCACACGCCCAGGCTCAGAAATGTACTACAGACAGATGCATTACTACTATAGAAAACACCTGAAACCAAATATACAGAGATAGATCTGGCCAATGTGTTGGTGAAAGTGTTATACTTGAACAACTGCGAATCAGGCAAGCTTGAGATGCATGACATCGTGGGGAGAGGTGGGGGTACAGGACATGGCTAAAATGCTCAATGTGGATTTAATGGCCCCAGATTTGTCCAGGTGCCAATGGGGAGGGATGGTTGGCAGTGATTAGAAAGAAGTATGAGATTTAGGAGCCACAGAAGTCATTTGGCTCAGGGGGATAAATGAGAGGGGAGAGCAATGGATTGGGAAGAAAGATAGCATGGGCTCAGGTAAATGTAACAATTTGCTAAATAAAGACAAACACAAACCATATCAGATTTATAGAGATTAGAAACAAAGGAGAGGCAAAATGGGATCACAATTAAACACAACTTTCTGATCAGACAGTGAAAATATCTGGAGCTGAATGAATAGCTCATGGAAATGCGGAATCAACAGGGGAGAGTTAGACTTAACAATTTTATGAGGGTTGTCTGTTCATATGACAATACATACTGCCCTTGGTATAAATGTAACTATGGGATCGGACAAATGTCAGCTGTCTAGAATATTATACTTGTTAAAGGAAGTAAAAGGGGATGTTCTTCAAGTGACAAATGACAAAAAAGAGCTTTTTGAAAAGAAACTCATTCATTTTTGGAGCACAGTATTTGCAAGCTTAAAGCCCCGGCTTCTTGCACACCAAGAGTGTAGCTCCAGTGTGTTGCCTCCACTGCAGAGCAAAACGTTCCCTTTCTGCTACCTTCAATCAACGAACAGGAAGGAATAATGCCAGAGTGAGAAAAGGGTCCGGAAGAGCTGTCACCGTCCCTGTCCATCCTAGATACTATCTGTACCAAAGATTTTCCTCTGGGACTGAGGTCACACATCAACTCAACAGTTTGTTCCCATGAGATGTCACACTTCCTAAAACTCACTCGCAAAAATCCCGCAATCTCTGGCTCCCCTGACTACCATCTAACTCCGGCTCAAACCTAAATGGCTGCTTTTTTATTATTATTATTAGTATTTATTTTTGTACCATTTTAAGTTTTATGGTTGTTGCAAAACTTAAAAAATCCCTTCCTTCTCAGTTGTGTAAAGCGATACCCTTAAAGAGATGGAGCCGGCGTGATCAATGCTGTCGCACCTTTGTTTTGTCAGCATTTATTTGGTCACCCTACACTTAAACACATTACAAGTCAATATACCCTGAGCAACCTCAATAAAAGACTGTTGTGTAGCACTGCTCACATACAGCAGTACAATGGAGCAGGATAAGGGATGTGTTGTTATTGTTGTGAATAAATGTTTCGAAAAAAATGACAAATCAGTCCAACAGAGCGATAAGAGGAATATCGTTGCTATTCCATCTCATGTGATATGTTTCAATAATTCAGTGACTGAAGTATGAAGAGTGTATTAGCTCGTTTTCCTCAAAACACTGACAATACAAAACAATATTTTGCACCTTTCCAATGATGGCATTGATGGTCATATTAAATGAGTGAAAGTAAATGTATTTATTATCATTTTATTCATTATTATTTGTCATCCTATCAAAAATGGCAGTGTGCGCTCTGTATTAAAAAAAAAAACTGACATTATCTGTATCATCAATACGCTTTTCTGTTGACAGCAACATAACCTGTCTTAGACTGACTTCAACAACAGCATCTGGGAGTCATGTACTATCATGAGTCACCAACATGTGGAGTCATCGACATTCGTAAATACACAAGCGTGACTTTGACATGCGCTGTCAAAGTGTCAGTGGCAACTGTTTTGAGCACCTGCTTTGCCTTCAAAAATGTAAAAGCTAGCTTTCATTGAAGAGTCCTCTGAAGAAACACATGCATTTAAGAGCATTGAGGGGAAATACAAAGGGGCAGAAGTGTGTGAGCCCAGAGTGGGGGGATGCCATAGTTCATCTTGCCCAATGTCCTGTTGGTAAAAAGTCAGTTACATCGATACCAAAATGAAGGGGGATTATTTTGAGGTCATACTTCTTGTTTTTTTTTTTTTTTTTCCTATTAATCACATTTGGGATTTGCAAATGAGCTCATCATTGTAAGATGTTCAGCTGTATATTAATGCCTACTGGATGCTTAGTAGGTGTTCAGGGAATTTCATGTTGGAATCTTGCAGCTCCACATATTTGTCCCTAAAGGGTGAATGTGCGATTGTGTGTGCATGCTTTTGCTTTCCTCTTTGCTCTACAGAATTAAAGCTGTATTTGTCTGTTCTTAATGAACTGTTAGTGTCCTACATTTTTCAAATATTTTGTACAACAAACGAAAGGAGAAAAATCTATCTTCTTTATTTTTACCCTGAGGTAGCGCAATCTACTGCAAGAAATTCAACAGGTCGTGCATAAAACACGGTACTAAAGGAACCTAAAGGAAAACATTTTCTTGAACACTAAGATTTGTGGCTGGTCAAGATGGATTTTGTTGAACAACACTGTCAAATGGTTTCCTGCCCAACAAAGTACAAAGGTTGAGAAGGTTTACCTGGCACACCTATTTCTATCCCCTAACAATACCTGCTGCAGAAATAAAGCACGTCCATATATTCTGTATATATTCAGCTGAGCTTTTGTCTGCACTCTTGCATTCCGCAGTAAAATTATTGGTGCCTGTGCAACAAGGATGTCTTTTTAACACAGAAACAAACAGGCATGATTGTAATCAAGTTCACAAATGCTAGTTGGTGTATCACAGCAGACAGCTTAAGAACAGCACAGGTAATCAGTACACCAATCAAGCAGACAACCGAAATACACCACTTCAAAAACAGATTTTTTTTTTTTAAGTCTTTTGACAAATTGCTGATGATCATGTTGTTTAGTAAGTCAAATACCTCAACAGTTTAAAAATGAAAATTGTTATTCGTCTTATTCTCTGCTCTGTGTTTATTCTTTTATCAAATGCATACTGCTGGCTGAATTTACATTTACATGCCACCATTATATGTTTTATGCTTTATCCATATTATATTGTGAAATAAATGACGAGAAATGTAAAATTCATTATTGCAGGTTGATTGTAAGCTGTGTAATTCCTCCTGATTTCCTGCTCTAATTGCGTATTGCAGTGCCGAACAAGATAAATCTCTTCTAAGGCACTTGAGGAGACACACACGTGCGCACACACATACCTCTATGCGGGAAGCTGGGAGATGGTATAATTAGTGCTTTTTCACTATGTGACAAAAACGCACAAGGAGAATTGTATATTTCTTGTTATTTTCCTGCGGGTATACGGAAGGTGGCAGGTGGTGAGAAATATTGTTGGTACGAATGAAGCCTTTTCATTCCATTGTTAATGTGCAAATGGGCACCTACTCTTTGCACCTTTTTGTGACAAGCCTTATGTGAAGACAGCGATGTGTTAAACAAGTGTGTGGTATCTATGTGAGTAACTTAGTAGACCCTGAAGTTATGAATGCCAATGCCTTTCCCCCTTAAAATGCCGATGCAGGCTTTGCGCATGCATGCAGATATACTCTCTTTCTTCCACATAGCATAGGGCATCTCTGCTTCCCTAAAGCTCCTGTGTAAAATCCCACATTTCATATTCTCATGGGCTGCAGTTATCACACATAGGAAATATGCAATTTAGGGTAAACAGTTGCTCCGCCAGCTGTCTGCGACTCTTCCTCAGAGTCAGCATAGTCACAATTTAGCACACACGTGGAAAGAAATGTGACTTTCACTGTTACGAATTGCTTGTGTAATGAGGAAGTCATGAATAATACAGTAACTAAGTAATAACGTAGTCATTATTAGGAGTTAATGCCCATTAGAAGCCGCTATTTGTTCTCACAACGAGTAATGCAGCTCATGCTGACCGCGAGGCATGGTAACAGCGAGCAGACATTGTCTTGACCTGTTTTCTTCTCCGACAATGGTCCTTATTATATCTTACTCCTTTTTTTTTTTTTGGCATTGATTCATGGAGATTCATATCACTTATACGCCTATCCATAAATTCAAGGCTTCATTGTTGCCAGATACACTGTGATAAATGATGCACACTAATTGAGGTCCTTTGTAATCACCTTTTAAATCTAATCACAATCAAGTGAGCGTATAAATTGTCTACAGATGTAACCAAAACACACATAAAAAAAAAAAAAAAAAAAAAAAAAAAATGCTTCAAGAAGAAAGGTAAGAAACTGCTCACTCCAGATGAAAAGGTGTTGTTTGACGAGCAGGTCCTTTGATATTGGACACACTATCTCAAATAAATGTCTTCTTTAAAGATGCAGGAGAGAGGATGGGGACTTGGAATTTTTCAAGAATTGTGTGGGATTGAAGAGCGACAACTGATAAGAAATGTCGTTTCTGACCTCACAGATTGAGATGCAACTTCACAGCATTCAGACTTGCTGCCATGGGTACAAGGTATCTCATTTAACCAGAGATCAATAAAATTCACTTCCCAGCAGCCAGTCAGTCATTAATCAAACATCAAACGTGTCAGTTGCTAAAGTGACATTATCCAATGAGGCATGCACTAATGAACAGAGATATAATGATAGAGACAAAGCAACCAGACATATTCCTCCCACCATCTCATGTAAGATTCATTTACATTACTGAGACTTGGGTATAAATCACTTCAGAGGAGCATTTTTAGTTTGGAAATTACACTTCTTTGGTGCAAGAATCCTTTTGTGTGTGTGTGTGTTTCTAATGCCAGCCACTGCACACAAGCAAATTTCCTTCTGAAAAAGTTTGATTCTCATTAGAGCACGATGGTGCTGTCTGCTTTCATTTTTGTGACTTAAAGTCACAAAAAGTTTTTCAGCCCATGTTTGCTAAATCTGAGTAGCTCGGGCTAGTCAGGTTTGAAATGGTGAACCATTAACAGACTACTCTAGCATGAGTCACCAAAGAAAAATGTATTTTACATGATAGTTCGTGAGGAAAGCTAGTTTGCTTGTAGCGAGGATGAACCAGAGGTAAAATGTCCTGTTCTATCAGCTGCTTTGATGGAGACAATAATGACAGCTTAAACAAATTAGGACTGTGTGACTTGTATTTTCCCAAAGTAATAAATTCTTTAGGCGAAGCTGCTTCTGCAAAACTAAACCAATAAAAGACACAGTTACAGGGCTGTTTTACAACAATGAGGTCAACCCAATAACAGCGGACGTCCGTCACTGACTGATAAGAGTCATTAATTTGCACCACTGACATAAACTGAGAGCACGAGTCGACCAGGAGAGCGCTAAACTTTCCCCATTGCCAGTAGTTTATTCAGATTGAACTGGCACTAACAGTTTCTATTAAGGGGCATTTGCGGCCTGCAGTACGGACAACTTTTGTTTTATTGCACTTGACAACAAATCTAACCATGAAGGTACTTTCTCCAAAACAAGAGAGGAAAATCTCTGGATCTATTTTGTCGAATATGTGGAAAAGAGATAGAAAAACAGGGCAGAGCAGGTGGCTGCATGGTTAGTGCACATGCCATGCAATTGAAGTGTCCCATGTTTGAATCTGACCATTCCTTCCTCTCTCTCCCTGTTTCCTGTTGGCCTCTCTGCCAATTACTATCTGAAACAAAGATATAAAAAGCCCAGAAATGCATATAAAAATGCCATTCTTCATTTGAATAAACTCGATTTTTAATAATCTTTTCTTCAAACTGTCTTTATTCCATAATTGTGTTTGACTTATTTTCCAGCATGATGAGACTTAAAAATTAACAAAGTACACATGGTTCAAATATTCAACCTGAGATGTTCCATCGGTTGGAACTAAAGAAAATGTTTATTTGGGGTTTTATAGCCGGGTTACACAGTGGACCTCCTTCCTTCAAAAAGTATCTTTCACAAGCACTGACAGCAGCATGTAGAGAGCACATCAACACAACAGCAAAGCTTAATTTAGGGCCTGTCATCAAGCTACTGACAGAATATTAATTAGTGACAGCTGATATGGTGTACCATCTGCGACATTTGTCATTTTAACCACAGAGAGCGACACGCTGCACCGGCTAGGATGAACACTCGCTACACTGCTTTGCTAATACTTGTTAACATCAGACGCACGTGAGGCAATGCGTCGGTCCAACCAGTGTCTGAGCCAGTCACCCAACGCTGCGCCAAATCAATATTTCATTTCCACAGGCTTAGGCTTCCTAGATACTGCTTTATTAAGTGGGTTGACTGGCATCCTCTCGATCAGCTCCCCACACTATGGGTGCGAATCTAACAACCCGTTTGGACTGAAATTAGTAACTCTTTCTCTTTGCAAACTTTCACGTCGAAGACACAGTCGAGGTGAGGTACAAGAACAAACTAAAGAGGATATAATTTTAATCTCCTGTGTTGGGCTGTGCACATCTGGAAATCTACAACTTGTTCTAAATCTTTGTAGTGGAGGTTTGCATTACAGCCCAAGGCAGCTTATTGAGAGAACACATGCTCACATCTATGCTGTGTTGCAGCCCACACTATAAGACCTGAGACATATTTATATTTTATTATCATATTCTTTAGAAAACTGTATTCAGCAGTGAAAATGGAACAAGGACTGTCACAATAATATGTGAAGAATAATACGCTGGTTTTGTATGGAAAGCTTTAATTAAAATATTCTTGTCAAGTGTCATGGATGATTCACACCAACCTCTCATTTCTATTATTTGGTAGACTGTGTGAATCTTTATAGCCATCTGGGGTCAGATGCCCTTTCTTCCAGTGTAATGACAGTTCATGTCAATCAAGGCTAAGTTTTGACCTACCACATAGAAAATCAAAATAAAGAATCAAGTAGACTGTTAATGTGCCACCTCTCTCCACGATACAATCTACAGCCACACTCCCGTTGCATGTAACAGAAAATGACTCTCTATGGGTATCACTTTGAAAATCTGATACCTGGCTGATCATTTGGCCCAAAAAAAAAATGGAGTGGCTGTGTAAATATTTTCATTAAATTAAGTGTAAATTAAGTGTGCATTTCTATACTTAGATTTGTGAAAGCCTCTATCTCTGAGAAAGCCGTGTAAGCCCCTGTGCTCTTGGCATAGTTTTCCTCACAAAATGTAAACACCTGCATCACTGCTGCGCTCCCACTAATTAAAACTCTGTCTGTCTAATGAGAGCTGTGCCTGTCAGGCCCCTGCACACACTCAATAAATCACTGTTCTTCACTTCTACAAGGGATGTGTACATCTCGCAGATATATTCAACTCAGATACTCTCTCCTGCTGTCCTGTGCGTACGCCGCGCCTCCATGAGAATTCATTGTCTTCTTCACTACCGCTGCTGAGTCATAACATGGCTAATGTAGAGCGGCAGCTCAAACGAAATCTTTTCTCTTGGTGGCCGTGGTTACTAAGCACGGTTTTGCTGAACTGTAGATACAATGAGACACTTGAAGTAACCAAACCATAACTGTCCACTTGAAGGGTATAAGATGGGAGATTTATGTAAATTAGAGTGTGTGCAGTTGTGCTGATCAGCAATAAATCTCAATCAAAACAAATAATGACCTCCATTTCCTTTCTTTACAGAACTATTTGTGTATCCCATTGAGCCAACAGTGACATTAATTCTCAGATGGTTCAACACCGAATAGAAGTGAGTCATTTATGATGCAGTGTGTGAAATCATTTTACATTATAATCCAATCTGATACAACGGAAATATCCCAAATTGCCCCTGACAACGTGTCAGACACAGTGCTCTGGTGGTAGGTGTGGCAATAACTTGTTCTCTTACAAAGCAAATTTGTAATCCTCTGCTTGGATAATCTGTTGTTGCTAACCCCATCACCGCAGCGGATACAACCGCTGTGCGCATCTGTCAGACCAAAAGGGACTTTGGTCCGACTATGAAGGACACTGCAAGGGTTCCTTTGCTCCATTTTAATGGGATGCTGCTAATCTGCTCGAGGCATGTCGCAAATTGAGAATACATGCTGACCTTATAAGAAGAAGAGCAGGGATTAGATGTGTACTTATCTTCTCTTTAGGCTTGGAGAAAAAGGAGAGATTTTTGCTGTACTCAAATAGTAAAAGGTGATGAAAGCATTGATTGATTCAAAATATATGATGAAGGCTAACCTCGTGCTTTGTGATGATTTTATGATGCCGATTCGGTCGATGTCAATGTCAACTTTAATTATATAGCAAATTTTAAAACAGGCAAGCGCCTACAAAAGTGCTTCAGAGTAAAATAAATACAGTATGACAATAAAGAGCATTAAAAGAAACAACACAATAACACTCTGATAGAACGATATATAATAAAGATAAAAGAGCTAAAGGAGGTGTCTGGGCTCAGCCAAAGGCCAAGGGGAAAAAATGAGTCTTTAGCAGTGTTTTAAACGTTTAGAGGCTATTTGCAGTCCGCACTGCCAAAGGTAACGAGCTTCACAGAGTGGGAGCCAAAACTGCAAAAACTCGGTCTCCTCTAGTTTTTCTAACAAAGATCGAGGCACGTCTAAAATCATGTTGTTTGCTGACCTAAGGGGATATGGAGGGCTGATGCAAATGAATAAGGTCAGAAAAATTTTCCGGGGCCAGCCCATTTAGAAACTTAAAAACAAATAAAAGAATGTTAAAATTGATTCTGTATCTGACTGAGAACCAGTGAAGTGAAGAGCATACCGGAGTTATGTGCTCACGATTCTTTGTCCCACTTAGGAGACGAGCTGCTGCGTTTTGTACAAGCTGCAGGCAGTTTAGTTCTGACTGATCAATACCCACATTCAAAGAATTGCAGGAGTCCAAGCGAGAAGTAATAAAAGCATGAAAAACTTTTTCAAAGTCTTTATCGCATACATGCGGTATAACTTAAGTTAGGAGCCTCAGCTGAAAAAAGCTTAACAACAGAATTTACTTGTTTATCTAGTTTAGAGGTGCCATCAGTGACCACACCAAGGTTCTCCACATGGGATCCCAAGTCAGGGGCTCATGGGAGCTGGCAAAGACCTGGACTATATCAGAGCGACTGAACAGGATAACTTCTGTTTTGTTTTCATTTAATATTAAGAAGTTCAAGTCCATGCATTGCTTTTATATCACTTATGCTGTTAAGCACAGCCTGAAGGGAATCTTTGAAGCAAATCTCAAGGGGCATTTTCACCTGGACACCTGGAAACACCGACCCCGGGGTAGTATGTAAAGGGAAAGCAATGGAGGGCCCAGAACCCAGAACCCTGCAAGTGAGAGGCGCCACAGAGGAGGAAAACTGCCCTATGTGAACAGAGAATGTTGTTTCTGAGAGTTATGTTTCAAACCATCTTAAAGCACTGCCTTTTGTACGCAGTGCTCTCGGCGGGACAGGAGATCGGTATGATCTACGCGTCCAACACCACTGCCAGGTCCAGGAAAATTAACACAGCACAGTTGGCAGACTCAAGAGTTAACAAAATATAACTGAAAACTTTTAGAAAAGCTGTTTCAGTACTGTGAAGAGGCTTAAAACCAGACTGAAACATTTCACATACGTTAACACTTTTTAAAAGTTCTCAGAGTTGGTTAAAAACAACTTCCTCCAAAACCTTAGAAAAAGGGAGTTTGGAGATTGGCCTGAAATTAGCCAAAACTGAGGGATCCAATTTTTTCTTTGCTGCTTATTAATAAGAAACTGGTTTATAATCAGTGTTTCACTGATTATGCCTTAATGCTGAAATCAGGAGGTACCGTGGTAATTCAGCAATGTTACATACACTGGCCTGAGCAACAAATATTGGACATTCTATGAAAAAGTAACCGAAAACAACATCTGGCAGTGCTCGATTCAATCAAGATGTCTATGCTTCTTGCAGAGCAACGTTCTGAAGGCTTGTGTACACTGGAGGTGTTGGAGAGTCTGTTCCACTTTAACATGTAACAAATGATGCTATTCTTGTAGAAACATCCATCTACACAGACTGAAAAATGGCTGGCACATTCCACACATAGCAGCTACTAACACTGCATTTTAATGTCTTAAGTCTATTTTCTGCCCCTTTACGTGTGCAACTATAGTGATTGTGTGTTGGGCTCAGAGCACTCCCAAAGTGTGTGTGGCCTACACCGTGGTACTGTGGCTGAACACATGCTGAGCAGACACTGATGCAAGATTGAAGCTGCAATTGTGCTCCTGACGTGCTGCTTTCACTATTACATGGTAACAAATAAAAGCATGGACACTGTGTGATTGCTGTGGAAAATGAGGAGCAGAAAAACATCCACACAAAGAAAAAATTGTCACACATTACAGAGCTTTGCCAAGTTTGAGAAAGAAACAGGTCCATATAGAATTATTCTAAAATTGCATCCTTGTACATAGCAATACAATCATTCACAGCTAATGTCTGTATTGAATAGAGTAAAAAAAAAAAAAAAATCGTAAATGAATTAGCAGTTCTTTTTACTAGTTTTCCCTGGTGAATATTATCTTGGTGCACATATTATTGTTTCAAACAAAAATAAATGTCCACAAGGTATTGTTAAATTTAGCGTACATCTGCCTTCTCACTATGTCATAATATCATCATAGTACAGTGTAAGAAAGAAAAAAAAACTGTGCTAGACTAAATCCCAGAGAAGAATTCAAACAGAGCTATTTTAGACCTGACATTAAAACAGTTGGGCATCACCTGAGCCGACAGCATGATGCCAGGATCTCAGTCACAAAGGGCATGAAATGAAATTGGCACAATTAATTAAAATATTATCAAAATTGCAATATGGCCAGATGCAAATATACATTCTTCTGCATTGTTGGCATCGTAAGCGTTGTGGTGCTATATTGACATCGCACATCCCACAAACCATTTTCTCCTGACGTAATGATGTAATTTGACAAGAAAACAAAACAAAACAAAACAAAACATTATCCCTCTTTATGCTGCAGTGAAAATTAAATGAGAAAACAATAATTCTAATACATGCCAATATAATCACAGCGTGAGGAATCGTGAATCATGTACCCACCAAAAGAGACAAGAGTTCAAAAGCATCCTGGGAAAGGCTTACGATGAATGCATCACTGCATCATTCTTTAAAGACAAAAAAATATGTTTCAATGGGATACAAAACACAGTGTGTTGAGAAAAATAGAAAATGTCTAAACTAAAGAGCCTCAATCGGGTCTATTGACTGGTCCCAATAACTTTGCTACAAGATATCAATTATTTCTGTATACAAACCACAGGCTGAAGCTGAAGTCAGTGTTGTACGGGCTAAATATCCCTCATATTCATGTGTTTATCTCCACCACCACTAACGATTCTCTCTTCTGACGCCTACTTACAGCAGCACCTCCTTCAGCTTCAGTTTTCAGAGAACAACTTAACCATCATTCACAAGCCTCCAACTACTGTTACTGTAGCAACATTTAAACAGAAAAGCAAACTTAAACCTATGTCAGGTTTGTTTTATTTTTTTTTTTTTTCTCCAAACAACCAATGAAAAGGCAACAAAATAATGAGATAGCAACACGTTCTGCAGTGTCCTATTTTAGGTTTTGCTACTGCAAAAAGTTCTGCATTAACAAATCATCATCATTTTCAACAATTTGTGCATACCATGACTTCACGAAGCCAAAAAGAGCAGTCATATCAAACAGCCGCATCATTATATACAACTGCCTCCCACTCTTTCTAGAGGTGGGAAAGCAGCAACACTGAGATGGAAAAGAGTCCTAAAAACAAAATCAACATTTTTTTTTCTTTTTTTTTTTGTGCAATGAATAGTGTGTGAAAAACTCAGGTACAAAGTCTTTTGAATTCAACTGGTATTCTGTACCACACAACTAGATCGCACATTTTGTGTCTCTGGTTTCCACCCGGATGAGTCTTGGTGCATGTGAGACTAGATAAAGAAAACCACTGGTTTAGAAAATGTAGTAAGGGCTAATGTTGCACAGACTCATGGAATTACTGAGAAAATTGCTTGCTAACAATCACACATAAACAGTAAAGAAACAAGTGTTCCCACTGCCTAACACTTCCTCAGAACAGAACCACTGATATATTCTTCAGATCAGCAATATGGCACATTTTATTTGCTATAATTGATATTATATTGAGTACCCTCAGAAATTAGTCTATTGATAGAAAGTGCATCAGCAGCAATCTTTAAAAATTAATTAACCGTCAATTCATTAAAAATATGAAATAGGTTTTCTTACGTATGCAAAAATGTATTTTTAGCAAACTTACCTAGAGATCAGAAGTAGGATGACAGAATATGCCCTTTGGTGCAAACTCAGTTTATTATTAGAAAAAAGGAAATCTATAATCAAAGGAGTTAATCCCACACCCAGCCTCGACCTTCTCTCCAATTACAGTCAATACAAACCACAGCATAAGTAAATGGTCTTGCAGTGCCTCTGGACAACAGCAAAGGCCAGAGGGGTCACGGCAATATGGCTGTCAATCACACAGCATGGTGTTCAGCCGAGATTGGGTTTAATAAAGTCGAATGACTCATGTACAGAATGGGATACGACTCCAGCGAAGCATCTGTTATGGATTACCAGGCTTTGGTCCAAGAGTATATTCAGCGAGGGACTTTGCTGGATAAATCATTTTGGTGTAAGCATGCTTTAAAATTACCACAACAGCTCTGGGTGGAAGATAAGAATAACAAATGAGCGAACGCATCCACAGACAGTTATGGGTTGCTTTTATTTTAATATCATTTATTACAGTTTATTAGGTAATAAATTCATCCCTGTTCATTATAGATAGATTGACAGGCAGATGTGGCATTGATTTATTAAACGTTATTACTGGCTTATCAGTTATTGTCTAACAAGTTGAAGTTTTAAGCTTAGCTTAAAGGTTTAAAAAAAAAATTTAAATTCACACCAGTAAGAGATTTTATACACACACACACACACACACACACACACACACACACACACACCACACGTGCCTGGACAGTCATTGATCTTGAATCAGTTGGTCCTGAAATGCTTTTTCAAATTCACATTCTCAGCCGGAACTCAAATTATAAGATCATGCTCCTTTTGAATATTTTTACATTCATCTGCATATCACTACGTAAGGTGCTGCTGCTTCAGCCGGTATATTGTGAGACATACCGCTCTATCAGAATTAAGTCCCCACATTAGTATATGACCTTGTCTGTGACTTGATAAGACTTTTCTGGAGACAGTTTGGGTCTCCTGATGACAACGTCTCACTGCCTCTTTTTATGAGGATGTAAGAATGATGGTCCCGCGAGAGTTTAGAGTTAGGTTTAGTGTTAGGTGCTCTTTAGCTGTTTAATTGTCTCTATTCCATTCAGACCAACAACACCGTGCAGCACTCCACCAGAATTTAATAATAAACAAACACCTTGAACAAGCCAATGGACACAGCAGTGTGGACGGTTAAGCGAACGTATTTAGATGGGTCTCTTTATGAGTGTTAGGAGGAAAACAGATAAAAAGGGAAAAAGCTCCAAGCACTTTTAAAATAATCTTATGCCAGCAACTTCACAGCTTCACTGTGTCATAGTACCGACAAATACTCACAGTTTTATTATCTTGTTTAGGGAAATGGTGACATTTTCTATGTTCTAAATCACCTGCTCTTCATAGTTCTGATAATTGGAATAACAACAGAAAGTAGCTTTGGGGCATGATGTATACACACACACACACACACACATATATATATACATAATAAAATGTGTGAATGTACATTTTTATGAGACAGTCACTCTGTCGCATTATCACAACCCACTCTTTGTATTTCATTCAGCTGCAACTGTGCTGCATTAGCAGTTTACATTTAATGGCACATTTTGGTACTAAAGGAAATAATGGAACCTTTGCACAGACTAGTAAAAAGTGAGGGTGTTGGGGCCAGGGAATTGGTTCGCATCAAAGTTATTTTTCCTCAAAACTGACACCCAAGGTTTGTGTCCCACTTAAACAAGTTGACAGTGTTAAAGTTTCACAGACAATTCTTGCTCTGTCTGATTTGGCATCCCCAGGGCACCACAGGCAGTAATGGTTCCAACAGCAGCTTCCAACAATGCAACAAAGTTGGGCAAATTGCACAAGAACATTAAAAAAAATCAGGGGAGACAAAATTTAAAGACTCTCTATGTGCAAGTCCACATTTGTTTGACACTATCCGTAAGGGGAAAAAAATAATTAAACCAAGCGTTTGAATAAAGACCAAGATATTTGTAAGTATCAAATTACCTTGATTGCATTTATGTTCAATAAATAATTGGTTCATTGTTACCATGGCATTTAAAAAGGATTCTAATAAATGAAAGTGAAATTCAAACAAGATAATGACCAAGCATGAGAACAAAGAGCACAAAAAGTTTCTGGTCCAATATTGAGAGAAACCTCATAAGTTTCAACTCACCGTTTCAAATATTGAACCATCTCGTTCTTTAGCCTCTTTGTCAGGGTTATTGCACTGCCTGCTGAATCACAATCTTTTTTTTTTTCTTCCCAAGAATGAGACCGTATGAGACAAGCATGTGCCCTCAAGCCTTAATACACCCGTCCAATTGAAGATCATAAGACACTTGTGAAAGAAAGCATGAGATAGTGAGGCTCACTTGAGTTTTGCTCCACTCTTTACTTGGTTTGGCACAGTTGAAGTAAATATGGCCCTGAATCCTCAATATTTCACAGTAACTGGAATAGTGATCTTGAGGAAGTATTGTTTCCAGCACATGCTGCTTTGGGTTTGGACTTGTGGCTTCCAAACCCAGTCCAATGTCTTGGATGTCACTCAATTCCTCCCTGGGAACTACAACATGCTTTTTCTAAGCTAATGGCACCTTTGTAGCCAGACTCAAAAGTTTTATGAAAAGCTCTTGATGTGAGGTTTGACTGATGCTGGATCACTCTCGGCGGATAAAGTCTGGAGCTTTTTGTGTCTCTTCTAGTCATTTGTTTTGTCTCTTCTTCTCCCTTTATAATAGCACTGACTGGAATATCCAAGCAATTCGATTGAATTTTTCTTTTTTTTTTTTTTTTCATTTTACTGATGGATAGATTGATTTTTTTACATCTCATCTGCACTGAATTCTTTTTTGGCTTCAGTTTTGTAAATATTGGATATTATAGAAGGTGTAACTACATAAGAAGCATATCACGATTACCTGTGTCTGGTTCCCAGTCTGTAGAAGTACTTAAGCTACTTTAAACTTGCATTGTTTTCTTTGTTCATGGGTTTCTACCTGACTGACCATAGACACTGGGGTCAACAGTTCATGGATAAACATGTCACCTGGCATGAGGGGACGGTGCAGAGCCAGAGACTGACCCAGGGGACACCACAGTCCTGTCTGGGAAAAAAAAAAAAATCAAGGTCTTGGACTCTTATTTTCACTGAAATTTTCAAAAAATTTTCACTCAAACCTCAAATCCACATATGTGGACAAGCAGAGGTTGCCAATTATGGGACACTTCCTGTTGCAAAGAATACAAAATAAATTAATTGATTCAAAAAGGTAGACTGAAATCATGTAAATGTACAGCCTGTCTCCAAGGCAGACTCTTTGTGCATTTTCAATGCACAAAGTTTAAAGCTTTAAAGCCATCAAGGAGAAGTTGTAAAGAAGTTAAGAAGTACTTTTTGTTCATTCCATTTAAGATGAGTGATGCACTTTGTGCGATTTTCCTGGCCGATTCTAGTTTATTTAAGTCTGAGCTGCTGACTTGTTCAATATCAATTTTCTTTCTGAGAGTTAGACTTGACAGCTACACAAACGTTTTGTACCTTTGCTTTAACAAAATAATTTTACTGTATGTTCATAACAAAACATTTACTAATCAGTGTGTAGACTGCTATGTTGCTACGACTACAAATCTGAACATAATTTTAAGCCAATCACGCTGACATCCGTCCCATTGTCAGCAAACCGTTGGATTTATATGTACGATTTCTATTCAACACATTTGTGTAGTGATGGCATGGCAATACGTTGTTTGGCAGTCACCTCACAGTAAGCGGGTTGTGCTTTCTGTGTTGGGATTGCATGTTCTCCCTGTGCCTGTGCAGGTTTCCTCTGGGTACTCTGGCTTCCTCCCACAGTCCAAAGACATGCAGGTTCAGGTTAATTTGTGACTCTAAAATGCCTGCTGGCCAGAGTGTGAGGGTGGATAGTTGTTTGTCTCCTGTTGTGTGTCTCTAAACTGGCAGCCTGTCAAGGGTTTACCCCGCCCTCGCCCATTGCCAGCTGGGATTGGCTCTAGTCTCCTGTATTTAGACAAACGTTTCCAATATTTTCATTCAACCAATTTTGCTAAAGAGGACTGACCAAATAATAAGACCTTGTGTTAATCATTGTGACATTCAAAGTAATGTTAATGAAACACATTTAAACTTGAAATGTGTAAATGTGGCCTCAGTTAAACTCCCAGCACAGCGGCAAAGCTGGAACCAAAAGAAAAAGAGAAGTCCGTAATGGAAGGGAAGAGGCTGTCTCCTATGTCTCCCTGGGGAATAGGCCAGCCAAGGAGAGGTTACAAAATAATGATGACTCTAAAATGAAGACATCTGACAATGGTGGTGCAACTGTTATCTGGGGGGTAAGAAACAATATATTGATGAACCTCACAGAAAACTCAATAAGAGGCGAGTCTATGCCCTTTTCTCCTGTAATGCACTACAAGTTATCAAACCTGAGCTCGACAACATCTCTGCTCAATAAGCAGTTCACAGGGAAAGAATGTGGATTTTCTTGCTACAATACATACTCTTACCTGCTATGTGACACTCACGAAGAATCACAAAAAACCAGTTATTGGCATAAGGATGATCCCCGATCAACAGTGCCACACGCAGATTTTCATATTAAATCTGAAAGATGATTTATACCTGCTGACCTTTAAACATAGCCTAAGTTTTGTCTTGTTTGTTTTTGGAGTTCAAATTGATAGTGAGACCTTGCATTGTTGTACTGCACATAAAGGAAGGTTAGATGGAAAAAGCCCCAGATGAAAATGAAAAACATATTTTATTTTGATAAACCCCACACCCCAGGACAAACGTAACCTTCAATAAGGAGCAGCCTAACGTGGCGTGGCAAGTTTATCAATTTCTTTATCTTCTTAGTTCAAAACAGCATTTGCTTGATTTCTACTACTACCTCACCAAGGTCAGCCCAAATAGCAGTTTTCACTTTACAGGCTTATTTCTAACACACACACAAACACACATAAATATGTTGTCAAGCATTTTCCGTACACAGAACAAAGCCAATGCCCTATGAGAAACTGAGTCGTTTCTTGCTGTCGTTTTTTAAAGCCCCCTCCGCCAATAAAAGATAAATTATCAGGGTGCTATCTGCATTCCCTCAACAGCCACTTCCTTGTTTTTCCAAAACCCAAATGAGCTAGTGATTGCCACCTACATGATGACTTTGCTAAATGCAACATTTTTACCATGTCATTGTTTTATATATTAAAGCTTTTCATCACACAAAGCTCTAAGCCACAGAGGCAACAGAACTTTGTAGTTAGATCTCCTGCACAAAACTTCAAACACACAGGTCAAAAGGAGCCAGAAGTTCAGGTTACTAAAGAAAATCGAGACAAGTCAGTAATGGCAGACTCAAACACCCCCCCCAGCAAGAGGCCTTTTTAAAAGAAACCCTCAGGCCAATTTCTGCTCAGAGCTCCCACACGGGAGCTGAGAGTTTCCTCTTCTTGTGATTTGATTTCTGTTTGTACAGATATGGGAATCTGACCATATGTGCATATGACAAGCAACATTTCCACACACACACACACAGCATGGAGACATTTCTGTGTATTTTCTTTTTAACCACAAAAGAAGGTATCACAAGGTATCAGTGAAGTGCTGATGAGCCTAATTGATACTGGCTCACTGATTGAGATCAATCAATGTCCCACACATATACCTGCCTCGAAATACGCACATTTAACTTAACATAAAACCGATCTGATCCTTGAATCTGCAGGCCATCCCTGCAGGCACCTGCTGGCCACAAACATCTCCTGGTTCAGATATTTGGGTGAATGTGCCCAACTTCAATATCACCACAACATCTAATGCCAGCACAATGTTAATCCAGGGTACATTAAAGACTGTCCTATTTTTATTCTAGTTTTCTAATCTTTTTTTTTTTTTCTATTTATCTATTTTCTATATATGTGCATATTCATTGTGGACAGCAAAAAAAAATGTCATTGTACAGAGAAGTGTGTTTATTTACCGTACATATGACAATGCATACTTTGAATGTTGAATCTTGAATCAACAGCTGAAAGTTTAGATTATTGGACGTGGGGTTGTGTGACGTAGTTATCTGTGGTCAGAGTGGAGGTGGGCAATATACTGAATATCCTTGATGTACTGTAGCATGTTCCACCTGGGATGACGATGTTGCAAACATTAACTTTTCATTTTCAAGTGTTAGCTCCAAGCTGCCTGACATGACCTCTGCTTTGGCATTTCACTGCTCACTCACCCTCCTGCAAGTGTCTCTTTCTGACAGACACACTTTCCCACCTATCAAAAAATCTCTCTTGGGTGAGTGTGTGTGTGACGTAGGTGAGGTGAGACGGTGTATCTGGAGCGGAAGGAACTGGACAGAAGTGACACAAGTGAAGCACCAAGGTGGCTTCATATATTTTCAGAAACAAAAGATTGAGGCGAACAAATTGCTTTTGGATAAGAAACATCAGAAAACACGAGCATCATATGTGTGTGTTGGCTACACTGCAGAACTGCTGCCTTTTTACCGAGAGTTTGCCTTGACTTTCAATCATAATCTTGACATTATATGATTCCAATCTATATTGGTTTCTGCTATGACTTTGTAGAGTGGCCTCCATTATTTCCGTATGCAGCTGCCACAGATTGGAATGTCTGTATGTTTATTCAGATGCAGTCTAGACATTGAAACTATTGTGAAGTATGTTGCTGGTATGATGTCAATGTTAGATTATCAGAACATACAGTACATGCACGATTGCCCAAAAATATCTGAATATTATTTATTGGTAATTTTGCCCAGCCCTAATCAGTATATTGCCCACAGCACATTGGATCATCAGGCTCTCAGCTTAAGAAGCAGTGAGAGTGCTGGAACAGAAGCTGAGCCGAATGCTTTGCAAAAAACCCATTTCAGCTGGCAGTTAAAGTGTACCTTATTTTTTGCATATTTCTTCCTTGTTATTGTGCTAAACAGCCCTTTTCTTGGAAACTACCATATTCCTTCACATAAACACACTCAGACTAGGCTCTAACGCTTGAAGTGTAGTTAGGCTCCTGCATATTAATATAGTAGCTCACAAATTGTAATTCCAAAGGCTTGTCCTTTGGTCCAAATGTTTGATCGCAAGATAAAGTGGTTATTATATCGAAAATAAAGCATGTACGGCTTTCAGCTTTTTCTGAGGGCATTACTATATTTATAGGTGAATTTAAGACTGAATATTGCATATTTACGAATATCCCCATCCACAGTAGCTCACCTTAAATTTTATGGTGCTACTCATAGGTGCTTTTCTATACTAAGAGGAGTCATGTCCCCATCTACTGCTGGTAATGCAAAGTACTTCCCACAACCCAAGGTCAAATAACATCAACTATCACTTTAACAAACCAAAAATCCTGCATTTTCCAAATATCTAATGTCAACAAAAAAGGCTAATAATATAGGAGTCAGCAAAACCCAAACAGCTAAACAGCCCAAACAGCTGTCAAATAGCCCAAGTTTGGTTTTCATGTCAAGCCAATTTCCATAACCAACCATGACCACACACCTATCCAACCGGAGTCTAATGTCTTTCTCACAATTTTGCTTTGACATCCTCTGACTGCTGAGCTCATGAACTCAAACTCAAAAAATTTGATTTGTTGGTATCATGGTCAAGGTCAAGGTAAAGTTTATTGTCCAGAAGGGAAATATGGCTTGGGCTTTCGCCCCATACAAATATACAGTGGATTAATACATATCAGACATTAGGGGGGACACCACAATACAATACATGGTGCACAGAAGTTTCATACAAACTTTTACAATGGGTCTTGTTTCACTGCATCATTTAGCTGCTTAATAGACTCTGGTACAAAGGACTTTTTAAATCAAACATAATTATGTTTACTTGGTTGTCCTGTACCTCCTACCAGAGGGCGTTGGTTCATATTCACCATATAAGCCATCTCTGACTATTTTTTTGAGCTTGTTTGAGTATAGGCTGTTCATAAACAGAATGCAGAGAGGGGAGTTGTCTTACCCCTATGATCTTCCCTGCAGTCTGAGTCAGTAGCACTGATAGGTTACCAAACCAGACCGTGACACCAAATCTGACAAGGCATTTGACGACAGCTCGACTGAAAACTAACAGAAACTTTCGGTCAACACTATGAACCCTGAGACGTCTGAGAAAGTGGAGTCTCCGCTGCAGCTTGCTACAAAGGCTGTCCACGTGTGCATTCCAAGCTAGTGAATTATCAAATCAAACACCAAAGTACTTATATGAGGAGACCTGTGAGATGGTTGAGTTGTGAATGACCACAGGCCTGTGGTCGCCAATTATGGATCAAACACCATCTCCTCAGTCTTTCTGATAATCAGGACAAGGTGATTATCATCACACCATCTCACAAGCCTTTCTACCTTAGAGTAATAGACAGCTAAATTATTATTCTGATCCAGTAGGGATAATATAGTGGTGTCGTCAGAAATTTAAATAATAAAATTATTCACATTGGAACTTTCATTTGTATACAATGTCAAAGGACAGGTGGACTAACAACCCTGAGGTGCCCCAGTACTCAGAGTTCTGAGTTCTGACAGAGTCCCATTAACACTGACCTTTTGTGTCCAGTTGTTTAAGAAGGAGTGGTACCATCTAACAATAAAAGGGTGGACATTAAGGTCCTTTAACCTATTATTTAAAAGATGTGGTTGTATCATGTTAAATGCCGAGCTAAGGTCTAACAGCAGGAGGCATGCACAAGCTGTCTCATTCTCTAGGTGTTTCAGAATGAAATGTTCCAAGGGTACGACTGCATCCTCCATACCTCTGTTGCACCTATAGGCAAACTGAAAGGGGTCTAGTGAACGATCAACCGCTGATTTCAGTAGACTGACCATGATTCTTGCAAGACACTGCTATTGAAGTCAAAGCTATATAGAAGCATGTATGCAAATGCACTTACTGTTTATCAGATTGGACAATATATCACACACTTAAGAAAACATGCAAAGGTGTAGGATGTAATAAGCCCTTTGATTTATGCTGTCCATCTTCCAAAAGGGAGAATCCCTCAATATGTCTGTGGCCTAATTGGACGCCTCCATTAACGATTGCTCAGGGTATTGCGACCCACTAAATCTCAGCTGATAACATCAGATGAGAGTTGAATGAAATCACGTTCATCACTGCAGATTCAATAAACAGGAAGTTGTTTACAGAAATTAAAAGGTTTCAACAATCACACAACACAATTGCAGTGACCAAAATGATCATGGTTATCAGTGTATATGTTAAAAAAGCGGTAACAGACAACCTGGAATTTTTACCATGCTCACATATGAGCATTAAAATAAAAACGTTGCCAGTATGTCAGAGCTGAAGACAAGGGACCGGCAGCAGTAATGGGTTTGCATGCTGCATGACCACTCTATAAACAGGGGAATAGAAAATGTATTATTATTTTCTGGGCTGCAACATCTTTCAAAACACCGACACTATAAGCAGACATGTCAGCTGTCCAGCAGAGTGGAGGAACGCCGCGGCTACACATTGAGAGTGAGATGCAGCCCCCAAAATAAGTTTCAAAAGCACTCACTCACCAGCCAAAGCATCTCGCAGCTCACTCTTTCTGTCCTGCTCCTGTGTGTGCACTCTGCATGCATGTGATGAGATCGCTCCAAGCAGAAAGGTTAACTCATTTGGCATTGTAAAAGGATCCAATCACATTTTCTCGTGGGTTTGCTTGAATTAAAAAAAAAAAAAAAACGCATTTATATCCACTAACTCTGGTGCAAAAGGGTCAGTAGATATGAAACATCTCAAGAGGGTTGTCAAAGTGAGTAGGTGACATGGGAGTTACTTTATTAGCAAACTCAGCAAACATGATGACATGAAAATGATTCATGCTCCTGCTCCAGTTCATAATCTGGGACTTTCAAATGCTCTCTATGCATAATGTCAAATCTCAGCCCAACTACTCCACCTGGACATGAGTGTCACGTGCCCTCCAGTTCAGGCTGTTTTCTTGCAGGGAGACAAAATAAAATTCACTGCACTTCTTTCAAGAAAGCCATACAACAGATTTGGAGAAGATAAAGAAGATTGCCTGATGATTGCGTAATGGGAAGCCAACATCAGGGGGACAAGCGATGGAAAATTCATTGTGGACCACAGAAGTCAGTGAGCTATACAGGTTGTTATTGCTTTGAGCTATAAAGTGAAGCTGCCAGTGTCATTTTCTCCAACTGTACTGAGACTCAACGAATCAGTCATCACTGTCCCGCAGCTCGATCCAAGCTGTCACACTCTGTGGAAGGGTAAACGAGTTATGGATAAATAAGCAAGGGGAGGTATTGTGAAAGCAATAATCACAAGCCATCACAAGCAAGAACCTTGCTTGGAAGGGGCTGTAAGAAGCATTCATGGGTGACTACAGTCTCTGGAATGTAGATATAAAAATTTCACTTAAAGCCATCTATTAATCTGACAGCATGGAAGAAATCACAGCAGGAAGGGAGGTGTTTCTGCACGGATGAAGCAAACTGGCCACAGAATGCTATTTGAATGGATGAAATCGCATATATCTTTCCAGCTGTTGCACTTTTAACGAGAGAACTTTCTTAAAAGTTGGAAAAAGAAGCTTTTTTGGCATTTGTGCCCCGTGTACATTGTCTACTCCATTCACCGAAAGACATACTGAGCTGCTTATAATGAATATGATCTATAGTGCAATATATGTAAATTCACAGTAGATGATACTCTAGGTAATTCATGTCAGCCATGTGTTGAGCCTAAACTCCAGCTGCATGTAACCCAAGGCTGCTGATCACAGGAATAATGGTTTAAGGGAAGACGGGCACGAGCAGTGGAAAAACCTCACTCTCCGCTAGTGTCCCATGAAAACGCCCCAAACGCTGTACAGACTCGAACATATTGGGGATTATTAAGAGACCTGAGAACAAGGTCAAAGACTTGCAGAAGAACACAGCGCAAGTTAAACTTAACTTCCACTTCATCCCCGAGGCTCTGAAAATACTTAGGAGATAGTTGAGGCAGGCTCTGTTGAAAGCTCCCCCGCCGGCACGCAAAGCTTTACTTTTGATGTTAATTCCTTGAAAGCTGTTTCGTTAGCTGGGGATTAGTGCATGAAGAGCTAGGCTTACCATGCTCTGGCTAATAAAGATGAAACATCTAACACAGGTACCCGAACATACACTCGCCTGGGAACAGTGCCTATAAAGTTGCCTTAATTATGGGGAACTCACTTTGCTTCAGTAACTATAAGAATGGGACAACATTTGTACTTTGAAAATGCTGTGGTATTAAATCCGCTGTATTCTTTAGACACAAGTCTTGAGGTAAAATAATGAGTATATAGGCACATCACTTCCTCAGCTTTTGCAATCAAAGCTGCCTTCACTTTATAGTATGCTCTCAGTCTCCCCAGCTTAGGTCTCCAGGAAAGACTGACAATTATGAAGTGTGTCCATTACAGCTGCTGATTAGCCTCCATGTCTGCTCTGGCTTGAGCGACTGTTGCAGCTAATGATTCTGTGGCAGCTGGCATAGAAAACTGACACCACAATTCATCTGCTCAGGCAAAATGTCCGTGATTAATAGGTGTCTTGTAAGAACATTCGCTCCTTTGAATATTTGAAATGGTTCATCCCATCCTCAAGTCTTCTGCTCTGACACTTTAAGAAGTAAATTCATCAGTCCAATCACTGCATCCATCCGGCTTCCAAGTACAATGGATGGCTTTTCCTTCACCACTTACTTGGCTATTTTCCAATAATTAATACCAGGATGATTCATCCCATGGTCCTTTATTTACTAAACATATTGGTATTATTAAGCATCATATTATACATATTGACAGAAAATCAATTTCAGCTAATTATCCCAATAAGCTTCATAACCTGCAGAATGCATTAAATCTGAAGCTACAGCAATATGCACCTACAGCAACCTCAAAGCAAATATTTTTATGACAGTTCAACCAGACCACTTTGTTCTTCTACTTCTTCTTCTTTGTATCCTGTAACAAGCTTACAAGGTATATTTTGACTATGGATAAATCAATGACCTGGTTTGCTCTTATGGAAAATGCATTAATATAATGGGGTCACGGTTGTCATCTTGCATGCAGTTCTATCATAAGGCAAGAAGGCACAATTATGTTAAAGCCAATGAGGTCTCTAAGAGGGTGGTAAATCTTATATCTATCTAATCTAGAGCGATTTGGCTGGAAAACACATTTGCCCCATCTGTCATCATACATATTTTGTCAAGCTAAGAGAAGCACATTAAGCATCTGCATAAAAGACTCTAAGGGAAAATGGTCTATGAAATTCTTGTCATGTTGTAAATTTAAAACGTTGTTAATTAAACCATTCATTTCCGTGTTTCATGGGGCCAAATTGCCTCATAGGCAAACATTCCCTGGGAGTTTCACATTCTATGTTGCAATTAGTGATTGTCAACAATATTGTCCTTGCATAATTGTCCCAACTTTGGTTCTCTGGGTAACAAATTGAGCACCAGGTGTCCTTCGTTCCCTTTGCAGTTTATATTGTATGTTGGACTGTTAATGCCCAACCACAGAGAAAAAAAAGCCGATTCATGTGTGTAAAGATGAAATTAGAGGCCACTTCCTGAAGGCTGAGAAGAAAAAAATCCATCATAAGCTTCTGTCACTATAAATGGGTTTCTTCTCTGCCGTTTCATCATGGCAGTCAGGTACAGTTAGCTGGTTCATTTAGTTCCCAACTAAATCTAAAATCTGAAAACCCCTCTTCATTCTGGAGCACCATGCCTTTATCAGTCATTGCCGGTTAAAATCTTAACATAATGATTACCCCCAGCTGTTACTTTGCTTCATCAACATATTATCACACAAAAGAGCCATTTACATTCATCAAGCTAAATGTAAACTCAAGAAAAAAGTACATTGTATTTTTCACATGCAGTGTCTGGAGGTTGATGGTTTATATTTTCTTTCATGCCTCAGGAGCGGGCCACAAATGTAAGCCATTAGTGTAGCGAAGGCATACATCACCACACATAAACACAGACACACAGCTAACAAAACATGCTGAAATGGAAAAATGCAAAAGCTGTGGTTTCAATGTCTAGGGAAGTAAAGGCAGAGGGTGAAAAGTCCAACCTACAACTAGGCAGGTTATATGATGCATGATGGATAAAATAAGAACCGCAATCTGTCTGTCAGCTCCAAGCGGTTGGTCCTGTTAGTTACACAGTATCAGCAACTCATAGCTAGTTTTGTTTTATATCAAAACTGAAGCGAAAAACTTGTGTGAGCAGTTGTGGTGAATGACTCAGCATTTCCATACAAACATGGCGAGAAAAGTTTTCTATATGTAACATTAAAGATAACCTTAAGTATATATTACTGTATAAAAAGAAGCTGTTGTTGAATTTCACCACCTAAGGGGGAAACAAGAAAACTCCATGTGGTTTTGGAATGCTTTTAAGGGGAAAATAAATCTAGGTTTATACAAGTAGTGTACACCTGGCATAATTTTCAGCCTCTTGTAATTACTTCATTTTTCCATAGTATAAAACTCATTGCTATGAATTGCATCACTTTGGGATTCAATTCTTACACCAAGGCAAAACAAGGCAGAGAATTGCATTACTCAGTGATGTCATCAGATAGGTTGGCATAGAGAGGCACTATTAAAACAGGGGATGAATGTAGCTTGTATTACTGGGACATGTCATCAGCACATAGTTATCAGGGATTCTCAATGCATTTTTTTTCTCCTCCATTATTTGGCCATGTAAATTTGAAGCTGCAAAACTGATAAAGAGCCAAATTAGTCCCCAAAAACCAGTGTGCATTGTATATTTCCCACTGTAAGTTTTATATTGTATAGCAATTTGAAAAGAGTGAGTAAAGTAACACTTCACGTGAAAACCAACGACCTAACAGTGCTTTGGCCCAGTCCCACAGGGAAAAGCGTTCATGTGCACAGTATTTAACTGGTCTCTTTCAATTTTTCCCTTCTTACTGCTAAAACGCTCTTTAACAAGGCATCTAACATTTGAAGTCCACTTGAAAATGAAATGAATCAATATGAGCATTAAAATGCAAGAAATGTAGTTGCTACAGATTGCTGCCATCTCCCAAACAAGTATGTGGAATCCAAATGGATCCAAAGCAGGCCCTAACCCTAACCCATGACTCTGCTGATTTTAAATAAGTACCTATGACTAATTCATAAGTGAATGGTACTTGTGTGCGTTTTAAATCTGGTTCAATGGGCTGGAAATGGGTCAAATTACCTATCCCAGTTTCCCTGGAATCACTGTAAGAAACTTAAGTAACATTTGTCCTGCATCCAGTAAAAATGCTTGTTGATTTTATTGGACGGCACCCAGTGTCACATCATTCACACATCAGATGTTACAAGGGCAGCTTCCACTTGCCAAATCTCGCTGAGTGGAGAGTGGCTTGTCGTATGAGGACATTAAGTTAAGAGCTCTGCGACGCATCCAGCTGTTAGACTTATGGAGTGGGAAGGTAAAGCTACAAGGCCTGGGCATGACATGGCCATGTGCCTGGCGTGTAGCTACTCAAGTTCATTAAAGCAAGACGGAATGTGGACTTGGTAACCCTGACCAAGAAATTGTGAAAAATTGCCACTCGCCAGTGCACTGTAACAGTTATCAGAGGGCAGGTTCAGAAGCACTGACGCTAAAACAACTGCAGCAAGCTACTAATCATTCCTTCAGTCATTATTAAATGAAAGTCGCATTTTTTTATTTACCTTAACAGAATCACAATATACCAGTCACACTAATGACAGTCTATATTGGGGCGTTATGTCATTAATTAGATGTTTTTATGTGATAATTGTGGAAAGGCTGCTGAAATAACAGTTGATTGAGTACCTTGTCTGTTAATTGTAATTGTGTTTTCCATGCTGTTCAAGAATCTGACTTGTTGAGGAGATTAATGTTTTCTTATCTATCCCAGTCCCAGGGCTGTTGTGTTGGAACCAAGTTATTAATAGTATCACTATTGATGAACCGTCAAATGTTCAGCATTTGGCAGATGGACCCTTGTACTTGATAACGTGTTCGAGGCTACGGGCCATGTTCAGTTTAGAGGGCTGAGGGAAGGCAGTGTGTGTACTGTATCATACCTGACAGCTGCATCAACACTAATTTAGAGTTATCGCGTGTTGATTATTACTGTGTGGTGTGTGTGTTGTATAATAAGATTAATATCCGGGATCCACGTGAAAATGGGTTTTCCACTTTTAAGGGTTTTACTTGCGCGTGCATAAATCCATTTCTTTGACAGGGATCATCCCTTGTCTGAACATAAGACAAGAGAAAAGCAAGAGTAACAGTGAGCTAACCACCTTACCATTCTCAGCAGTGTTGTCTCTGTAGTAGTGCCCAATCAGGATAAGTGCTTTATATTGATTCAGCAATCTGTTTCAGGCCCTGCTTTTGATTTCCTCCATTGGGTCAACTGAGAAGGTGAACCTATTATCAGCACGCTTCATCTTGATAACTACCATTAGTTTTTTTGCTTGTTGATACAGGTTGCTCCTTGACTGAATTGCGTGCATGCTTGTGTTAAATGTGTATGTGCGCAGCCAAGAAAAGGAGCCAGCGATTGCCTCAGTCTCTCCAAGTGTGACATTTAGATGTGCGCTTGATGTATGAGATTTATGAGTTGCAGTCATCCGTCTTTGATATTTAGTATTAAGTCTCTAAATGCTAAAAACGAAGCGAAATGTGAGTGAGTAATTTGGACTGAGGACTGTTACGAAGAAGTTAAAATTCTAATCTCATCAAGAGGCTGTAGATAATCCTCTATATGTCAGTTCATGAAAAATCGAACACCCTAGATTTTGAGCATCTGTCAAATCACAGCAGCTCACTTTTTGCTGCACACTAAAAAAGTTGCTTTTCTCGTCTAACTAAAGCAAGCCATATTCTGAATATCCGTTCGCGTGCAAATACACTAATGAGTGTTATTATGTGCTGAAGGCATATTTACTGTCAATAATCAAGCAATACCTGATTAGACGTACAATACTAGTCAAACGTTTGGACACTCTCTCCTGTTCAATTGTAAGGGAAAGTGTGTCCAAACCTTTGACTGGTAGAGTATATACTATTCTGTGAATCTAATCTAAATGAAGAAATCTGGCATGAACGTTCGTTTGCTTTTTTCTTTCCATGACAAGTACGGAAGCTCCACACATCAGTAAACATCCTATCTGGGGATAAAGATTGATGGAATTATGACCATTCTGATATCCTCCGCTGTTTGCCCAGCAGCCGTCTTGCTCCAGAGAAAAACCTGCAGTGTGTCATCTAGCCGAGAGGGTCATTGCTTGCCAGTTGCTCTCCACTGAGCAGTCGCCTAATGCCAGAGCAAAGAGGAGGGCAGGGAGGATTGCCTCCGACACTGCCCACCCAGGCAATCAACTGTTGGAGGATTTGTGGGTGGTGGAATTTGTCCATCTCCACTGGCTCTGCCTGCCGCTTCTGCAGCCTCTTCCCAATACCTGTCCGCCTACTCAGCTAGCCCTCCAACCTGAACTACATCTCTCAACTGACTGCCTCTATACAAATCCAACATGCTGAATGGTCTTTTCTGTTTATCTACCCAGAGTAGTTGAGCTACCAGGTTTTTCTTTACAGTATGTTTCCTTTCCAGGAAGAAAATCTTCTATGGTTGCAGTGAGATTATGGATCCAATTTAACTCACTCCATTTATTTCTTTTTATCTGAGTCTCAAGTCGGTCTCTTTTCTATATATTTTGTGGTCTTAGAGGTTTCTGTATCATCTACTCCAATGGTTCCCAACCTTCTCTCTGACTTGGTCCCACAGCGCTGTCAGAGGAGCTGAAGCACTGTACCTTCTAACTGACAATGACCGTCTTCTTCCACTGTATTTCTTCTTTTTTTTTTTTACTTCTAACTGAATATTATTTCATACCATTAATTACATCAAGGTAGATACTATTACAGTGATTAATTACGAAGTGTTACAACTGTACCAACTGCAACATTTGTTTTCATACAAGATAGTGGTCCTGGATTTGCCTTATTCTTGTGAGGGGTATGAGTCAAGCTTTAAATTTCTCTTCAACAAGGATTTATTTTCACAATTAACTCAGGTCGATGGGAGGAACACACACACACACACTCACATGCATGCACATAAAGAGATCATTTTTCCCTCCCTCTGCAGCCAGAGTTGCTCTCGAGAGTGCTCTCAGCTGCTCCAGTTTGCAACAATGGGACACTGCTGAGACACCAGGTGCCTTCCCACCGTAAATACTGATGCTGTAGCTCATCAGTTCGTCCTGTGCATTTGTGTGTATGAGGCCATATGATCTATTTAAAGGATAAAACCACAGGGGCCAGCTTTCACTGCAGGTTTACGCCGTGCGTTTACGCTTTAGAACACAGAGGTAGAGGAGTTCTGTCATTTTATTCACCAACACTTCAAAACCAAAGTCCTGCTGACAACTGGCAACAAAAAAACTCTCCTGTGGCAGCAGCCTTGCCCAGAGGTAGGGATGCTGACTGATGAATGAAAGGTTGCTGTTTTGATTTCTGGTTGCAGAAACCTGTAGGTGTTTGTATGCTGAGAACTAGAGGGTGTCTGATATTACATCTACATTATGCAGTAACAATATGAAGCCCCTTTGAACGTGACACTGAGACCAAAACTGCTCCAGCAGAGCTGCAGAGGCAGGGCTGACCTTTCCAATTAAACACACATGTCAAATGGGCTATTTGCGTATGTATCTACAAGGGATGTTCCTTTTACTCAGACTAGATTAGATGATGTAACGTTCATGTAGGCCTACATCTGAAAAGTATGCTACTCTGGCATTCAGCCATGAAAATGTGCCACTTCTTGGTGCAAATTAATTTGCAAATTAAATAGCAAAGAGTGGTAATTTATTTATATGTTACAGGCTTTACCTGAGGCATCGAACATTTACAAATTTAGATATTAATCCATTTTGGCATGTTTTGACATTGAGGGATTTCAGCTAATTATAACTGGTTAGATGAAGCAGAGAAGAGAATAAAAACCTTTGGGAGAGGAAAGTCAGATATAGTAGTGAAGGTGAAACCTATATATATATATATATATACGGACCTAATTCACACACTTGGATGACTAATCAGGAATGTTATATGGACAAATGTCAACCGCTCAGGGCATTTCAGTTTTGATGAGTTCTGGCTAATAACTGTAAAGCCTCTGAATCACTAACTTCAAAAATGGCACTGGTATGACATGGACACTAACAAGAGCTGACAAATAAATGTTAATTGCTTCAACACGACGCTGAAAAAGAAAACCTGTTTCCAGCTTGTGTTTAAGATTTTCCCCAAGCTGTTCACCAGTCCAAGTGCTGTCCAAATAACCTATGTTGACAAAGTCACCCTGTCCTGTGTGATCTATTTGCTACTAATTCCACTGGGGATGTTAACTGAATAAAAATAGTCTCACATCAGCATTATTATATTGTGCCAAACACATTTTTTTTCTTCTAAACCATAAAAGTAAAACAATATTGCTGAATCATAAGCATATCTGTCCACAAAATATCCATATTCCATTATAAAAAGATTAGACATATGCTGACCTCTACAGGTGTGATTCTGCCTTGCATTCTTGACAGATATTACTTCAGATTATGGAGGTTTTTTACCAAAATTTTAAACTAAAATGAACTACAATTCATTATTCAATACAAACAAGCATTTTGTTTTCTTTTTCTTTTCTTTTTTTTTTACTATCCAACGTTTGCATATGTGCCTGTCTGTAAAACAGGTATGTTTTGAGACAGGATGACACTTGTTCATTAATTTGAGCAAGGTACAGTACAGAGTACTGCAGCACCGATACATAATGAAATGTCTTACTGGAGCCAAAATGGAATGACAGAGCAACAGGGAGGCAGACAGCTAAACCAAATAACTGGGCTATCAGCCTCTACTGACAAACAGCCACAAGCCTGACTCAACTGGGGAAAATAGAGCAGTGGGGACGACATGGTGGCAATGGAGCACAAAGTGGAGATGACAGCCTTTAGGACACAAGTGACAGCAATTGAGGGTAGACTGAGTACAAGTGAGTGTCAAGCAGAAGGGAAAGCCATGCTGGTGCAACAAGCATTAATGGTGACTGGCACATGAGCTAAAGACAGACACAGGGGTCTGATTCACAGCGTCCTCTCAAGCTGATTTGCCGTTACTGGTCAGCTGAGGAGTGTATAATGATGTTTCACTGCACTGATTTTTAAACCTTATTTATATTTAGAAAGGTGACGGAGTGTGCTGTTCCTTTTCTACTACTGCAGAGCACCTGCTCTGCAATAACCAGTTTAGGTTGCATATCTTTAGTAAAGCACATTTTGCATGGAAAAAAATGGCAGTGGTCATTTAATTCTTGAAGTGAAAAAAGTCACAATCACATAAATCTAATCTAAGCGCACTGATGCCAAAGCTGTAAATGCAGGGGCAATTTGTGATATTCTGCATTTATTCACTTCCACTCAGTGAGGTTGAATTTAGAGGAGTCCCTGACCAGTTGACAGAAATGACCAACCTGTCACACAGACATGACTATATAGATAAAAATGGTATGCCATTTCCAAGACAGTAAATCAAGAAGACATTCAAAAGCAGAAACAGAGGAGAGTGAAAACAGCAATCGGCTCTTAAAAAATGGTTCCAATTGTAACCCTAATGCCCTCCGAAATTAATCACTTAACAAACTGATGACTAATTTAACACAAACAGCATTCGAAGCAATGATAAAGCTGCAGCGAGGAAACATTTGGCAGTAAAGACCACTAAAACATGCTGACAATCAATTTTAGTACGTTATATATTAAAAAAGATAACATTATCCAACATCAAAAAGAGGCACACCACATAATTTAATACTCATAATATAAACCATTAGAGTCAGGCCAACATCACAGCAAGTGAAAATTCAATAATTGGTGTAATGTTTTAGATAGCATCTTAATGTAAGGTAAGAAATGGAATCCTAAAAAGCTCTAAGGTACGATACACACAGAAGAAAAAGGAGAAATAAGTCGGAATGCACTTGGTTTAACTGACTGAATTTGCATTTGGGCCTAAACTGACTTTATTAAGCAGTTGATCATTTATCAAGCATAAAAATCTTTGGTTCATGGTAACTTTAATGAAGTAAGGACAGGTCCAGTTCGCCAAAAGTCGAATATTACAAGTCTATAATTTTATTCACTTATTCATATCAACTGGTACTGGTCCATATGTTGTGGTAATTTCATTTTCTTCTACTGTGTTTTCTCCTACTGTATGTTCCAATGTCTCATTTCTTCTCCATTTTCTTAAACTTGCTTAGGTTTGTTTTTCTTATCCTGTAAATGTACGGCAAACTGAATTTCAACAGTAATTCTTGTCTGCGAACTCGAACTGTAGTTCTCATAATGTTTTATATTAAGGTTTATCAGATCATCATTCTGTCACATGGGAAAATATCTCTCTATTTTTTTTATATAATCATAGTTAGGGCAGCTGGCAAAATGTTATTTTCTTCAAAACCCACATATATTTTCCCCTTTATCAACTGAGATAATTGAATCAGTGAGAAAATAGAAAAAAAAAAAAAAACAAGGGTCAAAAACATCTGAGACCTTGCTTCACATAAAAGAAGCCAAATACAGAATACATGGATATGTTTGGGTGCTTAATATGGTTAACCAGGGTGAATCACTAATCAACATTAGCTACTTAATTATAGCTTTAGGTAATAGTGTAACTCTCTCACACGATAGTGGTGCAGCGTTATGAAATGCCTTAAAAAAAAATCCTGAAAAAATTTTAAAATGTGGTGCAATCTTATGTATATCATGAGAGATATTGCAGTTCCAATTATGCCAACATGAATACCAAAGCTCCATTGGAAGCATTCAAATGAACAAGTTAGAGTAGCAAGGCACACTTCAGCATAATAAATATTTTGCTGGGGCGGGACAATGATGTTCAGCATTACCAAAACTAACCCATGAGGAGATACACTTGACTTAGATATGATTACTCAATAACAGTCACATTATTGATTGTGTGATACACTCTGCATCCACTCTGCAAGGGGCTGACAAAATAATAGCTTTCGTTTGACACAGCTGAGAGATGAGATTGGAATTAGCAGGCTGTTATATTAAATGAGAGCAAAGTATTGATATTATGGTTTGAAACTGAAGAATAAATCAAGCAAGCATGAGGTATGAAGAAAAACAAAGCCAAACTGTGTCCAAATGTGTGTTGTGTAAACGGTAAAATAAAATAAAATAAAGACGTTCTTATATAGCACAGAAGTAAATTAAAAGTAACAGATATGGAGGAGATAGACATATTTTCAATAAACACTAATGAAGCCAGTATATCCTCTGAGGAAACAAACTACATTTTCTCTCTTCTCAGTGAGGAGGTGTGTTTGCAATGTCTGAGAGGGAATAAATATAATATGCATTACTCAGATTTCAACTCAGTTGCCAATTTATTAGGTACACCATGCTCACACAGTGTGATCTAAGAATTCAGTCATGCAATAAATCGTGCTTTCACAGGAGTTATGATATTGAGTTTTGTGAAAATTAGAGTTATTGGTTCGATTCTGTTGACTTTTGACTGCTTATTGTACTGTTGAATTCTTTTGCCCTGCACTGATAACTGTCTATCATTTTGCCCAATGCATTTACTTCAATGGGCGTAAACTAGTAAGTGCAGCATCCCAAGTATGTTATTGTTTATTGTTTCCATGGCTATTATGTCCGTCTGCAATGGTTCTAGCTTTAATTGGCAACTGCATTTAGTTCCACAGGGGGTCACTTATGAACATTTCAAACTGATTCATAGGCTATCTTAGTGGCTCTCGAACATGGGGCAATTACCTGACTGCTCTTTCATCAAAGGCGTAGGCGTACCAGACCAGAATAATCAACCAAATCTTGCAGAAACACCCCATTGTATATCCAACAACCCACACAGTTTAAAAAAAAAACCCAAATCCTTTAGTCACCGTTAAAATACCAAAAGGCAACAGTATCCTTGTGGACAGTATGGGGATCATATCTTTAAAATCCTTTCCTTCATTAGTGCAGCTGGGAGTCGGGTTCCTCTGGAGGATCGGCGGCATGAAGTGGCCCTCACATTGTGAAGCGTGGCCCCACTGTGCTCACTTAAACTGTGGGGAAAGTGTCGAAACACTAACTGTCATACGTGCCAATGCAGGCAGAGCAATGTCAGAGCACATTTGAATACTGCTGCTCCACTGCACTGATGTCAGTGAGAATAACACACACTCACACTCACACACACACACACACACACACACACATATATGTGCAGGCAGGAGCTAGTCTCTGTCCTTATGTTCACCTAATACGATGCTTGTTTTAGCACAGTGTAAACTTGGTGGGTGGTGCGGCAAACAGGCTTAGTTCGGTTTGACACCTCCACAACAACCGCATAAAGCCGGCACAGTAGCAGCATGGCGGAGCACTACAAAGAGACGGAGGAAATGTAGCAGGGCAGGGGTTCACTGGGTGTGGCCTGACAGAGGGTTGTGTTAGCTGTCAAGTTCTTGGCATGGCAGTGTGTAACCTGTCTCTGAACTCGGGTGGCTCTCCTTATTTGCTCCCTACTCAAGTCCGGCTGCATCTCATCACATCAGCGCTCGGGTGACTTTAGCTCTGCGTGATATTACCAAACGAAGCAAACTTCTTGTAATTCCTTTTAGGTCATTTGTTTCTGCCAAGTGGGCGTGGCTTCAATTACATTTAAATGGATCAAATCTAAGACAGCTGAAGGTGTGTGTGCAATCATTGTCGTGATTATCTTTTGATGAATGTTCACAGGCTTGTCACTTTGTCACCCACAGTAGATAATGTTGACAAATTATGAATGAAAGGTTCTCGCAGTATTCCGTCAAATGTGCTCAGAGCTATAAATGTTTGCTAAAAGGATTTTATTCTGTATATCCAACAACAACAACAACAACAACAACAACAAAAAAAATCCAGGAGATTTTTCAACGGTCCATTTGAGGCACCAATATCCCCCCGCAGGCCCTGGTAGACTTAAAGCTTTGGTACAGACAAGATTATTATGGAAGATTGTTTCAGTTTAGAGTAGAGAAATCTGAAGTTTAAGGATAAATCAAGACAAGTTACCATTTAACATGGTGAGACAGTTCACATCACGCTACGTGGTACGAGTGAAGTGGGGGAAAATGACTATGAAATGGAAATAAGTGAAACAGGAATAGGTTCTTTTCACTTCTTTTCACTTTCCTGTGGCTGTGACTTCCCACACAAGAATTTCATGCCGATGATTCCATTAGCATTTTTGTATAAAATATTGTATATATGTACATAACGTGGTTAAAGCTAGTGCAATTGTTGTAGTTCATCACTTACAATAGTACTTACACAAATACATGACCAGCAATAACAATACTAACCAATCAATATGATAATAATATACCTTTTACATTGTTAGTTAACTGTTAATAATCTGTAAGCCATGATAGCGTCACAGAGAATCAGCCTTGCAACTCAATCAGCTGAATGAATTGCAGTGTCAATTTTATTATTTCCATTTCTGTAAATATTCCTGCTGTGATGTAAAAAAAACAGACGTTTGTACTTTTACTTAAAGGCCCTGAACAGAGCACAACAACACCCGGTTGACTAGATCTTTACACAGTTTGAAGGTGGCTGAATTGGCTGGAATCCCTAGACCTCATGTCCCAACAATTTCTTCAAGACATTCTTTTTCCACACAAATCGGTGTATCGAGATTATCAGGGAAGTAAGGGATTGTGTGCGTCAAAGAAGCAATGTGTAGTTTGGGGCTTTTACCACAAAGTCAACATTAGCTGTTCTTCATCTCATCACACATAGCAGCTAACTCCAGCTTCCAATCCTGAAGACACAGTGCCGCTCAGCAGTCATGTTATGAACTGTATTATAAGGACAGTAAATAAAGTGATGGCCCAAGCACCTGACAAGCAATAACCACAAGCACCACATCACCAATGCCATAGATACTTCACACAGACTGTTGCTGAATTAAATTATTGGTTGATGGACAGAATACTTCCCGAGCACAGCAGTGAGTCCACATGGTCTGTTTACCAGACATAATTTGTACCTATATACTTAATATTTATTTGCAACACAGACCTGAGTTACTGGCAAGTGTCGCATACTGTTTTGTTTACTTTCTATAACATTATTTTTGAAAACTTCCATGTGACTTTTTTTGTAATAAACACAATAAAAATGCTATAAGCAACATGACAACTGTGAACTTGCAGATTACATAGCAAAAATCTGTGAGGTTTTGTCTTAAAATGTGAATGCCGAACTTGTATGATGGGCCAGCACAACAGTTCAAAGTCAGTCAAGAGCAGTCTCCACTCATGTCTGAAGTCTGCCTCTCCTTGCCTGCAAGAGTAATGATCATGGCAAGAGAGGAGAGGTTTCTCAAATTGGCTGTCTACCAGTCTGTCCTCTTGGGAAACATTGTGCTCCACAGACTGAACAGTCTCTCTAGATGAGTGGTGTTGGCGTGCTGTTGCACAGATACATCTGCTTGTTGTTGTGTCATTGTTTTGTCTCTCCATATGTAGTTTGCATTTCAACAGACACTCTCTTTCTGGTGTGAGGAAATGTCCTCATTGTCTGGTTGGGATGTGTGCATAACGCAGCCATTGCATTTTGGAAGAGATGCTGTGATGCGATGATGGATGGTTGGTAGTAAATACTGTCTGACTTAATCATCACAAGCAGTCATTTACCTCCCGCATCCTGCCAACAGTCAACAATGTCTTTAGGCTGTGATGCTGCTATGATTAGACAGTTTCCACCTTTGTGGTTTCCTCTTTTTTTCCCTGCTGTGCGTTCGTCCTGCTGGGTGTGGTTATCTGGTGCTAGCCATGTCTTAACCTGTGCCTCAAATAAGCCTTCCTATTATCTCACCTCCTGCTTTTAGTCCACCTTGCCTGCCATTTTCGACCCTTCGCTGCTCTGTCTACCTGTCCCAACACTTTAAACTGCTCATTGCTCCTTTATCTGTGTTCACCTTTACGCGTGCTAAAATTGAGTAGAGATGGTAATCTTTGCTTGGGCTGATCTGTCCCTAAACTCAACCGTTATTAAGTTTAAAAGGCGGAGTCCTGGATTAAAGGGAGATCTGAAAACACACATTTATTAAGATATTGTAATGGTCACTGAAGCAGACTCTTTTATTTTGGTTGGACAGGCTGTTAGATTAATTCAGCTGCTTCAGTGAAGATTGAAGTGTGAAGTATTAATGCTTACAGAACCTATGCACATATTACATGCAAGAGTGGACAATGAAATAATTAAGATCTGGGGTTTTACAATAGTTGTATTAGTTACAGCTGCAGTTGTAGTTGTAGCTGTAAAATAATAGGTTGTAATAAGAAAGCTTCATGAAAGGTTTATAATCTGCAAGTAATGGCTTATTTAATAGTTAACTATTAAAAAACATGGTTTGTGTTTAACAGATCACTTATATTGTGTTAATTTCAAGTTGAGCTTCTGGTTTGTCACATTTTGGAAGATCTTCCAATATGAAATGTATTTGGGCATTTTAGCTAGCTCTTTCATTCATCGGGAAGAAGAATCAATTGTACCGTTTGACCATAAACAGCTTCAGGACATCTGGATCAGAATCTATTCATTAAGAACTTAATTAACTTTTACAACTGCAGACATGACAGATTACAGAAAGAACTCTTTATTAATTATTTACTAACAGTTATAATTGCAGAAGACTGGGAGTGAGAAACTTGCGATCTTTTGAAACTCTCATTATTAACATTTCTGACATATCTGCAGAATTGATGTATTTTTATAAAGTTAGAGCCATTGGCGTTTATTAATGACTAACACTAACCAAAAAAAATAAATAAATAAAAACTGCTGACATTGTGGCTTCTTAGACAGAGATAAATCCCTAAGTCAGTTATAAATGATAGTAGGGTTATTAATAAAGGATCAGGAGATTGTCACTTTTTGATAAACCATTAGGTCAGCAGGTTTAAGTGTTGGTAAATCATTAATAAAGGTTAATGGTGCTGACTATTTAATAAACCATTAATTCTGCAGTTACAAACGATGGAAATGTCAGTTAAGGTTCATAGGTTTGTCACTTTCTGTCACCTGCATTACATAATGTTGACGATGGATGAGGGTTTCTCACACTATTCCGTCAAATATGATTAGAGCTGTAAATGTTTACAGTTGATGGCAAAAAGGCTTTATTCTGGATGTCCAGCAAAGAACCCATTTCCCAGAACAGCAGTTGTCAACAGTCTGTTTTAAGCCTTATGTACTGAGCCTTCTGCTTTAAAAATTAGTAGTGCGATTGTTAAAGTTTTAGTTAGCAAAGACAAGATTATTACGGAGGATCATAGGAACACTGTCAGTTTAGAATAGAGAAATCTGAAATTCAAGGACAAATCGTGACATTACCATAAGTTACCAATTGACATGGCAAGATGGTGCACATCACACTATGCTGTATAAGTGAAGTGCGGAAAATGAGTGTGAAATGGAAATGAGTGAAAGAGATGAAATAGGTTCTATTTACTGCTTTTCACTTTCCTGTGACTGTGACTAAGCCGCACAAGAATTTCATATTGATGATTTCAGAGGCTTTTTGTACCATCTGTCTCTGTGTGGTAGGTTTCAATGAGGCAACTCCACGCTCACCCCTTTCCAGTGACATTCATGTCAAGTTCTGACAAACACACTGAACCTAGTTAAATAATGCAGAAGATGACCTTGTGAAAACCCGTGTGCTGCTCCATTTACAGGAGGCAGGGAGCGGCGTACAAAGTCATACAAACAATGAAGTTACTTTATCGACAGCACAGACACAACTTGAGTATAAATGTATCATGCCGTGATACATTTCACAAGGCTGCCAGTGACCAATTCTGTAAAACTCAAATGAGAACAAGGAGCCTCGCAGCTCCTCTCATTTGTCTTTGCTCTGAAAAGAGAGCATTTCTTGATGCAACAGAGACTTTCGTAATAAACACAATCAGCCATGCGCATAAGTTAAATGGATTTTTGCAGACTATTGAATTGCTTAATTTATTAATGAAAAACTACGTTTACAGATGGAATTTCCAAACTGGAACTATATGAATTTCGTATTCCTGGTAATGAGGTTTGCTCTACTGAGTGTATTTGATAAACTCAAACCTTTCTTTCAGACCGCCCGCTTTATAAATGTAAGCATGTGCTCTCACACCAGGTCAGACATCTTTCCGTTTTTATTCTTTGAGTCGAAATTCCTACTTTATTTGACAGCTCTCATATTATTGCATGTGTCGAACCTGTTATTAATGCATCTGTAACAACGCAGTCAATCATGAGAAAAGTCATCCCAGTTCGCTTTTGGCTCTTCGTGCCAGGTGGTGCAGAACATCTGCAATGTTTTTGCAGGGGGGTTATATAAAAATTTAGAGAAATAGTTGCACTCACACCATGTTACATGACAGACATTTTACCATTTAAGTGCAAGACACCACACTGTTTCCAACAAAAACCGCTTAAGTGTTCAAAGCTGCAGAATATAGGCTAACCTACTCAAATCCTACAGTTTTAAATCTGGAAAGTGGTAAAAAGACAAAGGGATTGATATTCTACTTTTGCCCTTCAGTTAAAAGGAGGGAGATAAAGAGAGAGAGACTGTGTGTGTGTGTGTGTGTGTTTGACAGAAAGCGAGGCAGAGTGACAGAGAGATAATCTCTTTTGTATTTTTGATTTTGATCCTTAAATGTGGTGATTGCGTCCCCTCATCCCAGCTACTTAGTTTCTGCAGAGCGTTAGCAATGCCGTGCACTTAGGCTGAGAAAAGCAGGTCAATATGACCACTGAGAGAAAACCACATGTGCCTCACATGGATAGCCTTGGGATTATTCCTCACAAAATGTCTTAATTCCTCTGTTCGCTAATGATCCAGGGAAAATGCCTCTAATCTCCATTCCATTAATTAAAAAGAGCATGAGCCCATGGAAAACCTCACCATCTGCTGCAGTTTCATTCCTGCAGACAGATTGTGTTTTCAGTTTCTAACCAGGGTACTGGGTTTCTCAGAGCAAACGGGTGGAGTGTGCATTGAGGTGGATGGTAAACAAGCACAATTGCTCTATTTCAGTGTGAATACACAGAGACCTGCTGAAAGAGGCTGTTTTAAACAGTAAAGGTGATATCCTGGAAACAATTTTACAACTTTCAATCTTCAAACCTTTCTTGCGCATTGATTCACAATTTACAGACTTCATTGTCTTTTTTCAGCAGGTTTGTAGTAATTTATAATAATTCATCAATGCAATGCTGTAAACTCTTTTTTCCCCCCATTACGGACATCAATCTGATTTCAGCCAAAGCTCCTCTAAAGGTTAGATGTCATTCTCACTTTCCCTAAAAACATAACATGAATATCATCATCATACTGAAATCATAATAATTTCTGACACTATTTTATGTTTTTTGACAAGCTACTTTTTGGAAATAATTTTCAAGTAAAATATCCAAACCGCCTTGATTCAGAGTTAGAAGTCTACACCTATAACACTTTGTTGATTTAGAATGAATATGCTGCAGGAAGGTTTGTTTGTTTGTTTATATCCGATTATGCTGAACAACATCAGCTCAAAGTGATGAAACGGTCTTATAAGAAATTGAATCAAGGATGTTTGACCAAAGCCCAGAGACTGTGACATGAATTTGATCGGGCTAGTAGGCAGAAGAGATTATCCAAGCAGATGTCCTTTCCTCTCTGTTGGAGTTGTAGGGCCAATAATAAAACGCGCGCGAGCGCGCACACTCTCTCTCACACACACACACACACACACACACACACACACCCAACGCGCAGTAATCTGAGACAGGCCAGTAGCCTTTGCACATCCCTTTCTCTATTTCTCTCTTGTCTCTCAGTCAGACAGTCGCTCTACCAGTCCCACCAAAGTCAAGTTTTGGTTGTGTTGCCCCCCCCACCCCCAGTCTGCATATGGACACGCGGGGAGAGAAGAGGAGAGTGTGCGGGAAATGGCGTGCGGTGTGCCGTTTTGCGTTGTTCACTTGTTTCTTGGATGCGGTCTGGGGACAGATCCGCTACTCGATCCCAGAGGAACTGGAGCATGGAGCCTTCGTTGGCAATATTGCAGAGGACTTGGGCTTGGATCTGGACAAGCTCTCTGCGCGCAGATTCCGGATAGTTTCTGGTTCCAAGAAGCAGTACGTGGAGGTGAATTTAGAAAATGGAGTTTTGTTTGTCAACGAAAGAATTGACCGCGAAGAACTATGCGAGCAGAGTTTGTCCTGTTCTTTCCACTTGCAAGTTGTCATAGAAAACCCTCTGGAGCTCTACAGGGTCGAGATTGAGATTCTGGACGTGAATGATAATTCTCCTACTTTCCCGTGGACCGAATTCAATCTGGATATATCCGAGTCTGCTGCGCCAGGATCCCGTTTCCCACTCGAGAGCGCACAGGATTTAGACGTCGGATCCAACTCGCTGCGCACCTACTTGCTGAGTGTAAATGAACATTTCCTCCTGGACATACAGATGCGCAGTGATGGCAGCAAATTCGCAGAACTGGTCCTGCAAAAACCGCTGGACAGGGAGCAGCAGAGCGCGCATCAGACGGTCCTGACGGCGGTGGATGGAGGCGCACCGGAGAGATCCGGCACTGCGCAAATCGACATCACCGTCTTGGATGCTAATGATAACGCACCTGTATTCGATCAGTCGTTTTACAGAGTAAGGCTAGCCGAAAATGCCCCCAAAGGCACAGTTGTTATAAAACTCAACGCGTCCGATTTGGACGAGGGCCCCAACGCTGATATCACATATTCTTTCAGTGGCCACGCTCCCATCAAAGTGCGCCAGCTTTTCAGCGTGGACTCACGCACTGGAGAAATCAAAGTGAAGGGAGTGATAGATTATGAAAAGGCCAGGATGCATGAAATCTATGTCCAGGCCAAGGACAAGGGGCCCTCCGCTGTGGCCGTGCACTGTAAAGTGCTGGTGAACGTTTTGGATAAAAATGACAACCTTCCGGAGGTGATCCTCACGTCGGTGTCCACACCTGTGCAGGAGGACGTGCCGCCGGGGACGGTGATAGCCGTCATCAGCGTGATGGACAAAGACTCGGGTGAAAACGGGAACGTGGACTGCGAGATCCCCCACCAGATCCCCTTCCAGCTCCACTCGTCCTTTAAGAACTACTACACGTTGGTGACTTCTGATTTTCTGGACAGAGAGGCAGTTGCAGAGTATAACATCACCCTCACTGCCAGAGACATGGGCTCCCCGCCCTTATTCACTCGCAAGACTATCTTAGTCCAAGTGTCTGACGTGAACGACAACGCGCCTCACTTCAAGCAGCCCTCATACACCGTGTATCTGACTGAGAACAACGCGCCGGGAGCGTCCATCTGCTCGGTGACCGCCCTGGATCCAGATTCGGGGCAAAACGCGTACCTGTCCTACTCCATCCTGGAGGGGGACATCCAGGGGATGCCGGTGTCCACCTACGTGTCCATAAACTCGGACAACGGAAACATTTACGCACTTCGATCCTTTGACCACGAGCAGCTGAAAAACTTCCAGGTGACGGTTCAGGCTCAGGACGCGGGCTTTCCGCCTCTGAGAAACAACGTGTCGGTGAGCGTCTTCATTCTGGATCAGAACGACAACGCGCCCGTCATAGTTTCCCCGTTCCCCGCTCACAACGACACGGCCCCTGGGGAGGCCGTGCCCCGGTCCGTGGACCCCGGGTACCTGGTCACCAAAGTCAGCGCGGTGGACGCGGACGCGGGTCAGAACTCCCGTCTTTTCTACCAGATGCTCCGGGCGACCGACCCGAGCCTGTTCGGCATCGCCCTGTACACGGGCGAGATCAGGACGATGCGCCAGTGGATGGAGAGCGACGCTACGAGGCACAGGCTGGTCATCCTGGTGAAGGACAATGGTCAGCCGCCGCTCTCGGCCACGGTTTCCATCACTCTGTCAGTAGTTGACAGCCTGCCAGATTCGCAGCCCGATTTGAGTGACCTGTCACTAAGCCCCCATCACAGCTCCAACCTCGCCCTGTACTTAATCGTGTCCCTGAGCATCATCTCCCTCGCCTTTCTGCTGGCTATCATCGTCCTGGTTGCAGTGCGGAGGCTGAAGGTCGGGCGGTCCAGTAGAGAGTCCAGCTTCCCCTCGGTCGGCCGGGGTCGCTGCTTCTACTACTGCTGCTGCTGCTGCTGCTCTCGCCCGAAACCCTCCACCACCACGGAGGTGTTCAAGAAGTCCAACCTGAACGTCCGGATGTCCGCCGGCGCGTCCGGGTGCTCAGAGACCGGCGGCGGCGGCGGCGGCGCGCTCTCGCAGGTCTACTGCTATAAGATGTGCCTGACGCCGGAGTCGTCCAAAAGCGACTTCATGTTCCTGAAGCCGTGCAGCCCGGTGCTGTCGGTCCGCCAGAATAACGTCAAGAGCACCGACTACCTGACCTCGGGCTGGAGCACACTGGACCGGAATGAGCTGACCAACAACAGAGCAGCCACCCCAAACGAGGTACACGGCGCATGGCACCATGGGAGGGGAGCCTAATCTCCGATCAGTCAGTCATTTCTGCAGGCCTGTGGCAGAGGTGCTTTACAGACCAGGGGTCACACCACGGAGGGCCTGCTTTTTAAAAATGTGTGTTTAGTGTAAATATAATAACTGAACCACATAACTATTACACGCTCTTTGTCATAAATGCAATCAAGAGAAACTAAAGGGAATGACTTTGTGGGTTCAGGAAAGTTTCAGCCAGCTGCCTGCACTGCACTGCAGAGCTGCCCTTGCAGATTGTCATATTGTGACTCAGCTATAGAAGGTGTTTGAGTGATGAAAGAAGCCGACCTCCGCATTTTTATCGCAGACTAAAAGCTGCCTCCTGATCTCTGTATTTGTGCTCCATTCAGCAGCATCGCCATCCGCCCATATAAAAAAAACTCACATTAGTCATTTAAGCAGATTATTTACCAGCTCATTTAGGAGTTTTTTGATGGATGCCCCATCTTTTCAGCAATTACAATGTTGCATCACAGTTGCTATGTAATTTGTCATTACTAGAATGACAGTAAAACAGGATTCATGTGCTTCCCCTCCTCAAGGGTAGAATTTTATTTTTATGGAAATCATTGTTTTCAATATGAACCACAGACAAAAATCAAACTGACTTTGATCAGGCTGCAGCTATCTCCCATATCTAATGTCTTTAGACATGAAAGCACACATTTACCAAGTCAATTGCTGTTTTGTTCTTGTTGTTTGTTTACTTGGGCTGATCACTAAGGTTTTCTTATTGTTTGCACGGTGCAGCTGAAGTATTCAAACAGAGACTGGACATGGACCAAGAACCAACGCAACTCAGCATACAAGAGGTGAATACAGCAGCCAGTTAAGACAGTTACTATGCACATATCAACCTGATATCCCAATGCTGTCTCTTTATCTTTCTAGGTATAGTTCAGCAAATATGGAGAGCTCTCTTTCACATCAACAAAATTTTGATGCTGACAGATTTTCCTGCTCTGTGGCACGACAATACTGGACCTGGGGAAACCATATGAATGGTAGGTGGTGGCAGCTGTGCAATCTGGGCTCATTGTTGTTCACATGAAAGAGGAGGTAGTAGGGGATTGGGGATGGGTAGGGGCAGTACAGTTGGGGATCCTCAGTTTTTTTCGTGCTGTAGGATTTAGTCAGAAAAATCAAGTGGTGTACCAGAAAACAGGCGACGCTAGGCCCCTAAAATTGGGAGGATTTAAAAGCATCAACATGAGGATTACTTAAACCCCTGCAAGAGGTGTTTTCCTTTTTGGAAAGGAAAAAAAAGGCTGAATTTATAATATGCCTTTAAAAGCCACCTCATTCAGATCACATAGACTGTATGCTAATATGAGGCTTTTGCGGACATAATCTTCTGATGCAAACTGTAATTTATGCACATTTTACAGGCTGCAAGATGTCTCTTCAAGAGGGAACCGCTCCCAACTACTTGTGGACTCCAAAGTACACCCAGTCTCAGTCTGAACCACCAGACTACCAGCACAATGTATACATTCCCGGCACCACCTCTGGATACAGCACTTTGAAGCTGGCACCCAGAGGAGAATTGGATGTCTATAACACTTTCTCTACATTTGGAAAGAAAAAGAGATTCATATCGAACTATGAAAAACCTTTTGAAAAAGATGACGGCCTAATAAGCAATACCATATTTCAATGATACACCAGCTATGTTGTATATTCTGTGGATGCTCCATTAATATTCAGTTCTAATAATTATAACTAACTTGCATCTTCGTGGAATATTTGCTCTTGGAGGGTGAAAAACTGCATTTCTCATATTCCCCAGAGAATCTAGTTCCACTCCCTGCAACAATTATATTTTCATTTTTGTAAATATTGAGAGAAAATAGGTCTATTTTAAATCTGATTGGGTTAGTGAAGTCAACTCAACTCAAACTGCAAGACTGGTCTATAGTCTGAAGGCAGTGAAGTGGAACACTTTTTTCTTTCCCAGCAGCAGTGAACTCAGGTAAATGTGATTTGATCAGTCTAGAGGCTGCTGGATCTCATTGGAGCTGCGGTGGCTGTTTGCCTCTGAGAAGGTTGATGATTATTGCTGTTTAGAGTCCATTAGACAGAAGTTGTGCCTCTACATGTCAGTGTCACGTTGACACAACTTGTACTTGTGTGGGTACAGCTGAATCGAGTGCTTTGCTGTGTGCTGAGCTGTGAACCAACTAACCGGGCACGCTGTGAACTCCTGACGCTTCTGTCTAGACCTTCGATATTTTTGGATCTCGGTTTGAAAAACAAAACCCAACAAAGACGCTTTATGGCCCACTTTGTTAGTCACAAGTAGATCTTATTTAAAAGAAAAAAAAATAACAGGTCATTATTATATCATTTTCTATCATCCAGTCTTGTCTTGCATTTGGTGCAGCTGGTCATTTGTGCATGTTGAAAAAAATGTGAATGCAATCCAGAGCAAATACGTTGATGATGCAGAGGAATGGAGAGAGAGAGTACTAATGTGAGAGGGAACGCACTACAAAAATATCAAAGAGATTAAAAACACTCAAATTGGGAGCGTGATCACTCAACATGTACATGGCTCTTTTAGAGAGTGTGATATAAAGCAGACTCACATCTGCCAGCTGGTGCAGGAGCCCATTGCACTGACAAATCAGGTCCGATTGTTGATGGCATTTAGAAGAGCAAAAACACAGGTCGCACAATAATGTTACGCACACACCTTTTGGCCCATCTGACTGCTTTGGAAACTGGCATATTGACTGGTTAGTGGTTACACACATTTCGGATTTGTATTTATCTTTGAGTGTAAACTGTTTAACTGTGTAGCCATTAGTAGATTATCGACTAATAACTCTGTACATAGTGAATTAAATGTCATAATATCAATAAATATGTCCACAGCTCTAATTGTAGTTGTAGTTTTTTTGGCAGAACAGCAGCAGCCTTTCACCTGTCACTCTGTAACAACTGCTGGAGTAACAGAATAAAGAATTTCACATTAATACAAATGTTTACACTGCAAAGACAGAACAAAAAGGCAGTGTAGCAGAATGAATGTATTTACAACCAGAAGAGCACTCAGAGAGCGCAAACCTATCAAACAACATTAAAAAAAAGTAATCTAATTGACCATAATTGCCCCCAAAATATAGTGCAAATTGGTTGAGTATGTATTTTTATTTATTTGTTTATTTATTTTGCGTAAGCCTGCTGAAAAACAAACAGAGGGGGGTGAAAACAACCTCCTTGGTGGAGGTAATTACAGCTACAGGACAGCTTTGAACAGATTCACAGGATCAAATGTGATCTCATCTCAAAAGCAAACAAAATGTGACAGGAACACAATTAGCTGACTGGCTTTCAGAAAACAGAACCAGCAAAAGAGCTCCTTGCTAATTTATTTTGTGCACTGATGCTGACACTGACACCTGAGAGGCAAGAGGCGAAAGGCATAGAGATACCAAACATCTAGCTGACTATCCTGTCTGAGACTTTTTTCCCCATTATCCTGAAAAGATAGAATCAGGCTTAGTTACCAGACCTTCCACCTGCCTAAATATAGACAGAGAGGGAAGTCAAAGAGCCCGGCCATGCCATCGCTCTCTGACATATGAAGCTCATGGCAGAGGAGATGCTGTTGTTATTTTTGTGTTATGACAGTGACCTTTTCTCTTGAATTTCTGCACCGTAAACTAAATGTTTTTAAAGGGCCACTGAGGAGATTATCCCCATGATGTGAGATACAGCAAACCAGTAGGTTAATCTTTAAACTGGGTCTGACAACTTCAATTAACTGCCTCGTGTTAAAAGACCTGAGTACTATGAGTCACTTTCGCATTTATTTAGAATGATGATAAAACCGTTTAAAGCCAAAGAATCACTTACAAATTAAAATGGATTAATATAGAGAGCCAGATTGAGCCACAGCTATATCCTGCCAATAATTACAGATAATCAAGCCAAGATTAGTTTTTTCTTTGACTTTATCACAACCAGAATGAAAAAAAAAAAAAAAAAAAAATAACCAGGCTTTGCATAATATGTCACATTGTGCTATAAGCAGAGACACAGATTACATGTCCTGTTTCGATGTTGTGTCAAAATCTGCTCAGTGCCAACGTGTGTGTTTCTCACCCAACAGCTCACAGCCTCAGCACCTCCAGCTGAGCAGAGGAGCTTCCCCTTTGGTTCCACTAGAGAGTGCTTTTCCCTCAGACAGCTTCTTGTGACTGACCCTTCCTGTGTGTGTGCGTGGTATTAATGTTGGCATTCACCGTTGTATTTGTACAATCCTCCTCAATTTTTCTTCATTTTCATTTATTTCATTAGTTTCTGTAACATTTAAAAGATGGCATTTCTATTCTTTCGACAGCACTGACTGGCTATCTACTGTGGTGTACATACTGTAGAGCAGTCGCGGTCACATTTGATTCCAACTCTTACGTATATTCAAGCGTAGAGTATTCAATCATCTCCAGGTAATTTCATTTGTATGATATGTGCTCTATTTTATTTGTATTTGATATGCTGATGCGCACACACATAAAAAATAGACTGTAGCAAACAAAAACCATCAATAATGCATAAAATCAACAAAGTTCTCTTCCACTTCCAACAAGCAGGAGCACGTTAAAAGCATTAAAGCTTATTTGCTAATGCCTCATGTTTTATGTATGACCATTTAGCTGCTCTATAGTTCTTTCTGCTTGCATTCAGAGTATTAATGAGTGTGGGGTGATTTTTTTTATTGGTTTGTCTCTTGTTGTAATGTCAGGCTGTTAATGCTGTATGCCACTTTCTGTTAAATGCGTAAAAATGATGATCCCTTTAAGGAAGTATCGTGATTTTCTACCAAAGCAAGTCTGATCATATGCAAAAGTCTACTGGATCATTCCTCATCAAGAATATTTTTCAAACGTGAGATTTACTTTGGACAAAATGATAACTTTTTAGTGATATCACACCCAATCATGTCTACTATAAATCAAAGAATTTCTGATAAGAGAAAAATGAGCCTGTAATTCTCTGAGTTGTCACAGGATGGAGCTAAAGGACAGCACTACTGAGGATTGTCCTCATTTCAGGTCAGTTCACAATACATTTAGTTTGAGGAACTCAGAATATTAAAATATAGTTCAGCAAGCACAGCCAATGCTTGACATGGGGATGGCAGAGGCCACAACTTGCATGTACATGGAAGGCCAATACAAAAAAAAAAAAAAAAAAAAAAAAAAGAGACAACATTCCTCATTATTGCTGTGTATCTCTTTAGGTTTCAATACCAATGATTAGAAACCCAAAAGTGACTACTGATATCTGCATATCTTTAAATATGCTTAAATATCATAGTTTAAAAGTTTGTTGTGTTAACTTGGTTGTCAAGTCATTGTTGTTGTGTTTTTTTTACTGTGTCCTTAGACCGTAAATAAAGACAGAGCCTGATATTATCCACAGATTTTTGAAGTGTAACTGAGTTGAACTCAAGGCTAATGCAAAGAAAAGAAAATGGGGTGTGTGTAGAACCAAGACGGTGCACTCCAGTTTGTGGCAAGTATGCACTCACCCACCTGTCACCAAATGCTGAACACCTTCAATTATATATATATATATTTATAATCCTTAATAAAAAAAATGTCAAAAAAAAAAGACTGGAGTTACACAACAAAGTCATCCGCACAAAACTGTCGCAATGATGGACATAAACTATTAACCTTGAAACAAACTGATTTTGGACCGAGTTGAAAATGCATTCTTATCTGCTGTAAAGTTGGACATTTTAACAGGACTGGGCCTGGACGTCTCTGGGGATTGACCCAGTTTTGGAATCGGCTTTTTTGACAAACTGCAGTTTCTGGCATTTCTGTGTTCACTTAATTTTTCTATCTCAGAGGTCACAGTTTTTGGCAATGTCCTTCCTAGAGTTTTAATTAAATATCATCATCAGCCAGCAGCACGGCGGCATAGTGGTATAGGGGCATAGAACTGTTGTCCCCACAATAGAAAGTTGCAGGTTTGGTTCCTGAGCCTGGTGTCTTCCTGTGCAGAAAGAGGTTTGCATGTTCTGCCTGTGTCTGTGTGGGTTTCCTCCAACCGTCCCAAGACATCATGTTTGGGTTAATTTGTGACACTAAATTGTGTGAGTGGTTGTTCATCTTGTGTGGGCCCTGCGATGGACTGGTGACCTGTCCAGGATGGGTTTTTCTTTTCCCCTTTTGCCCTTTTCCCTATTTAGGGTCACCGAAGCAAGTCAGTTCTGTGACCTGCATTGTTGATTTGGCTACGCCAGATGCCCTTCCTGTCACAACCCTCGCCATTTTTACGCCTACCACTGGTTTACTTTGTGGCTTGGCTTTGACCCCAGGGCTTCTGCGTGCAAAGCCAGCGCTGTGTCCATCCAGAAAAATATCAATATGCTAATTTTGGAAATATACTGATGTGTATTTGTGTGAATTTTCACTCAAGTTGCACAAATCATCATTGAAACAACAATGAATGCTCAAATGTATTCACCTATTTTCATCTTGAAAATGTTGTTAAAGCGCTTGATGTTAAAAAAGTTCACTAAAGGCTTTAACTGTGACTACAACAATAATCACTTGTTAGAGTCATATTTCCAACCCACCTACAAAATCTATTCTAGTGCTTTAATCTCCACATGTGCACCCCCTGATTTGAGTCAGGGCCCCCCCCCCACCCCCGCCGCCTCCGCCCCTGCAGAGCCAGCAGAGAGAGCCGCGCTCCTCCAGCAGTACTGTACAGCGGATGGCCTTCTGCAGCTGCAGCCGACAACTGCTGGAGGCAAGAATGAAACCGGCGCCCCCCTCCATCAAGACAACCTGATCGTCAGGGCGGATCTGATTCATCTCTATCTTCACAACACGCGCGCGCACAGACACACGCACACGCCACAATGATGGCCGCACTCGTACGGACACGATGGATCGCGGCCGTCCTGTCGTTGTTCGTTGCGCTTTGGGGCTCCGCGCTCTCCATCTCTCGCTACTCGGTGCCAGAGGAGATGGAAGCGGGCTCCTTCGTCGCCAACCTGGCCGCGGATTTGGGTCTGGACGCTCGCAGTCTGGTGGAGCGCAGAGCCAAGCTCGATGTCATCCACAGCAAAAATTACCTTGACATCAACAAAGAGACCGGCGAGCTGACGATCCGCGAGAAGATAGACCGGGAGAGCATATGCATGACTAAAACCACCTCTTGCTTTCTGAAGATGGATGTCATCCTTGAAAACCCCATTCGCATTTTTAACATAGAGCTGGAGATCATGGACATCAACGACAACGCGCCCGTCTTTCGCAGGAAGACAATGCCCTTGGACATTTCGGAGGCAACCCCTCCCGGGGAGAGGTTTTCACTGACAAACGCCGTGGATGCGGATGTGGGGGCCAATTCTATCAAGACCTACTATCTGAGTGAGAGCAAGTACTTCATCATCGACATACAAACCGGCAGCGACGGCTCCAAGTACGTCGATTTGGTCCTCAATGGTAATCTGGACCGAGAGGAGCAGGCGGTTCATAACCTGATTTTAACCGCCGTGGATGGAGGGGTTCCCCCCCGCTCCGGCACGGCCAGCATCATTATTAACGTCCTGGATATCAATGACAACGCCCCCCTCTTCAGTCAGATGGTGTTTGCAGTGAACGTCTCAGAGAACTCGGCAGCAGGCAGCCTGGTCATGACCTTAAACGCAACAGACTTGGACGAGGGCACCAACTCGCAGTTGACCTACTCATACACGCTGTACACCTCAGAGAAGACCCAGGAGCTCTTCTCCCTGGACCCAAGCTCGGGTGAAATCAAGGTGAGGGGGGGGATCGATTACGAGGAGAGTCAGAGCTTTGAGATGCACATACAGGCTCAGGACAGGGGGGCCAACCCGCTGTCCGGACACTGCAAGGTGATGGTTTATGTCACAGACCTGAATGATAACTACCCCGAGGTGACCATCAAGTCTATGAAAAGTGCACTGAGTGAGGACGTGCCTGTGGGGACGCTGATCGCAGTGGTGAGTGTCAGCGACAGGGACTCTGGGGTCAACGGGGAAGTTCAGCTCAGCTTGAAGCAGCAGGAAAGTTTACCGTTCACTCTCAACAAATCCTCAGAGGGTTACTTTGAGCTGCTAGTGTCCAAGCCACTAGACAGAGAGATAATAAGCAAATATGACATGACACTGATGGTGACAGACAAAGGCTCGCCACCCTTATCTGAAAACGAGATCATCACTCTAGAGATTCTGGATGTTAATGACAACGCACCCGCTTTCTCCCAGTCCTTCTACACAATCCATGTTGTGGAGAACAACGTGCCAGGCGCTTTACTGACATCCCTGAGTGCATTTGACCCAGATCTCAACGAGAACCAGTACTTAGTTTATTTCATAATGGAGAAGGAGATAGTTAACACGTCTATGTCAATGTTGTTCTCCATCAATCCGGAGAACGGTGATCTTTATGCCCTGAAGACCTTTGACTATGAAAGAGAGAGGGATTTCCTCTTCCACATTGAGGCGAGAGACTCCGGTGTTCCCCCACTGAGCAGCAATGTGACAGTTCACATCATCATTCTGGACCAAAACGACAACACTCCCCTCATAGTGTCACCTTGGCGGGCGCAGGGCTCCGTCGTTGAAGAGGTGATCCCGAGGTCCACGGACAAGGGGCACTTGGTCGCCAAAGTGATTGCCATCGATGCGGACTCCGAGCAGAACTCAAGGGTCACTTACCAGCTCCTGCAGATCAGTGACGCAAGCCTCTTCAGTCTGGACCAGTACAACGGGGAAATCCGGACAACGAGGATGTTCAGTTACAGGGACCCGAGACAGCAGCGGCTTGTGATCGTTGCCAAAGACAATGGCCAACCTTCTCTCTCTGCCACTGTCACCATCAAGATATCAACAGTAGAGCACGTCATGTCCTTTTCAGAGACAACAGAGTTGCCACTAGAATATGACGTCTTCACAGACCTAAACTTGTACTTAGTCATCGGTTTAGGGGCCGTCTCGTTTCTGCTACTGATAACCATCTTGGTCATCATTGTGCTGAAGTGTCAGAAACCAAAGCCAAAGGCCATCAAGATTCCCCCGGCCAATAGGAACAGCGTGATCAGCAGGAACAGCGTGATCAGTCAGAGAAGCTCCACCATCGCAGATTCTACCCTGATCTCCAGCGACGCCTACTGGTACAGTTTGTTCCTCGCAGAGACCCGGAAAGGCAAAGTGGTGGTGAGACAGCCCATTATCCCAAAAGGTGCAGGGTATTTTGTGTCCAGTATACCCAGGAGCTTAGGGCCGAGTGAGACCACAGACTCCAGAGCATCCACACTGGAGGTATGTATGAATGAAATGGGTGCCAGGTATGGTCGCAGGAGCTGAAAATGTTTTAGTGCATTTCTAACATACTATGTTCTTTTTTTTTCATAGAAGCCAAGTCATTTCTCTTGTTTTTTTTTTTTGGGGGGGGGGCACGTTTCTAATTCAGTTTCATACTGTTGCAGGATCAACAAAGTGCTTTTACAAGTGAATTTTATCAGTTGAAGTACATTTTAAATGGTATGATACACTAGAAGAAAGTTCTTTTATGTCACAAACAAAAGATTTTGGGAAATTATTGGCAAAGTAACTAAGTAAATTGCTGCACTTTAGTGCAATAATGGCCAAAGTGTTATGGATCTTTATCAGCTATTTGAGGTTAAAAATATAGAACGGATGGTAATGCACCTACTCTCAAAGGCAAAAGAGAAAAAGCTGGAAAATCAGTCCTGCATAAGATAAGAACACAGTCATGGTGATTTTCATTATCGGTGTATTTCCAGAGTAAACTATCTGCGCTTTCAATGCATAATTAGGCCAAACAAATACCCCAACCCCCGAGACTGAAAATTAGCCACTGTTCAATGTCTTATACAGAATGTAGGTCATTTATCACAGATGCATAACGCACAAGCAGAGAATAACTACTGGCTGTAAGAGGAAGACTTAAAAGCAGCCCAGACATGGAGGGGTTCTCTTCAAGGACAAGACGTGTTGCTCTACTAAATGATAAGCACAATGCTGGAGTTCTGTCAGATCTCGAGCAGCGCTTCTGCGCAGAAGAAACATTTGTTGCTGGTGTAAATACCGATTCAAGTGTGAAGGTCTGAAAGATGAAACATTATGAATATGCATAATGCGCAGGTGCATATTGAGAGAGCGAGAAGGTGTGTTTGTATTGTCAGTGTGGGCTTGAGTTTCACGTGTACCACTGAACTTGTCTCTTTTTTCTGTTCTTAAGTACTCAAAATGAAAGGAAGTCCATTCTACAACTGGAGGTATGCTGGTTGCTAACTACACTCTGTAGAGCCACTATAATATTGTAGAAATTTTCTGTCCTTTTCTATTTGGTATACATGTTTGGTTCGGCTCAAAAATTTGTTTTGATAAACTGTCACAGCTCCCCTTTCAAGTCTTTGGTATAATCCTTTAGTCAGCATATTTTCCTGATAAAATAGAGCAAAATCTATTTCCATTTATCCCCGGCTAGGCTCTGTCTCTCAAAATCCAACACTTTGCTCCAATGCAATTCTATTGTATGCACTAAAATTTAAACTGGCCAGTCTCTGAAATGACAAAACCTATCAGCTTATACTGAGAGCCGAGATCAGAATGAAATTGGCTGCTGGTCAGATTTGTGTTGTGCACATCTGGCTAGCTTGGCAAAGATTCGGGGGCAAAATGATGGCACAGATAGAAATGAAAAAAAAAAAAAAAAAAAAAAAAAGGGATTAAAGAATGAATTGTCCTGAAAAGGTTCTCAGCGTGTAACATCCCAGAGAGCAGTGAGTGTATCAACTGAGTCCACATCCCTGCACACAAGCTCTCTGCTTTCAGATCTGTGGGCAATGCCCCACAATAAACCGAGACCATTCTGTCCCTCCCCATTCTCTAGCTGTAACATCGGCCCACCAAATACCAAATAGCACTTTGTGATGCCTGCTTGTGCATGCTTTATTTACACTGCCTCCTTATAGCAGCTTATGGCTTTGTCATATTTTATTTCAGCCCTGAGTGCTACTCTAGTCTTAGTGATTTTCAATGGATGCTTTAGACAAATGTGGGAATAATCAAAACAACTGATTTGAAAGAACAGAACAACATACACACCCAAAAATGGAAACAAGGTGCCGTTTTACCCTTGCGTGTAAATGACACAGTCAATGATGGTGGCAGTAACCAGTCACAATCCACTGTTGCATGAGTGGGGACTTTCTAGAATATTATATTGAGGTCGAATTTCTGTTGTGGCTAATTTTATCTCCTGTCTCTCAACAGGAGCCCAGGAGAGAACTGCCATGATATAACCATCAATTCGTGGGAGTCCCTGGCTGAAATCCTTCCCTGTGACTCACAAAGAAGATGTAAAACGTCTGTCCTCCCTCAGTCGCTCTGCTCAAGCTCCTCTTTCTCTCCAGCTCTTAAATTCCCCCACCCCGCCTACAAACATCGACCACTAAACACCTCAGCTCTCTAACTTTCACCCCTCTATTTAAGCATGAATCTGCATGATTCTACGTGTTCAACGCATTTGGACGTAGAATTGAAATCATTTTTAGCAGAATATCTGGACAATACTAGAGTGGCCTCGTGTAGTAAATCATTCCCTGCTCCTTAATGCTTTGAACAGAGAAATCTGCCTTCTCTCCAGAGTTACGTTGTGTGCCGTAGTTCAAGAAACCATCAGCAGTTCTCCATATACATAAGTCACCACCATGCAACATTTCCTGAGCAAAGAAACATGTCTAATTATAAATACACATGAATCAGGGTGAACACGATTCTTCCATAATTCCGTTAAATACTGACTTGTAGCCGGTTATGTCGTTGAATCAGGCTTTGCACTAGGTGTTGTTTTTTTCTTCTCTTTTACTTTTTATAGAACATTTTTAATAGAGTGCGAGACATGCTGTTTAGCAAAGCTCACACTGTCAACTAGTAACTTTCAAATGATGAAAAAAAAAAAAAAAAAATATTCTGATTCAATTTTAAGATTTTTTTTTTCTACAATGTTTGTGGTACTCAACAGTGATGAATGTGTGGAAATGACAAAAAGAGAGTGAAAGACATCGGCAAAATGTTTTTCATTTGATTGTAGATACTGTAGTTCTGCATATGAGACAACTTCACAGACATCAGGTGTGTGTGGTTCATTTTTTTATAGACATCAGTGCAGTTATATAGTATCTGACTTGACACACAATTACTTTGCTGTTTTAGAGACACAACAACACTATTGCAATATGGATTTTTTTTTTCAAACCACAAAAAAAAAAAGGGTTATAAAAAAAAAAAAAAAAAAAAAAATCGAATGTGTCTAAGCCATACTCCTCTTGTTGAGCTGAGTGAGTGAGTGTGCATGAGGGACGGCGGCGTGTCCTCAGGTCAAATTTTTATTCAGTGGTACTCTGACACCGCAGGCATGGGGCGGGGCCAGAATGGGCACCAAAGGAAAACATACGAATAAGATAAACTACATTTTACAAAACAGGGTCATACTTGTTAAGTCACTTATTTGTGACAAGATTTTATTCATCATACACGTAAAGTATTATCTTTTCAACTTAATTCAACAGGCTGATAAAAATGAACTATTTAATTGTATTTATTTAAAGCACACAGTGCAAATTCTATTATTCAATTAAAAAAAAAAATCGCATTGGAAATGAAATTTAAAAACGTTTTGTAATGATAAAATGTATTTATCTTTACCATGGTACAAGGGAATGAAAGGCAAGGTGTTGTTTTTGGACTTTTCATGTTTTTATAGATATTTTCTGTGTGAACTTTTAATGCTGCTTTTGTGAGCTTCTTTAAAGGCGTTTTTGTGTTGCATATTTGTAGCTTAGTGCTTACAATGTTGTTTTGATAGTGTACATAAATTCAAAGGAAAGCAAAAGTACTCTTCTTGACCTCAAATGTAGCGCAGATTGCACTACTGCGAAGCCCAGGATTCTTCATTTCTCAGAAACAGGGAGCTTTTAGAACAACTCATTAGGGTGCTAAATTATTAAATCTAATTGTTTAAAGCAGGGTGAGCTGATTGCAAGACAGTGAATATAATTGTTATCTATAGATGCAGTATTTTAGTGCTGACTCGGCAAGTATTAAAAAGAAAAGAAAAAAAAAACTAAAACAAAGTGAGAAAGGGGTAGAAAAACAGCATCGAGCAGATGACTGTACTTTGAATTATGCACTCAATATAAACATGATCGCAGCACTCGGATGTGTCCGGCTGCATATTCTGAGTCAGTGAAATCCAACCTCTCTCTTCCTCTCGAACTCTTCCACCGGGCTGCTCAGACATAAACACAGCTGGCTGTTTGTCTGTCCGTCAGACTAAAGATGTCACTTCATGAGGGATCTCTTGCTGTGGAGTGCGTGCTGTATGTGCAATTGTTGCCTGAACCAATTGATTCCAACAGTGTTTAAAGAATGAATACATTGCACATGATGAGCTCCTTGCGTGCCTTCTGCATTGTAAAAGATATATGTGACTGTTGATGAATTAAAAAAAAAAAAAAAAAGGCATTTCCTACAGTATTACAAATTACAGTTATCCCCACTGAGAAAGACAAGCTTGAATTGTTTAGGGTTGTTGGAGAGGGAGTCAGCCTTTTAGTTTCAACAACAGATGTTCTACTCAGAAGCAGTAGATCACTGTAAATGGAACTGCTTTATACTTTGTGTTTTTTATACAGTAGACTTTTTTGATATCTTCTGTATTCACTGTGATCGAATGGCACAGGAGGTGCTTGTGCTTGGTATAGTAAAAGTGTGTTATTTCAGTTTTTTTTTGTTTTGTTTTGGTTTTGTTTTTTTTTTTACCCCTTTCTGCTGATTTGCCAGTTAGATTGTACAGTATGCTTTGAGAGTTGCATCAAAAGTAATCCGGCTCCATCCCACTCAGTGGATCAAAGACAGTATGGGAGAGAATGGCCTTGCTTTATTTTCAAGTCGAGTTAATTGTCATATTTTGATATTGCTTATTTGGCTTAAATGTTCTGCCTGATCATGCTAGTTTGAATAAAGCTTTTTAATCTGTCCTTCTGTTGTGTCTGTAATTTAAAAAAAAAAAAAAAACTGAAGTTATCAAAACTAATTCCACCAATGTGACACAAATGCATCCTCTCCCTCTCTCTCTGTCTCTCCCTCTCCCTGAAATTCCCTCACATACACACATTTTGACCCAGTTTCTCTGTATAATGCTCTGTACTAATTCTTGGAAATTGAAAACTAAATAAAGGCGATGTGCCTGCAGTTCAAATTGCAGAAGCAGACAAATAATAGCTTTGTCAGGATTAGTAAAGGCCTAGAGCCAAATTGCATAGTCTGCTCTTCACTGTGACCACACAGGGCTCTTAGTCTGCCATCCTGCAGGAGGCTGATGTGTGAGGGCCCCATGAATTTGTATGATGGCGAGCAATTCCCATCATGCTCAATGCTTGCAAGTTTTACTTTGCCGTGTACTTTTGAAATGAATTTACTAATTATTACTAATTAGATATGCAAGTTCATTTGCTCACAGCCAAGGCATTTGAATAAATACAGTATGGTAGCTTCCATCTATTAGCATACAACTCTCCTATATACGTTTACTGCTAAAATGAAATCAGCATCGGAACAACACAAAGACGTCAGCACAAAGAAGTCAGAAAATCTGGAACATGAAATACAGAGCAGTTTTGCAACATCATGTTGGGTAGTTGAGTATAACTAGTGGTCACTCACTCTTGAAAGATTTAAGGTCCCCCGGTTATTTGTCCTTTAAAGCAATCAGAAGTAGGTCAATGGAAATCAGTAGTGCACCTGTGGCTACATTCATGTGTCCTGAGCATCTCTGCAGTCTTAGCCATCAATGCTCCTCCCCAGTGAGCCACATGTGCAGAAAGGGTGATTCTTTAAGAGTTGTGATGTGTTACTGTGATAAACCGGCACACCAGGGAGTGAAAGTGTAATTTGTTTCTTCTTTCCTGACAGGTAAAATTGGAAATTCACTTTGCAGGATGCCCTTGGACACTGTTCGTTTAATTTCACCATTTCTGACTATATAGACTTCTAGGTAAATGTATTTGGGGCAGCTGTGAATAGCCGCCCACATGTGTGTTCAGGAATTTAAATAGAATATAATGAATTTACTCCTACAGTCCAAAAAGAAGCAGCATCCATTGGTTTCCCCCTCTGCTCAATGTATGGAGTGCATGAACTGAACAGAGAGGGGCCAGATAAGAAAATCAATACTAAGAGGGTGCATGTTGTGAATATTGTGCCTGTGTATGAACATTTGAAGGGGGGGGTGTATAGGAGATTCAGAGCTCTGGCTGTTTTTCTTAGGTGGTAACATGAGCTCTTGTAGCCTTGAAGTATTTTCACACACTCTACAGCTGCACTAAGAAACTTTCTCCTCTCCACAGTGAGGAAGAAGAAGATGATGAGATGATGCTGTTGAAAAGAGATCCTATTACGGCCCCGCCTTTTCCTGCTGCCTAGTATCCTTCATGATCAGAAATTGTAGGGGGGGGGGTATGTATTGATCCAAGAAGTGTGTTCCTCTGTGGATTGGAATTTTAAAAAAATGATATTTTATGATGTGTGCAAGCTCCTTAAGCATATTTAACCTGATTATACGGATTTTCTCGATGTTCGTCACAGCAGAAAATAAGAAAATGTATTTAAAACCTGTGTCAACATGTGGATGTGTACAGACTGTCCATACTAAAAATGATGAACATTTCTCTAGAAATCTGTGTAATCCTGCTTTTTGTCCTAAAATGTTATCTTCAGTATTTGGAGACGATTTCTCTGCTTAAGACTGGAGATAGCTACAGATAATTTAAGCTTTGGCATGCACTTGCTGTTTGGCAGAAGGTGCTCTCCAGCGCCCTCTGTCTGCGCTTTCAGGTCTTGAGTATGAACGTAATGATGTTGCTGATTTTGCTAATCCTTTCAATACAATTGCTGTTGCATCAGTCAAAGTGTGAGATGAAATATGCTCGCTTGACCCATTTGTGTGAGTGAGTCAGATCAGCAGATACCCTGGCCCGAGCCCACGCACAACGGGGTCATGAGGCTTCTCACCTAGAGCTTTGATTCGCACTGCAGTTGGAAGGATAAAGAGAAGAGGAAGTGTTCAGTGATTTGCTGCTCTGACGTAGGTGGTGGTGGTGGGGGGGGGGGGGTGCCTTGTGTTTCATTTTGTGACTGGGCTGTGAGAAGAGATAAAACACTTATTGCATGGCAGCAGAAATGGATATGAGCAGATTGTCACTCTGATTTTGAGACATGTCAGATAAGACAGGAAGACAGATCTATTACCCTGCAAAGGCTGCAGTTTTATCCACTAGATCCCCACGGACAACGTCTGTCTCGTCTGTATATTACATCAGGATTTTGTTTTGATGAGGCAAAGGCTGCTGTGGATTAGATGGAATTTAGAATTTGATTATTTCAGTATTTATATACAGAGTTGTAATTATTAATAAGGAACATGCCTCATAGTGACTAAAGTGGTTTATGCTTCTCTGGAGGCCAGTCTGACAGAGCACGACGATGGAGTTAAGTGCAGTGTCATTTAGGTTCCATCTTAAGTGACGCCTGTGGCAGGTTATTTATGTGGGCGGCTGCCCTTGCCACGGGATAATCGTTGCACCAGACTGTCGGCCACTCTGTGCTGGTTGTTTTGTTTTTGCAGCTGGTTTCTGCAGTTTAACTGGACTGGATATAAACACAGTCTGAACAAAAGTTGAGACGTAACAAGTGTCGTCTTTGTTAACTGGAATTTTTCGAGTCAAATGAAAAGATGACCAGACAGACACAGACTTGCTCAAAGACAGGGACTGAGAGACTCTCTTCTGATTGGCTCTTGGAGATGTTGTTACTAGAGCACCAGAGACAAGCCTAAGAGCAGGGTTGCAAAACAGCACTGGGATGGGTCTTAAAACTACAAATATATTTTCATATGAATATCAAAACTTCTGATGAGTGTAAAATTTGGGATCTTTAATTATTCGCCAAATTGCGGTTGCAAATTAAACAATATTCATATAGTCCTGGGGGAAAATAATTCTGGATGTTTCTTGTTACCAAGCGGGAGAGCTATCAGCAATAATAATTCCTGCATGGGAATAAATCCTAATAATAATAATAATCTGTCACTTTCAATTCTTTGAACTAACACGTCACGTCTGAAACCTTTGAGTGGATGAGTATGTTTCTGGTTCCTTTAGAAGTTAAACTCAAACACGAACGGAGAGTCAGTATTTTGGTGTGTTTCTTCATTAGTCTAGGTACACTAAACTACCTGTATGCTCTTTTATGGATAATGTTGGCCTTATTCACATGAGGACAGATGAAGAGCAAAGCCAGGCAGTGCTGTTTGATGAGATAAACACATACTACGTGTGACAGGCGGAAAAAGTCTGTATTATCCTTTAGATCATCTTTCAGTGAGCTTTAAAATATATTTAATTTGTGACATTTTTACCTACTTTTCTCCTGTATTTTTTGACTTTTTGCATTTTTTTTTTTTTTTTTTTTGTGAATGTTGATTAGATGAATGGATCTTATTGTGGTCCAGCCTACTTTCCACAGATTATTCCAAAAGGCTACTGTGGCTCTCCTCCATTTGATGAATTCAGCCAGTGATCTGTTCTGCTCAAGGCTATCAGGACAGACTTGCCCTGCCAGCTGCTGTGACCGAATTCGCTTGTATGTTATGAACAGATTTCCCAGACCTCAGATTCACCCCAAAACAATGGAGCTTCACTGTGACATGCTGCTGCTGCTGACTTTTGGCTTTCAGTGAATTTGGTGCTTGTGCCAAGACACTGTTTACAGCTGCTGTTCTTTGTTGCTAAACTAAAAGCTGTGTGCTCCATTTTCCATGACATCCCTCCGGTTTCATTTTTTTTTTTTTTTGTAGTTGAAGCCATGGCTGCAAATTCATTCAATGTCTGAATGTTGCTATCTCTAGGCTCTACCCCATATTCTACTCAAAAGAGCTGTGGCTTCTGACCTAGCAATCCCTGTTTTGTGTCATTTTTTATGTTTCTCTTGCTCCTTCAAAACGGCTCCATAACAACACCTATTTATGTGGTAAACATAATCCACGAAGGGATATTTTTCAAATCTATTTGCAGAAATATTAGTATATTTTGCACTAAAAAACAAAAAAGGAAGCTACAATGTGTTTAAACATCAGTCTCTGTTTGTGGTGCATTTCCTTTGAGAGCATATAAAAAAACATGATGATATTTGTGTTTATTTTGTTTTTATCAAATGAATACAAATACTGTAAGAACTGCTTTTACACATCATAGTGCATGATCCAGTCATATTGCTCAGCATGTGCATTCATAGCTTGAATTGAGATGAATGTACCCTGGGGATTAGTAAGGAATTTCTAATGCTGAATAATATATGATTTTCTTCCTCGTATTTACATGTTCAGATTGTCTTTTCGGTAATGACATATTGTTGTCCAAATAACAACCCCTTCTTTGAAATAGGTAAATAAATAATTATGCTAATTAATATAAAGTAACCCATGTATCTTAATTGCATCTATTTCAACAAATTATCACCTTAATTTTGTTAAACTTCATATCCCAACATGACAAACCAGTTCGAATGCATAATCAGTCTCCCTTTGCATACAATCCTTGGTAGTAATTATTAAGTGTCTACATGTGTTCATATGCAAAGGTTTTTGATGTGTATTGTTTTAATTTGGTCACTTCATGCGGTCTGAGCCTGCGGAGCTGGAGTGACCTCTTTGTTCCTGTGCTGCACCACTCAGCTGTTTAACCGTCATCAACAATTCAAAATGGGGAATTTTATGAAAGATCAGCTGGTATTTCTAAATAGCTTTTGCCCTGGCCATTAAAATCTTTCTCTTCAATGTCTTGGAGTGTTTAGTGGGAAGCAACTGAACTTCTTATCTTGTTTTAAGACACTGACATGGGTCAAAGTCAAAACTCAAGAAGTGGAGGTTTTCACTTAACACACAAATGCAGCAGACGAGAGCATCAAGTTCACCAGTTAGTTCAACCAGTTGGTTAGGATGGTAACCTCAGCATTCAAGTCTACCAGAAGCCCACACACACAGACTCCACCCACTGGAGCACAAACTGGGGGTAATCCAGTCACGACAGCACCGGGCCCAGAATGTTCCCTCAAGCACAGAGGAACAACAGAAGGAATTGACACACATCAAGACAGCGCTCCAGACATGTTGCTACCCAAAGTGGACCTTGGTCAAATTGTCCAAAAGGCGATACAAAGACACTTCTCAGACAGAAAGTGAAAAACAGAAGAATGCTGTCATCCCATATGTGGCAGCTCAATCAGAAAATTTCAGAAGACCCTCCAAAAACACAAAATTAAAGTTAACTTCAAACCAGGCCAGACCTTAAGACAGAGACTGGTCTAACCCAAGGACAAAAAACCCAGACACAAACTGCTCAATGCTCAGAGGAGTGCTCTGACCTCTGTATAGGGGAAACCAAACAGCCCCTCCACCGAGGAATGACACAACAGAGGAGAGCCGCCTCATCAGGACAGGACTCAGCTGTGCATCTGCACCTTAAGGAGAAAGGTCACTAGGAGGACTCCAATGTGGACAAGAAGACAGATACTTTGAAAAAGGAGTAAAAGAGGCCGTCTATGTCCACTTAGAGAAACCTTCTCTAAACAGGGGTGGTGGACGAAGACGCCATTTGTGTGCAACCTGCAATGCTATCTTGGGAACCCTCCCCTGGCTGTTTACCCCTCACACACACGTCATGTCATCTGTAAATTCTCCTCTTATATGGCAAATGCAGCTAGCTTGCTGCTCCACACGCTATATGTTGACTGGCAGCCCACAGCCAGTTTTTTTTTTTTTTAAATGAGCTGTATCCATCACACCATCAGCCGCCTTGCCCATATAGTACCCTATATCATTTGTGTCTTCAGGATATATCTGAGTCGCAGGATATGAGACTTGTGCTTTATGGGGTCCACCACAGACATCCTAAATACGATTATGTGACCTGACAGTCTGAGGTCTAGCGCTGACAGTGATCCATGTGGAGGGAAGGTTGGGATTGTCAGTGCGATGCTGTGTTTCTGTTGCTCCTCGGATGAATGCTCGCCATGCGGTGGCTGCGCCGCAGAGCCGCTACCGGCTACTGAACCGCCGTTCCTGCTCCAATACAGACAAAGGGAGTCGAACAGGAGCCGGTCTCCAAACCGGTGTCTCTGATTGAGACCACTGTGTGCTTTATGACTGAGGTTTTTTTTTTTTTTTTTTTGGGGGGGGGGTCGTGTCCTGCACATTAGACATGACCTTGGCTTCATGAGCAACAGTCCAAACAAGCAAATCTGGCTCATTACATGCATGGAGCACAGCTGCGGGTCATACTGTCCATGTCTGTATCCCCACCATCATTTTTACAGCCATCTCATTTATGAACTGAATGACTGGCGTCGCTGAACGCATCAATGTGCGCGCAGCCTTTACGTCTGGTCGCCCGTCTTTCTTTACTGTGGAGGGTGGGGGTTTTCATGTGTCAGTCCCTCATTAGCTCCCAGACCCCATACACCAACGACGCAATGGAGGGATGTGAGGAGGGAGATGGGTGGGGGGGAGTTGCGCCACCCTGGAGAGAGAGCCGGAGTCTGAGTGCGCACTAGGGTGGGATACGGTCCTTCTGTAAAAGCTGCAGCGTTCAAGGACACAACGTCCGGCTCCTCCTTTCTAAATAAAACCTGGATGAAGGGGCACAGACGGTGCTTAAGAATACACATGGCACGTGCGATACGTTGTTTTTCTTAAAGCACATAAAAGTGTCCATACAGCTAAAGTGAGTGTTTACTCTGATCAAGTATGAATCAAATTAAAAGCGTCACTGAATATAAGAATAATAAGTTAAAGATTTAAATAAATAACTAAATAAATAAACAAAGGTTATTGTCTTAACGAAACCACTAGCACATTATACATTAGGGTGGCTTATGTGAGATTAAGATGATCTCAGTCCCCACAAAATACCAGTGATCTCAACGTCAGAGTTATATTGTTACTTGACTTCGGCCCGTCATTTTTACAGCCACTTTAACCAAACGGACCACTAAATGTGAAAGAGGCTTCTCTGGCTAAAGGGGGAGACGTCTGCAGACTTGGCCCACTGAAGGGCCACATAAAAGGGTGATTGAGACAGGGGACACGGTTGGGGTTTTATTTCGAAAGAGTCGCCGTTCTCTTCCGGCTGTTTGGGCCTAATTTGCGTGGTTTTGACGCACTTCACAGCTCCAGCGGCAGGGAAACACACCCGTCAGCAGCGCGCACTGGAGACAGAAGACGGGGGTAAAAAAAAAAAAATAAATAAATAAAAAAAAAAGAAGAAGAGCGCATCACGGACAAAGGAAAGATGGGTGAGCTGGAGAGGATTGACCTCAGCCAGGAAACACAATGGATGAGCTGCTTCTCTTTCATTTACCGGGAGACCAATTAGCCCACATTAATGAGGTGCTGGGATGCAAGATACTGCAAGCTAAAGAGGCGGAAGGCTGCGTTTAATCCGTCTGCGGATCCTAGGAGCTTGCGATGGCTGTGGCGGGGATATGCAACCGGATAGGGAATAATGTGCCTTTTTATTTTGTGATATTCTCCTTATTTTGTGGCCTTTCGTGTGGACAGTTGCGCTATTCTATAACAGAAGAGCTGGAAAATGGGGCACTGGTCGGGGATCTGGCGAGCGACCTGGGGCTGGACATCAGAAAGCTCTCCGCCCGAAAAATGAAGGTAACGGCGAACAGCGGGAAGCGCTACGTGATTGTCAACCCCAAAAACGGCAAACTGCTGGTCAATGAGAGGATCGACAGGGAGGCGCTGTGCGATCTGTCCAGCACCTGCCTTCTTAACCTGGAGGTGCTGGTCGAAAACCCCACCGAGGTGCATCACGTCGAGGTGGAGGTCTTGGACGCCAACGATAACGCGCCGCAGTTCCCCCGAGACGAGTATCAGCTCGAGATCACGGAGTCCGCCCTTCCAGGATCGCGTTACCCCATCGAAAACGCCCAGGATCCGGACGTCGGGTCCAATTCGGTCCGCATGTACCAGCTTAGCACAAACGACCATTTCGCGCTCGTCTCCAACAAACCCTCCCTGAACACAAAGCACATCGAGCTGGTGCTGAAAAAGCCCCTTGATCGCGAGCAGACGCCTTACCACCAGCTAATTCTCAGCGCCGTGGACGGCGGGACCCCGGATAAAACAGGCACTGCTAAAATCAACGTCCGGGTGCTGGACTCCAACGACAACGTCCCCCTGTTCGACAGCTCAGTGTACAAGGTGAAACTGTTGGAAAATTCTCCCAAAGACACCCTGGTTATCAAACTGAATGCAACAGATCTGGACGAGGGGACGAACGGGGAGGTTTATTACTCCTTCAGCAGCTACACTCCAGAGAGGGTGAGGCAGATGTTCAGCATGGACACCAACACGGGAGAAATAAGGGTGAGGAACAATGTTGACTACGAGGAGACCAACTCCTATGAGATGTACATCCAGGCGATGGACAAGGGCCCCGGGGCCGTGGCAGCCCACTGTAAGGTGGTGGTGGAGGTGGTGGATGTGAATGATAACGTCCCTCAGATAGTGCTCTCGTCTCTGTCCAGCCCTGTGAGGGAGGATGCTCGGGCAGACACCGTCGTGGCCCTCATCAGCGTCACCGACCGAGACTCTGGGGCCAACAAGCAGGTGAGCCTTGAGATCCCAGCAGGCCTCCCGTTCAAGATCAAGTCATTCAGAAATTACTACACCCTGGTTACTTCAGCTTTCCTGGATCGCGAGACCACCGATGCCTACAATGTCACTCTGAGTGCCACGGATGGAGGAAACCCTCCCCTCTCCTCCCAGAAGACCATACAGGTGGATGTGGCGGATGTGAACGACAACCCTCCGCGATTTGAGCAGACTTCATACACAGTGTATGTGGCTGAGAACAATGCCCCAGGGGCCTCTTTGTGTACCGTGAAGGCTCAAGATGCAGACATCAAGGAGAATGCACGCATCACCTACACAGTGCTCAATGACAACAACCATGGCATCCCCGTCACCTCGTATGTGTCTGTGAAGGCTGATACAGGGGAGGCCTATGCCCTGCGAGCCTTTGACTATGAGTCACTAAGAGAGTTTCACTTCCAGGTCAAAGCCCAAGATGGGGGCATTCCTCCACTCAGCCGCGTCGCCACCGTCTACATCTACATCATGGATCAGAATGACCATGCGCCGCTGATAGTCAACCCTCCCGGCAATGGCACGCGCTCCTTGGAGACAGTACAGAAGAATGCAGAGCCCGGTGCCTTGGTGACCAAAGTGGTGGCCTACGATGCTGATGCTGGCCCAAATGCCTGGTTGGTGTACCTGCTGGAGACAGCCACAGACCTGGACCTGTTCAAAGTGCACGAACACACCGGTGAGATCAGAACCACTCGGAGGATCCTGGAGGACAACTCCACCTCCTTCGCGCTGACCGTCCTAGTGAAGGACCACGGGCAGCCTGCTCTTTCCTCCACCGCCACCATCAATGTGGCCGTCATGGAGGTGCCACCCAAGGTGGTTCCTGACCCAAAGAGGATCATCAGACCTCACAGCACGCTGCTCTTCTCCAACGTGACCCTGTACTTGATTGTGGCTTTGAGTGCCACCACCTTTGTTTTCCTGGTCACTGTGGTGGTGCTGGCCATCGTTCGCTGCCATGCCTACTGCACCCAGCCTGGGTCCTGCTCCCCTTGCTGTGTGTCACAGAAGCCACCTCCAGATGGTGGGAGCAGCAGTGTCAGTGCCGGTGGAGCAGGCGGCGGCGGAGCCGGGGCACAACCTAATAACAACGTGGTGCTCCGTAGAGACCTTAAAGTGGAGCCTCACTACATTGAAGTGCGTGGCAATGGCTCCCTAACAAAGACTTACTGCTACAAGACCTGCTTGACAGCCACCTCTGGCAGTGACACTTTCATGTTCTACAACACAGGACGTCCCATCAGTGGCACCTGGGGAAGCGGTGCCGACCGCTTCTTCACCAGTGGAAGTGGATTTGTGCGCAGGCTGAGTATGCCTGATGCCTCGCTGCAAATCTGCCCAGAGGTATGTCATTAATTCTTTATCTTTATCTGTGTCCTAAGACCTGGGAGGTCATGGATCATCATGTTTACACACAAGTCACTTTTAAATGAAATGTTATTTGGTTGCAAAAATAGAGGGCCTTTTTAAACCACATATTAATCATGACTTTATGTCAAAGTTATGGCTACAGTATGTGATGTTGTCGTTATTTTTCTCTGTGGTGTTTCTGTTGCTGCAGGGTGATGATTTCTCTGCATGCCTAGTTTGATGCTCTCCTGCAAGGAACTGAATACTCGCAGTCCTCATTCTCTTTGTTCAGTTCCCACTTGCACTGTGCAGTTACTCAGCTCAGCACTCACACTGCGTTAGTGTCAGTCCTGATGCTGTTCAAGGCTCCTGTGTTATTTCTGATGACTCAGAGATTTGTGTTTCAGTTTTAGGCTGTCATCACATCTACACCAAGAACAGGTCACATCGTCTGCACTACTAGCTCATTCTCTGTGCAAGTGGGATGAACTTGTATGTCTGTACCTTTGTGTGTGTGTGTGTGTGTGTGTGACTGAGTGACTGAGTAAAGCTGAACAGTTACACTGGAGCAGCTGGGATTAATTGACTTGATCAAAACTAGTTGTTGAGGACTTAAATTAAACACCGTTGGTTTGCCTGTCAGCCACTGACTAAGGTAGAGATGTGCATATACTCATTAGCAATTAGACGTAATAGATTGTTACTGTGCACTCAGAGGCTGCATATGTTTTTTTTTTTTTTTAACTTGTCATATCTTCTAGGTGAGGGAAACGGAGTACTTTTAACAGCTTGGCTATATCCATTGTGCAGCATTTATGTTCATGGTTATGCTTGTTAGTTTCAGATTAAAGGAGTCTGTGTTTGGCCAAGATTGGCCAGATTGCTGTTTCACCAACTGCAGAAATATATATTTTTTTTATTGCTAGACTTGAAGTTAAGAGTTTGCCCCTGGATGTATCAAATGAATCATCAGGTACCAGTCTCTGGTACATTAGCAATACAATGAGGAAATCTCTCACAGAGACAAGCGCAGTAGTGTAAATTAAATTAACCTCCAGCCTGTGTTCCTCACCCCAGCAAATTAGATTTACTCAGAAAGACTGTGTCTACCAGCAGAAAACATTCCCCTCTGAATTGAACTGAGGAACATAATGTGCCATCTTCATCTGGGACGTTTGTCTCGGCATCAGCAGGTTTGTGTCTGAAATGCAGCTTTCTTTATTCACTATTCCTGAGATGATGATGCTGACAGAGTTTAGCAGTTCCTGTAATGGTTACAGTCATTTCATGTGGTCCATGTGCCCACTACCTACTCATTAGGAAAACAATGATGAAAGGGATGAAAGATTAGCTCACCGAAAATATGGCTTTCCCCCCATGAGTTTATTATGGTTCTTTGAACATAATGTTAGCAAAATTAGGGTATCATCAATGGCAGACCAGTGTCCACTCTGAAAACCACAAGCCATTCAACACTAAAATATATGTGAGGAAAGATTCATATAATTTAATTTAACTTAAAAATATATATTTATATGTTTCTAAGTATTTTATTGCAGATATATCTCAGTTTAGTTATGGTGAACTTTTGGTGAGAGACACGGTCATCTGGATCAATCAATGTCCAAAGTGAAAAAGATTGGGAAGAAAAATGAAATGAAAGTTTCGGGTGTGATTCCTCTTGGCACTGAGCTAATACAGGCCAGAGGATGCAGTTGCACCAGCAATGATGGGTCTTGTTTATTGTTTTTTTTTTAAGGCAATAATTCACCAGAGGGCTTTTAGGAGTTTCAAGCACTCAGTCCAGGTTCATCAGGAGCAAAGCGATTTACTGTAGTTGCACGCCAACACATCCACATCAGTTTGTGCAAACACCCCAGCACTCAGGGAAAGGGCTTCACTCTCCCAGCTCTCACTTTTATACAGCCACAGAGTGATATACTGTCCAAAAACTCATCAATAGGGCTTTCACTACTGCCCTTTTTAAAGTCCTTGTGTGGATGCCAATTTACGTATGTGTGTGTGAGTGTGTGTTTGCAATGGGGGACACGACTGCAGTGTTCCTACCACATCCAGAGCTGGGATGTGTATCATGATTAATTGATGAGCCCATGGCCCAGCCTGGCTCTGTGCTGTATGAGATCAAACTGAACTCACCCTCTTCCCTCTCTGTCTCTCCATCATTCTTGCTCTTCTTTCTTTCACCTCTTCTCTCTCTCTCTCTCTCTCTTGCTCGCTCAGCCAAAAGCCCCGAATGCTGACTGGCGATATTCTGCATCTTTGAGGGCAGGGGTGCAGAGGTAAGCACTTTCCATCTTTAACTCTTTTGCTACTTATGATCAGGTACAAAAAGTTACACCTATTCATTCCTCTTGTACTGCCTACACCCAGTCTTTGCTGCCACAGCACTGACCCTCCATGTTGCTCTTCACCACAGCACACATTAGACTTCCTTCAGATATCTGTTCCTCATAATGACCTCTGTTGAAAGAATAAAGGCATTGCGGTACAATACTGCAGCTGAGAATATGTCACTGTCAGAAATGAGCACTAGTGACATCTGTTTGAATGTCAACCCCATCCTCTTTCCAACTGGGAAAATCCTGTGCAACCACTGATCAGTAGATGTACAGCACTGCCCCTCTGCAGTGTAACATTATATGGGCCATCTACATTCTGAGCGTTGCCTCCACCAGTTTGTCTTTAAGCAGGAAGCATGAAGGACAAATTGGCTGACTATGACCTTTCCCAGATTATCAGATGCACAGAGCTGTATCTCCGTATTCAACTGGCCTGCCTGCACACATGTGCCTTTCTTTGTGTATTTTTATGCATTCGAGTGAGTAATGTTTCACACATTTTCACATCAACTTTAACTTCTGCAAATCCGAGAAAATTTTAAACTCATAACATCCAACAATTGGAGTAAAATATTGCCTTTTTTCCGACCAATAATGAAGTGTTTTGCTAATCCAATGTGAGGACAGCTGGAACGTCACAGACTAATGAGTTTTTGCTCCACACGTCTGTTCTTTGCACTGAATTTTCATAATTTCATGCTAACAATGCTTGCTGCTCAGTCATGGAGTCTTCTGCTCCGTCTGCTTTTGATTTAATTGGATATTAGTGTTAATTTCTATGGTGGGGAGGGTATCATAATGTGCATCATGTCATCAAGCCACAGTAACATGACATGGTTTAACATAAATCATCACTGCAATTTGCCGCTGCCATCTCTAAAATGGCAGCATCTGTAACACACATGGACATAGAGACGGCTCACATCAACACTTAGCCGTAACACGCACGTGCTGCAATGTTGCAAACTACACGCAACTTGTAGCGCCAACATCACTGACCCACATTCCTGGTGTATTCAGCCACAGTAGAAAACAGCAGCCCTATCTGCGTAAATGTGTGTGTAATCTCACACACTGAAGTGCAGTCACTAAAGGCTAAAACTCTCACTGCGGAGAAAGTATGTTTTATATTCTTGAGAAATCCCTATTTATGGGAACAAGTGTGTTGGTGACAGATGCTGGATGTGCTGCATTGCAGAGGCCCCAGTGAGCGTAGGTCCAGCCATCCAGAATATCCATTCATTATGATCCTATGGCAAGATGTCAGCCTTTGTTCGAAAACTGTTTGCATGCACTTTAGTTGCTAGGCATATTTGCTAAAATGTCAAATTATTACTCCTTCAGTGCAAACTTTTACACTTTCCTGCTTCAAGTGATTAAGCTATTTTTGTAATTATTTCTTTTATCTTTGGATAGAATCTGCTGGCTGTTTCCAGTCTTTATTTTAAACCAAGCTAATTGGCTAGTCACTGTGGTGAGGAAAAAAAAATTATTAAGGATGCTAATAAGAGTATTGCATATTATCAGGGGTATATAAAACTCAATTTTCAACCATGCAATATTAAAACGCTTTTTACCTCCAGTCAATCGTTGACAACTGACCATTTTAAAGTGAGAGTCATCACCAAAAGATAACTGAAAACAGTAGGTAGTGTTTCTGCAGAGCCATCTGTCAGCATACTGTATGCCCACCAGCTCAGCTGAATGAAAGAAGTCGAGCTCAGGAAAGTACACCCTCTGGGTTTTCACTTCTAGTGAGAAAACATAAAATAAAAAGTACAAAACATCTGAAACCTCAAGAACGCAACAACAATGCCAACAAAAGTGTTCATGTTGGCATTGTACTGGGATTTTTTGTAACATTGTGCCCTACTTTTTTATACATTGAGGCTACTAACTATACAATAAAATATTATCAGCCGAGTTCCAGAGTTAAAGAATTGCTTTGGATTTCCATCTGGATGGATACCTATGACATGGCCACTTTTCTACAAATGGCAGAAAACAGATGTTGCTTATCTTCAGATCTCTGTTTTATCTTCCTCCCTGCAATATTCAAAACCATTCCAGCTAGTTCAGGAAAAATGTCCAAATGTCAGTAAACTGAAACTGTGAAGCAACTCTAGGCCACATTAGCAGAACAGAGCTTCAACAGCACAACAAACAGAACATGCTGATGTTTATATTAGCTGGATGAAGGGAAAAAGGGAAACAAAGCTTAACCACAGAAAGTCCTACTGGAGCTGAAAAATGTATGAAAAACACAGATCTTACTGAATAAACTGGAGAGAAATTTGTTCATACGTGACCCAGTCACCTGAGACTAGAATGTTAAAATGCAAACAGCTGTCTGCATTTCAAGCATCAAAATGTCTTATTTGGCTTCTTTGAACCATCAGTCTGTCATTCTTCTTTTCCCCACTACTTACAGCAGAAAAGTGTTTCAAATGGCTGCCAAGAAGCTAAGCATCACCAGAGTTAGCAAAATACCATATGTCATATCCTCTTCCACAACAGCAGGCAAGAAGCACTGAAGATATAGTAAGCACAGAGGTGTAAATAATAAAATGGGTGGTGGCTGAACTCCACTGAGCCCCTTCACTCTCCCTCAGTGTAAAAAGCCTTTTGTTACATAGTTTTAAGGCAGAGGTTTCTGCAAGTTGAATGGGTTGTTGATTATTCTAAATAAGTAGGAATTGGTTGCCAGGGGTAACAAGGCGAATAGAAAGAAGTAAACTGGTCACCCATGGCAACTGTTGCAGCTTCAAAAAGATCTACTAACTTTACTCCCGCTTTTGAGAGCAGTTCTTTGAGGTAGCTTAATAGAGTAGTAAAGTTAGTATTGTTTTAGCTTTGGCTCCTGACCTTGTTGAACGTGTCCTGCCTTTCAGTTCAGTCCACATGGAGGAGTCGTCTGTGATGCAGGGAGCCCAGGGGATGCTCGTCCAGAACTGGCCCACTGTTTCCAGCGCTGCAGGTGAGTAGACACACAGCAGTCGGGATGTAGCACCCTAAGTCTCAGTTTCTTTGGGCCAATGCTGATGAAAAAACACATGGAAGTGACAGATAACTGACTTTGCCCACTTTACGTATAAATGAAATAGTAATTTACATTTTTTTATGTATTCTATGAATAGGATGTTTACTTTCAGGAAGTCAGTTACAGCAAAAAGATAATACAATATGTGTAATGCATTCTTCAAAAAGCAAGTTAAGAGCTTTTCTCTCTATTTTTTATTAGTATATGAATCACTGTGTGTTCTTGTGTCTGTGGCAGAGTGAATGAAATAAAACAAGCAAATAAAAGAAAAGATAATGTAGCATACATGGGCCAACTTTCAAAGGAAGAATTTAGAAAGACTGTTTGAATACAGTATGTTTCATTATTGTGTAAAGACCCTAACCCTAACCCTAAAGTAATGAATAAAAACTGAATAAACAAAGCTGGTTGTTTGTGCAAAAAAAAAAAAAAAAACTATAATAATAAATGAGCCAGCATCTTAAGACTGGAAATAGGAACAGCTGGTGTGTGTGTGCATGCGTAGTAAAAGCTAACCAGCATCTCTTAAGTTCAATAATCAAAAAGGTTTCAGAAGAAATAAACAATGTTGGTAGATTTTTGTTGATATGTTATATTTGGTTTTACTGTGTTCCAGATGGTAAAGCTGGGGACTTTACAGAGTTATACATCCACATAATGTTTTGCACGAGTGTGATTTTCATACAGATCTTAGCTGAGATGCCAAAAGCCCGAGGCTCTTATGCAGAGTCACAGATAAACAACTGTATCATACCATGAAAGCAGCTAGCAGCATGGAGAGCCACAGACAGAGAGGAAAAGGCAACTCTTTTTAATAAGGCATGAGTTGTCCTGAGTGGGTGGCAACACTACAAACACGTAGAAGCAGATTCTTAGTGTAAATAGAGCTGGCCTCGGAAATGGCCCATGCTTCATCATTCACTGGCTCAGAGAGAATGTCTAATGACTAATTTGGGAGTACTATGGTATGCGCAAAAACATAGTTGGTGGCTTTGCGTTGGTTGTGATTGTATTTGGAACAGTGTTTCTCTTCCATTTTCATCCTGGCAACCAGTCATTGATTTTCTTACCGGCAGCAGGAATTAGAACATATTGGAGGGAGATAATTGAGGGGAAAGTTGTAGCATCACAGTCAATCACTTGACGAGTCAGTGACAGATTATGCGTTGCTGTCTGTCAGCAAACACACACACAAATATCGTTTTATATATATATTTTTTATTAATTTTTTTTTTTCTCTCTATGGAGAAGAAAGCTGAGGAATCGTTCGAGGTGCATGCTGTACCAATTCCCAGTTTCTCTGTGCCAGTTTGCTGCAGAAAAATGTGTACTTTTCACTGAGCAGATGGAAACCTGCCTCTGTGGTTATTGTTTTCAAGAAGAGTGCACAGTGTACTGCAGATCTATCAGGGGCGCATTGTTGCATTAGGAAATCATTTGGTAGGAGGGGCTCAGTGGTAGAGCATTGACATGGATTGGATTGCAGGTTTATCTTCTTTTCTATGCAAAGGTGGAGCCTCATTTGTGACACATTTTCATGTCTGCAGTGACTTTTGATGGTGGAGTGTCCCAGTATGCTGTGATGCACTTAAATGTGGCAACCTCAAAGCTGTGTCTTTGTAAGTGACCCATGGTGCAGACATGGAGGCATTTGTCTACTGCCAGAGGGGGAGGGATTCTATTATGAGTAATAGGAGTCATGATTAAAAAAAAAAAAAATCCACTAATATTAAAAGCAATTTTGGAAAGGCAAAGCGCAAGAGACATACAGGGGGACGGTTGGAAAAAAGCAAGGTATGGGGGGATGGAGAAAGAAAGGTTAAGAGGATTGGCAGGTTCCTGCAGTAGTGTTGTTGCTAGGGAACGCCATGTGACTTGTTGCCTGGCAACACTGTCTAACTGAGAGATTGCTGCAGCAGCCGCACCCTCCGTCAGCAGGGAGTGGGCGAAGGCAGTTTCCATGGCAACCGGTCATATCTCTGAATGGAAGATTTAGAGGCAGAAAAAAGGAAGGAGAAGTTCGCAGGGAGGGGAAGGGGACTCAGCAAAGGCAGGTATCCAGAGGAAAAAGAGGGCACGCAGCAATTTAGAGGAAATAATCCAAATAGAAAGAGCGGTTTAGCCTGTCGCGTCTCATGCAGAATACATGTGATTCACCGCATACACGAGCTCTACTCAACTGTCAGATTTATGCATGTGCTACAAACCACCAGAGGGATTCATTTGAGATGGAAGCGTAGCTTGGACTAGACAGGAAATTACATAGCCTATTTTAAATGTAGGACATCAGGTTACACGAAATGAGGCTTAAAACACCCACACATCTACTTCAGGTGTCATGGCAACCTCCTCAGAAGGAACCCTCCTGTCCTGCTTACCAGCTGTTACACCTTAATCCATGGTATACCTGCATTTGCTGTGAAATATTGGCTAATATGACACAAAGGCAGAGTTACAACTAATCCTCCATGTTAGAGAAACAGGGGCACAGAGGAAGCAAAGCCCTTCTTAGTTTTTACCCAGTCCGCCAAGCTCCGGCCTTCCTGCTATGAATGAATTTTTCACACACACACAGAGAGAGAGAAATATCTCTGATTAATACCTGGACAAGGATTTTAATTAACAACGTCAGAGGTTTGGATTTGTCACAGCCAGTGCAGAGGACTCTGGGATGTTCAGGGACAATATTCACTTGATTAGGCACTACACAATCACACAACATTTTAGCTCAGGTAGTCATGCATTGGCATGTGATCTGTTCTTGCTCCATCAGGTGTACAAAAACCAAAAAATGCAGTGCAATGATTGTGCACAATTTTCTTTACTACAGGAACAGTAATTACAGAGCAGTTTGCAGCATTACCACCTGTTAACTAGTCTTCCACAATTACTCTTAGTTTTGAATTCTGCTATGAATTGGCTTCAGCCTTAAGATGATTCAATAACTACAAGTTAAAAAAGGATGTCCACAAAGTTTTGTCAAATCAGATATTTCTCAAAAATTACTGGATAAATTTCAATAAACTCAAAAGTTGATATTCATTTGTAGCAGAGGATGAATGCTTACTTTTTCCTATAGCACGGCTCATTTAGCTTCTATCATTAGCCCAGCCTATTTCTTTAGCTAGATGGTTACATCTGACACCAAGTTATTGTTCAACAAGCTCAAGTATTAAGTTAATTGGCTGCAGCTGTTTTTGTTTTCTTTCCAAAATCGTAACAATGATACACAACTGTAAAAATGTAATCCTCGACAAATCTGGGCTTTCCTTAGCAGTGATGCCTTGACATCAAAGGTTGTCATTTCTTGGTTCATCATGTTCAACACAAATTAAAAATGTATTGTTCTATTTTTGCAAGTACAAAACAAATTATTGATGTGTCTGTGCTCTTGAGTTCCTGTCATGTTACTGTTAGTAAACGCCACAACACTGGCTCTGACCTCTCCCGCTACACTCACACCATCAGTCCTAAACAGCTCCATATTGACGCAGTGAGTTGTTGCTCAATAACACATATCAGTGATCTGCTAAAGGTGTCTACTACTGCTCTTTGAGGTCAATATTCCATTACTGAGTAGCTGCAATAACCCAGAACTCCCTGTTAACAAGCCTGATAGTGTCCATTACAAAACTTATTACAGCCCAAATGTGTAATGTACTCTAAAAGTAATTGAACTCATTGTGGGGACTCAGTGGGACACTGTGCGTACGGACAGTGTGTATTTTCAGCCAAGTGTACCTCCCTATGGGACAGTGGTTGAAACCATTTCAGCAATCTGGCAATGTCATAAATAGCCTATAAAGAAAAATCAAACAGAATCTTTTTGCAGGGGCTTGTGTTTGATCTAAATAAATTCCAGACTGAAAGTAGGTCAGAGCAGCGGGAACTGGTATGGGCCTGAGAGCACCGTGTCTGCAACACCCGCCCACCCCCATCTTCCTTTGCATCTCTCTCTATCTCGCTCTCCCTTTCCTTTCCTTTCGCTCTTCATTCCATCTCACATCCTTCTTTAACCTTTTGACCTTAATAGCTGTCTTATTATTTTTTCGATATATAAATTCTATCCTCACCTAATTTTTTTTTTTTTTCCCCCCAATATTTTTTTTCTTGCTTTGTGAGCTCCTCTCTCTTTTACATTTATGCTTGAACTGGTCTCCCGTCTAGTCTCCTGTGAGGTGGTAGGATTATGCAATCCAAATCCAAATCACTTTGCCAAGTTAAGCAATTCTTTGGTTGAAAGGTTAGTCTCCTCCAAGTGTTCCCCTCTGTGGTCTCGGCTGAATTTCTGTCCTTATTCTCTGCCTGTGGCAGTCCCTCCAGTGTCAGGCTATTCCTCTGCTTGTTGCTGCTTGATTCTGCTTATTCCTCACATGCATGCATCAGATATCTGAATACCCCAAATGTAGCTTAAGTAAGAGATAATGCATGACACGTAGGGCTGTTATTGCAAAATAATTCACAATGCCAAATCTAATAAGGTGAATAGCATGGACTAGAGAAAATTTTTGTGATTTGTCAAGACCTTTGGATTCACACATTTTCTCTATAAACACCTTCACTGATGCTAAATATTATGGCAATGTAGTGGTTGCTCAACGAGGGCTACTGCTGTTAAGTGTCGACTTTGGGAAATTAAGTTACTACAGTATGCACAAAAAGGTTCTTTTTAAGTCAAAAGTAACAGATTGTATGTGCTGTCCAAGTAACAACAGCCCTAAATAAATTGACATAAATAATTACTGTACATTGACAGCTCTGTCAAGACTCAAGGTGCTCCACTGACTATTGATTATTTGCAGTGGCTAGAGCAACAGGCTTCAGTAAGGCAGCAGAGTAATCTAAACTGTTTGTGTTTGTTGAAGAGATAGCATTCATTCATTGATTCATCTTCAACCGCTTATCCGTTTCTGCATCGCGGGGTAAGGAGATATCATCATTGATTAATGGATGATGCTGCAGAAGTCAAAGATGGATTCTGTTTTGTTCTTATTCAACTGTATTACACATGTTGGCCTAATCAGTTTTAGATGCGCCTCCAGTGTGTTATAACAACCATTGAATAAATGTAACGGTTAGCCAAATGTCACATATCAAAGTTTTATCTTCTTTATACCGTTGTAGATGGAGAGGGTGGTGGAGAGCTTTCACCCCCAGTGGGCGCTGGAGTTAACAGCAACAGCTGGCACTTCAGATATGGTGCCGGACCAGGCTATGGCCCTCCTCAGCCACTGAAGCCTGGAGAGATTCCTCCGGAAGCCTTCATCATTCCCGGATCCCCAGCCATCATTTCTATCCGCCATGACCCGGGCCCTGTGGATGACAAAGGGGATTTCATAAGCTTCGGCAAGAAGGAGGAGGCGAAGAAGAAGAAAAAGAAGAAGAAGGACAAGAAGGACAAGAAGGAGAAAGGAAAGGATGATGGTGAAGACTAGAAGAGAAGGGGTGACCTGAAAACAGAGCTACCAACAAACAATCATCCCAATTTCAGAGCCAGTAAAAAAGCCAAGTGCATCCTGTAGAACTGAGGGAGCCTCTTTGCACCATATTTGCAGAGACATTGTAGAGTGGCCAAACCCTCATTAGAGCACATCTGGCTCCCCACATCAGGCAAACTTGCTAAACAAATGTTTATTTCACTTTTTTGGCTCATTTGGCTTATAAACTTCAGCCAAGGTTTATAGTAAACCAATGTTCTTAGCTCTATGTCATCTAAAGGCTGGACCAAATTAAAATAGAGTAATTTATTTGATTAGATTAGCCTCTCTGTGATTTGCTGCCCCCACCCCAGTTTTTACAATGACAAACAAAAACACCTGAAAAGGTGTACTATTTGTATCTGACCATTGTCAGCTGAGGCTGCCCTTGTTGGCATCTCTGTCTTTATGCAGCCCCCTAACTGCCTCATCTGGTTAGAGGTGAAGTCGGAGCCAAACTAAAACGCAAAAAAAAAAAAAAAAAAAAGAAAGAAACAGAGGCTTTTGTCTTCAATATAATGGAGGCCTTGTAGAAATCCAGAAAACGTGGTCTTTTGTAAAAAATAAAAAAAATAAATAAAAAGAAAAATTCAAAAATGAAAAAGCCACAACATACAGTATGTGTACCATGAGATTAGCACCTGATAAACAGGACCACACTTGAACAAAGAGCTCTGTTTCAGTGTAACATAGCACATTGCTGAGGCCGAGGACCTGGACTGGGTTGCACCAACTATGCGCAAGTTTGTTCCCCGGTTATGGTATAAAGTAGGGGCTTCAAAACTGCTAGTTCATTCGTAATTAGCAAATTTCTAAATTCAGCCATGAAGGGAAGCGGGGGGGTGGGGGGGGGGGGGGTTGTAGGTAGTTGCAACATGGTATGAAACAAGTGGCTAATCAGTAAGAGCACTGCCTTGCTGAATGATACTAACCTCATTGATTTGTAGTTGTTTAGATTGGCATAAAAATTATGATTGGTAAATACTTTCCATGTTTGACTCTTGAAGGACAATACTAGGGTTTGCATGTTTTCGTCCATTCTCTATCTAACTGACATCACTTCTAGCCATTTTCCAAGGCGCACACAGTGTGCTTTGGGATGTAATTTTCCTTCTTTCCTGGCAGCCATTGTTTCTTTATTTATTCTACCATAACTCACAAAAAAAAAGCAAGCTGTGACGGGAAACTATTTTGCAATAAGAAATCCATTAGGGTGAAAGCAGCATCTGGTTTTGTTGTTGCTTCACAAACATTTTCAACATATGCAAATTTGGCTGGATTCACTCGCCAAAGCGAAACACAGGCTTGATGGGTAACACATGTCAAGCAATTCTCAGCATGCTGACTTCTAGTCTCTGTCAAAGTAAATGGGGAATATACTGATCCTGGATAACAGGAAGTCAGAAGAAAAACAAAGAATCTGTAGAAAATGGACAGAAATATTCAAAATGACTGCTATCGTCCTTTAAGTTGCAAAATGGCATATTAAAGAAAAAAATGCATTGATCGCAGAAAAAGATAAAAAAAAAATCCTGCTTTATTGTTAGTGAGTGCAATTGTGTGAATTTGTATCATTTGCACCTGCTTTCTTGCTTGCTTAACTACTTAGTTGTTACTTGAGGTTATGTTGTAAAAGAGTTTATGTGGTGCTACCGCTTATATTTTAACAATGCGTGAATTAGGACTTGTGGCTACTTGGGCTATAACTAATGAACCTACGTGCAGCTGATGCAACCGGCCACTGATCTTGACTCCTCTTTTGGAATATGGCACAGGTCAATGGAGTCTAAATGCCAATGTGTATCACCACAGCCCAGTCAGAGACACACACACACACACACACACACATATATATATTTTCTCTGCCCCTTACTCACACAAGCAAACACACATACGCTGCATCTTCCTCTCTTCCACACAAACTACACTGCTATCCTAAAAGAACACACACCAATTGATGGAAACTCCAAATCCAAGACTGAAGGCCAGTGCCACCCTTAATATGGGACTGTATAATATGGCTCGGACACAGGAAGGTTGCTTGATGCTTCATTTCTGCTGAAGCCTGATCCCCCTAACTTCTGTCTTTGAATGTTAAGTAGTTTCCCTGCACCACTGCCTCAACTGCTTCAGTGCTTGTAGGATTTGCTTGCTCGCTGCCTGCCTCCTCCCTCTACTCTGTTTCCTCAGATCAACATGGTTAGCCGACATCTTTCAAGTCACTATCCTTCAATGAACTGTGCAGTTGCGACAAAAGCAACATTTGTGTATTTGCATATTTACACACAGACACGTGCACACACACACAACCCACACACACAACCCACACATCTTTTGTTAAGTTAAACCTCAACTGAGCTTAGGCGCTTCAGCCAGTGTGTCTTCTGATTGCTCATTGTTGACAGCTCTGTTGACAGTGAGATCTTGCATTTGTTCTAGGCGTCGCATTATAAGGACATGTTAGGACAGGTTAGCAGAGAATATGTTGTACTGGATATGAAGAAACATGATAAACAGGGTGAAAGAAGAGTAAGGAAGAGCAAAAAAAAAAAAAAAGAAAAAATACAGTCATTTCCGTAGTGTATGTGGTTCCAACACAAGAGGATTGGGCAGGTCATTCCCCTTTTGCACAAAGACTTGGGTCAGCTAAAACCACTTACAAAATAAGTGCATTCTAATGCAGGAGCAGTAGAACGATGTTTGGTGTTTGACTTGGACAGTGGAGGGGGAATATAAGGAATTAATGGACAAGAAACCCATCAATAAGGTTTTAAGGGGAAGAAATGACAACGGAAAACCAACAAAATGTTAAAAAAAAACAACAAAAAAAAAAAAAAAAACGCAGCTGCCTAGATCTGAAAATTATACATTCCTTTGCTTAATCACTGCACATAAATCTTACAGACAAAGACTGCTGGGAAGTGCCGGGTCCGAGAAATACAAGTTGCAGTGGCCCAAGTTTGAACTGATCAACTTTATTTGACCCCGACATTATGACACCCAGAGCTGGTATGGTAGAAGAGGGGTATTGCAAGCAGTAGAGACTGGAACAGTATCTCCATGATGAAACGTGTCATAAAGCCTCACTTCAGTGTTCCTTTTCTAAAACCATCGTATTACCACTCACAGTAGGGGTGTATAAGTGCTGCCGTCAGGCTCGACCCCTCCCATGCACTCACACTCCAATGCCCTGTCCTTCAGGTGTACTTCTGTGCTGTCAGATCACCAAGTGGCTGTTTGCATGTTATAAGCAAAGGAAACAGATACTATATAGATACTATATATACATAGATATGTTTTTCCACTGGGAAATGCGTATTGGATAACATATACCTCTGATACACATTCTCAAAGACAACACACGCACACTGAAAGAACCACACTCATCCAGAAACACACAAACCCATACGTACATATACTCTATTGCAAACAGTAATTTGTGGAAAGACCTGAAAGAATCACCTTTTTTATCCTGTTGAAAATGAATTTAATCTTCTAGATATACATAATGATATTGTGTTATGCTAAGAAATGCCTTTTTTCAGTTTTTACTCCTATGATTTTCATAGATAAGAAAACAAATTCTTAAACTTGTGTTAAGCTTTGAGATGATGATCAAACACTGTTGTGAAATAAAACCATTTACTCACCCGTCATAACTATTCCTCGCCCAGTAGAGAGAAAAAAAAAACAAAAACAAAACAAAACAAGAAAAAAATTTAAATATATAAAACAGTCCAAAAAAAAACAAAGTTGATGTATTCTCTGCTTGTGTATAGTGAATGTTCCTCAGTCACTGGGTGTGACACATACCAGTTGACTGTGACAGTGCAGATCTGTTAATAACTTTTTTTGTACACCTGCTCATCATTGTAAAGGTGATAATAGTGATACTTATGATTTAATCAATCTGGTAATGTGTTTTGTTTATAAGTCACAAATAAAGTTTTTCTTAAATATCATAAAAATGTGTGAGGAGTTCATGTCAAATCTACAGAAGGGAGCATTGTTTTAATCTCAGTGTCCGTCCACTACATGGAGAAGTTCACTCAGGAAAAAAAAATAGCCAAAGGCAGGAGGAAAGGATTTAGTATTTGTGTTCATTGTCATCATAAAATAAATCATTTGGAGTGAAATAAATGTCACTTCTTACTTCTACTGTTGCATTGAAACTCTTGTGCCCTGGCTCTAAAACTCGAATAAAAGTGAGGGAGAGGCGGGGCCAAGGTAGTTAAGACATTGATTTTGATTAAAATTGTATATATAACAGAAAACTATGAGATGTGGTCTTTGAGGTATGATGTAGAGTTGTGAAGAGTTGTAGGGACTGATGCACTGGGCCCAGCTGCTCCCAACTAGGATAATATTCAGGAGTCCACATTCTTGCTGTACTCCACTTTGCTAAACAGACACGTTTTTAAACCACTCTACTAAATTCCTCTGTAAGTGTTCCCTGAAATCTCTGGCTGAGACATTTTATTCTTGTCCTGTTGCGAAATCTGGAGAAAACCTATTTTTGCTATTGCCTCCTCCAACCACTTCAGTTCGACCCCCCAAAGTTGTAGACTGCGCACACATTTTAATCCTGTCCAGCTGCCAAGTGAAAAACAGCGTGGGACTGGCATAATGGAGGACTGTTCAACAGTCCGGGAAGTGGACCCTCATCCATGTACTGAATAAGAAAAAAAAATAAAGAGCAAGTAGCAACAACAATATGACGTACAGTAGATAAGGCTTGGGGTTAACTACCCATCTGGAGGTGAAGGGTGAGCGTCACATTGGCTCATTGAAAGCTAGTAGGAGGTCAAGCACAACGCAGACCGCTGGAACTTAAATCCTTTCCTCCACTTGAACAGACTTCTCTTGAAAACAGGAAACATGTTGATGTCTGCAACAAGGGCTCCATCTGTCAGTTCGCCTGAGAAATCATTGAAACACAGCTTTTCCATGCCTGCTCCTGTCCATCTGCCCAACAACACTGCCACCTACTGACCAAAGCAGAAGCTGGCAAGTGACCCACATTAATAATATTCTGCAACCCTGAGATGTGACACCCCACATTCATTTTGTATGTAGGCGTGGAGGCGTGTATACGTGTGTGTGTGTGTGTGTGTGTGTGTGTGTGTGTGTGTGTGACAGCTGGATGACAAGGGAAACGTATTTGGTGAAATGCTCTCATCCCATATTCTACACTGTACAGCCTAAAATGACTTCACTGTACAACAATGACAGGTGTTCTTAACGTGACAGTAAAGACTGACATACTTCCATGAGATAGTCTACTGTACGTCACTACACTGACATCACACACCCTACTTATCAGCTGTATTAGGCGGAATACAGAATAGAATTATTTTCTGTTTACTTTTCTTTGTTTTCTTTAATAATGCTAGACTTAAAAAATTAATCCCTGAATAAAAAAAAAATGAACCACAGAGAATGTGTTTTGGTGTGAAAATGATGGAATCCACCATCCACTATTCTGTTTTCACAAATAGCCCACATTTCAAACTTCAAGCTCAAAGCAAAATTAAAAGCTTTGTTTGATCTTTGTTTAATCATCTGCTGCTTAGTGGCACATTTTTTATTTATTTATAAATGGAGCAAAAAAAAAAAAAAAAATTGTAAAAGCAAGTTCCTGAAGGGCTTTTTCTTTCACATTTCAGCTGTGCGAGAAGTGCAACAGCTCTGAGATGAACTATTTAAATGTTCTTAGTGGTCTCCTTTAGGCCACAATTCTTTCTCTCTTTCATTGTGAAAATGACCCACTAATTATTAAATATAACTAAATATCATTTCACAGCAGCACCAGTTTTTGATTGAAATCCCTGTCCTGCCACTGACTTAATATGAAGCACATTTAATGTTTGTTTTAACATCAAATGCTGAGTGAATCCAGTACCTACAGCAAACAGGAGTCTATAGTTAGCCAGAAGTGCAACAACCCCTTTTATTCAACTGTTTGTTTTTTTTTTTTTTCCCAATTTCATCTGAGCTAAAGTCATGACTCATTGTGAGCCCATTTTCTCTCTTGCAACCCACGCACACATTATCAATTACAGCAAAGTGACTCAAAGAGTAAGACATAGGAGAATGAAATGAGCTCTAATATTTATATACTTTTATAGCAACTATTAGCATGAATAAATGCAAACCACACAAAGCTGTTACAGTGTCGGTAAAACTGCTGCACCAATTTTAAGGCATGGTAGGAATTTTCACTGATACAATATTGTGTAATCACCTTGAGGCTGTGGAAGTATTTTCTATTCACAAAGTCAGCTTCATGTTCCCCAGAGCTGCGGTGATGGAATAGCAGTGCAATCTACTGAACAAAGCAATCCTCAGGTATTTCAATGCAGAAACAGACAGTTTTATTAATTGCTGACATCTACTGTCACAAAAAAATCTCCTCTCCATAATACATGATGTGGAAACGCAAAAGACATTTGCTGATACTAACTAATTTGTCTGGGTGTATAAAGTGAATATTTATGTCTTACCCTCTACATGCTTGTAAATTTCTGTTCAGCTGACAGATTCCCATTTTAAATAGACTTTAAAAGTGGCTTTTCCAGGATGGCATACAGGTTATTATTATTAAAATGACACAAACTATGAGGTTGATGCTAAATCCTATGAACACATTGTCATGTATAGACATCAGCACTTACACAGTGGCCTCCATCGTGGGCTTGGTGGGGGGGATTTCAAACTAATTAGTCAAATAAGAAATAGGGCAGTTTTTCAGGTCACAAAGTTTGAAACAACGTTCCCTGACTTTGTCTTAATTTGTCTTGATTGTTGTTTTCTCAAACAGACCCCACCACTCGTTGCTGTTGCACAGAAGAATTTGTTGTGACAGAGCTCGCCGCTGGACAGTTTGATATGGCTGTATTCTCACTGCTGATCGCTCTGATCAAGAGTGCTGTGCTTACTAACCAGCCTCCTCCTATTACATACCCGCCTGGAGTTGCACAATAGCTAATTGAATTTCCCATGCCCTGCAGGGCATCTGTTTGTGATGTCATTATTGCGTGAAAGGAATTTTTATAGGCTCTTTATGCTACTTTTGATGGAAGTGTTTATGCCTAATGTTTGGCCTATTAGTATACAGCTACCCCAGACTAAATTAGTTTCATTTCAACTCATTTTCTAAATTAGCTTCATTTAACAAATCCACCCGGTACGTCAGATGCATGTACGCACCTATTTATTTTTTCCAAGAGTTCAAATGTTTACCAGTGTTGATGAAATACTCACCATTACAAGTAAAAATCATGCATTCAAGATTTTACAAAATGAACTTGAGCAAAACCAAAGTACTAATTTTTCACAGTGATTAATTTCAGATTACCATCAAGGATCATCAAATTGTAAGATTGATACATTGATGATTGATCTTTAATTAAAATTAATTTAAAATTTATACTATTGCAGCATTGGAACAAATGCAACTGTTTACTTTCTACCGCTGAAACAACAAACTGCAGTTACAATATATAGAATGGCTTCTTGAATGTTGGCCAAAAAATATGCAGCCCTGACAAAAATTGCACATTAAAACTAACCTCCGACAATGCATCCAAACTAAGACAGAGCAGATATAGTGTAAAGATAAGTTAACAGACATTGCATAATAATAGAAGGCTACATGTAAGTTTTACAGAAAACCAGCTTCAAATATGTCTAGATAAAACTTTAAATACAGAACTGGCGTGACAAAATTATTTTCCTACTGTTATTTTATTCTACTACCCCCTCAGACTAATGCTGTTTTAGAAATATAGCTGTCAACCACTTTCCCTGCTTTTTAAGTTGAGTGGTAATTTACACACAGTCCCTACCCCCCTGATGCAAGTCACTTCCTCTCTCTCTCTGTCTCTCCCTTGCTCTCCTCTTTCTCCACCCAGCTGTAGATCAGAATGCATGCATTCTGGGAGGGAGGATAGTGGCAGAAACAAGATAGAGGGAGAGGGGCTGGGGGGGAGAGAGAGAGAGAGAGAGAGAGAGAGAGAGGAAAGGAGGGAGGGAGGGAGAGAGAGGGACAGAATGTGTTGGAGGGCAGCATAAAGTAGCATTACTGCTGTGTTGTGACTATGGAGTGAGCATGGGAGCAGCAGGACCAAAACAATAAGGGAAGAGGATACAGTGATGGCATGGCTTCTTTTATGCATGATCAATAAAAGGCAGATTGGGTCAGAATCTGAATCATTAAGCAGCATTGCTTTGCAGCCCTGGCTGTCTGCAGACTCGTCTGAGTTTGCATTCCACCAACAAAGGATTTTTGAATGGAAAGGACAAAGTGACTTCAAACCTCGAGGACCACAGAGGGCATATAAAGAGGAAGTGGCAAACTAGCTACTGACATTTGGACTCAAGAAAACAAGACATCTTGCAGCGGGATCATACAAACACTCAGGTATGACTCCTAAAGGAATTACATTAGGTAGTAACTCTGCTGAGTGTTTTATTTTCTTTTAGTCCTGATTGTTTAAAAAAAAAAAAAAAAAGTGTGTGTGGCATTGCAGAAAGATGTTTATTTCCTCTTCTGCAATGGAGGCTTTCATGGTGTCTTAACGGCGCTGGACAGTTGTCACTAAGCAAGTGGAAAAGACATGGGTCACTGGACTGAGCTGAAGTAACAGAAAATGACACAACCAAAACAAAAGTCCAAACAGGAAAAGATGACTAAATATTGTCTTTGCAATTTTTGACGTTCTTGAATGGAGACTGTTAAGGAGGATTGATGGGAAAAAGAAAGCTGTGTCAGAATGTGTTTGCATGGAATAACTGTCATAAATCAGACACAGACACTTGCATGCGTACACACTCACTCACACACACAGTATTTTACTGAAATGCCTGCACTCATTCTACACACTTGCTGTGCTGTTGACTAGTGAACTGTCACGTAAATCCTTAAAATGACCTCTTGCATGCGAAAGTAAAACTGGCACATGGGAATTCATGGATAGCATGGATGCACACGCACACTAATACACACACACACATGCACGCACAAACTGCCCCTCTCAGTAAAAGGGTGTTCCAGTTAGATGCATGGGAAGCCTTATGAAGTCTATGCGGTGGCATCAGTGTATATATTATGGCCTTTCCAAGGAGAGAGGCAGGTGGGGGACAACGGAGTGAAGGCAGCTCTTTATTACAGATATTACAATGAGAGGAGAGAGAGGTTTACCACAGGAGCTGTGCTTTCTCATTCCACGCATGCATTACTCTGAAGCTTTTCAGACGTTGAGGAGGGATCTGTGCAGTGTGTTTGAAATGCTATTATAACGTGCAGCACTTGTTTTCACAGCATATCAGTACATTATCAGTACTAAGAGATTAATTCCTTTTTCATCTCCAGTCCCACCTTGTTAGCAAAGTCTAATGAGAGCATAATTCTCCCTGCAACAGATTCTTTGACAACTGGAGTTAATTTCTGCAGTCTTGAAACAGTTCTGCATTGTTTTAACTTGCCATTCTTACTCCTGGATTTGGTTTTCAGCAGAATCTCTAATGCCTCTCACTGTAAACTTGTTCCTCTTTTACTTTTAGACGGATGTAATGGTGCAGAAACATTGCCGCTCTCTTGTATTATCAAACTTTTGAATCCATCAGACAAGGGATGGGGAGACGGGCGGCTGACCTGACGACGCCGGTTCCAGTTTTAGGTGTCCCTGCTCTAGTTGGAGTGCGTGGTTTGAAGTCAACAGGAGGAGACAGAAACGGAGAAGCCCTGCTACAGACGTGGGCACTTCATTGCAGCGTTGGTGTTCAGACATCCCCTGGGATAAGCAGACCACCTACCCAGCACAGTCTACAGCTAACTGATACGCTTTCCACGCCATCAGATAGCATTACTCAATCATCCAACAGCTATATTACCAAGCAAATAGAGTACAAGGAGATATTACTGCTGACAAAGAATGACAAGGAGAAAAGGGCTATTTTAAAACAGAAAAGTGGGGAATCCAAGACCAAAAAAGAAGTGACTTTCAAAGCACTTGGAGGTGAGGCCTCTGAGGATGTGGCCTGCAGTCAGAGGAACAGTGGTGGGACTTATTGCTATGCCAGGGCAATCAAAACCAACCCACACTTTGTGGGAAATGTAACCAACATCAGGCCCAAAGTGAAGTCTACGGCCCGCTACACCAACGGCAGTGTAGTAGACTCAGAGGCTATCGGTGGGATCAGCGTTGATAACGAAGAAGCAGAGCCTGCGAAGAGTGTAACCTCTCGTGGAAGAGACCAATCCAGATTGCAAGGTCGTTGTGCAGAGCAGTCTGGGAATACGCTGCTGTTATCTGCTCTCCGACCTTTTGATGTGCCACAAAAAATATGCAACCATTGCGGGGGGAGGCAGTCTGCTACCAAGAATGCTGCCTGTTTGGGGGAGAAAAGCTACGCTGCTGATGTGTGCCCGTTCAAGTCAGCCGTCACCACGCTCTCACCAACTGCGCATTTCCAAATGCCCCATATCGAGAGAAACAGAGACCTCAAACAAACCCAGCAAGAAAGCTCTGACAGCATCGCAAACACAGTCAACAGCACGCATATGACAGTCAATCCAGAATTTTTTTCTCTTGACAAAGAACTGCAGTACAGAAAAACACCACATCCTGCATGCCCAGTGCACTCTAGAGGTAATTTGGTCACATTGTCGCATACACATACGGCGGGTGATGCAACATATGCCCAACCTACAACTATTCTTCATACTAAAACAATCACTGTCACAAAAGCAACAATCGAAACAAGACAAGATGAGGCCAGTTCTAAATCCTTCATAGAACCGACACGGTTCCCGATGCCTCAACCAACAAGTCTCACGGTGACCCCACAGATGGCCACAGCTACCAGGCCAAACAACCCACATTCACACACCTATCCTCAGCTCCTCAAGACATCACAACACACCTCTACACAACATAATGTGCCTCAAAATGTATGCGTATCTGTACACGCCACTCCTGAAAAGACTCTGTCGCCACCTCCTTCTTCAAACAGTGCAGCTGCGTCACCTGGTAACACACACAAAGCAACCACAACCTTTAGTCCTGGGCTGATGTCCACAAAAAGTGCTGCTAACGCTCAACAAGAAACTACACAACTGCGCTCAACGCACACAGCAAACAATACACATGCTAGCCCGAAAATGACTCCCAAAAGTCCCAACTTATTAACGGCAAACAACCTGAAAGCACTAGACCCCAGTCTTAAAAAAGGAATTTCAAAGCATGCACCTGCAAGTCTACCATGCACCTCACCAGAACTGACTCAGAAAACACAACAGAAGCTCTCCTCAAAAGTTGACTTTAGTCCAACTGCATTGCCCCCTTTTGCTAAAATACCACATGCAACAACAGCACATCTCAGCAAAGTTGGTCCTAAGACTCACAACACAACCTCAGATCGTACTACATGTACCAGGCCTCAACAAAAGTCTAAACCTGTGGTAAGCCAAAGCCATTTAATTCAACCTAACTCCTCAAATTCTGAACCTACCCTTCATGTATCTACAGCATCTCTAAACACAATGTCTGGTGCAAATAAAGCACGCCATTCAAGGGTTAGGTTCCCTTCAAGTGCAACTCCCAGCTCAAAAACTACATGTACCGGCTCTCTGTACAAAAGTATTGCCCTCAGGAACTCCTCTGTCAGTCTGAAATATTCGCCATCTACAGCTAGCTCAGAAAGCCAAAGTAATATCTGTGTGTCAAGTACAACTTCACTTCAGTCAACAGAAACAACTCAACAAGAACTTGGTCCTAAAGAAGAAACTCACACACATAAACCCAGACACACACAAGGAACACAGATCAGAACTCAAACCAGTGATGAGTCTGTTGTCTGTAGTGTTTCCAATCAGGAACACGACTCCCAAACAACTGCCTTTGCAATATCTAAGTCACCAAATTTATCAACAAATCAAAATGGAGGCAGAGACACCAGCAATCTTAAATCAGTAATGAATCCCAATACTCCATCCCGTGATAATAAAAACAAATTCAGTGCTAATCTAATCAATGAATTAGTTGCGCATGAGTCGGACCATGTAAATTCAAATGTAGCACAGGTCACTAACCTTCAGAATCACATTCCCCTAATTAAGTCAAGCAGCTCTTGTCTGCAGGGTTGCATAAACATGGAACAACAAAGGCCAACACATTATGAAGGAAACACAAAAACAGAACACGAGGGACTCTTTGCTGCTTGCCTACCCATAAAGTCAGCCCAGGACACTGACACAAATACACAACACTTTGCCTTGGGTACATTAGCTAGGCATGCAAAAATGAAGCTGAAACCTAATGAAGATAAACAGACCCATCCCAGTTACTCAACACCCTCTGCTGTAGCACAAACCAAATATGTTAGCTCATCCCTGGCAAACACTGGAGCTCAAGTTGGCAAAGACACCCAAACTTCTGCTCACCAAGACTCTGATTTAGAGATCCCATCAGTATCGCAAGGGCATGCAGGTCCAGAGCTGTCTTTCACTTCCCCAGTCCAACTCAACAATGAGGGAGAGCTCAGTACACACACAGGCCCTGAATATTATTCTATATCGCCGTCATCAACAATACACTTGGCATCCCATACCCGCCCCCAGTCCTGCGAGGCAGAGGAAATCGTCAAGCCAGATTCAAAGTTTACTTGCCCAGAGGACCCCAGCCTAGCTCACTCCCACCCAGCTGATGTGGCCCTGTTGCTGCCTCCCTCCCCACAGTGCTGCAAATCAGCAGCCCTACAGCAGAGACTGGAGACTGTGGAGGCCAACCTGGCAGCCAACAAGGACAGGATCACTACTCTGCTTAACATTATCCATGACCTGGAGACATGCCACAGTCCCAGCAGCGGGTAGGATGTAGTCTGTTTATTTGTGTGTGTGTGTGCGTGCGTGCGTGTGTGTGTGTGTGTGTAGTTACAGTGCACTTGGCCTTTTTTGTTGTGCAAACAAAGCACTGTAAAAATCAAAGCTGCCAGTTCCTATAATGAAATAACCCTCCTCCAATAACAAAAACATTTTGTTCTATTTGTTCTATCACCTGGAATGGCAGAAGACTTACTGCATGATGCATGCCCTATACTTGACTGAATAACTAACATTTTTAAATGACAAACCTGAAGGATCAGATATCACTTGTAAATGATTGATATACAACATTCATTCTAATAGAGGAACAGCTGCCAGACGTTTGGTGGAGGGAATTACTGTAAAAAGCTGTTCTGCAGTGCTGATCTTTGGCTTTTCAGTGAGTCATCACTTGCGTTTACTGGAACCATTGTATAGTTTTGTAATTCATTGCTGAGTCCAAACAACTTGTGTGGCAGTGTTTCTTTAATTCAGTTTTGTTTTATTATTATTATAGCTCCGTGGATAAATCACTGGTTACTGCTATTTCAAATCAACTATAGGTGGCACCTGTAGACATAGTCCGCTGCAGGAAGATCAATTTTTTTTAAAGGACAGATATTCTGTTTTGCTTAAACTCATACATATTTTAAAACAGTGGCAAATCATACACGCAAACGTTTCTCTGTGCTAGTACATATTTCCTATAAAATTAACTCTATCTGCTGCATGCAAAAAATTTGGGGCAGCATGGATGATGATCTAGTTTTTATTTACATGCAGCAAATGGGCAATGACTTACTGATTATCTCTGTCATTTTAACCAAATAAAGCCTTAGACAGATGAGCATTAGCACATGGAACCATATACACAATGAAAAATGAATACTATTTGAAGGTGACCACAATGTGAACATGTAAAAAAGCTGGTTTTGCATATGTATTCAAAACCAGGGCTCATACTGTGATGATGTGAAGCTGTAACATTGTTAAAAGTTTGCAAACAGGTTTGTGGATTTTTGCCTCAGTGTGACAGGAACCTACTTGGGCGTTTCAAGAGGGCACATCTCCTAGAGATTTATTTAGCCATCCTGGGACAAATAACTGGAATTAAAGTGCCCTTCTGGCAATGTGTCTCTGTCAATCATTCTCATTCACTGTAGTGTGCTCATAAGCTGTGACTGCCTCTGCGGTCATGCTTCAGAATAACCAGGTCCTAATAACCGACTGACGTCTGACATAATGCATGTTATACAGCTCATCGCTGCCATCAGCAACAGTCTGAGTGAATATCAGACAAAAGGGATGAGTGGAGAGGACGTGAAGCATTGTCTCTGAGGTCATCAATAGTCAACAATTTACTTTTTCTTCATTTTAGTCACAGATGCCTCAAAACTGGACAGGACCTTAAAAACTGCTCAACCTGCCAGAAGACCGCATGTATAGTCTACAGGTAAGATACCACTCAAATGTCGAATTCTGTCTGCTTGCAGTTTCCAAGCCGATAAATGACTAAAGTAGCCCCAGAATTCAACTCTTGCAAAAAAGTAAAGTGACATTTACAGAGCTTATGCAATAATTAGTAATGAATATTTCATATGATATAACCTGGCGTTGGTGTTGATTTGTTGAGATTTACAATCTCGATTGTTAATAATTGACCAAAATAACATCACGATTTAAACCTGGTATTCAAAGGTGGAACTGAAGGTGTAGCCACGCACCAGGGATGCACCAGTCTGATATCGGGCATGAGTACTTGTACTCATACTCATAAAACTGCCACCAATACCATGACACAGATACCACTTTACATCAGTGTTCAGTTAACAACACTTGACTGCAAGGCGAGAAGCAAGGAGTTATGTCAGCAGTTTCAGGTGAAGGAGAGCAACAAAAACCAAGCAGTATGGAAATTATGTCCAGCAAAGCACTAATGTTGAAAGTCAGTATTTGTGTTTGTCACAAGTAAAAAAAAAAAAGAGGTACTGGTACATCCGTACCACGCACACAATGTCATATCCCAAGGATATGTTAAAAAGGGGGGGTGGGGGGGCATGCACACATGTTTAAGTACTGCAAGTCATCATGACCTTCTCTAACTTGAATCTGCATCCAGTTAAAAGAACCATGACAATTGCTGATACAGAGGACACACTAGCCAAAGTGAAATCACCGTTGTGGAAATATTTTGCCTTTCCTGAGTTACATCAATGATGTTTGCATCGTCGATAAGAAAATGATCGAAAATTGATAAACGTTGTTACATACATGTGGCATACTACAAAAGCAACATGATAAACAAGGTGATGCCCATTTCAGTTGCAGTTCTCTGTCAGCCTACTCATTAAGAAAAAAATCTGTCCTGCTAACTGCCATTTTTAGTTTTTTTTTTTGTTTGTTTTGTTTGTTTTTTTTTTTCAAAATACATTTTCCTTTCTGAGAACAACATAAATCCTTTCGTGTACCTGTCAAATTTAAGCACTTACTACGTGTGACTCAATTTATTCACTCGACAGATGTATGCAGATTAAGATGGAACTCTTAAAATTCAGGAGGGTAAATGCATGCCTAAGTAGCCTGCATGATGGATCTATAATTATTTATAATGAGCACTTTACTGAAGTCATTCTTTGAAAATGTCCATTTACCTACAATGTGATTTGATTTCATACGAGATGAAATATTTTTGCAGAGTTTCAGAGTTTCAGCTGTAAGAGACACATTTTAAAAAGCTTTAAAAAGTTTTTCTTACATATTTTTTAATATTAATATTTTATGATAGCGATTTTCTTAAACTGTCATTTTAATTAATTAAAAAATGCAGAATATTGTTTGGTTGGGAAAAGGTTTCTAGCCTACTCAAACATACAGTAGCGGTTGGCTCCAGTATGTTTTTTTGGTCTTTGCATCCATTAGATAAAATGTTGCATCAGAAAAATGAACATCTTAACCACGGCCCCAGAAATACTGAATGTGAAAAGGGGGTTTAGAGAGGCGAAGGAATCAAAAGGTCCTCTCATCTTTTGGAAGAATGCCTCATGGTCTGCAAAGAAAAATGGTCATTATCTTGAAATATTCAAGACATCCTGCTTGACTTATTTTCAAAAGCACTTTTGGATGACAAAAATGTGTTACATAAGTTAATTTGCATGGTCCTTAAAGGCCAAGTGGAACCAAACCAACACCTTTTGGTAAAAAAAAAAAAAAGAAAGAAAAGATGTGTCTCTTATGCTGGCGAATGTCTTTCTGAACAAACCAATCAACCACTTGACAAGTAAAGGCTTTCCCAGACGAGGGCTACCACTAAAAGAATGAAGAATGAAGTGTAGCTGCAAGGTCTACAGCAATTTGGATCATGGAAAAAGAAAGAACTTATGCATTATAGAAGAACACACTGGTAAAGCAGATCACACAGGGAACATTAACTTGCATTCTTTGGCTGAAGCTGAAATGAATTTGTTGCGATTTTACATGTGTTTTTTGTAATTCTTGTCTATGTCTGTCTATGCAGTGTGGAGTATGACTTCAGGCAGCAGGAAAGACGCTTCTTGGAGGTTCTGAATCATTCAGCGAGGGGAAACAATGCTTTTTCACTAAACCTATCCCGGCCCTTAAAGCTCAGCCTGCTCAGAAATGTCATCATCAAGCACCTAACAAAGTCAAAGGTGAAAAGCAAAAAGCTGTGCAAGACCCTCTTCAAATGGCTGCCCAGGAAAATCCAGCAGGTGTAGACCTCCTAACAATACCTGTGTGCTGTTTAATAGCCATAGCCTGTGTTACAAGTGACCAGCAGAAACCTTTGCCGAGGACTCTTGTGTTTCCTTCATCCCCACAGAATGAGATTACTTTAAATTTGGTCCTAATCCAAGAGAGCTTCACTGTTCTGCAATTTGTCAAAGCTCATAAGATGGATTTTTGTACTTAATTTCTTCCCTTTATCTCTATTACCCTAAGCTACTATTCCCAATTCTATTGATAATTTTTGAAAGTTAATGTTGATTTGTGGTCAGCATGCATACTTAGAATGTATGGCAAACCACAGCCACAGATTTCCTTATGAGAATAAGTTCTCTTTGCACTGTCATGATTAATGCACTATGAGTTCCTGTTAATGTTACATTTCACTTTCAAATCCCCTTCACCTGCTTCTCCTGGGAATAAATGTGCAATATAAAATACATTTTTGAATGCAGTTCTTTTCAATTGACAAAATAAATAAGAATTTACTGACAGCTAATTTGTCTTGTTAATCTTTTCATTTGTCAGAACTTCAATTCATCTAAACCTTTTCACAAGTGCATGGCCATGAGAGAGCAAAAATAAAAAAACATTCATTATGCTTTCACCAATTGTGCTGATGGTCTCCAAATCCCCGAACAATAGGAACCTCATAAAAGGTTTCTGAGTAAAACAATGACATGAGGAAAGGCCGCAATGAAGCATGAGTCACAATGGTAATGTTCATGCGCACAAGCCAATGCACACATTCATGGACACAGACACATGGACATAAAAGCGTAACTGCAGCAACCTGAAACAAATCCTTGTGGATGGTTTCAAAAATTATTAATGCAGGTGGAGAATTTTGGATAGGACCTTACAATATGAGTGAGAAACATATTGACTGTCAAGCATGGGTAAAAGTACTTGCTTTGATTAAAATTTCTCAAAGAAAAAATTAAATTCTTGCAACAAAAGTGCCAGAGGGAAAAGTGGCCCGATAGCAAACAGTAACAGCCATGTGGCCTCATGGAGGAAGCACAGTTGCATTTAACTACTGTGACATTTGCATTTAACTAGAAATAGCAATAGCAATGAATGTCTGCAGTTTTTTATTTTTTTTGCCTTACATTGCTTAAAAAATGAGTTTATTTCTGTATTCAAAAGTTTAAAGCATTTTTTTTTTCAAACCTCACGAATATTAAAAAAAGTAATTAATTTGGTTGTCTGTAACTGGATTCCTATCCTTTTTGCATAAAGGGGTTAATGTAGCTATCAGACACAAGATAGATACATACTTATATGTATTATGATTATAATTATGTTAAAAGATCATTTAAATTCTATTATTTATTATCATTCTGATTCAGAGACCCCCAGTGGCTGAAGCTGCATAATGGTTTGGCCATTCTGCAAACTAATTTTCAGTTAAAGCTTCAGCTACCTTTGATGCCTGCATGATCAAGAACATACGTTAAAGACATCAACCAAGCTGTTTTTTTTCCATTCATGTTTTCAATTTATCTGAGAGAAAAATAAATAAATATATCAAACTGTATCTTTTGGAATTGTATTTTTTAGACCCAAGAGGGTCTAACAATGTCCCAAGAGGGAGCACCAACTGTTGGTGCCATGTAAATATTCTAAACAACAAGTAATCACAGAGTTAAAATAAATTTGTTTATCCTATGCTGTCAGAAATCATCCAAAACACAGCTATCAAGTGGTTGCATTTAATGACTTCAGCATGAGTCAGTCAAACACAAACCCTTTCCCTTCACTGAGGCTGGAAGGCAAACATGTCAAACCTGAGTCAAATTTAATTTCATGTGGGCTGTAAAATTGCTTTAAAAATCATATCATGAACTATTACATTTAAAGAGAAGCTTTTATAATACTTATATAAGAGAAAAGACACTATGGTTTAAACTTAAGTCATATGGACTAAGAAGCTGCAACCGTGCCTTCTTATGCATTATTGTGCAAAGATTCTGCAGCTCTCTGCAAGTGGACCTGCCAATTTTGAAGAGTGGTCCTGCTAAACAATATTGCAGCAACAGCACTGCACTGAGTCCTGCAGCCAAAGACAAATGGGTCCATAAAACTAAACACAAACAGACCAGGCAACAAATTGCACTTATTATTGTCAAAGAATATTTTTCCTCAAGGTGATATTAAAGCATTTAATCATAAAACGGCAGGACAATGTCATTCTACAGTATCAGTTCCAGTTTAGCCTGTAGATGTTAAAGTGTAAGTAGAACTCACAAATGCCAGAGAACAGCAGCTTACTGTATTTCACTTACATAATCATGCCAACTGTGATTGTAATTCTTCCTTTGAAGTGTGGCAGCTGGGTGTAGAGCTGTAGACAGACAGAAGACAGAACAGTACCTAATCAATACCAACATGTCTGTTGTGCCTCAGGAGATAATTCAGCATCAGTCAGGCATGGAAATGCTGTGCTGGTACACTTCAGAATTGCACACTATTCTAAATCACTGCACAAAGGAACTCAAAGTACTTTTCAAAGTAGGAATTTTCCCTCTCAGTGTTCTGTGTTTGCTTTTTCTCTACCCATGCAGCTTATCATAAAACCACATTTATCTCCACTTACTGTCTTACAGAGTCTTCAGTGCTGCTTCCCAAAGTGGTCTTGGGCCATTAGGGCCTCTAGGTACAGAATATTGTATGCCACACCGTCCTTTGGACCACTTTTAACTTTAATGTATCTTTGTTTCAAAGCTTTAATGGGGAATTACTCCTGTGTCTGTGATACTTGTGCTGCAAGCTCCTGATCACCACAGATCTGTATATAAGATTAATGTTGTGGTGTTCTTTCTTAAAGTGCAGGCTCCAGATGGCTTTTAACTCCACTTCTTTATCCTAGCATATTTAAAATTGGTATTTAAATTGAAAAAAAGGCTGTTAGAGCTGATATGAAAGCAGCATGTACGTGTGTGAAATTACATAGTGACACAGCTAGAGATTGCAGGTACTGGCTGCCCCTTTATGATTGCTCAGTGACCGAACAAATGAAACCTGAGACGGGGAAAAAAAAAATCTTCAATCTCTACTGAGTAACATTGCTGATATTAACTCTGAATTAAATCACTCCCTGTAAAGGTGAAGAAATTACAGGGGGTGCCAACACCACTGAAAGTGGTCTGTGGCTCTACAGTATGCAGCCCCCTCAGCCTATTCCAGTTCATTATTTTGGTTCAGTGGTGCCTCTGGTTGAAGTCCAGCGGCTTTCACCAGCTCCTGCATGTAGAAGCCAGGAGCAACTGCCAGCCTGCAAGCTTAAACAAATTGTGTACTACCTGTGCATAGCTAAATGTCAGAAAGCTGAAGCAGAGCTAAAAACAGAACTGAAGGGTGAATGACTTAAAAGATGAGAAGGATGAGGACTGAGGTGTGTCACAACACTGCAGCACAGTCCATGAAGCTAACACAGAACAGAGTGTAAATTAAGGTTTACACCACGACTGAAAACTGAAGCTGATGTGCAGTTATCTTGAAACCTGCATTCTGACTAATTGGGGAGCCAGCTCTACTGGTAGCAGAGAATCAGGTTTTATTGAAGTCAATGTGAAAATAACCCTACTCCTCACTTGATTTATACACTCAGCAAACATTTTCCTAAAGAGTTTTTGGTCTCATCATAAAGCAGGGCGTACACTGGAGCTACTGTGACTGAGACTACTGTGTGTGCGCACAGTGATCTGCCTGACAATCAGGATGGTGTCCAGACCAGGTCAGGTTTTTTTAATTTCTGCACCACGAAGAGCTGCATGTGGCACCAATGATTCATGTGTGCTTTTAATCCAGTAAAACATTTGCTAATCATCTGAAAAGACAGGGCATTATGGCATTAAATCCTACACACAGCAGTGAGGGTAATGGACTATTAGCTATTTTGCCAAGAGCCCTTTACCTGAGAGGAACCCATTCATTGGAAATTGTTGAAACAGCACAGAGATACTGTTTGTGATTCTTCAAGCAGCTATTCTTCCCTTGGAAATATCTGGCCATTAAGGGATAAATGTAAAGGTTTTAATATGCCTTTCTTTTAAATGTTTAAGCTCTTAGTTTCTGTTTTGCCTCCTCATGTTACACAGAGAGGACACATTCATTTCTGCTGCAGTACATTTCTCCCAGGGCAGCCTTCTGCGCACTGACAGACACTGTTTTAGATTGAAAATCTGTGCAAATTGGCCTGTTACTCTTCTTTCCAGCTCAGTGGACTATGAACTACAACATCCACAGGACGCTATAATAAAATTCATTTTTTACAAATGTGACACTAATAATGACAACGTAGGGCAAACTGAGTGGACCTTAACTTCTGGTTTTGATGGGAACCTTATAAACTACTCCTAGTTGCTTTCACTCTGGTTTGTCTAAAAGTCTGTTAGCATTTACTGTCCGAATGCCTTTTTGTATTATCTTTAAATTAGTTCTGACGGTGTCATCATAATGATAATTTACCCAATGAAATGCCCTACCAACTCCTAACCTTGCTGTGACACCCACAGTGTTAATTGGTTAATCCCACCTTTCCCTGTGGAGGAAAAAAAGCCCCTCAAGGGCTTGAACAACAGAAGGGCAGATAGTTTCCTGTTGCTTTGGTAAGAAAATGAAATGTCATCTGAATACTGATGTTATGTTTGATGCAGATAGTTGTCTTTGTTGTGTTCTCAGCGTGAATGACCAGTGGCTGTATAGAATAATCTAAAGAGAACAGATTGCTGGTTATGTTTTGTTTTTCAGCCCTTCCATTTCCAAGTAAATCAATGCATCTTAATGATATATAACATCTTGGCTCATGAATTTTTGGATGTAGATGTTTTATTTGCAACACCTAAGCTTTGTTCTCCTGAACTTGCATCTCCTGCTCTGAGCGATGTCCTGTGTTGCTGACAATTCTGACCCAGATTTGCTTAAGTCAACAGTAAAATTATCATCTCTACAATTATTCTTATTCAGATGGACAGAAGAGTTATTAGGTTTTTTCCTCCAATATCGCAAAAATGTGTTGCCAATTTTAAATATGTAATAGACTTCGTTTTACAGGCAATAGTGATAATTGTGCACAGGCTTTTATATAGCAAAAAAAAGGTAAAAATGCACCTTGCTGCAGATTTTGAATTATAGCTAATATCATTACCTGCGCCCCAAATAACGAAAATAGAAAGTTATGAAAAATTCATATTCAGACTCTGTTGCCAGGTCATGGAACTAAAACTATGGGGAATGCAGTGACAATAGATGTGAGCGTGAACTTGGTTGGTATTAAGCCTACAAAAAAGTATAAATATATGCTCTTATTTAAGTATTCAAATCAGATGCTCAACATATAATTTTGTTCTTCTTAAACATGTATTTTATTTTCTAATTAAACTTATTTATCTATATTTTACCCCTATATATTATTACATATATTAAACAAGCTTATTTTTTGAGCTGAGAGGGGAAAAGATGATCTCAAGTTAAACATGGATTAAGAGATACTTGAATTTCTGTTGTAGAAAACTTTCTAACTTGAATATAGTTAAAAGTTAAAAAAAAAAAAAAAAAAAAGTATGGATTTAAGGTGTATTACATTGTATCCCTGCAAAGACTCAGCCATACCCATCTTACCGCATCAAAATACTGAAACTTAAATGACGTTGCACTAAATGGAAACAAGTGCCCAATGATCATGGTGGTATAAGCTTCAGTATGGTTACTACAGTATAAAGAGCATGTTCAAACAAATCTATGCAGCGTCAGGTAAAATTTAGAGCATTATCTAAAAATCAAGACTACTTAAATGTAGATTATTCTTTTACCATTCAGATTCAGAGAGGACATTTTGAAATTAGGCAAAATATTAAATAATAACCCTGAACCAGACTTGGTTTATTTGATAATGCCTGGCACAGCAATAAACTGTGTACAGTTTACAGAGACAGCATTGACTGGTCTGTACTTTAAGGGTAATACCCAGCTAAATTCAGGATGCCCTGACAGCAGTATGGTTGTCAAGAACACAAGCTTAAATTAGTAACCTTAAAGCCGTGACCTCATTATTATGCAGACATGCAGCTACTGCAGACAAGAGCCACATGTGGGGTAAATTCAGCAGCCCTGTCATAGTTATAAAAAAAAATATGCAAATGATTTCAATTCCCATTTGTCACAAATTTTCTGTTTTTTATTAATATTCAGCCTGTTTGCAGCTATCACTGCCATTAAATATACCCACCCCCTTTCCTGTTTTTCCTTTACATATCTAAGCACTGCTGGCGGTTTGGTTCACATACAGAAGTAATGACTCATTTTGACATGGAGATTCACTGGCAGTGCTCCTTTGGGGGCAAAGAGGGGTGGAAGAGGGCAGAGAAGGGCAGAATGGGGTCTACTCATTCTCCCCCTCTCAGGGTCGAGTGTCCTCCAGGGGTTTGCAGAGGAGCAGTAATCCAGTGAGATGGGAGAGATTGGCTTCCCCTGGGATGGAAATGTAATATGACAGAGTACAATGGAGGAAGAAGGGGAGTGCGCTGACTGAATTTTCTTGCAACAAAGCTGGCAATAGCCTGTGGCTTTTATATGGCCTTCAACATGGTATAATTTAGTTTAATAATCCTACATAACAATTTCTACTCTTGCCTGTCTACTTCAATTCATCATGCTCAACACCATGTTCAGCTATATTAAGAGTGGCAAAGAACTAATGCTGGCATCTATCTCACTTTCACAGGATAGGACTCGGAGTGAGAATTTTGAGGAAAAACCTCAGTCTCCATCAATACATATATCACAAATGCTATCCACATCTTTTAACAACTTTGAATAATGTCAAGGAAACATTTCCTTTACTGCCCCAGGAGGGCAATTCATTTGGCAGACAAGGATTATCTCTCACACACACACACACACACACACACACACGATGTAAAGCAAATTATTTATGTACATCAGGGATGTAACATATTTAACCCCACTTGATTAATACAAACAATGAACAACCAGTAACAACAGCTGCATTGGGAAATTGCATGTATTTTTCCAGTGTTGTCTTTCAGTTTGCATCTAATGTGTGCTCCTCCTACTCGATCAAAATCATGCCAACAACCCCTGTTAATCTATCCTGAGAATTGCAAAGCATAATCTATGCATAATCAATACATTCATCAAATACATCATCATCTGGTTTGCTGAAAATTGACTGGTGTCTTACAAGATACTTAACAACCTTGCTGGCTGCATTACAAATCATAATGTCACTTGCACAAATGCAGTTGTTATATTGGAAGTAGTGTCCTCTGTCTAAGCTGCCAAGCATCTTCTATAAATCTCACCAAAACAGAAGTTTCCACATTAAGAAGCCATCTCAACATATCAGTATATGACAGCCAAAGCAGATCACACCAAAACCCTTCACTTGGAGCTGGTCAAATAAATATTTCCTTCTGTCAGAACACAAGGACATGACAAAATGAGATTTACACTCCAGCACTGCATAAAATACAAATGGTTCACTTCAGACATATCTTTATATGTGCCTCCCTTAGGTGCCAGTGATAAAGTACCAGCTCTTCACAAAGCACACAAACACCGTAGCAATATCTCAAAATGTTATTCAAGTGGTTTTGTACAGAAATCATCTTTAATTGGAAGAACTGCTTACAAATTTCCTTTTTCCCCCCAATCTCATTTATAAACCTTAAATAATATTAGTAAATTTAAGTTATTCAAAAAGGTTGATTCAGATTGGCAAGAGAAAACATAACTGCTCAAAATAAAAAAAAATATATACATATTTTTTGAATGATCTCAGTGAAAAGCTTTTGGGCCAATTATAATTCTGGAAACTAAACAAGGTGTTTACACTGTCTCCCGAGTTCAACTCTCTGCTTTACAAGAGCTGCTATATGCAACATTTTAAAGTTGTGATGATGGCAATGCCAGACTGTTGTTATGTTACTACTTCACCTTTGATGTACATTTTTTAGTGTCTTGAAGGTGTTGCTTAATTTGCAGAGCTTTATACATATACACCCATTAAAAAAAATAAATAAATAAAATAACCACCACCAAGAGTACTTGACCATTTAATGAGAGTCCCTATGTACAGTATGCGTGAAAAAGTCTGTGTGAAGTTACAGAAATGCGAACATCTACCATTTGCTTTGCAAGACAGCTTTAATGATGGAAGAAAGGTCGGGTGGGGAAATGCAGCACCATGAAGCAGGTCAGAGCAGCGGCTGTGAAACAGTGAGAAAAAGCTTGTTAGTCAGAAACATCACTTCAGGCTCACTCACATCTTGTTAGCTCAGCCTTGTAAATGAGGATGATTGACAGACAACACAGCTGGGAGGCCTTTTTTAATTCCTGTTATTGGCCGAGAAGGATCATTCTCCTACAGCCAGAATAATCTAACACAGCTTGGTCTCCCCAAGTGCACAAATAATTCATGAATCACCAGAAACTACACAATGACTACACTGGATCTACTGTTACTGAACTCAGCTGTAGAATAAAACTCCTACATCTTGGATTAGCCCCCATTTCAGGACATTTCCATCTTCAAAAAAGTTATCTACATCATCCACTTGCGATTTACGCACGACTCCTGCACAACCTCAATCCCCAAAGGCTCTGTGAAAGTCACCACAAAACACAACAACAACAACAACAACACAACAGGTGAGGAGAGTCAGCTGCAGCAAGGAGAACCAACACATCACAGCTCCGGCCATTAGCCTAGCTGTAACACACAGCCAAGCTAGCATCGCCACGATGTGTGCAGCAATCAGCAACTTCACCAACGAGTTAGCTGAAGATATCAGTCAACACGCTGTAACTCCAACTTTGTGTGGCCGAGAAGTTACTTACACACTGAACACAAGCAGAGCAGGCAGAGTCGGACCGGAGCTCCACAGCTGGCTTCACCTCTCCACCGCCCGGCGGGGTTTCAACCTGGACTCTGCTGGGAACTCTTTTCCTTTTATAAAATAAAATTAAATTAAATATAAATAAATAAATAAGATGTGTTTGTTTGTTTTTAGTGGGTAAAACTCCACATTTAAATTTATGTACAACTAAAATTCTCTACGTGTCATCTAAAAGACATTTTGACCGTGAAGTGACCGGTCATGAATGGGTCACTCGTGTCTTTTAAGGGAACGGGGTGCGTTCACGGCCGCAAAAACCCAGGTGATTCCTGTAACTCTGGTAATGATTCAACAGCATACTTCTGCGGCTGAAATCAACACAACCGTGGCTGCCATCCACCTCCTTCCCTCTTAAGCACAACCAAATGAATCATCTACTAGGTGTGTTGAAAAGATGGGCAGTCTGTTATAAAGAGCAGGATTCTTGATTGTAATGGTCGGATGTGAGTGAATCTTGTTAATGGGCTGAGTCAATTATGATTTAGCAAACCGAGAAGTGTTCAGTATCCACTCCTGCCCAGCAGGTGGAAGAAAAGAGTTGTTTGGATTTTTCTGTTACAACTGAAGGGAAAATACAAGTTGCATCACAGTGTTGCAGTCTCCGCTGTCTCCTAACTAACCGTTTTACCAGTTTGTTTGTTTTTTTCCTGCCACACAATATGAACCTCATGGTGGAATTCCAGCTAATCATGCCACATTTCCACAGTCAATATCACCGCAGCTTTATAACACTGGAATCATTTTTGTTTTTCATTACCAAGATGAAGCTACCCTTTTTAATTAGAACACTGCAATTTGATTTCATTTTTTTTATTTGCTGTTTTGTTTTTCTCCATTGTCCTGAGACACCATAATGATAATACACCAAAAAAAAATGTTTACTTTGAGAGAATGTTATGTTGATGTGAAAAAGGCAAATAAAGATTTTCTAGTTTTTCTGAATGACTACACTCAAAAATGTTTTTTTCACTAACACCTCCTTTCAACTTCACATTCTTAATGTTTAAATTGTTCCTTATCTAAGTAATATCTCCCTGCTGCCCTCCCTGACCAGGGGAAGTTTATGAAGCATAGTGCACTGCTATTTCTAGTTGTGCAAACAGTCTGAACGGCCTCAGTGATTCTCAGGCCTTGTCCTCCCTGCATGCAATATTTTATGGCTCCCTGATGAATTAAGGATATTAACATTCCTCACTGATCTCCTTGTGTGTAATACGTTAATTCTTACTACTGCTGCTGCATTTAAGCAGCAGGAAATCATGTTCATTTAGTTAAATTAAGATATAGCTTTATATTAAACTGTTTGCATGCACATAAAAGTGTGTCTGCTGCATGGAGGAGTCTTTAGACAGATGAGGATTTTCTCCCACTCAAATAAACACCATAAAAACAGGTGAGTGAGAAAACCTCCTCGTTAACCAGGTTATTTTTTAATCTCTTTTGCCTGCATATTTATTCCAACTTGCTTTAATTGTTAACATGTTTTCTTTTTGGAGCAATTGGGGCTGCTGGGAATGCAGAGCCACACTTTGAAGGAAACCAGTGACATACATTTTCATGTGAGCGCTATAATGGATTGATTGCATAAGGGCACAAGGTGAAAGAGCAACTTTAAGCCTTTAAGTTTGCTTTTATATGGCACTTAATGATGTTAAAAACGTCACATGTGTTAGGCCTACACCTGAAAATGGTCCCAATGAAAACTGCCCAACAAAACCCAAGCATCATAAATGCTGTAGAAGTTTTAGTATCTCTACGTCTGGAACAGCTAAACCTTTCTGCATTAAAGAACTGACCTTTATGCATTAAATTATGGAAAAGGCTGGCTGATCTTCAAGATGTTCACCTAATACAGTGGCACATACGTATGACAGGTTGTTTCAGTGAGATATTCTTTATGGAAGATAAAGCTGTTGTTGCAACAGAATTATTCTGTAAATCTATGTGACCAGATGGGACGTGCAGTTTGTCAGTAATGTAATACTATTTGTGGTCTTGGCTGTCTATTTAGAGACACACTAGTAATGATGTTTAACATGAAGTTAAATGTGATGCAGATCAGCAGCATAATATTGATTGATAATGAGTGTACTGTATAATTATAGCCATTATGGCAGTGTAGGATGGTAAGTCTGCTCACCGCTTTGATCCACACTGAAATAGCTCAAAAAATAGGATTAGGGTATGCATTGCTGTTTTACTTTTTATAATGACTCTAGTACCATCGTAATGTCCAATAGTTTGTTAATGAAAAAGCCTTTCTCTAATAATAAACTATGCCTAATAAAAAATGATACCTACTAAATATCAGTCTGAACAAATGCACTAATGACTACCACTGGCAATGTCCACAGTTGCATAAAATATGAGTATGAACAACTTTAACTGGAGAAATTGATGAAATAACCTTGAGTAAAGCGTCCAACATCCATCACAAATGTCCTACATTTGCACCAACTACAGCAAAAAATACCCAGGTTATGAAGACATCATAATATGGGGAGATGAAACAAGCCTGCAACTTTGGGTGATCAAAACCCAAAAGTTGTGTCGAGAGGAGGTGAAATGCATTTTTAGACTGAAATAACTCGTGAAAATGCTTGTGTGCAATCAGTGACTGAATACACTAGAGGGAGTACATATACATATGTTGGGGGTATGTATCCATCTGCAGTCTGTGAGATCAGAGACGGGAGGAACTAAGGGAGGAGATATAGAGGTGGACCTTGAAAGAGAGCGCGAGAGAGAGTGTTCAGACATAAGAGGACTCAAGCCACCAGAGGAGGAGGTTCATGATCTCTGGAGAAGGTTGGGTTCTCTTGCACATTTGAAACAAACCATGTGAGGTGAGTCATCATACTTTTACATAATTTTTTTAGACATACGAATATATGGATTTTTACATGGAGAACAAAGGTTGAGTGTTAATCAGACGCAATGCATTCAATTTTAAATTTCCCACTCACAGAGGGGAGATTCACACAGTGTGACGTCTGAGCTGGAAGACCAGACGTCATCCTGTACCTTAATGTAAGCCAATGTATGGATTTTCCCAGTGATTCATGTGCAGTATGTCTCATTTTCTCTGGTTAAACATTCACAGGATATAAGGAAGCATGTAGGTGGGTTTAGCAGAAATATGCAGCACTGTCAAATGTCAAGTCACAAAACAAGTTGTTGAGTCAATACTGAGCGTGTTATTTTGCAATAGCTTGTGCTATTAACAGTAATTATGCATATTAGACTTTTATCAGTCGGTTTTGTCTTGTGCGAAGTGTCACATCTTAATATTTGACATGGTTAGTGACATTGGATGGTCAGTTTGTCATTTAGTCCAATTTAGTCCTGCTACAAGCAGGCCCTTTCTTGTTTACTTTGTGAATACAGCGATATGTACATTCAGATAATCTTAAATAATTGGAGGGTTGCCAAATTCCAATCCAGTTCTGGTTTACTTCTTATACTTTTCTTTTTGCTGCTGAAAAACGTGCATGAGGAGCAGGATAGGACGCTGTACACAAGTCCTATAAATGCTCCTTCTATGCCCCAAACAATTTACCATACTTGGTTTTACTTCTCACATGCTGTCAAATAATTGATAGATACTGTTTATTCATCTTCTGTTATTTTGGGCCAGATATTTTCCCACACTGTTATACTGTTGAGTCATTCATCCCACCAGTTAAACCTAATTTGCTTCTTGATGCAGTTGCTGTTAGACTCATGTTCTCTGACCACTGTCAGCTAATACACTTCTGCGATATCAGCGGCAGCCAAGCAGGCATATGATGCCATATAATTAAATTGGATGATCGTGTTGAGCAGATCTGATGGCACAGATCAATCATGCACAATTGATAATTAACACAGACATCTTTACCTTTTACCTTTTATTTCATGGCAGTATTCTGATGTCTTGTTAACATCACTCAAGATATTATCGTAATTTGAAGGGAAAAAAAGGATGGGGGGGCTCTGTTCTTCTTTTAGACTGTCTGGAACATGAGCAAATCAATTATGCAATGATGTGTAAAATGATCACAGGCTTATGGGTCTTGCCTCTTGTCTTTCACTTGTCACCAGAAACAGGGCAAAACGAGAGTGGCGACATTTGATCACTTGGTGTCATTTAAATTTTTTATTGAATCATTTCTGGCACTTCTCTGGCCCTGTCCTGAGGTCGGACTGTTGTAGCGCTGAACAAGGGCAGCAAGCTGACTTAATCTAAACTCTGAACAAACAGAGTCCCCATGGAAACAGGAGGTGGCTATCCCTGAGGGTGAATCTAATGACATTATTAAAAACATTGAAACCTTCCAAACCTCTGAATGGCCACGTACAGCTGGAATAATGATCGGTCTGGTTTGTTAATCAGCCAGCTTTTGGACACACAAAGTAAAATTAGTATTTAGATAAAATGCATTGAGTGCAATCTTATACAAATCTATTATTATCATTTATTATTACTATTATTATTAGCATTGGTGGCCTTTTTTTTTTGCATTGCATTGCATCTGTTTTATGATAAGGGACAAGGCAGCCGATTACACAATTCAGGATCACAAAAAAAACACAGCAATTAACAAACAGCAGGGATGTCACTCAAAACACGAGGAAAGTTTAGAAATGCAAAATAATTCTAACAAGCTTAACTTTATCTGGCTTGCACCAATGCCCTTTAACAAGATTTGCCCATATTGAATTCTGAAAGGGGGCTTTCATGGATGTATTGACGTTTTATCCGTAAATTTTTGTTCAAGAAATTACCTGTGAAGTCTGCTTGCAACGGTAAAGACATTTGAAATTAAATCTCATCAAAGTATTTTAAACATAGTAACATAGCATTTTCTCCGCCTTTATCATTCCCACTGTAAACAGTTTGCATTATTATATTTGCCACAACAGCAAGGGCGATATTATATTGGAAAAACCCTGAACAGTCACAGTAATTGTCAGGAAACAACACAGGTGGGAACCTGGGGTCATCGCCGCTTCTGTGAGTCTTTCTCACAGCTTTTTAACATTTGTACTCCATACAACTAAACATGAGAGGGGATGTTGCCTTGTGTGTCACTGTGTTTTTCGGTTTGCATATGGAGATTACTTACAGATTCAGAAGCTGTATAACAGATAAATAAACAAATCCTTGGACAGGAGAACAAACACCCACACAAGTTTAACATCATTTGTCTTCCCCATTCATCATAATGTAAGTTTCCGTCCTCAGTAAACAGGTCATCAGAGTTCAGGGTCAGCTGCATGGATCCAGCCATGATATGTTGATTTTACTTGAAGCAGGTGTTGTTATTTTGACTTAAAAGCTTGAGGATGAGGATGCTAGCACATGTTGTAGTGTAGTTTAGTAAGTCACTTGCGCTTGTCTGCACATGATTTCGAGGCAGGACCGAGACAGCGTTCAACATTAACGCAAAATAAAAATTAATATATGATCATTACATTTCTCTAGGTAGTAGAGTTCTCATGTCAATATCAGCCTGCTGTTAAAGTCATTTCTGCTTTTGAACCTAATCGGAGGAATCACTGTTTGAAACTGAATGCATGAGATAGCACAATAGATTCAGCATGAGTGTGATTCCTGTTGTAAGGGGTTTAATTTAAATATGAAAAGTGCTTTTAAATAATGACAAATCTTAAAGTACCCAGGTGCAACATATGATTAAGGTATTTTAGTTTCACATCACAGAATTGTATTAGCACTTACTGTGATCTGGTTTGGCTTGCTTATTACATCACGCATCATTCCCAAGGCAGAGCAGCTGGGGCTCTAAGAGAACACTGCAGTTTGTTGAGACAGGTTGATCATGTTTTAGTTATTTATTCTAAATTTAATGACATTGTGGATGCAACACCATGAATGTCCATTGGAACAGTTAGTTTTCTTTTTTTTAAGTAGCAAGATGACGGTTTTAATTTTTTAAAGATGTCATGCAGTTATTCTCGACTTGAGTGTTGTTGAATCATCCTGCACTTAAAAAAAAAAAGAAGCTTGGGTTTTTTCACTTCTTTCCTTAAACAGTGACAGAATGTTTTATGATTGTTTTTAAGATCTTGTGTTGTATTAGCCTGACATTAATGCACAAAGTAGTGCAGCCCACGCTTTTACAGCATGCTTTCTTTCTATTGTAAATGTTCTTGTCTCTACAGGGTCCAGATCTTCAACCTCAACATATGTTTATACACTTTCTTTAACTTTCTCTCTCTCTCTCTGTTGTAAATCAGCCAAATTGACTACTAGTTTCATTGACATGTACCTCCACACCAGTTAATGTCAAAATCCTATGAGAAAGGTGTTTGATGGGATGTGTAAATTGTATAATTACAGCAAAAGCATAGAAAAAAAATAACAGACTACATGAAAAGTAGTGGTCAGCATGGCAGCAGAATGGTTAGCACTGGTTGTGGGTTCATTTCCTGGGCCTGGAGCCTTTCTGTGCAGTTTGCATGTTCTCCCTGTCCAAAGACATGCATGTTTGGGTTCATTGGTGTCCGTAGGTGTGAGTGTGAGTGGTTGTTGGTCTCTGTCTGTCTCTGTGTGTTGGCCCTGTGATGGACTGGTGACCTGTCCAGGATGTACCCGCCATCACCCAGAGTGAGCTGGGATTGGCTCCAGCACCCCCCTGCAACCCGGAAACGGAAAAGCGGTAGAAGATGGATGGATGGATGAAAAATAGGACTGCACTTCAATACAATATGGATTATAAACAGTTGATGTGGTAAACAAACAAAAGTGCAAACGCATCACTGTTGGATTAAAGAAGAAAACGAAAGAGGAATATTATCTTTGACTTGTGGGTGTACAGAAACTTAAATGAGCTAAGATAAGATTGGTCAGATAGTATATGTATAAGAGTGGTACATGATGTGTGCTGTGTAACTGCTGACATTGGTATAAATACTACACAATCCTTTCTGCTCTTTTAATATATCCCTCAAATTGCCAGTACAAAATGTGCTTTGTGTCTGGAGTTTGCTGCAAGACTATATTCACCCGTCTGTGACTGAGGATTTATTTCTCTTGCAATATTTTCGAAAGCTCAGGGTTTTTTTTTTCTTTTACTTTTTTAAAAATGCCACTACTTTAGAAAGCACAACATAGCAAGACACCTAATGTTAAATGAATTGCTGAAATCATAACTTCTCCACTGTCCCTGCAGAACTCTCTAAAACAAATTAATGCCCCTACGCCCATTGCGTAGTTATCTGTAAGTTATACTCTCTGTGACCATTAATAGTAATTAGAATTTTGGCAGGCAGCTGCATTAGAAAATTTCAATGAATGGCAGTAAATTTAACATGTTTCACTTTGGAAATACACAGGTGTGATTTATGAGTTGACAATATGGTGAATTTTTCAAGTGATAAGTGTTCTTGTTCATTACCAGGGGATGGATCAGAGGCCCATGGCAGTGACATGGTGAAAAAAAGAGATGGCTGGGAAGGGTGATCCACTCAGTCAAATATTTCTGCACCTGATTACCTTCACTCAAAGGACCTGTGGAAAGGATTTACCTGATGGAAAAGTGAATTGACAGTAGCTGAGGAAGGCTCGAGATAAGTGGATGAACCAGTGTCTACGTTTTTTTCAGTGAGATCAAAAAGAGCAGCGCTGTAACAGCGTCTTAGTGCCAGAAGCAAAGAACACCATGATCTCCACGGCTCTCCGCTGGCTGGTCTTGGTGTCTTTTATCATTGTGACCATTGGTGGGAACGTGCTCGTATGTTTGGCTGTGGGGCTCAGCCGCCGACTGTGGCGCATCGCTAATTGCTTTGTGGTGTCACTGGCAGTGACAGATTTCCTGCTAGGGCTGCTGGTGTTGCCCTTGTCTGCCACTTTGGAGCTGCGCAGTGGGAATTGGCCCCTGGGAGGAGCCCTCTGTAATATCTACATCTCGCTGGATGTCATGCTGTGTACATCCTCTATCCTGAACCTGCTAGCAATCAGTGTGGACCGATACTTGGCCATTTCAGCTCCCCTGAGCTACTCTAGGAGAGTCACCCCTTTGAGGGTGACACTGGCCTTGACCACCATCTGGGGCTTGTCACTGGCTCTGTCCTTTGTACCCATCCACCTGGGCTGGAACACAGTGGACTACAGAGTGCAACACTTGGACTGGGTCATGGGGGATGAGGCCATAGAGGGACGCTACTGCCAGTTTGAATGGAATAACAACTATGTTGTTATTTATGCCTTTGGCTCATTTTACCTGCCTCTGCTAGCTATGTGTGGAATGTACCTTTGCATATTTAGAGTGGCACGAGAACAGGTCAGTGTGTATTATGAGCTGCATAATAAAAGAGCAAATACGATGTCATTAACGTGATCTGCATCTAACTGGAAACAGATATTTGCAACACCTTAAATTATGGATATGAGCCATTCTGAGTATTTATCATCAGACCACTAAATGCACTCATCTCATTTTCTGTGTCAACCGGCTCTCAAACCTTTTCTCCACCGATCTTTTCAGGTGCGGCGTATTCGTGCTGCCACGCCATCGTTTGCACGCATAGCATCAACTGCATCAATAGCCCAAGAGCACAAAGCCACGGTGACCTTGGCAGCTGTACTGGGGGCCTTTATCATCTGTTGGTTCCCTTACTTCACTTTCTTCATCTGCATGGGAATAAAGGAAAAGACAAACCCTCCAAATATGGTTCACTCTGTGGTGCTGTGGCTGGGCTATTTTAATTCAGCCCTGAACCCCATCCTGTATCCAGCCTTCAACAGGGATTTTCGTAGAGCCTATGGAGAGCTACTTAACTGCACAGGACCTTCTCGCAGAAAACCACTGTTTGTTCCAGTGTCTGTGTATAAAAGGTGGACCATTGCAAACGAGCAGAGACCCTCCCAGCACTCAGAGAAACTTAAACACAATGTCAAAAACAAAGTTGAGCCAAAGAGCCTCACTCTGTGTGAGTTAAATGGTATTCCTGCTGAGCCCAGCTGAAATGCTGTGATTGTGCTGGACTGTAGACTTGCAGCAAAGCATTGGCCCACGACTCATAGTACCAGATTAGATATTCACCATATCAGGTAGATGTTCCATGTATAGTGCCAAAGATTACACAAACTCAAGGTGCAACATCACAAAACTGAAGTACACTTTATGTTTTTGTGGTGATAGATTGAGCAAAATTTGTCCACATGCTTAAATAATAGGTGCCTGTGATTTTCCTGTTTATTTTTAACAGTGGGTGAGACTCACAGTTAAAGTGTCTGTTTAGTAAAAAGTGTTAAAAAGCACAACAGTGAAAATCAAGGTAAAGAGAGCAGAGCTGGAGTGAATAGGTGACTCAGTAAGTTTCCCTGCATGCTGCACGGAGACGAGGATGGTTAAAAGTTTGCAAGGTGTTTATTTTCTCTCCTCTCGATCCTGCCAGGGAAAGTGAATCAGTCTCCAGCAAGTTGAATTCATATGTGCATTATATGTATGTTTTACTAAACAGGATGCCCTCAGAGGTTTCTAGGAAGTTTCAACAGATCCATTTCACAAAAGGCTGCATCTTAGTTTAGTTTTTATTATTAATGCATCCAATAAAATTCCACCTTCCAAGTGAAGGCAGGGAAGGCAGATTTTTTTTAAAGCTGATGATAACAAGTTTGACCAGTCTTTGCATCATGTCCATTAAATCAAGCCAGATCTCTATTACTTGATTATGTTGATGCACATGTTACCAGGTCTCTTAAGCAGGTGACAAATTAAAACATCAATCCATTGCCTGTGTATCTGTAAGAAAGCAGAGTAAAATGCAGACATGAACACACACACACACACACACATACAGTAACTTGCACACGAGGAATATGCATTAAAATGTACATAAATTAATTAAAGAAACATTCAGACTAATAATTAATTTATTTTTTTACAGCCTTTGTTCCACTGAAATGTAGGCTACGTTTTAGTCATGAATAGTCTTTCATATTCATGTATTATTAAATAAAATATCAAAATATTATTTGATTCAGATATTTCATATGTCAGTTCAGCGCAACACAGTTTTGTTTTGTTTTGTTTTTTTATGGCCCTTCAGACTCGATTTGATCATCTTTCAAAGACACATATTTCAGATTTCAAGCTAAATAAAAATGCTGCTCATTCATTCATTCATTCATTCATCCATCCATCTTCCGCTGCTTATCTCTTTCCCAGGTGGTGCTGGAGCCAGTCCCAGCTCACTCTGGGTGAGGGCGGGGTACACCCTGGACAGGTCACCAGTCCATCACAGGGCCAACAACTACTCATACTCACACTCAGACCTACAGACAATTTAATGTCACCGCTTAACCCAAACATAATGTCTTTGGATGGTGGGAAGAAACCAGAGTACCAGAGGAAACCCATGCAAGCACAGGGAGAACATGCAAACTCCACACAGAAAGGGCCCTGGCCTGGGAAATTAACCTGTGTGAGGTAATGCGCCGCTGTGCTGCCTGCTGCATGTTCATGTCTGTCATGAATCTCAAATTACATCTTAGTAGTAAAAGTGACGCTCTATAGAAAATATATATATATATAGTTGAGAGTGAACCTACAACGAAATCTTTAGTTTGTAAATAAAAGCAGGCCTATCAGGTTCTGGGGTTTTAATTCATATTGCCAGCATGCATCAAAATTTATGATGCTGTTATTGTAAATGCACATCCATCCATCCATTTAAAGTTGAGTTTTCCTATTGTATCCATTCCCAAGGAAGTTATATTTACCAGCCACCAGCTGTTTAATTTTCAAATAATGATTGTATCTGTCTTCATCCAGCTTTGAGGCATATATAGAAAATAGAATCTTAATCTGATTAAAATTTCATGATCAAATTGTCTTGAAAGGGAATTGTTCATTTTTTTTCCCATTAGTCTCTGAAGTAGTTCAAAACAATAGGGTACTTTTGCATTACTATTTGCACAGTTTCTCGATCAGACAGGAGGGTTTCCATCATAGTGTAATAAAATACCTTATCAGGCTCTTCCATCTGAACGCCCTCTGTTTTCAGGAGCTGGTGTACTTCAAGTGATGCCTCTATAGCATCGCTGTTGTCCACCCTTCCTCAGATATCATTTTCCAGTCTCCCGTCCCTCTCCCATTTCAATTCAGTGTACAGAGCTGAATGCTGAATGAAAGATTTGACAGAGCTTTATATACTGTATGCATAGAGCAAGTCTACTATCAATAACTCCTCAGGTTGTAGCTAATAAAATTCCACTTATTTAAATGGGGACATGTAGATGGAAATTATGCTCAAGCAATGCCAGTGACAAGACATGGCAAGATGAGTGTGATTTTAATTAAAACTGAATGTCCGCCTTGGTGCTGATGATGGAAGATGAAGTCAGTTTAATTGATTTGGAGTGAAGTGATAATGCAGCGGATGTTGCTGAGGAGACAACATTACCATTCGCTAATATGTCGCCATATGATCAAGCCATCAGCTGCGCGGCGACATGTGCAGGGGCATTAATAGATAACACTAAATGTCACTGCGGAATGTGGAGGATGAATTTGCAATGCTGTTCCATCTCAAGGTCAGTACAGCGTTCAGAGTTAAAGTGGTACATCTGCAGCCAAATTGAGGTTAAACAACTGCTTCCATAAAACGACTGGAATCCACCGAGGTCTAGTCTGAACAACTGCCACTGCTTTTTTCAGTGTTCCTCACATCTTTTCTCCATATAAGCATGAAAAATGACAAAGCAAAACAATACTTCCAAATTTCGTATGCCAAAGAAAAGAACAGTTTATTCCTCTATAAGAGCTGAAATGTATCAAGATAAATATTGTAAATATACATTATAAAAATTATAGATATTGCTCTTTAATTAATCCCAGGCTGATGATACTTCAAGGGGCCCTACCCATTTAGACCACATCAGCCTGGGTCAGTAGATCTGTGAGTGTTTGATGAAAATCCTGACAGAACCCAGAAGAATAAAGAAGGAAAGGAGGAAAATAAAATCTCACTGTTAGTAAGTACACTGAAACCAAGATGACAGCGCTGTCTTGTATTGTACTTATAAATAATGGGACACACTAAGTGCTTCTGAATTATGTTGAGACTGATAGAACATACAGGAACATACAGAGACATAGATCCACAAAGATGCCATGGAGTGTGCGTCATCACATGTTTTATCAGTGTGACAATCTAATATTGTGCTCGTCTCATTGTGTATTTAAGGCTCAGGGACCAGGCTACCACCCTGTGGCCTCAAGGGCTTAGTGTTTTCAATTTTCTTTGCCGTTATCTCAGTTTACTCTTAGTATCATTTCCTGTGTCACATTTCTTTGACAGAAAAATAAATAAAATCCCAGCCGCTCTACGTCACTGTCAATAATATCTTGTTACTGTGTTGGCGAGTGTGCGCTGTCTGGACTATTATTCATTTGTGTTAATGGAGCAGAGTCGTGTCAGCCAGACGTAGGTACAGCGTCTACAGGGCTTTAGGAAAGAAGATTAGAATTTCTGTTTAAATGCTCAAAGATTTCCTTTTACAACTGCAGCTGTGAGAGAACAAAGAAGGACAAATAGGTTTAATAGTGTGAATATGACCAAGAACGATATAACACAATGTGACACACTATAATAGTCCATTGCTTGGTTAATATATACAGACAGACATTTTTTCAGCATATTGATTAAACATGTATTCCCATATATTTTCCTCTGTTAGCTAAAACACAATTTTAATGCTGCTGGGTCATCTAAAAAAATGTGTGTTCTAATATGGAGTTTTACCTTTTAGACCTTACAGACATAACAATATGAATACTTAATTTGGTTTAATAACAAGGCTTTTTGGACAAATCCACATTCAGTTACCAACATAAGTGCTCATTAGACGTTAGCTGCGGTGAGAGTGTACCCAGCCATGACAGCTGGCCTTTACCAACTGGGAATAAAGGGACAAGAGTTCAGAGTTTTATTATGAAAACTAGTGAAACTTTCCCACCTTCAGAGCAACGATCAGGTACACTGAAGTGTGTCAGATTTTATTGAGCACAGGGGCAAAAAACTCAGTGATAGAACATCAACTGCTGCTAACAAGTGAGCAATAACGGTGGCATGTTCACAGCTGAGCCAGAGGGCTGCCACTGAGGCTTCGCTGCATCTGAAGACTCCTTTATAGCAATTTTTGTCAACTGCTTTCTGAGAAGGGAAAGTGGAGAAGATGGATTGCCAACAAGCCAAAACAGGCATTTATCCCGGGGCCACTGATCCTGAGGGAGCTCAGAGACTTGTGTAAAATGGAAAACATAAATTTGAATTAGTCCAAATGGTTGAGTACACATTTTTCAGTGAGTGTTTTCAGAAGTACGTGTTGTCAAGTCTGCTGTGTTCCTCTTGGGGGAGCTGCAGTTTTCATCAAAGCGAGCAAGGGGATATTTAATCCGTCCTGGCCAAAGCAGCGTATTTCCACCAGATGGCAGCACAAAATCATCTCGTTTCACACTGCGGACTTGGCTGGTGGAAATACATGTGCTGCTCGAGTCCATGCATGGCCACATATGAAAGAAAATCTGCTTGACATTGAAGGATTATTCAGATAAGATATAACAAAGGGGAAAAGTAAACACTGAAGCTGATGATATCTCACCTGACATAATGTGTACTACATGTCAGGGCTGACGCCATTGTGGTACTCTGTCCTCAAAGAGGTGGACTTCAAATTTAAGAAGTCTGAGAGTCATTAAAAACTTGTCCTGTCCAAAGGCCATTATGTCGGGGATCTGCTTTCACATTTGGGAGGAAGAACATCATTGATATGTGTACTTTCCAATCTAACCTGGTAGCTGGTGTTTCTGATGTCTCAGTTCACTGTGATTCTTCTCAGTACAAAAACAGCAGAAGATACCTTCAAAAAAAAACAAAACAAAACAAGATAGTAAAGAAAGGGCTTGATTTATCATTTGGACTTTTGTAATTCTTCATGCTCCTAACTTTTGTAGAAATTTAGGATGCCAGCCGGTTTGAAACTACGTCTTAATGGCACCATTGCATTCTCTTTGTCCTTGAGGACTATGCGTGTATTCATCTATGTATTGACTTACCATAAAAGGAATGTGATAAAATGTTCAAATCACCTCCGACATTATGCAGCTGTGTAGGAGGTGTGTGGGTGGTGGGGTACGATTGGTGAAAACAGATCCCTTTCCTGGTGTCTCTGCAGCCATTTGAGCCTGCATTTGTGAGCGTATATAACCACTGTATTTGACTGGAGCGCTGACTGGTGTTTGTTAAGTCACACGTCCTAATTGTACCCAGTGGACACGCACAGGGCCGCAGCTGCCATGGATAATTAAACAAATTCTTTCTGCAGACTGCGCTGGGAGGGACTTTTGTGGAGGTTTTGCCAGTAGCTTAGCTGAAACACAAACAAATGGAGGTTCTATTGAATCCAGTTTATACTTTCGATGACTTTAATTACTCATTTTAATTTCAATTACCCGCAAAAAAGGCTCTGAGGCACTGTAGTTATTCCTTCAAGTCTTGCCAAAGAAGTCATCCAGCACCAACTGAAACAGCTCAATCGCTATTGGATGGCGACTGAATGGGCCGACAAATTGATGCCTCCCACACGACGAATCCTTATAGTGTTGCTGTAGTGAATTTCAAACCACATTAAGGTGGTTTTGAGTGTCCATACTGGATGCATTACCATGAACTTTTATGAAGACTATTTTTCATCTGATGGCAAAAGCCTCTGAGTTTTGAAATTGTATAAACGGGGATGCATTTCTAATGAGATACGGGATTTTGTTCCATTTTAGGGGAATGCACAGCCTGGCAGAGCTGGCAGAACCTGTTCCTTTTCCTGTATTCGTTGCTTGTGCCCACATGCTGAAACCTGACCTGCTCTCACCAGCAGCTTTGGTCTGTTTCCATGTTGAATTTATTTTGGTCCTCTGAATTTAAGGAAGATTATCAGAAGCCCATCCTGTTGCTGTAGGTTTTTTTGTGTGTGGGTGTGAGTTTGCATGTTGATCTGGTAATAAAGCAGGTTACACTGCCTCACTCTTCTCCAGAGCCCTCAGCTCCATAGTCTCCCAACCTTCATGTCACTTCTCTTTGTTACACGTGCAGATGACTTTTTTCAATCTCCCTCCCTCAAACTCACAGAGGCAGGTTTGTCCGGGCATGCTCAGAGTGGAGGCTTGAGAGTCTCATCTAAACGTGGGAGCTGATGCAGTGCTGCTGCAGAGGTCAGCTGTGTGGATGCCCGCATAGACTCTGAAACTATTCGTGTAAGGAAGCATCATTTCTTTTTCTTTCTTTGGCTTCTCCATAACCAAAAACGTGGCCATATGTTGCTGCCTACATAAACTCTTAAAAAGTCAAATCCAAACTTTTTTTTTTTTTATTGTCATGGAGGCAGCACTGAGCTCAGTAGTCATGATGTAGTGTCTCGTGTTCTTACTTGTGATGGAGAGAAGACCCCACAAATGATTCAGAGATTAGACCAGTGGTATGAGGTGAGAGGATGAATGAAGAAATTAGAGTGTCAGTGGATTACTACTCACCAGCTGCTTTTGTTTCTGTGGCGGAAAATAACTGCTGTATACATGAAAAAATTTTGCATCCTTGTATTTGAGTATTTTGATTTTATGTCTTAGTTAAGCACAATCATATGCTCGGTTTTAAAAACCAGTGGTTCCCTCTCTGGTCACAAAGGCATAGCTGGGACTCACTTGATTGTGTTTCAGTGTATAAATGTGTTAGTCTTCGATAGCTTCATTGTTTCTTCGTTTAATATTTCCTGAAAAAGAGCAAAGATTAAAGGCAAGCGACAAAGACATACTTACTGAGCTACATAAGAGAATCTGGCTTTCTCTCAATGTTAATCCCTGCCCCTGACGGCCCCTCAGATTTACCCTGTGACACTGATGGAGGAAGTCTTACTCAGGTTGGGAACTTCACCACTACATTATTTAAAACACATACATTCATTGATAATGTTAAGATTTCGCTGCATTTTGTATTTTTCATTTGTATATTTTTTTATTTTAATTGAAGTTAGTACTTTTACTTCGATAAAACAAAAAATATATCTAATTGATATAATATATGATATTAGAATTTCTATTTATTAATAATCATAATAATGATGTTAATACAAACTGTCAGTGACTTTTCAGGGTTGCATCAAATTCTACATCCCGCAGTACCTAGTTTTCACCTTTTAGAGCGACAAAGAAACACGAGGCATTTTCTGATGAAAATGTAGACGTGAGTCCGTGTGGTGACGCTATGAATTTTAATTTCACTTCATGCTTCCATATCACTATATATTATTTGAACGTAATTACCAATCCTGCACATACTGTTCTTGACTCGCATGAGGCACGAATTGTGCTGCTATTTTTACTCTGCCATGTAGTGAGTGAAGTGTTCCTCCCCTGGGACCTGAACAGGATCATGCAAACCATCACCTCAAGTCACGAAAGCTGGGGCCATCCTTTCATTTTATTTATTTATTTTTTAAAGTGTGACATTTCAGATAAAGATACACCTCCTGGAATACCATGATGACTGTGAGGAAAGAAATAGACCATGGAAGCATTAAATATAGACAAGGCAGTGGATGAAGTGGAGAAAATAGATGGAGGAAACACTGCGTCACCCTCTGCCCGAACATTTCCTCAGTTCAGCGGAGTAAGAAACAAAAAGCTCAGTCGTCACCAGCAAACTGCAGACTTGCATAAGCTCCTTTAGAGTCTTCTCTTATTCAGTCGACTGTGTCTCTGAGTGATCACTTACCTTTTAGACAGGTCTTCTCTTTTTTTATTGTTGTTGTTTTTTATTTTTTTATTTTTTCAGGAACACTTGCTGCAAGGTTCTGGTGGGCTGATCACCATAGTAACACAAATGGGCATTCAGAATTACAGAAGGGGCTCAAAATGTGATTAATATTAATTCTGTACACACAAAGTCTTTTGGGACACCCTTTTTTTTTTATCAGCCACCCTTCTTTTTTTACACATCAGATTACTTGACATGTATTTCACAAATGCATCTGCCATAATTCAGAGAGAGGCCATTCCTTCATCCCACACACTCTCCAGTTTGCATGCAGAAGCCTAACACACGATGTGTATCCAGTGCTCGATGATAATAACAGTAGCATTTCAGTTACTATCCATTAACACTTTCTTATTGACTATATAAAAAAACAAATCAGAAAGTTTTAACCACTGACTTTTTAGTTCATAAGGCAGACACACTGATATATTACTGACGTTGTTTCATATTTAAATTGTGAGTTCATATCCTGCAAGAGGATATATGATAATAATAATAATAATAATAATAATAATAATAATATGTGATTTCAGGTTTCTCAGTTTAATGAAATGCATTTTCATTTGCTATCACAATAGGAAGAACATGCTTCAGTTGTTCACAGAGCCACAAAGATCTGGCCTCCAGCCATTAACCATGAGCCACAAACCTTAAACCCACTCTTCTTTTTTTTTTTTTTGCCGTCTGTGCAGGCTCAACAAAAAGCAGGAGAAGCTGACTGATAGTGAGGGAGCCCATTGGAAGACGGAGGGGGTGGGGGGTGGGTAGGGGGGGCGCAGTGGAGAGAGGGAGGGTACAGTGGTGGCTACTGGCGTTCTCTGCAGTACATATCTGCTGAGAGCACCAGAGCAGAGCCCCTGCACAAACCACAGCCGCAGGGCTCGCACTGCAGTTTGGAGGAAAACGTCACACAGAAATAAATACTGGAGGAAGAATCTGACACCTCACAAGTCCACAAGACAAAGAGCTGGAGGAGAAGGCAGGAGAGGAGGAGACAACAACTGGACAAGCTTTACTGCTTTTTCTTGGACAAAACTGAACTTTCAAAGGACTCTCTTCTTCAGTTTCTACCTTTGCACTTTGTTTAGTAAATCATCTACTGACTTTAGTTATGTGATGCCGCTTCGCCTTTTCTTCTAAATTTGACCTGAAAGACTGGATTTTTATTTTCTAACAACATTTTTAACTCTCTTGCTCTCTTGACACTTCCAGCAGGACTCCCAGTGTGAGCGTTAGTTCATGAGGATGTGTGAGCATCCTCAGGTACTCAGGTACTCAGGTGCATATGTCTATATGTTTAACTGAAAACTTTCTTCTTCATATGACTGATTATTTATCTTGATTCTTACTTTTTCTCCATGAGATCATATCACAAAGCTGCTGACTGAGGCAGTGTCTTTCTTCCATTCAGAATCTAAGCAAATATTTTGAAGGAACCTTGTGGAGGCAAGTGCACATTCAAACCTTTTTCTTTTTATGTTTTTGTTTTTGTTTTTGTAATACTGGAGGAAGCAGTTTTTTCGGTGGTGAATCTTCAGTCTCTGCTCGTCCTCAGGATGGCTGGCTGTACCAGTCGCTGCAGGCAGGGGGTGCTCAAACTAATCCAGTCCCTGCAGAGGTTGGTCTCAGGAACTCTCACAAAAGGTACTGTAGCTCGTTTATCCCGGTGCAGATGCACTCACATATCTCCCTCATGTGTGCACATACAGTTAAAAGATTTTTCATGTGTACCTCTTAATATAGAACATTACATTATCAGAGCGCATACTTCTGTGCTCATGTGATTTGCTGATGTTTTCATACGTCACTCTGGTATGAGCGCCTCAAACTGCAGACATGCCTCTGACCTCACACGACCGCAGCTTCTTCCAAATAGGGCCCGTTGCCACATTGTTTCCTATTGCTTCCTCATGTATTTTGTGTCGCAGGTGAAGCCTTGTAGACACAATAAAGATTCAAGTTACCGCAACTGCTGAGAGGTTGAGCATCAATATGCTCTTGTCTTTATCACCGGTGTCTGTACACCAACAGCCATGTCTCCTGGCACAGCCACTGAGCAAAATACTGAATGAAAAATGCACAAGTTTTACCCATGAAGTAATACACATGGCCAGCATAGAGGCCCACATCAGCTCTGGCATTCAGAACATGACTGATCGGTGTTAAAGGGCCCAAAGTGAGTGAAGAAAACATTTCTCACATTATTAAACCACCAGCACACTGTCTGATGATACAGAGCAGGTTGGGTCCATTGAGTCATCCTATTGATGCCAAAATCTTCAAGAGGTCACAAGGAAGAAAGATTCAGAGACCAGCACTAACAGAGAATGATCATTTTCCATCGCTGCTACAAAACTATGTGACATGCAGCTAAGATGCTCAGAAGATTATTGACTTCAAAATTTCTCACAATCCTTTCAAGTCCCTCATAAACGCATATCCTCACTGTTATGTGCAAACAAACACATGTACATCACGCCACTGGCATTTTCAAACATCACACTTCGATTTCAAAGTTGGTAAAGACAACAGCAGAGGTTGAGTGGGAGATGTGAAGCAGGCAGGTGGACTGAATCAGTGGCTTCCATCGAGGCTGTTAAACAGGGCGGCTCTGCTACCCAACGGAGCTGGCGAATGCAGTTGATGCTTGCATTTATTCAAAAACGGGTGGTCACCTTGAAGAACCAAACGATGGAGTCATGATTGCGTCATCCACAACACTCCACCCTGGCAACATTTGTGAGAGACTGTCAGCCTCTTGCCGTGTTCATCATCTTTTTGTAAAAGCCCTGTCTCTCTCTTCCTCTCGTTATGACCTCCTACATCCTCGAAGTTACTTTTAATCCCGGCAGCAAAGTAACAAACGCTGAGTCAGAGTGCAGCTGCAAGTTTGTCACGACTGGCTTGATGCAAATGTAAAATTAAACTCTTAACTATTATGGCTTAGGAAATGTTTGTCTCATTGTTAGTCAGGAACTGCAGGCCTATGCATTTCTTCCTCTACCATTCGTCTCCTCCTGTTGTTTATTTTCCAGCCAGAAACATTTAGATAGTCTTACAATGTAGCTATAAATCATTTGTAAGCAGTTCCACTGCCGGGAACTGGTTTCTTACAGACCAGAACACATTCACAAATAGCAAACCTGTGGATGAAAAAAAGAAATAAATTCATGTATTTTTAAATACTCATCAGAACGTGACTTATAGATGCTTTTATGATGATTATACATTTCATGTTCCATCAGATTGTTCATGTATATCCTTCTATCTAAATCTGTAAGTGGCTTCCTTTATGATGCAGAAATTTGTTTTACCTTCATACTAATTAACTGACCAAACTCTCACAGACAATATGCCACTTGTGATGTATTTCTCAAATGTCCAGTGGGAATATCAGCCCAACCTTAGAAAACACCTGTGGTATGTTTATTTGCGTAATATCCTTTTGAACATTTACATGAAAAACAATGTAGTAAAGAAATGTCATGAAAGCATGTCGGCTCTGAAATAGTACCCTACCCAGCTACTGTGCTATTTCAGAAATAATACCACCTACTTGCGTTTCCATGGACTCACAGTCTAGATCCTGAGATGCAGTCACATATCTGAAATGTTTAAAAACAGATCCATCTTTTTACCTGAGACACGCTCGTTTAAATGGTCATTTAAGGTGCTTGGTTTTATTAGAAAAGCTAAGTGAGGATGGTTTTAGAAGAGCAAAGAGGAAAACAGTTTGATCTTGCCTCACTTTGTAGAGCACAGTAAATTTGTCTTCTAGGTCCTCAGAGGATGAGCAGTGAGCAGTCCATTTGTGTCCCTGTTCTCTGAACCTCAGAGCATATTTACTGCTTTTCCCTTAATGTGCTTTTCAGATAAAATCTCATAGGGCTGACCTTTTGCTTACTTGAGGTGAAGCTGTTTGTATCTATGGCACCTCAGGGGCCATACCTTCATGTAATCCCATGATTAAATGTCACTGAGTTAATTAAGTTTCTTTATTCATTCATCCATTCATCTTCAAACTCTTTTCTGTTTCTGGGTCGCTGGGGCTGCTGGAGCCAATCCCAGCTCCCACTGGGTGAGGGGGGGGGGGTCACCCTGGACAGGTCACCAGTCCATCACAGGGCCAACACACAGAGACAGACAGAGAGCAACAACCACTCAAACTCACACCTACGGACAATTTAGAGTCACTAATGAACCTAAACATGCGTGTGTTGGACAGTGGGAGGAAACTGAAGTACCCGGAGGAAACCCAGGCAACTCCAGCGCTAACATCTAAGTTTCTTTAGTCATAATAAAATTAGAAAATGGGACGCAACACACAGAAGGGATTTAAAGTTGTAGATAGTTTTTGTTTACTAAAAAAAAAACTCAAATATAAATACTAAAATAACATCTCTGATAAACTTCCGCTTGTTTCATTTTTATTGTACATAAATTAATATATCACTACATAAATAATATTTGAATTATATATAATACAAGAAATCACTTCTCATTTATTCAGCTATAAACTAAAATGACAAATAGATGCACAATAAATATGAAAAATAAAGAAAGAGAGGCACAATTTATGCTACACATAAATTTGCAGAGTGTTTGCATACATAAGTGAAGCGAAGATTTGCATTTTCATTTCATGGTTTGCAACCAAATGTAATTGAAAATCTGGAGCTGCTGATTATGAATGTTTCTAAAGCCAATAACAAATTTGATGGTATTAGAAAGCAGGTTCATATATTAAAAGATCTCTGAATCATAGGTCATGGCAAATATGTGTTTTAATAGCAACGCTGGATGATAGAAGGTGACTTTAATTAAGTATATTTTCAGTTGCGGCGTTATATAACCTGTGGTTGCTCTCGCATGGAGGTTTACAGTATGCATGACTTAGTCTTTATTCTGTCATCATGGCTGTGGTTGCATTTCAGATTGAAAGCTTTTTCTGCCCAATTTACTCATAATTGGGTCTCAGAGCGTCGTGTGGCAGCAGCTATCATATGCATGGAAGAAGCCACGAAAATATGCATATTCAGCTTCACGCACGCAAGAGTGTCAGGTAGCCTGAAAAATGTGGTCTCCAGTGAACAAGTTTCTCCAGTTGTTGCCTTTGTTACGCATATTTGCCTGCACACACTTATATACATAGTGACATGAACCATAAAGCTCTGCTTGTTCACCTTGAAGAGCGCTACATACAGCCCCTGCAGTGTTTGCTGAGTTTTCATTAGAAGACATTTAAACGCTGTGATCTGAATCTCCAGAGCTGAGGGAGCATGTTGGAATGATCTGCCTCAGGCCTCACTGTGGCTGACACACTTACTTCTTATTCACTGATTTCCACAGAATTTTGAAGCGTACTTTATAGTCCTGTCTCATTTCAGATTTAGATACATCATTTGAAATGTGATAATAAATTTCCATCAGAAAAAAAGCAGCGTTCAAAGCTCTTGGTTTCTTTGTTGTCACTAATGTATCTGGGTTATATGTGGGGAGGTGATTGGAAGACGTGGAGGCTTAGTTGTTGGCTGTGCCTCAACTTCCTGTTAATTAAGGATCCAAGGATCCAAAATCCTCATTCACATTGTTTAAGATCAACAGTTTTTGGGCTTTACTCACCAAATACCACAGGGGGTTTGCACCGTCTAAGACACTGTATGTAAGGTTTTTTCAGTAGAAAAAAATAGATGTGCCATAATATGTTACATAGTGGGGGAAAAAGAAATAAAAAAAACAAACTACATTCATAAATAAATGATCAAAAGTACCATTCTTTAAAATGATGGCTGTTTTAATCTTTTCCTATGCTTCCTTTGTTTTTACACCATCCTTCGTGTCAACTCAGGTCCAAATGGACACAGCGGGAGTGCAGGTGCCGGCAGAAACTTGCTCATACTGCACCTGTCTCTTACTGTTACAGGTCACGTGTCCTCTAAGTGCATACCCTTGCAGCAGGAGTCACATCCTCCCCCACTGCGTGGACCGATCGAGATCTACGGCTCGTGCACATTGCTCTGTTTGGACCAAAATGATAGCAGAATTACCCAGCATTCCCCTGAACTTTATTTCCCAAAAAGATCTGTCTTTCCATCCTGTCCCTTATGGTCTGCAGCTGTGAACCAAGCTGACAGTGTCTCTGCTTTTAATTTTTTACATGGCCTCACTACACATTTTATGTAACTGCCTTCTTCCAGATTTATTTTTATCTCTTGCCTCCTCTGTGTGTATTTCATTCTCCATATTAACTCTCTCCAGTCTTATTGCTTCACTGTCTGATGTTTACATTCAGAATCCCCTACTGATGGACAAATATTTGATGCTATGAATTGTCAAGTGTTACGCTGTGCAGTGTAGAGTGCATTCTACTTAAAACATATGTTGTTGTCGTTTGTTCATTTGTGCTCTTGTTGTATTTAGTCAGGACTTGTGTGGTCGTTGGTGCCACAATTTGCTGGTTTAGTGTAGAACCCCTGTATTCTGCTGCCACCTGTTGTTCAAAAAGAAACACCACACGCTCTGTGTCGAGACGCTTCCTGCTGGTTTTGCTGCAGGTAGTTGCTCAGTTTGCTCATTGAAAACTTTTCTGATGCTCTCAACAGCTCATCAGACATCACAAGTTGGTTTGTGAAAGTGATTAAAATATCCAATGACCGAGAAGAAGAGCTAAGAAAAGAAAAATAGCAATCAACATTATAATTCAGTTCTTTTGTTGAAATGGATCTCAACACAAACCTCTTTCTGACAGCTCGGAAGCTCTAATACAATTTGTGTGTGTTATAATACACATTTCAAATGACTAAAATAATGCTTCATGCTTTTTTGTCTAATAACAAGCATGAAGGAATGATAAGCATTCATTCTCTCGTCTTCTACCATTTAGCCATTTCTGGGTCACTTCTGGGAGTGCTAGAGCTAATCCCAGCTCACACTGGGAGAGGGCAGGGTTCACCCTGGACAGGTCACCAGTCCATCACAGGGTCAACACACAGAGACAGACAGACCCATGCAAGCACGGACAGAACATGCAAACTCCACGCAGAAAGGCCCCAGGCCCAGACCCACAACCTTGTTGTGAGCACTAACCACTATGCCACCATGCTGGCAAATGATAAGGGGTAAATCGATAAAAACATTTGCAAAACTGCCACCTTTGAGCCACAGATCATGACCATGCAGATTAATAGAGTGATTGTATGCCCCTGACTCCTCCTCTTAGTCATGTCTAATATAGAGGACAAAGATGATGACATGAACAGCTGAGGCAAACTCTTTCATAACCAGACTACAGGATCACTGAAGACAGACGTGCGCTCCTTTTTGTCTCAATCCTTTCTTCTTCTTTTTTTCTCTTAATCTTCCAGCTTTCCAACAGGACCTATCCCACAGTCCTCTCTGCTGGTGCTGGGGAGATGTCTTATGTAGCTCAGGAACTAGTGCAAAGGTAATGAAAAGATTAAGAAGCTGGGGCCGCAGCGCAATGTCCTCAGTGCTTGTCACAGTGCAGGGTGATATGGTGCAGAAAGGCAGTTCCAGATGGCAAACATCTGTCACAAGGATTACACCGGGTTACTTATAGTGGTCTGAATACTCAGCTCTCCATTTGTGTGTGTGTGTGTGTGTGTGTATTAGTGTATCTTGAGGGTTATTTTCACTTTGCAGTGGTTGTTGAAACATCTGTTGAGACAATTTAAATTCGTTTTCATGTTTTCCTGTCTTGAATGGAGTCACTGTGAGGGTTTTTCCTGAAAGTAAAAGGAATGATTTATTTATTTCAATGGGAAGACATGACCAGAGGCGTTGTGTGTGAAATGATCTCTGAGTTGAATTGCTATTTTTTTCTTCTATTTTTATGGAACGGAGGTAAAAGAGAAACTAAAGTCAAAAAGTGAAACTCACACACACCCCCGTGACAGAGGTGTATATTTATTAGAATTATGTATGACTTTATGTTTAATTCATCAGTGCCTGCTAAATTCTTACCGCAACTCTAACTTGGTGATATAATCCCAACTGCCCTTAGCAAACCACACACATACACACAAGCACACACACAAATATCTTTGACCTGAATAAACACAGCAGTGATTAGATAAGGTTTCAAGGCTTCATATGAATTATTATTCAATTCACGCATGACAACAGAGTTAAAGTTCATAAACCCATGACATCTCTCTCATTCTGTTTATTTATTTTTTTAGTTTTTTTTTACTTTTCTATGTCTATGCCATATGTCTGCCTTTTTGCACTTCATAAAACTCTCTCTAAAGAGGTGGAACATAACAAGACAGCTGAAACAGCATCAGAAAAAACAGCAGCACATGAATTTTTTAAACCCAGTTTTCTGGAGTCTTGATGTATACATAAGGACAGAGTAAGGCAGAGTGGGCATTTACATTTCTGGTCTGCAGCCAGTGGAATATCTAAGAAGCCATTCACATTTTCTGTCTTTCACCAGAGGGCTTCACATGCGCCTCACACGAAAGCAAATGCTTTTAAAATGTACGAAATAGCTGAATTTGAATTCTCAATAGAGTACTTCAGAGAATTAATGCAGTGAGAAGTCAAATGACTGCTCAAATCCTGAGCGTTTTATGTCTGAAGTTTCAGTTTTTCTCCTCAGTTTTATTTCACTAGAGTGAGAGACTTCATTTGAACACCTCACTTCTGCTTTCGCCAGCCCAGTCTGATTTTTACTAGAGAGAAAAAAGAAATAAACATTGCTCTCTCCCACTGCTTTCCTTTCCCCAATGCATGAGGACAAATTTTCTTAAATTGAAGCTTTACCATGAATTTTAATTGACACCATTAAACAATTAATATACTTGTTTGTATCACAGTAAAAAATTAATGAAGGCATTTTTTTCCTTTTTTCCTCCACATCAGAAGTTAGGAATCGATGTTGCCATGTTGCTATGGACACACACACACACATTCAGACGCACACACACATGCATGGACACGGACACACACACTGTATGTCTGCACACTCATCGTTCTACAAATGGCTTCATGAGGCAGAGAATTAGATGAAGTGCCATTGGACTGAAATAATCATAGTGTGAGTGAGTGTTTGTGGGATGTGGAGGTGGTGGTGGGGGGGTGGGGGAGTATGTGTGTGTGTGTTAGGACTGGTGAAAGTAGAAATGCAGTATAAATAAGTTGTGAGAGGAAATAAAATGATTGTACAGATGAACGTCTCCTATCTGTAAAATTGACTTGTGAGTTGCGTTACTGTTGAATCAGTTACCAGCACGGCACAGTAAGATGAGGGCACGAGCAGGAAGGGAACCAGAAAGAGGGGGAAAGGCTGACAGATGAGCAGACTGAGGCACAGAGCTGGGAGGGAGTGGCACAGAGAGGCAAGAGTAGCTCAGATATGTGTGTGTGTGTGTTTGGAGAAGAAGATCAGAAATCCAGGAGAATCAGCTCAATGAAGAAAGCCGTCGCTCAGTGGCAGACTTCTAACCAGTGAGGAGGCAGCACAGGGGCAAAGCCCCTTTAAGATACAGAGCTGTGGGGGCTGATAAAGACAGAGCGACACGGTAACAAAATTGCAAAATAAATAGCGGACTACTACTCTGTGGGTTGTTTGGCCAGCCTGGTCTCCACGGTGACGACATGGGTGCAGTGGTGGGCACTTTGACCATGCAAACCAAGCAGAGGAGACCATCCAGAGGTACGTCAACATTAATCAGAGAGATGGAGAGTAGACAAAAGAGCAACAGAAAGCTACACTAAACAGAAAGAGGGAAGGAACAGAAAGATCACCTCAATAAAACAAGAGCAAGGCAGGAATGATAATCATTTAAATCAGGTGTAATTCAAATTGACTGCTTGTTTGTGTCTATGGTGATTATCTCTATTTGTTGCAACTGTGGTACATTTAAGCAGCAGAAATGTGTGTATGCTTACTAGATTTCTGTGCAGGGAAATATTCACCTGACATACATGTAGCCAAACAGCATGTAAATGTGAAGTGCATTAACCGAAACCATGTTTTGGTTTCCACATGTAAATTAAAATGAATGAACAGCAGCAGCAGAATGGTGAAGGATGAAGCAACACACATCACAGTTGAAGTGTGCGGCACAACACATGCACTGTGGTCATGATGGAGATATTACAGTTGACCATGGGGTCGGATGCCCTTGAAAACAACTAGAGAGCAAAATCACTGGCCCTGACTCAATGATAATGTGTGTGCCTGTTGGATGTATGTGTGTGAGTGAGCGAGGGAGAGACGGGGAGCGACTGAGGGTTCAGGAGCATGTGAATTAGCACGCTGCTCACATATCATACCTCCTTTGGCCGTATGCTTGAGAAGCCTGTTGTCATGGAGACTGGGTTGTAGGGGCATCAGAGGAGAGCGTGAATTTGATTCAACACTCAGCCCGGATGAGTGATGAATGTACAGTACAGCCACGCAAATTAAAAATAAAATGGATGAAGCAGTAAGCAAAGCAATTACTCTCTGACAGCAGAAGCAACACAGCACAGGATGATGTGTTGTGTTTCTCCACTTGGTTAGGTTCAGATGAAAAAAAGAAAAGTAACACACACACAAACACACACACAAACACAGGGGTAAACCTGTTCTTTCCATTAAAGTTTCTTTATTGTGTCCAAGTGTAGAGAGGCTTGTTACATAAGATAAGATAGATGATCCCCAGGGGGAACATGAGCACTACAGCAGCAAAGGAGCACAAGAGCTAGGTCATGCATGAGAAAGACAAAATAAGTTTGGGTTTTATATATATATATATATATATATATATATATATATATATATATATATATATATATATATATATATATATATAGTGTTGCTTCTGCTGTGCTGAGCTCTCTTTATATATATATATATATAAATATAAAGAGAGATCAAAAGTTGACCAGTAAGCACATCTGATTGATCGCTCTCAGGTTTGGATGATAAGTGTGAGGCCACAGCCTGCCACCATGAGCGTTGCAGACAGATCAGAAATGAGGGGGAAACAGACAGCCTGGCACTGAGGCCATGAGGCCACCGGTAGTATCCGGACAGATTTCAGATAAATACAACTTGACTTGCAGTGACTTTGTGAGCTTGAATCATGAATATTGTTAGGTGGGTTTCAATACATCACCGCCCCCCCCCCCCAATACATGCTGAGGAGCAACAATGTGCTGGGCAGGTACTGGATCCTTTACATTGAGACTTCTATCTTACATACAACCACCATCATCTAAGACTGGGAATGAGTCTGCAGCAATAATTTGTCTGAATATTTCATGAATAAATGCCTTGAATCTAATCTAATCTAATGATTTTAATCTTTTCTTATCATTCAGGAAGATTTATATAACCAGTAAATTAATTGTTGTAATCTCAGGTAGTCTGAGGCCTAGGAGCAACTCATTAACTCCAAATTTAAAATCAATACACCCATTTTCTAATCATGCTACTGAGATCGATAGCAGTGTGGCCCCATTTTTCTTGTTTTATGCCCCTAGCTTATTTTTTTAACTTACTGCATAGTGTAATGTTCCCTTCTTTTTTTCTTCACACTCCTTCTTACTTTTGTCCCAGTTCTCTATGTCTCACCCCTCCCTCCCCTAATCAACACCTTCATTTCACTTCATCTGTCTTCGATTGCATTGATGAAGACACACAAAATGCAAAATGGCTTTTTTTATTTTGCTGTCATGGGATTTTAAGGGTTTTGTTCCATAAAATGGTTCTCCACCTCTTTCTTAAAGTTCAACCAGCATGCCTCACATTCATAACGGCTGTCCATCTCCATGACAACAGCCATCGGGGACTAAGGGGGGGAAGCAACACATGGCTATGTATGATTAGATGACTGGCATTAAATAGTCACTGTATCTCTGCATTTATTAGAAAATGTTGAAGCAATGAGCTCATTTCAGAGAAGAAAGCTTTGAATGGCTGCTTCAGTATTTTCTGTTTTACAGTCTTCCTGGCGTGTCGATGATATCTCGCAAAGACACAGTTGCAGCACTAACAGTGCCCTTTGGGTGCACATCTTTATTTGATCCCCTTGCATTTATTAAATGGAGCTAGTGCTTTGTGCTTGTGCCAACATTTCCCACTGCACTGACGTTTACTGTAAGTGATGCCCCTCAATTGGGAGTTTGCTTGGATAAAGGCATCTGGCCAATTTGTTCATCGAAATGTGTAAATTTCAACAGAAGTCTTTCAACAGGATGATTGAGACGACATCCAAATGAAGATAGCCTCTCAGGTGATGGATGATTCAAGATACTGGTTCAGTGTTGGCGCTTTAATCCTGACTGCGTTGAAATGAAACACCTTAGCCCAAAAAGCAAGAGGATTATGTTTAATTTGATCCCTTTTTCTTAAAGACTGACTGAGCCAGTTGATGTTAAAATAGCTGCAGTTGGTCTTGGACGTGAGTGTGGGGATGTCAAATTGTTGATGTATTGCAGGTCAGCTTTCTACTTGGAAATTATGGAATTTCGAGCTACTTAAATAATTAATGGAGGGTTAATCAGATCATATCGTGTCATTTAATCTCCAAGAAAAGCTTCAATAAATATATTGCTTATACACTTCCTCAGGGCCCAGTGGGGATAAAAAGGCAACCATGTAAGTTACTGCAGCCACTGTGTGTAAATAAGCTGTCCTGCAGCATTGATACAGTATGAAGCCCCAGACTTCAGATTTCATTACCGTTAGTTCAAATAGTCTGCTGCCGGGAGTGAACGCAACCCCTCCAGGGAGTGCTTGTATGGCTGCCTCCTCTTGGAAATTTGCTCATGCTTGTGAACTCAGCGGTGTGAGGATTGTGTACACAGACAAATACCAGGATGTTAGAATTGTCTTGCAGTTGAAGACAGCCACAGTGACAAAACTTTGCCCAAAGCAGAAACAGAACTCATTCCCATTATTAACCACCATCAGCCTCTACAGCACTCAATAGTCAGCCCCATGTTGCCATTAATAAAGTCCCTCAAGTCTTAAGTGAAGTCTACTTATCAAGTTCCTCTCAGAGCCATCTTTTTCTCTGTTACTCTCCTGCTGCATCACTTGCTACCTTAGTAAGCGCTCTATTCTGCTGCCTAATCAGATTCTTGACATGTTTCCTGCCAACTTAACATTCTTAAGCTTTGCTGAGTTGTCTTTTTCTTGTGTAGTACAGTTTTCATCTTTGTGAAGATGGAAGAGCATGGGAGACAGATGATGCAGACCCACCATCACTTGAAAACAAAATAAATCCACATCTCTTCCTCTCTCTCTGTGTCTTCCTTTTCCTTGTAGACAAAACCGACGATGAGCTCGAGATGACAATGGTGTGTCACAGGCCAGAGGGACTTGAGCAATTGGAGGCCCAAACTAATTTCACCAAGCAGGAGCTACAGATCCTCTACCGTGGTTTCAAGAATGTAATCACACACAAAAGGATTTTATTATGAGATTATATTGTTACATACAGGACATAGTACATAGAACAGTAGGAGGTCGAGGGAATAGTGTTAGACAAATTAGAATCCTGAATAAAATTATCATGGCCATAAAATATCCTCTGGGAACCAAAATGAGTGGCAACCCATATAATGGTTATTGAGATGCTTTACTAAAAAAACAGCTGTTGCAAACGCCTGGTAGCATTAAATGAAAGGTAGATAAACCTCCTGGTAGTTACTTATTTCAATCAGCTAGACACACAGGACCAAGCTTAATGCAACACATCTTTTCCCAAACTTTCTCTCTTGCTGATAAATCAAGTACTGGCAACGTTTCTGGGGAAGGTAAACGAAAAAGCCTGGGTTGTTCCAGAAGAATAAACAAAGATGTTCTAAACAAAGGTTAGCGGGGCTAAAATGCTAACATTTGGGAAAGACCATGCTCAATAAAAGGGTGAAAAGATTATGACCGTACAGCTCCGGTGATTAGATTAAAGTTAGACTATTTTCTCTTCCATAGGAATGTCCAAGTGGAGTGGTGAACGAGGAGACGTTTAAACATATTTATGCACAGTTCTTCCCTCATGGAGGTAAAACATTATATTTTTCTTGTCTCAGCTTTAGCTATTTAGCTTTTCAAGAAACTTTACCGCTGAAAAATTTGGGGGGTTACTGTGTCTTTCAGATGCAAGCATGTACGCACATTATCTTTTCAATGCATTCGACACTACAAACAATGGCTCCATTAAGTTTAAGGTAATACAGAACTATTCATGACTTCACTCCATTTGCTTTGATGCTCTCAGAGTCTGACTCGATCCTGTTTCTCTGTCCTTTTTCTACTGCCGCCAGGACTTTGTCATGGGGTTGTCTATACTGCTGCGGGGGACTCTGAGGGAAAAGCTGGAGTGGACATTTCACCTGTATGACATTAACAGAGATGGATACATAAACAGAGAGGTGAGACAGCGTTGTCAATCTTTTCACAGTGTTTTTCTGTTTCTGTGACTCAACCCATTGAGAATAAAATTCCCATTTCTTTCAGGAAATGACTGAAATTGTGAGAGCCATTTATGACATGATGGGAAAGTACACCTACCCTGCACTGAAAGGAGACGTCCCACAGCAGCATGTGGATGCCTTTTTCCAGGTTAGATCAGAAATGAATACAGAGTAAACATAAGAGTCAACATCTTTATTAGAAGTCAAAGGTGATTTTGAAGTGTTTATGTTTTTACAGCAAGTAACTTATTTACTTATGTATTATGTAATTCTCTATTTAATTTTGCTATTGATTCACATTATGTTCTTTAACATTTATTTTTCAGAAAATGGATAAGAACAAAGATGGAGTGGTGACTTTAGAGGAGTTTGTTATAGCCTGCCAGGAGGTATGTACTGTCCTACATCAGTGACTGTCTACATTTCTTCTGTGGATATATTCCGACTATGAGCACATGCATACCATACAAAACATGGCATAAAAATCGAGTTACATTGGGACAGTTTCCCAGTGCTCAGTATGGTACACAATTATGGCATACAAATGTGAACAAAAAAAGTTTATCATTGAGCTCTTGGTACGTTATTTTTAACCACATGCGATAGTCTTCATTAAGTGAAGGGAATGTATTTCCAGCCATCCAGAGTCAGCTCTAGTTGTGTTAGGAAAAAGCACAGGAAGATAGCAAGTAGACCTGAGACCATTACCATTAAATTGTATTGCTTTCATTCTAAAAAATCTATGCACATATATAGATATTCCAAATATATCTTTTGAAGTCTAAATTGGGATAAATGATGTAAGACGTGTTCCTAGACACACTCTGTATTAATCAAAGATAAATGAATAAGCGTGTTATTTCTGAAAACTGCTGCCTTCAAGGATCTTAGGCAGGCAGGCTGACTATGCTGTATTAATATACATGGACTGAGGTGGTGGTTAATTGTGCCATGTTTACCTTCTTAACTCATGATTGACTTCTCTTTTCACAGGATGAAACCATGATGAGATCGATGCAGCTCTTTGAAAATGTGATGTAGGACAAGTAGAGATGGTGGAGACAAAGACAAGGCAAACAATAGGGCTTGGTGTGAATGCGTGTGTGGATGCATAAGTGCAGTACGTCCGGTCTCTCCTCCTCTCCCCATCTTATCTAGCTGAGGTCTGGATACAACCAGAAACCCCCACAAGGACTTGAAGGAAGAGACTGGACTGGAATGCTTTCAGCTTTCCTGTTGTGTTTAACCGCACAACACAAAGAGACTGATAGGAAAGAGAGCGACCTGGATGTAAACACTTTCAGTCCTGTCTTGAAGATTGGCCTGTTAGAGATAAAAACACTCCTGCATTACAAGGCCGCTCCCGACCAATCAAGAGAGTCCAACCAGCTGAACTATATATTTCTTTCTTTCCCAGAAGATGTTCTGTTTGGCGAAACCATAATTGAATGCTTTCACAAGAGTTTCTGATTTATCTACAAAACTTTGTCATATTTGCTCTGGGAATTTGGCCAAATTTGCTTCTATGTTTATGTCATGTATCTCATGGTTGATGGATAGTGCATATTTGAAATGTTATGTATCAGCTGGACTTATGCAGTAACCCCCTGCACTTTTGTGTTGACCTGGCTGTCGCTTGCTGAGTCATACTAATGCTTATTATTAAATGTATGTCTAAAGTAAGTATTAGAAAATCAAATCATTTTGTGCAATTTATGAGTCTTGTGTGTGCGTGTGTGTGTGTGTGTGCGTGTGTGTGTGTGTGTGTGTGTGTATGTGTGAGAGAGAGAGAGAGCTAGTCTTAGCGAAAAGAGAAAGAAGTGGATGAAATCTTTAATTCTTTTATAATTTCACTTGCTGTTTTCCTTCTTGTGGTCAAGTCGGTGTGTTGTCAAAAGTGTAACAAAAAAGTGTTGTGAAAAATGTGTGTAAATATTGGATTTCAAATTTAAGTGCAAAGTGGAGATGTTTAATAATTAGGAAGGGAGTAGAGATTAATTTGCACATGTGATCAGTGTGACTTGGACATGTTGACACTAATGTAAATGAAATATCTGTAATGTTATAACCATGCTGATCGCTCTCACTGAAAGAGTTGGGTGGTTTCTGCTTCTCAGCTCAAAGTGCTGATGAAATGTTATGAGAAGGTCTTGATAACTGCAGGGAAATACGGGGGAATGTCAACCCTGGAATGTGACAGTCAGACAAAGGACAGAAGACGGGTCCATCTCTGTGAACATTTGGCACTGCTTCCTCCATCCAAACCAAATCTGTGATGTCACACTGACGCACAGGTACAGACATAATCGGGTGCCTAATGCAGTTTTTGCAGATGTTGTTCTGCAAGTCAGGGTGTGTTTGAAAGCACCACCATATTAGAAAAACTCACTGGGCTGTGCCTACTAGTTCAAGCACTAAAATATTAATCACTGTTCTTTTTTGCCATCAGGCAGCTCTTTTCTGTACGGTACATCTGTGGGACATCACAGCTTGGGTCTCTGATATATCAGTTCAGAGCAGAGTTGTTATATCTCACAAACGGAAAATTGATTTTAAGCCATAACAATAAATACGTAATTCTTAAATCGAGTGGTGTTTTACTTTACAGATGTTCCTTTTGTGTCTGTGGTTGTGTCCTTGGGTCTAGAAAGAAATGTATAATTTCATATAATATCTGACCATAACACATAATATCATAACCATAACAACAAGGCAATAATGCACCTCAGGGTACCCTGTAAGGAACCCCAGATTGGAATGTGAATATTGTGTGAATCATATGCAATAAACCTCGAAAGTATCTACTTTAGGTTTACCCTTTAGTTTGTCACCTTGTCTGTACAGACTAAAATCTGCTATTTAGGCAGCAATCAAACTGGATGAAGCTATTACACTAAGTCACTAAGTAGTGTGACTGATAGCAACAATGCGGATGTTCACTGAGTTGTATCGCCCTCAGACTGGATGAATGAACATTTTTTAATAAGTCACATATGCAACTATGTACCCAGAAACAGATAAGTGGTAGAAGATGAATGAATGAATGAAAATATATCAAGCAGCATGCAAGATCATACATAACACCTCAGATTACTGTAAGAACTGTGGACTATAATAATATTATCCCTGGGATTCAAAATAAAGTTAGTTAATTGAATTATCCAACAAAAATTCAATACATTTACTGCCAACACAAGAGTTCCCAGAGTAAACAAAAGGTCTGGCTTCCCATGTAGTTATCATCTGCTCACTGGAATGCTTTCGTTCTCTCTGCATTATGCATTTAAAAAACATGTATGGTATAAAAGTTGGTTAATGCTGAGATGTGGATTATTAGTATTAATTATAATGATATTTACAGTATAAATGAGGTTTAATATCGAAATACGGATTGTTAATGTAAACATACTTTGCATTAAGACAAGGATAATAATGCTGTAATAACTATAATGTAGCTCATGTCATTAGCAGTGCGCCCCCCCGGCCTGCGGGCGGCGCTGCCCCTCCCTTATACCGCCTCCTCCACCGGAAGCAGAAGAAGAGCGGAGGCGGAGAGCCACGTTAGTTTGGTTTGGTTATTCAGCGGCAGGTTCACTTCTCCAGTCTCCAGCCGCGGACGAGCAGCAGGCCAGCAGCACATCGACGTCTGAAAATGAACGGCATGGACGAGGAGAGCATGGCCCCGCAGACCTTCCTCTACGGTGAGACAGCGCGTGTGTCCAGGCGGGTCACTTCCAGCCCGCGTCCTCCCGTCGGAGGACCGCCCGCGCCGCGACAGCACAAGACAAATCACGCAGTTTACACGCCGGTCATCTAAAATGGCGGGTGATGTCGCAGTAGTTGTCTTGGGGTATTAATAGTGAATAGGTAGTAGTGTTAAAATCAGTTCAATGCGGGAGCACGCAGGTGAAGCCGAGCTGGAGGAGGACGAGCCGTCCGAACCGAGCACACACGTGTTTGACTACCAACATGGCGCCGCCCGTGATCCCTCAGCCTTCACCATGTTTGAGCTCTCTGCTGATCGTGATACCTGGACGAGTTTACCGTTTTCATCGGTGTCCCGTTTGGATTCACTCCGCAACTTTGGTTGAAAATTGACCAGTTCGTTTTTAACTTGTCAGGAGGAAAGGATCAAAACGTGGATGGAAACACATGTGACTCCTCTGAGTTGGAGATGTAGTCTCCATCTTTTTTTTTTTTAACTCAGTTAAGCTTTGGGTCAGACAATGAGTAAAGTCCCCATTCAGCAGGACGTTACCAAGTTTCCATCACTCAGTCCAACGGAATTTGCTTTCAGACCAAATGTTATTCACACATGTGATTCATCCACGTGATGCTTAATCCAGTAGCCAGGAATATCATCACTTTGATAGTGTTATAACGCATTTGTAAGTTACGTTTCCAAGTTTCTTACAATCGCTTTTAGCCACTGTCCTCCGCAAACCACGGCGTATTTTCGCCGCACTAAAATAGAATGTAAAGGTGTATTAGCAGTAAAAGAAATGAAAGTGGTTATCTGCCTTTGTAAGAGTAGATCACTGAAGCATGCTTATTAAATCAGCTATTGTTGAAGATGTCTCTGATTGAGGGGAACACCTGACCCCCACACAAAAAGGCCATGTGGAAATATTCACTACAGTAGTTTGTATTGCTCCCCCTGGTGCGTCCTGGAAATATTGCACTTACCACTCAGTCCTTTTTTTTGATGAGGGATTTTGAGTATTAGATTGAACTGTTTGATTATTTATTTATATATAGTGTGTGAAAGTACTTTGTAACTTTATGATTTTTTTCCCATATAAATAATGATTTTAAGTAATTATAATCACATTTCTTTTCAACAGGCTGTGTGCTGGAAGCTGGAAAGGACGTTGTGTTCAACCCTGAAGATGACGACTTTGAGCATCAGCTTGATCTGAGGATGGTAAGTCACCTGATGGGTTATTAGACAGGCACTATAGGAAATGCCACAAGTTGTTTTGTTTTGTTTTTTTTTTTTTCATTTTCCATATTTCAAATGCCAATTACCAAGTTTTCTAGATGGTGTTGTATAAATGGCCATGCACAGTATATTAAAGTTCCACAATCATGAACTAAACAGGATTGTTGTGAAAGTATGCAGTGATCTAAACACAGATTTGAATTGCTGCCTTGCTCCACACAGGCCTGTGTTGACCCCAGTACAAAAGATGAACTTCACATGGTAGAGGTGGAAGGACAAGACACAGAAGGCCAGAAGATCAAGGCTGCACTGGTTTCACTTAAGCCCTCTACTCTACCAAGTGTGAGTGCAATACAACTTAAATGTGTCTGCCTCTTCTTAAAGGTTGCAGATGCACTGTGTACTCAATACGTAGAGGACATTCATACCTGCTCTGTGTAACATGAACAGGAACACGGTCTGTGGAGGGCATCTGCTCATTTGAATGCTTTTTGTAGGTTTGTCTTGGTGGTTTCACAATCACACCCCCAGCAGTTTTCCGTCTGAAGGCAGGTTCTGGTCCAATCCATATCAGCGGACAACACCTTGTCAGTAAGTATTAGTAAGGGGGACATCAGATTGTTTGATGTGCATAAGAAATGAAGTGCAGTTTGAAGAGAGACCTCTAAAAACTGCGGTGATAGACTATCACTACATAACTGCTCCCTGTAGTGGAGGACCCTCAGCTAACTTCTCAAAACTCCTCTTAAAGTGATGGAAGCTGATCAGTCTTTTGATGAAGATGACGATGATGAGGATGAAGAAGAGGAAGATATCAAAACATCTAAGAAAAGGCCTGCCTCCTCTCCTGCTGTCAAAACTCAGGTGTTTTTTCTGTTAATTCTGTTAACTTTTAGTTTCAAAATTTGTCGTAGTTGGAATGATAACCACTTGCATCTTACCTCCTTTCAGAAAAAAATGAAAATGGAAATGGAGGAGGACGACGACGACGAGGACGATGAAGATGAGTGAGTGTCGGGCTTCACGCACATGTTCAAACCTTTTAACATTTACATTCAAACATTGGAATATAGATGGTGAAACAGAAATAACTAACTATTTATGCAGCACACTCATTTCTATTTCATATTTATTTTTTTAAGCCAAGAGTAATACATCTGTCATAACGACATGGGTGACACCTTGTGAACAGCGTGGCCAATGTTTATGTCGGGCTGTGCGAGCATTGACTCTTTATATTGCCCTGGGCAATCTGCACCTTGCATGACCAAAGTCGGAAAAGAAAACAGTTATAACCCTGAGTTCTTGCTAAGTATCAAAAATCTCTGTTGGAGCTTGAGTCGACTGCGAGCACACCTGCAACCTTGCCCAAAGCTGCACCGACTAGGACGCACCAGCATTGTCTCTGCGACAGGTCCCAGAGGCGAGGGAGACGAGGAGGTGTTAGTGCTCACTCATTCAGTGCGTTCAGATTCTCTCCACTGTCTGTTGGAGAATGTTTGTTCCCTGGCAAGGAGAATTTACCATCTAAATCTTTGGACAGCTAAATGTAGATTTGTTTTTTTTATTATTATTTTTATTATATTTTTGAAATCTCCTATGGGAATTCACAGCAGCATTTGTCATCGTAGCCTGTTCCTCCAAGTGCAGTTAAGCAACCAGCTGTGATGGAACTTTATGACCGCCTTAGCCAACTATAGACTGCCCACCCAGACACACTTTATATCATTGCAGGGGATGTTAATAAAGTGTGTTTAAAGAGCGATACCCAAGTTTTATCTGCATGTGGACTCTTCAACTAGCAGTTCCAGCACGTTGGACCTTGTTTATACATATATCGCATATAGAGCAGCCCACAGAGAGCACACCTAACTGGCAGCCTGCATACAGACCCAGCATGCAACAACAGCCAGCTGAAGTGGAAAGCATCAGAGTATGGCCACAGGATACTCTACCAGCACTTCAAGACTGTTTTGTGTGTGCTCACTTGGCCATCTTCAGGGGCATGCTTGTTCAAAAGAAACTGAGGGTGTGAGGCGTTGTCTTTAAATCTGGCAATGCTGCAGCATACAGGGAGGAAAGGAACAACTTGAGAAAGGGTATTGGAGAGGAGAAAAAACTCTGAGTGAATTTGGGGGAAAAATGTTTTCAGCCCACTACTCTTCACCTTGCTGATTTGCTGATATTACCGTTGTGGGTCTCTTCACAAGTGGAGATGAGGTAGCATATATGGATGAGTTGGGAGACCCCTGTTGATTTGGTCAAGTCACACAACCTCTCTTAGCAGAGGAAAATGGAGGCAATTATTGATTTGAGGAAGGCCAAGCAACAAATCCCCCCCCCCACTAATCACCAAAGGCTCTGCTATTTAGAGGGTCCAAAGCGCCAAAGTCCTCAGGGTCAATCTCAGGGCAGACTTGACCTCTAGAGATAGTCAGGAAATCCCGACAATGTCCTGGAGAGGACAGGCCTCAAAATCACCCTGACTGTTCTATCGCAGCACGATCAGAGCATCCCTACTGTATCACTTCCTGTTATGGGAATAGTAGGGCAGAGGAGAGACTGAGAAGTGATCAGGACAGCAGAGAGGATCGTCATTGTCCAGCTGACATCAATGCCAAAGATGCATGCACAGAGGGCGCAACATCATCTGGGACATCTGGACCCCTTTCAGTCCCTTTCATATTAGAGTCAGGAACACCTCGACTGAGGAAAATCTTTCTTCCAGCTGCAGTTAGATTTTTGAAAGCACAATCAGTCCTGATGTTTAATTTAAATTCTTGCCTTAAATGTTGCCCTGTTGCTTTTAAAAGTCTTTGAATTGTGAGACAGTGTCTCGTTTTTAAAGTGGCACATCAAAATAACAAAACTGAAATCTGAAAATGTAATTACGATTAGTTTTTTTTTTTTTTTCTTTTTTGTCAATGAGACAAACAAAGCATACGTTGAATTAACAGAAGGCATTTGTACTAAATGGTAAAAACAAAAATGTCTTTAATGACACTTTCAATGTAATTTTTCCTTCATTCAGGGATGATGATGAGGAGGATGAAGATGATGAGAGTGAGGAAGAAGAAACTCCTGTTAAGGTGACAGGTTTTACTTTTTTTTTTTAATACCAGCTGAATTAAAAATCAGGGCAGTCAGTAACAGCTGTGATTTTCACAGGCTAAACCAACATCATCCAAACAGGCAACCCCTGCTCAGAACGGCAAGAGCTCTAAACCCAATACCCCAGCCAAAAAGCAGGTACTGCATTTTATAGTTTGCATAAAGCTGTTGCTGAATAATGCTCCAAATATTGTCTCTGCTAATACAACAATTTTATGTTCCCAATAGGAACAAACCCCTAAAGGAAAAGGTGACAAGACCCCTAAAACTCCACAAACTCCTAAAGCAAGTCTAACTCTTCCTGAGGTTAAAGCCAAGTTGATGGAGGCAATGAAGAAGGTTGGTGTGGTTAGAATTCCTTGACACTATCTTTTTAAACGATCAGTTATTGAAATTAATATCCTTTCCATTTTGCCTGTAGGGAGTGACATTACCTAAAATCCAGCCCAAGTTTGAGAACTTCTTGAAGCATGGTTACAAAGTTGAAGATGCAAAGGTATAGTATTGAGCTGAAGGTGCCCTGCTAGTACTTGGTACAGACCATTAGTTGTCTTTGATTTTCCTGATTGATCCATGATCCATGATTGTGGGAACTTTTTTTTAGTTAATTTTTAAAAGGCTATTGAAACCTTAAACTTTACTGCAGCAACATTTAAAGAGAAAGATTGCTTATTGCTATAGAAGGATTGCTACCTAATAACCCATTTTCAAATCCTACCACTAGAGAGCACCAAAGTTTAAGATACTAAATCATGCTGTGGAGATGTTTAGGTAAATACAATGACTGTGTAGAAGATCTGTAATATATGGGAACAAACTTAGTTTGGTTTGGATATGTCTTCATCTGAGCCATATGCTTGAGTAATAGTTAACAAGTTGTCTTTTTTTTTTTTTTGGGTTTTTTTCCTCAGGTTGTTGCAGAGTTGTGGAAGTGGAGACAGGCAGTGAAGGATGCAAAATAAGTCTGAATCACCCGTTGTTGTTGTTTGTTTTTTTTTTTTTTAATTTTTAAGAACAATCTTTTTATGACTTGTTTATATCCATAGCACCTCTCAAACCATTGGAAGCCAAACTCAGTGCCTCACAGTTGTAATAAATACAAAGTCTCACCCTGTTCCACCTTGCCCCCCAAAATGAACAGATGGGATAGACAGTGATGTGGCAGGTGACTGTGCTGTTTTGTTGTCCCCCTCACCTCCACCAAGCTCTTGTTGGGGCAGAGACATTTGGTTTGTTGAATAAACCCTGGGAGAACCAACTTAGAAATTTTCATCTCTGTAAATGTGTAAATAACAATTTCACTAGAATTTTGGCAAGTATGCAGGAGGAATAAAAGTGCATGAGATCAGTTCAAACAGTTAAAGAAAAAGTAAACACAAGACTAGTGACAAAGCAGCTAAAAAGCTTAACATCAACAAATACCAGCCATCATTTGTCAATTTTGATCGAGGAGAACTGTCAGCTGATGGTCACAGTATTGATTTCTCCAGTATCATCTTTAACATGGCAAAAAACTTTGCACTTTTTGAAATGTTTTGAATGTTTATGCTATTGTGAGATTCCTACAGTTCCCTGACAAGTGCTTTTAATTTCTGTTGGGAAAATGTCAGTGTTGTTTTTTTTTTTTTTTTTTTTTTTTTCATGTACTCTACCGTCCGCAGAAAGTCAGCCATTTCGTATTCACACACAAGCCCCTTTAATCTGTGAGACCCAAGTGAAAGGATGTCTGATGCAATTTGCCTCTGTCGGCCTGGCGATCAGTGTAACTGCTTGATGTTGTCATGACTACTGATAGCCAATAGTACAAAGGTTAAGTACTTTCTCTGCAAGTTTCTGAATGCATTAAGAAATTTGCCTATGGGTTGCTACAACTTTCCAAACCAGATGTGGAGGCTTTTTGGAGATGTCCAGTGCTGTTCTAAGATTTTCCCACCGGCTGTCAGTGTTTGAACCCACAACTTCTGTACTCATTTGACCAGTTAAAGTTAGGATTAAAAATGTCATTGTTGGTGCATGGGGCCTGTTAAAGCAGGAGCTCATTCCATGTTCACAAGAAACAAGTGTGAGTTTGTATTAATTTAGATATGCTGTGGCGTTGGATGGACTATCCCAAGATTGATTAAATAAAAACAAATAATGAAACCTTTGGTGGTGTTTCTCTGCAACGAAGATAACTGATGGTTGTCTCGGTTTTTGAAAAGCAGCATCTTCCTAATGTATACAACTAATGAAGTTCAACAGGTGGTCATTGTTTAATCGGAGCAGAATTTAAGCTATCGGATTTGAATTAGTGTACAGCCATCATGATGTTACATCCTCGTGTCCATATTCCTCCCCGTAGTTCAACAGTTAAATCTGGCCAGACTTAACTGTTTTGTTTTTTTGTTTTTTTATAACACAATGAAGCTGTCAAAAATGACCAGTTTTTAGTGAGGAGGCCATTGCTGTTACTGTGTGGGAATACAATACAGTTCTGCTAGATGCTGTCTGTAAATGTTAGAGATGTCTCAGAGCAGCAAAAAAATATCTTTTTGTTGAGCAGTCTTGGCAGCACAGCCAGCCTGTGTTGCTTCACGGATGTTTACAGAAAGCGCAAGTAACTTTTCTTTTTCAATACTGTTTCCATGGTGAGATGTTTGTAAACATCATTATTCTATTTATTTACCCTGTTTTTTTTTTTGTTTTTTTTTTTGTCAGCGTCAGCAGGGTTAGGGATCGTATCTTACTGAAAAATGAGTTATTGTGAGATATGATGATTGAACCATATGTAATATAAACCAAGGAATGTGCTATTGTCCACCAAACACTTGACAAAGAAATACAATTAATGAATCCCTCAACTGACACATCGGCCTGACTACAGACAGACAAAGTGCAGGTGTCAAGATGGACTCGTAAAACATTACTCATGGATCAAAATGGCCATTTAACACACATGGGGAAGGACAGGTAGTTGAAAAACTCTTCAGACCAAAACATTCGTACAAACAATCCCACTTCTCGTCACATTAAACTGCCATCTATCAAGAACTGCCTGTAGCCATGTATCATTTACTGTGGTGGTGATAAAACGGTGCTGTAATAATTCACTATCAGTGAGTGATTCGGTAGCTCATGAAGCTGTGTGACCTGTGATGGCCCACATCTACTGAGATATACAGACCTTCATTCAGCTGGATTGCGGTCAAAGTCTATTTCATTCTTCCAATAGTCTTATTTTCATTTGGTGCACAGAGGATGATTAATCCATCTGCAGGAATGAGAGGTTTTCCACACAAATCACCATACTGGGTATTGTCACACCCACACTCTATTGGTTAATGGCTAATCAAACCTGATTAATATGTCAACTATGAATGCACCCAGTTCTCCCCCAAAAGTCTTTTTTCCCCAGAGCCATGTTGTGGGGACACAGTGGGGAAATTATCTTACAATAACACAATAAAATACTTAAAATTTATAGGACAAAGGCAGACTGGGTTCAGAGGCTTTGGCCACTTTGGAGTGAAATCATTATCCTTAAGACTGTTATGATCTGCCCTGTGGGGAGGAAAGAACAATGATTAGAGAATGGCAGGCAGAATGGGATCAGAGGAGAGGCAGAACTAGAGCAAGACACCTCTGGGTCCCACAAATCACAAGAATCCCAAGTTAAAGACATAAGTGTGTGTGTGTGTGTGGGGGGGGGGTTCAGATGCACAGCTGTGGTGAGATATTACTTAAATGTGTCCCCCTTTCACCTTAAATCCTTAAGAGCCACCTGAGACATATGATTTATAAAGTGCATTGTATGTAGGTCCATGCAATTCATGTGATTTCGTCTCCAACTAAAGTTACCTGTGCACGCCACAAGAGGGCAATAAAAACCAAAGCTTTCATTTTGTTAGCCATTATAAAGCTGTGCACCCAGCCACCTACAGGAAGATGGCTTCTAGCCAGTGATAAGTGTGTCTCTGGTAATTTCACATTCCTGTCTCGGAGGGAAAATGATCTGCAGCCTGAGTATGTCATGCTGCTGTAATTTCACATATTACACATCAAATTCATTCAGTTTCATGCAAATGTCAGCTTCAGGAATTAAGTCTATGTTGAAAATTAGGTTTTTGTTTTCCCTGGCAGAACCAAAGCGTAAGAAGAAGTATGCATGAAAGTGGAAATAACCTGAAGGCTTTTTGGTGACAAACTACAGATTCTTTTTTTGTGTGAGATTGACCACAATTTAAAATATGAAAACCAACTTCAATATTTAAACTATTTCTAAAATTGTCTTTTTCTTGTCAAGGACTGAACTGCATTATTTTCATACCAACTCTGTCATAGTTCATGTTTTCAATTGCATTAAAGTACTTTCCAAAACTCAGAAATAGGACATTTTTCACTTTTATTTTATGTACAACACAAACTTGCAAATCACAATTTAAAAACATTTAAACTATTATTGTAGCTTTAAAAAAAAAACAAACAAATCATACATGAAGCCCATTCACACAAATAGAAATCACTGCACAAGTTGACAAATGGCTCACAACATTTCTCATGTTGCACATTTCTCAGCAAAAACTTTGGCAAACTGAGTTGAGAAACATTCAGTTCGGTGTCATTAATATAGATAAAATTCTAAGCAAACTCCTAAATACATTTGTCCTGGTACATAAATAAAAAAATGAGAGAATGGTGGCAAACTGCTTCTTAGGTGCCAGATGATGAATCATGGAGTTACCTTACACAGTAATGAATTGCTCAAAAGTTGTCATTGCCATGACTCGATGCATTCAAACTATTTTCCTAACACGTGAGATATCCAAATGCACCAAACATGTTCTACATTCCAATTTGTACAATATTGTGGTGTTTCACCTCAACTTTAGCTTAGTGCTTTACAGGTGTTAACTAAGGGGATATTACATCAATACATCACTAAGACCAGAGTGGAGTTCCAAACAGGGCATGGCCAATGAGTTTAGAAGTAAACAGTTATTTAAAACTTTAATACATTTGTTAAAATAAATTTACAGTAACATATGGTAGCACAGGAGAAACTTAAAAAAAAAACAAACAGGTACTGAACATCTCCTGGGATACATCTTCTCAATGTTTCGATCTCCATATAAGACTAGCACGAATGCCAAAGTGTTTCTTCAGCCTCTAACATTGAGCTCAGTCTTGTTCACACATATTCCTTGCTGCTTGGAGGTCTAGACATGGGATACTTCGGTGAAGGTTTGCCTCTTGGGCAGGATGCTGCTAGCATGGCACCTCCCACTACAGACAAAAACGCTCCGGCCCAGGCAATGAAGATGGCAGACCCAAACTCATACCTAGAAAAAAATATTTACAGTCAATAAAAAGGATAAACAACCATGTGCAATAAACTTGCAGCACCAACAACAAAACAAGCACGCTCAAACATATGTATTCCTGTGTGCTTACTTGGTATTGACAGGGGTGAAGGGGTTGTAGAAGGCCTGGATTATGTCGTGAGCGTACCAAGAGCAGGCAACAATAGAACACAAAGCTGCAAGACAGTAAAGAAAATCCCAAATGTCAAACTGTCCAAAATGCTGGGGGAAGAAACAGCAGCAACACACCCAAAAAAAAAAAAAAAAAAGGCAAAAAGCTTACCTCCAATCAGGATGATAATGCCTCCAGTCATGGCAATCCGGGACTTTCGCGTTTTGTCATCCCCTCCACAGTTGGTGCACTTCATTCCCATGCAGGCAACACCCAGACCAGCGACAACAACAATGATGCTCACAATCATGAGGGCGCGGGTTGCCTGGAGGGCACCTGGATAAGGACAGTATAAGGTAGATCCAACAGTTATAGTAAAGTTGGTACATTGTGACATTAATGTGACAAGTGCTAACATGTAAAAAAAAAAAGAAAAGAAAAAAAATCTGGAGTGAAATATTTCTGGTCTGTGACGATGACAATATTGAAAGCCTATACTGATTTTTACAGTTACTTTTGTGTGCTTAAAAATCCCCATTAGGAATAAAACTGCATTAACAAACAAACTACTTTCTGTCTCTTGTGGCTCATTGCCGCTCCCACTAACAATGCAACACGCAAACTGGCTCTAACCAGAAGAGCAAGCAAACTCTGCTGGGAGGAAAGGGAGGGAGGGCTGGGGGAGTAGGTGTGCGAGTTTGTATGCACGCAAGTCAGAAACAGGTCTAACCAGGTTTCAAGTTTCATTCTGAGAAGACACTCCCAATTTCAGCAGGTGGACATTTCACTAAATAAATTTCCTGTCCAAAAAATAAACCACAGACTCTCTAGAATGTGAAGAAATGTACAATCTAACTGACTTGATTTTCTGCATTCTAATCTCCTAAGCTTTAGGCATGTTGTTCACCAGGTACTTTTGAATAATGAGGCTTTATTTGTGCACTTGTTCTTTATCTTACCAAAGCTTTAATCAAACAATTTTTTTATTAACAATGGTTTGTGTTCATATTTGAAGAGGTGATAAGACACATGGTGCTGCAGATATTCTATCAAATATTTTGATAAGTCACGATAAGTCACGTACACAGAAAAGAAATTTTTCTGTGTACGAACCAATTCAGGTGCATTGACACCAAAAACACAAAGAGGGACTTGGCATATGAAACTGTGATGGCTGTTTGTGCCTGAGAACAGTCGCCCAGTCAGCTAAATACAGAATCCAACTGTCTTGCTACCATTGGCCCATTTAGCCACCGTTTTATGATCGCAGCTCAGAAGAGGGGAGTAATAAATACAAAAGCTCGGCCTCATAACCTCAGACCAATGTTCCAACTTCCTGATTTTACTTCAGATTTTTCATTTTTTGCTTGTGCATAAGAGAGAAAAAAAAAAATCTATAAATAGCAGGTTCCTTTTCCATTAGTTATTGCATCTGAACCAGCTAACTGCCACATACCATAAAAGGAATCTGTTTGAAGGCTTTCTTATACGCAGTGCTCAGACTTTTGGCGAAATAAATGAATGAATGTAATACTGAAGAGTTGATGTGATGGCCTACAGGCTCCAGTCAGAGCTGCTGGTGGATCTGTTGACTAAATAGCGGCCTATGCAGGTGTTTCACCTCTGTGTGTGTGTGTGTGTGTGGCGCATACGGAACAATGGGCATCGGGTAATCATTGCCCAGGGCTTACAAGTACACAAGTATCACACACATTCCCGTCTATTCAAGGGGAAAGATTTACTTATATTTATTTTACGGAACATAAAATAACAGACTGATCTCTGTTTCACAGTCGAAGCGAGGCCCGACGGTGTGTCTTCAACAGGAATGACAGCACTGGCGGAATTAAAGGGTTGATGAGTTACCAAACCGGTCAGACCAGCTCTGAGGCCTCATAACAGAGCAAAGTGGCTTTGGAGTTTGTCACATCACGTTAACTACACATTTCTTTAAAACCTCCTGATAAATGTGTTTATGCTACCACACAAATGAGATTACTGCTCAAAGCAACATTTAACGCTTTAAGTTTAATAGACTAAGATCTGTCCAAAAATAGCAAAAAGAACAAAAAAAAAAAGTGACCTCCAGCAGACGACGCTTCTTGCGGCTGCTGTATGGCGGGACTTACTGTTGAGCTGCAGGATGGAGTCGTAGACTTTGCACTGGATCTGCCCGGTGCTCTGGAAGGCGCAGGACATCCACAGGCCTTCATACATGGCCACCGCTGTGATGATGTTGTCCCCGACATAAGCAGACATCTTCCACTGGGGCATAATGGTGCCGACCACCAGGCCAATCACTCCCAGGAGAGCCAGAGCGAAGCCCAAAATCTGCAGCCCGGAGTTGGCCATCTCCTCGTCTTCTTCTTCTTCCTCTGGATTGAGAATAAATAAAGACGACTTCCAACTGCTCTGAAGGTGAAACTCCCAAATTACCAACTTTCCTCTCGCAAACTTCGCTTTACCGCCAAAAACCCCCTCACTAATCACCTCTGTCCGTTTGCTCCGACTATTATTCCGTTAATTCAAGCAGCTTCTCGCGCTCACTCGGTTTTATAAAGTTATCGGGTGTCCTCGCGCACCTGTTCCTCAGCCACACCTTTAATGGGAAGAAGACACGGGGACGAGCTTCCTTGGGCGGTTTCTGTCACAGGTGGGCGGGGACGCGCACGCAGTATCGACTCTTCGAACGTAGCGGGGCAAAAAAAAAAAAAAAACCCACCTGAAGTTTCGTGACGTAAGTGCTTCCGGTAACAGACCAATCCGCTGATAGGCTCCGCAGGTAAAGGTAGATACCGCTGGATGCTCAGATATGAGAAACCATCAGCTACCAAAACAGACGGTGACTCATTTGGTGAATCACTAACAAACACACAAACATGTGAAACTCTTGTTGTTTTGATACATACAGCATAACTACATCGCTGGATTGATTTTGTTTGTATGTGGGTAAAGAATATGTTGATGATTCACTGTTGCAGACAAAAAATGGAAAAGAATCAAAATGTACTGCTTTATCATATACCAATATATCATGCAATATCCATATAATGTTTTAAATATATAATTTCATCACTTCAAAGTAGGCACTTTCATTAGTAATCTACTGTAAACACAACCAGCCAGAAATCACAGGACGCAGCTAAACCACGAGGCACTTGGCAACACTGCCATATAAAGTATTACAATGAGCATTGATGTATTTTGGTGGCTGATGAATTAAGACAGTCAGAATAAAGCAAAAACCACCTTCTACTCATACAAAAGCCAAGTTTCTCATAATCCAATTATTTGCGGGACACATATTTTCATAACTATGTAATGAACCAACATTGTATTGTATCAAACATTTGTTTCGTGTTAATTCCTTAAAAAAAACATTTAAAGATTACACTGTATTACCAGTGTTCTTGACGTCTGTTCACTTACAACCCATTGTTGTTTGAAAAAGTATTTAAGATAATGACACATTCTGTCACAAAATAATTTTTGTTGTTATCAATTTTACATTCATTGTGTGTGTGTGTGTGTGAAACAGTTGTGATTAATTTAACCAAAGGATATTTTAAATGATCAGTGCTCCAACAGCAGCATGTGCCTTATCTGCCTCGGATGAAACCCTCCACTCTGTCATGGACAAGGTACAAACCAGGAAACTTAGTAAACTGAAACATGAACGGCTCACAGACTTTGACTCACACTTCAGAAACTTCAAGATCGTCCTGATTAATGAATGAAACGACACGTCACATATGAATCCTTGTCATATACAGCAAACAGTACATTCAATTAATAGTAATTACACAAGGTATACTGTAGAGTTTAACAAAGCATGCTATCACCATAAGGTGTGGTAAGCAGTGATATGCTGATCAAGAGACATGATGGTTCTGTTGCTGTAAAAATGACAATGTCTTTCCTATAAATAACAATTTCTATGTTTTGCCTTGAGTTTTGTAGCTTGTATTTGGATTTTTTTTGGTTTTTCTGGCTTTACATATAACTTATTATGTGATCTTACATGGGGCAAATTAAAATACATTTTAATTACCTCTCCTTATGAAGAAGTTTAACCTCAAATATGGTTATATCTTCATCCAAGTTCCAATTATGAGCAAATGTAATCTATATTAAGCCTGGGGCCTTTCTGTGCGGAGTTTGCATGTTCTCCGTGTGCCTGTGTGGGTTTCCTCCAGGTACTCCAGTTTCTTCCTACGATCCATAGACATCATGTAAATTGTCTGTAGGTCTGAGTGTTAGTGTGAGTGGTTGTTGGTCTCTGTCTGTCTCTTTGTGTTGGCCCTGTGATGGATTGGGTGACCTACCCAGAGTGTACCCCTCCCTCGCCCAGTGTGAGGTGGGATTGGCTCTAGGTGCCCCTGTGACCTGGAAATGAGTAAACAGTAGAAGATTAATGAATGGATGAATAATCTGTATTAGTTATCAACGTATAAATCATTCCATTATTCTTGTCAGTATTAAACACATTCAAGCAATCTTTCTGTATCAACAAAAGTTTAATTGGGTCAGGGATAATCAAATCTGTCTCCATTCAATATCTGCTGATGAAAACCACTACTGCCCAAAAAAGACATCACAGAAAACTTATGTCTAAGAATTGTTGGACACATGAAGACAATATGCAACAAAATAATCGGAAAGAGTTTAAATGTTCATCAGAGTCAGAATCAGAAATAAGAACCAGTGAATAGCAGAATTAGCACAAAGGAAACTTGGAAAAGAGAAAAAGTTTCATGTGTAAAACATGAAGTGAAAGTCAACATGAAAACATGAGCCCAGATTTGAAGTGCTGTGAAGAGAGAGTGCCATGATTAGATCAAATCTGATCCAGATTGACTTCATACTGGCAAAAATCCATCTTTTGGCGTTTATAGAGATGCTGTGGATTGATGCACAGAGAAGCATGCACACCTGTTATGTGAAAATATGTCTGAGAGCTGGTCCAAACAGCAGCAATGGGAAGTACTTGTTTTAGCTTTCTTCTGCCATTGGATGTTAGTCCAGTTATTGAAACCAAGGGGTCCACTGTTCCGCCATGTGGAAGGTTATAATATCATGTGTAATATTAGGGGATGGTGTGGTTGTCTGCTTTTTTCTTTTTCTTTTTACTCAGATAAACATCAGCTCTCGTTTTATGACACAGAGTCAACACGAAAACCAGACCTTTGCAAAGTTTTTACAAACCTTTTCTTGCAGCTTTATATGGGCCCCACCCTTTCCAAACAATAAAACATTGCCCAGTAAACACTCCTCCTGATGCACTATACAAGGAAGAGACCTAAGACGTAATCGTGGAAACTCAGGCTGGGAGTTTTATTTTCAGGATCTCTGTGCCCTGAGGGAATGTTGTAATCACATGACCGTTTGCACTGAACAATTTCGCTATGACAACATGAGCATAAACTTGGAATCATAGTCTCCCCACATGATCTCTTTGTTCACATGTAGACTTCCTTTGGACTTTAATCAGGTTTGAACATGTTAAACGATATGACCAGTCAGACAGGTTTAATTTGCCATTAAATGAAATATGCCAAAATAAAAATTAAAATATATCCTTCAAAAAGCAGACCTAGCAAGAACAGGTATGTGGATGTGCACTTGTACTGTATTGCATGAACCTTTAGCTATATCTTTCAACAATACAGTGAAAGTTGTGCAACATTTTCAAATTGACACTATGAGTCACGATGTAATCTCATGTCAGCAGTTGTCACATGACTCTTGAGTACCAAAATGATTCCTTTGAAACCTAAAAGGGAAAATCTCAGTGCCATAGTGCTTCACATGGCATGTCCACTAATTCCTTCTCAGTTTATTAACATAATTATGAATAATGAAACATTTCATTAAGACTGGTTTAAATAGTTTAGAGTGTAAATCTAAAACTCAGGAGTTGTTGTGGCCCTTATAACTAAATAAATGTTTTCACATTGGGCAATGCAAGTACAGTACGTGTGTGGGGAATGTAATTTCAGTTTACCAATAACTTTTCCTTACAGAACTTTAAAGTTAGTTACACTAAGCTACCTGAAAATCTCTTCTTTCTGAAATTCTTTGATCTTTCGACTAATGAATTTTGGATAGTTGGCTCTGATTCTTTGCTCCGATCATTTGACTCCAGTGTGTTGATGTTTCTGTAGTAATTCTCTGTAATCCTTTTACCCTGAGTGTGCATGTTGTTCCATCAGTCTAACAGAATATAGGATGAGAAATTACACGAGGCCAAACAAACACTGAAGTGCAATGGTGTCATCTAGTGGTTCCTGGGAACATGGAGCTAAGCCATAAACAGCCATTTTAGCTCATCTGTGCAGCACTGAGACTCAACAAATGGTGAGTAGCTAATCTGTTTGTGAACTTTACTCTGCCAGCAGTGCAAAACTATTGCACGTTTGAAATAAAATAATCATGGATCCATAAATACTATAAACCAATAGATGTTGCTCTTTTAATTATACTTTTCTGTTCTGTTGTGAACCATTATGAGTTAAATTTTTTGGCTGTGTTCATCAATCGGAGTAAAATTTTGAATATTTTGCAAAGGGAATATCAATCAGACCCGTAATCATTCTCTGTCCATACAGGATGGACCCTTATGGTGTTTTTTCCCCCCCAATGTGATATAAATGCACTCATGGCACAAAGCCAAATGAAAATGTAGAATGAATGATACATGTATTTTGGTCATTATCTTTGTCGGTCGCCTTGCATTATAAATAGTAGTTTTTCATTGATATCCTTCGCTTCATAGTAAAAAGGACTGATACTCAGACGTCACGTGTCTCACCTACTTGCACTTGTGATGCCATTCTTAATCACTTCATGGTTATTTTGCCTCCATCTGATGGGGCTGTCAATCAATGAAAGACCTGCCTAATTGCGTGTGGTGAAAGAACACTGGCAGCCAGAGCTTGGAAAACCAAAATTAAACGAAAAACATGAACATAAAACCACCAAGGCTGTGATTTTCCCACGTTTGTTCAAATTTAGCATGTCGATGTCTGTAATGGAAACATGAGCACGCTGACAGTAATTGGTTCCTACAGCTATCATGAGAACTATATTTGGCTTAATGCTTTAATCCTTATTTGCTGCATTAAGAAATATAAAGCTCCATTCAGTCTGAGCGCAGACTGCTCCGCTCTGTGTGGGTTTACTGAGAATAATCTTATAAAAATGCACAAGCCATGCTTCCATGAGATTTGAGATGCCCCAGTAAAGCACAAGGAAGATCAGAGGAAGAGAGGGGTAGAAAGGGCTGGCTGACCCTGACTGGGGTCCCTTCTCAGATGGAGAGCTTGTTGTGAAAGTCAGTGACAGCCCAGAGCGCACAATAATCTGCCAGATCAGATGCTGCTCAACTTAGTTTCTTCTAGACTATGACTTGTAGCTTAATTATCCCCGTCTGTGGGACACGAGCCATCATCCTCTTACCACGGTTATCACTGAAAGATTGTGATGTCTAATTGACTGCTGGGTTGTGAGCGAGAGGTAATTGCAGCTATTCATGCATCTGATACATTTTGGTTAAATAACCTTGATTCTGTGAAAAGAGAGATGACTCTTCTGTAGATCAGACAGATGTCAGTTTGTTAATCTCACACCACATTTTGTTTCTAAACCTTCTTTTTTCTTACATGCTCTATGTATGTTTTGTAAAGTACAAAATATAATTGCAAAATTCAAGTGGAATAACCTGACAGCTGACCTACATTTGTGCCAAATATTTTCATTACAGCTATTAAAGGATTAGTGTCATGTTTGATAAGAAGATGAAATGGGAATTGGTCAAGGTCATGAACCAAATTTGAGTCCACTTATTGAAGATTAATGGCAAACTACATGAAAGTGTGTTCAGCAAAATGAGTTCTGATGAGGAAAATGGTGTCTTGAATATGATGGTGTAATAATCAGCAGGGCCACAGTCTGTATAGTGAATTCTTAGCTCTCCATCAGTGACTAAACTTAAGTTTGACTTTAATGAGGGAAGTTTGGTTCCATAGGTTGAACCTTTCTTTATGCCGTTAGATGCAGACATGACTAATATGAATGTTTCTCTTAATTGCATGACGCTTGAAAATATCAGCTCCAAAACTGTTGATAAATGAAGCCAAGATAAAAGCTCCCCCATCTTCATCATTAAACTAATGTTGTAACCTGCAGGAGCCTTGTTGTGCATAGCGTAGAGTCTTTCAGTATCTTTTTGAGCAACCTTAAACCATCTGGTCTACTTTTTTCCCCCACTAATTATTATACAGTGTCCACCCGACAACGTCTTCATTTACATTTTAATGTGTAGGGTTAATAGATTTATTCATTTCATTTGATAGGAAGCATATAGTTCAACATACTGACTGGTGACAAATTAAAAGAAAAGTGAACATGGTGTCAACTCCCTGCTCGGCTTTTTTACATGCATAGTATAACTCTAATAAAGGCTGCTTTTATCCTGCAGTTAATCCTTACTGTGGAGGATTTTTCATCTGTAGTTAATTTGACTTCAGCGTGTGTGTGTTGTGTGTGAGTTGACAGCCCCTTACAAAGAAACCTGACGGTCCAAGTTTAGATCGATGGTATTTTACAGCTGCCACTCACCATGCTCCTGGTAAACGCACTGCCTTCACTTTGGATATATGTGGAAAGAAGCTCTGAGTACAGCCTGTTGGTACATTTGAAGGCTAATTTGAGAAAACAAACTTGAGTGAAGCTCTCAAAGCCCCTTGAAAGTTTCTTTTTTTTTTTTTTTTTTTTTTCAAAATGTGACAATGATGGCAAAGGACAGGCTTCTTGTCCATTATTTTCAGAGCCTGAGGATGGGCGGCGAGAGAAGTCTGAGCCAACACCTCCATTAAATATGAAAATCAGAGTGTACGATTAACTGGGCTGGGTGGGTATATACTGTCTGATTCGTTTTAAGCAATTAATGTTTGTTTTCAGTTTTCTTGAATTTTTCTCAACATGTTATCAAATCTGAGTTGCCAACCCAAGATTATCCCTCATACTTTGAAATCAAAGCGTGTCTGAATGGCTCAAACTAAATAGATAAAGCTTACATGGAAGAAAGCGAGATACTGGGATATTTCTAAGGTGAATCATTTACAATACCATGGTGATAATACATGTTTGGACCTAGGCCTGATCAAATAATTATGAATTATATTATTTATGTTTCCAGGGTCAGGAAACGGGCAGCAAACACAGCTGCAGACCCCTCACATCCTGGACATAAACTCCTTAAACTTCTCCCTTAAGGCAGACGATACAGAGCGCTGTTTGTGAGAACCAGCTGCCACAGAGAAAGTTTCTGCCCCCAAGCTGTCACTCTGTCACACTTCGCAGTCAGAGTGCTGAAGTACACAACTGTAGTACACAACAATAACACACTGTTTATTTAATTCTCAGGTCATTTGTACAAATGCACTATTCAATATGCACAGTTAAATTAAAATTTAAGGTAATTTTTTTTTAGACTTTAATCTCTCTCTCGTCTTTCTCATCTTACATATTTACTTTTATATGTTCATATTTTTACTTTCATCTGCATCTATTTCCTATTTTAAAATGCTTGCATGCTGAGAGCAGAGTGAACCAGAGTCACATTCCTTGCTTGTGTGTATGCACAAACTTAAAATAATTCTGATTCTGATTCTGATTGTCATGTGTTCAGCCAGTAAGTGTGTAACCAAGTGCTTTAATCATTTAACCTATCTTTATTCATTCTACCACAGAGCAGCCGTGAACACTAGATGCATTGCTGTAAAAGATACCACTCAATAAACGAGAGACTTCTTTGATTATATTTCTGCATGTCATCAAACATCAGGAGGGGATTTTTACATGTCTGGCCTTGTTATTTTTTGTTGTGTCTTTGTTTATTTTTATTGATGACTTTATCATCTATTTTTATCTACCCGTTTATCTCATCTATATCTTAATTGTATTTGAAAAACAATTTAAACCCACCATGACGGAAGATGCTCATAAAGTGACGGGCTTGATGATGAGTGCGTGGAACATCACCTCTGTGGTGACAGCTTCACAAGCAGAGCTTTTTGATGATGGAACCATTGATCTCTGCGTGGGATAGGATGTCCAGGTGTTTTTTTCTGTGAATGCTCAAGTGCTCTACTGTCCAAGCAACAGGAATGTCAATGGCAATGATGTAATCTTAATATATATAATACTTCCTAACACTAAAGAAATGAAAGTTAATATTCTCATGTTTTTTTGACTACTTTCTTGAGCACTCGCATAGGCTGAGGCTTTGGGCAGAATTCATTATCTTAATGAATTGAGACTTCGTAAACCTGCTAGCAGAAAGGTAGCCTTCAGCAATTGGGGGCCAGTTTTTTGTATCATGGAGTAAGTTTCTCAGGGACAAGTGTGTTACTAAATAAAAGCTGTGGCTAGATTCTATGGATCTCACAATTCTGTATAAGTGGTCTCAATACAAACAGTCCCCCTTTGCCGCTGTTACTGCTGTTGTGAGTCATGGAGGCTGAAATGTGGAAAGGTCCAGACTTTTGCAGAGCACATACTGTAACATCCTCAGTTCAAGTCATGTCAGGGACCTTTTCTGTCATTCCCCCACCCTCCACTTATCCCCAGCTGTCCAATAAATGACCAAACATCCACCGAGGCCCCTGGTGGGGCCTGGCTTTTTTTTTTTTTTTACAACAATAAAACAAAAGCTTTGTCTTGAACACAGTGATCCAGGGCAAACTGACCTGTTGTCATCCTGACTCTGCCATGTTTTTTCCATCACTCTGCCATGTGACTGAACTGAATAAAGCTGAAAAACGCCCCAAAACAACAAAGTGTGGGTGGATTTATCACCTTTAAATATTAGAAAACGGTGACTCGCATGAAGGCAGGGTGTATAAATACCACACATATCAGCAGCACCACCTCAACAGACAACAATTGTAAGCCATTCTGTTCCAACAGCAAAGAGGGATGGCTAAAAGGGACCCCAGAACTACAGCCAAATCCCAACATGGGGAAATTGGCTTGGAGAATTCCTAATAGTCTGTGCCACTTTCATGAATTTACAAACCAGAGGATACTGGCCTGGAGTGTTTTCTTCACAACAGGTGCGATAAGCTGAAACAGTCTCTGAGTCCATGGGAGAATTGCCCTGTTTTTATTATTTAAGCCTCAAAGTAAGCACAAAATTGAACCAAATGAATGCTGGAGGAGAATATGCTACACCTCAACACATCATTCCTCACTCAGTCATAGAGTACCCGCGGGATGATCCCTTGGCATTTTGATTGATGTTAACACAGTGATAGCCAAGTAGTTTTCAAATTTAACCTCTCATGGGCCTGGTCCTATAGTGAAACAGAGCGACTTTCTCATTGGTATTTGCTTGTTCGTGTGACATTTGCCGCCAAATCCTGTCTAACCAAGTTAAAAAAAAAATAAAATATTGGTGTTTGGACCCTGGCCCTGTATTGGTCATAGCAGAGAGGTTTCATGCTTCTTCCTGTCATGGCAGTATGGTTAGCTACTCTTATTTATCAATAATAGCTCAAAAGATATTCACACCTAACCATTAGGAGAAGTACGCTTTCTGTCAGCTTCCCCTTGTTTTTCTGTGGGATGTCTTCAACATTAGGCCAAGGGGATATCCAAATTGAATATTAGAAAATGGATAAAAATAAACACTCAATTTGTCATGGACTAAAACAAATTTGAGAAATAGCTTCTTTTTTAGTGGATAGGCTAAAACTACGGAAATAATGAACAGAAGAACAAAACAAAAACAGAATACAGAAATACAGCTTAGTTGTTGAAAACTCCTGTATCAAACAAACAATACAGTCATGAAGAGAAATCATAAAGTGCGTGTTTTGAGAGTAAATACCTGACATACCTGTTAACACTGCTCGCTCCTCCCCCCACTGCCTTAGGGTCGTGCTGGCAGACACATGGAGCTCAGATGACAGGCTAAACAGACTTGAGCGGCAACACTACTGGGACACCATTGTAAGTGAGAAACAAAGGGACAGTTATAACCACAACCCCTGAGAGGGAGTAGTTGAAACACCTGGACCTGGAAATCCATTGTGGAGCTGATTCTAGTTACCTGGGAGTCTCCTAACCTGTGTCACCAGCTAACTTCAGTTAGGCTTAGCTGATGACAGGGCACCTGCGTTGAGGTCACACAACTCTACCGCTGCTGGATGATTATGTTTGTTGTGTTTTATTGTGTGCAGAAAAGATGAAGTGTGAGTCTCTGCCATAGTTGTGAGTGTTCTCTGTTTGAAGAGTTACCACCTTTGTGTCGATGTCAAGCTTTGTAAAAGTATGATCTGTGGCTGTTGTATTGTATCGCTACTGAATGTACATGTGCATGAGACAGTGGCTCTATGAGCTCCTATAAGCAGCAGCGGTCAGCTTACATTCAGCTATTTGAACTATTTAAACTGCCCACATGTGCAAATTCAGGACTATTTACAATTACACACTACAAAACTAGTCCATTAAAAAGACAACTGGGTCAGTCTGCCACCGCTGAGACTTGCAGACTTACGGACTTTCAGTATCTCTCTCAGCTCACGTAGGACACCCAGGTACTTCAGAAATACTAACATCCTTTTTAGTAGCAATATTTAAATAAGATGTAACCTCTCAAAATGCCCTTGCCTACTTGAATATGTACTTTTTTATGTGGACAAGGCAATTACAACGGCAAAAACAGAAAGAACACAAAACATCAAAAGACACAGCTTACAATCATACAAATATATGTTATTTTATTGAATAATATTCCATATTAAGATCTCTCCTTTCAATTCATATAGGAGTTCTTGTAAAAATGTACACAGGTGTGGTGGGAAACATGTAGTGAGGGCGAATCGAGGGCTTGGTACTGAGAGGGTGTCATTCTTAATGAGCCAAAGAACTGTGGTGTATGCATGCGTTGCAAAAAGAAAATAAAAAATCCATGTCAGACTCCACGATAAACAGTTACTGTTGCGTATCACTGCAGTGATTGCCTTTGTAGCCTGTAAATAATCTTGATTGTAGGTTGTTGGCCCGTTGAATTAATTTCCACTCCTTGAGTGCAGGCTGTTAATTCTCAATGCATATTGCTGGTTCTCTTTCCCGCTTTGCGAAGTAGTTTAAAAAAAAAAAAAAAGAAAAAGCCATGATGTTACTGCTGCTCCCTTTGGCTCTTATTGTAAGGAGTCCAATGTGTCTAAATCCCCGGTAACACTCGGGAGGTGCCTGAGGATTCAGGCCTGCTCTCTGTGGCTAATCCTTGCCAAGGCCCATTTTTATTTATGGCTTCTTAAAAAAATCTTTTGATATATATATATATATATTTTTTTTAACCAATGTCAGTTTTTTTTTTTTTTTGGAAGACAAGAAGATTGGCTTGAAAGACACCCAAGTCCTTAACAGGAGGAGAGGGAGGTTGTGGGAACTTTCTGGAAGACTTGCGTGACTAAAACTCTGGAGACCACCAAGGTCATTGCTGCGTATGGCAGGACACATGTTGGCTTCAGCAATGGTTACTCTGCTGTTTCCACTTGAATAAATTGCATCCCATAAACACACAGCTCAGTTGCACAGTGGGATTCAGTTTGGGTGAAGTTCACTCAAGAGGAGACAAATCATTTTGGATACAGTGCTGCCGTCTGAACACAAAAACACACCTAAGGGAACAAATGTTTGGGGAGAAACAACTATTGTCTCCTCCTGTGGAGGAAACCTGACCAACCAGAGCAAGACTATTAAAAACCACACAGATTATTTTAGTGTATTTCTACCCCAAAAACAGAAAAAAAAAAAACCAACAAAAAAAAAACGACAATGTACACTACATAGACTGACATTGCACACTGATTGCATTATTACCAAAACATAAATGTAAACTGGCAACATTCTGTACATTTAGGTGGTCCAGACAGGTTTTGTTTGTACTGTATATTAATCAGTGGAGTCACCTGAATACATCCTTCACATTGGTTGCATTCTTCAGAAAAGGAATATCAAGAGCAAAACTACCACACAAGCACAAAATAAATCCTGCGTTTCTTATTTAACCCCAAGGAGTGAGCATTGGAAAGTTTTTTTTTTAACTGTAATTTAGGAACTGATTCATATGGATTTTGCATAATTCATTTGCCACAAAACATTGGATAAATCTCAAACTGCCTTTTAACCCCAACCCTAACACCCTTTGATATCCTAAATTAAGTCACCCTTTAGCAACCACCTACTTCCATTAGAGGGAGCTAGTTATACACAATAATTTCCCTTTAACTTGTCAAACTGCTTGGCACGCATTTCATCTGCATATTTCAAACAGGGTTTGAACATGATGGCACCACGGCAGCGTGTGTGACATTGCACCGACACTGACTGCAGCACATCTGAATGTTACGCTGCTGGGAGCTGCGTTTTTTGGATAGTGGTGAGCAGCTGATAAATCACATCGGTCTTTTAGACAATTCACTGAAGGATCGTGTGAAATTTCGGCACAAGGAAAAGGGCAACCGACCAATCATCAGACCACGTGTAAAGAACGGCCTCTCACCACGGATGCACATTATTGTATGGCGCTGTACTGTATAGTAGTGGTAAAACGGTAGACTTACACTGTGATTAAAATGCATTTTTGGGTCTGTATATAGTATGCTTAAAATCAAATGCTTCCAAGATTTGCTCCAAAAAAGCTCCCTGGATGTTGGTTAGTTGTAGAGTGCAATAAAAGCTATAAATTCCTGCTGCGATTCTCAAACACTGGTGATGACTCAGCTGCAGTTTAGTGCTCATTATTGCCTGTTAGTCTCCGTAACTTTTTAAAAATTAGGGGGATTCCCTGGTTGTTTGTCACAACCTTCAAAAAAAAAAAAAAAAAAACTCCAATGGATTTTAAATGTATTAAGAAGTGAAGCACCAGTACTTACAGGGTGCGATGTGCTTCCAGATTTCTAATGATTTGCTCTTTTAGAAGGTCTCTCTTGGTGCAGGGGGTTTGTGTCATTAACCCAGACCCCTCGCAGATATGTGTCCTGCCGCTGCAGCTCACGTTTTCAGAAATAAGAGGAAGCTTTTTGGCAGATCCAGTGTACAGCTACGAGGAAATGAAAATAACTCATCCGTCTCTTGGCGTCCAGCTGCCTTCTTGGGGATTTAAAGACAGAAGTTGAACAACAGCACTCCGAGTTCATTATGAACGAATAGATTTCCCTCCGGCTGACCTTGGGGAAAATTTTGCACCCATCGCAGGGTGGCTGTCCTCTCATTTATGTTTTATTGAGTCTATCGATCATTGTTTCAATCTCATGCCCTTTCTTTTTCTCCTTGCCTTTCTGTCTTGTCTTACCTTACTCTTAATCACAGACACACACACACACACACACACATTCACTCACACAGACATACACAGATTTCATAAACTCATTGTAAGTATACACCTACACTGGAGAAACAGTGCTGAAAAGAAAGTAAATAAGCTGTAGGATGTGAGTGAGCAGAAGTGTGTAGAAAAGGGATTACTTTAAATCTCTCATGCGTGGGCACACAAACTATTATTGCACATTACCATCTCACTATCCAGGATCTGTTGAGCCCTGATGTCCCATAAACGTATTCTCAATGGCAAAACAGAGCACCATCTCACTTTTTCATACAAGAACAAAACTCCTCTTAATATTTCTTCTACGCGATGGCCAACTTCCTCAACACACCCCCAGCTGCCATTATCTCCTGTAGCATTTAAGAGCATAGCTAGTTTCATTCAACACCTGCATTCAAGTTGCCTTCATTGTGCTTACTTAACTTCCCCACCTTGCTCCTACCTTGCATGCATTGCAAAACCTTTCCTTTTCTTTATCGATGCTCTTACATTCTACTTTATTCCTCATTTCACAGTCAACATCGGACTGCTCCACATTCACTCTTCTCGTCGGTCTGACAACTTACTGTGGCACCTTTTGGCACAATAGTAAGCACTCGGCACTGTTTGGGATTAAGAGATCTATGGAGGAATTTAGATTTGTCCTTTGTTTCATTCTTCAAGCAACGAGATTCAAGCAACCGATTTATCTTCGCAAAATATAAATTGAAAGAGAGCAAATAAAAGTAAAAAAATAAAATAAAAATAAATAAGTTCAACAAAAGAGAAAGTTATTAGTAGTTGCATGCATCTATATAGACTGAGAAAAGAAGTGCCGATAAGTCTTATTTTGAGAGTCCCCTGCTGTCACTCAGTCACTGCTTTGCACCTCCAAGTGCTTTCCTTATATAGAACAGACTTAGGATCAACATTGAAATGTGAACTGGCATGAAGAAGCTCCAGATGGAACACAAACACTGAAAACTGTATGAGCGCTGACAGCTAAAATAAGCCTGTAACATCGTATACTACATACTGTGCTCACACTTTGCAGTTAGTAACGCACAGTTGGAAACCATACCGGGAGTAACCGAATGCACCGAGGAAAGGACGCTTTGGCTCATCAGAAATAGATTTAAAAGTCAAAATTCACTGCAAGGACAAAATATCAAAATTCAAAATGAACGATAATTCCCCCAGGAAAAGTGCAGAAAATTAAAAGAGTTAATGGAAAAAAATGCAAAGCCCTCCAACTAATTTCCTCCATAGACCCCCTGTCATAAATAGCGTACAGTGCTTTACATGCATCTTTGTCTTACACTCATTATCATATTCACATGCTGCATAAAACCCTGCCAAGAATCTTGCTTACTTTACTGCAGAAATTCCTTATCAACATTCTTCAAGAATACACCTGCTAATCCTTCACTCTCTCTAAATGACTGCCTTCGTGCACTGACCTCTTTGCAATGCAACACACAATTTCAGACTTGCTTTTCCTTCAATACAGCACATTCACTGAGCCTCTGTGTCACATTCAGGAACCCATCTTCACATTATGTTACCATTAAAATGAGATACCCTCCCCAATGCAGCAAACTTCAGCTTTGGCTGCCATAATAAGCATTTTTTAATCTCCCGACACTCTTTACCTGACATAGCTAGAGACTTCCTGCTGTCTTTGTTTGTTGGGGGTATCCATGCACGTTCATTTTGACTGAACATTGTGGTGACACTTTTTTGCCCCCCTCCCCCCTGCTCTCTCAGTGTCTAACCAGAGAGGACAACACCCAACAGCAGACAGCGCTGAAATAACCTGACAGCTCCCATTTAGTAGCATCATCTTCAAACAGCTCGTGGCTTATTTTTCTAATAGGTCTCCCTGATTGATAAACCAAGTGCAAGTAAAAACATTAAATAACAGCATCAAGCCAAAATATTAAAATCAATGGAAGTATGTTTTGGCGATTCAGTCTCCAGGGGAGGTTGCCCAGTGATCCTCCTTTGTGGTCTTTGTTTCTCTCCAAAGTCATAAAAATGCTGTGATGTTCCTCCACTTATTCACAGACACATCAAAGGACAAGTTGGCGGTCACGTGCAGCATCTCTATCTAACCTCTGCTCGGGCATTCACTTACACACAGGATCATACGTGGCATCTGTTCTGAAATAGTCACAGGGGTTAAAACACAATCAAACCAACACATTCGCCCAGACAACTACATTTTTGTGGGTGATTCTTCCGTGAGGTGATGTGATAAAGCCAGGGAGTGGATAAGCTGCCAGACATCCTCAGAATAACAAGTGCTCCAGCTCAGAGGCTCCTCTGGCTTTGATGTTTGGCTTCAGACCTGGCTTTATGCTGACAGCAGATGCCGAGTGAAGTGCACACTACAGCTCCTTTTTCATGTGACTTGGGTTCAGATCCACCCTGGATTTAAAACATGACCCAGTTGTTCATTTGTAGCTTTTAATGAGCTAGTGCAATAATAAGTGGTCACCTGGCGGAGCAGGAAGGAGTGTGTTGCTCACTCTCTCATTCATTATCATGCTCATTGTTATGACTTTTTTTTTTTTTTAATTATTATTATTCCTGCATGTTTGTATACATATTGCTCAGACCTTTTGATCCTATTAATAGGAATCAGGATTAAACCTGAAGTCGTTTTAAGATCCGTGTTATGGCTCATCTTCCCAGGAAGAATATTTTCATTTGATACTTTTGGCAGGCAGTGCATACTCACTTTCAGCACCATCATTTCTAACACTGTCACCACCATGCTATTGTCTTCATCTCCTTATTATCACCTTAATTTCATTTTACAGACTTTCCATAGTTGTGTCTTTTTTCCATCTGGTTATTACAAATAAAAGATTAAGTTCAAATATAAGAGCAAAATGCAAAAGCAAAGAACAAAATTTGGAGTAATTTTTTTTTGCTCCGCTGACCTGACCTGACCTGACCTGACCTGACCCAGGCTTCCTGCCGTTATCGTTCCTCTTTGAGCTCTCTCATCTCACTCTGAGCTTTAGTTGACCTTGGTGATTAGCTTAGCTGGTTGGCAGATGGTGGGTGGAAAGCTGGCTGAGCCACGCTGTCACCAACTTTAGGGCTCAAGAGGGGGACCCGTGGGTGAGGATTATGGTGCAGAGTCCGTGCTGGATGAATATACAGTATAACGGGGGCAGACAGTTGGTAGAAAAGATGAAATTGTCAGCAGGACAAAGGAGCTTGGGTATGACAGAGAAATGAAGGAGACTGTGCATTTAGGACAGCAAAGGGGGTAGAGAACAGTGGGAGGGGGAGGCTGGAGTAGCTCTGGCATGGGTGCTGGGCTTTCTTTCTGTGGTGAGTGGTGAGGGGGGGACTCCTCTCTTAGGCCTTCTTGGCTGCTGATGGACTGCTGACCCTTTATCCCTCAGCATCCTATAGTGCACTTCTGGATTATGGTGGCCAGTGAGGGCCATTTTCCTCAGCCACCCTCAATGCATAATTGGTGACTGTTTTCCCAGTGTCACTGCTGCCCTGTGTCCCACCCTCCGTCTCCTGTGCTATGAGGCATCAGCCTTGGGAGCTTCTTTCTGTCCATTCTTTAAGGACGGCGAATCTGATGTCTTCACTGTCTTCCGAGGGGGACTCACAGGTTCACTGGCGAGCTCATGCAGTGATGGCTCCTTGTACATGGCGACTGTGAGAAAAAGATGGGGAGGGATAATGATTAAGTAGGTGACAAATGGCTAAGATAAACTGGTTATAATTTTGCTAAAGTTACACAAAGGACACGAACCCTCTATGACTTTAGGCAGGAAGTGTGCAGCTCCTTTGGTCTTCTTTACTCGGTTGCCCTTCATGACCTGGCCATCACGATTGATACCGATATACCAGGAGCGACCAGACTGGGTCTGGCGATACAGCATGGAGGAGTATGTAACGTAGTAATTCTCAAACACACTCTCCTTGAACTTACACTCTGGAGTGAAGTGCTCCTGAAAAGCAGAGGCATGGTCATATCAGCAAGCAATGCACGAGAAGAAAAACAATGTGCAAATGCCATAGAAAAAATAACATTTTCTTTGTTTTTGTTGTTATTCTTTGAAAATGATCTATATGTGTATATATGGATGTATATGTAAGTACTAGAAATACACAAACAGTGAGAACAATTAATTAGATGACTGTTTCCTGGGGGAAAAGGTGAACAGAATTATATCTGGACTTGTGTTTCTTGGAAAGAACGAACAACCTGGTCCTTTGGGAACAACAAAAAGAGGGTACACACTATACAATGAGATACTGCATTAACATCTGAGCAAAACATAACATCCCCAAAGGAAGAGAGCGCTGAGGATGAAAAGCACAGAAACACTGACAGCTACATCAATACTAATTAAATCTACAAACATAAATTACAAACTCCACATATAAAATACATGATTCTGACATACATCTGCTTCAGGGGATTCACATGTTCAGAAGACAAATCTGCTGAGTCTGTAACGAAAAAATCTTGCAGCTAATGGGTTCAGTTTTTAGGAAATATAATCCTGTTCTGAACCAAATTCCTTTCAAAAAGACAATTGTTACGTTTGACGTTTTCTTAGAGTTATTATTTGTAGATGAACAGTTGAATTACCTCGATACCAAAGTGACATTTTGTACCAATGGTGGTCAAGCTGTTGATGTCTTATAGAAGAGCACTGCCTGCTGAAAGGGATCATTGTGATTTGCATGAAAAATTACTTATTATCAGACCTTAATCATCATAGTTACTATTTAATAGGTTCAGTTTTGGGTTATCTGATCTGGGGATGTGTGAGGTGGTTATCTGTTGTCACACTAGTCCTCGTAATGTATTCAGATCAATGTTCTATGCGTTCCATGCGCAAATAATAAATTAAAATATAGTAATAATTATAATAAAACAAATATTTTAGACAATTATATATATGGCCACAGTAAAAAGCTAATATGTGTATGATTTTTTTTAAACATCTCCAGCTTTTTATATTGCTGTAAACAGCCCTTTCCTCTGGAACAAAATGACAATATCCCCAGAGACGGGCTGTTTGACAGCAAGGGACAGTGTTGAAAAATTTCTAAATAAAACAAACTGATATTAGCTTTTTTAAGGGAATCTTTTTCCAATTGCCTGTAACACATTTTTACAGATGGCTCTCTCCGTAACAGCTCAGCCCAGCTTCTGTTAGCTCTGGTGCTTCCAGCTGCTCTACACTGGGAATCTGAATCTAATGCTGGTAATACATACCTCACACAACCCAACATCAAATAACCTGAACACCTGAAGGCATGGAAATATTGTGGTCATGGTTTTTAAAGGACAGTGGAGGGAACTACTAAATCCTCATACACACCAAAAACTTCTGATCAGGGTTTGTAAATACATGACTTTATGTTAAGGGGTTGTGAGTTCTTCAAAATTTTGGACAGAACTTATTATTCTAAACTAAAATTGGACTCATTGGTACTGTACTGTAAACACTGCAGATACTTGAGATGTGATTTTGCCAGTAATGACAATGACAATCTAATGACCCTAGGAATGTAAAACTTGAAAAGAGGAAGAAGGCAAGTACCATAAACAGAAACACAGATTATCCGGTGCGGGTACTGACCTGTGACTGGTGTGTGGAGATATTTTTAAATTTTGTAGTTAGTTGTAGAGAAGCCCGTGTGGAAACAATGCCACAGAGCATTTCAAATCAAACAAGGAATCATTTCAAACTCATATAAGTAGCTCAGGGCAGTAAGGCAGCATAGTGGTTAGCACTGTTGCCCCACAACAAGAACGTCACGGATTCGGTTCAGCCTGGATCCTTTCTGTGTGGAGTTTGCATGTTCTCCCTGTGCGGGTTTCCTCCCACTGTCCAAATTATCATGTTTGGGTTAACAGGTGACTCTATACTGTCCGTAGGTCTGAGTGTGAGTGTGAGTGTTTGTTGGTCTCTGTCTGTCTCTGTGTGTTGGCCCTGTGATGGACTGGTGACCTGTGACCTCACCCACAGTGAGCTGGGACTGGCTCCAGCACCCCCAGCGACCCAGAAATGGATAAGTGGTAGAAAATGAATGAATAAGTAGCTTGAAGTAGGGCTTCAGGATCCATAAAGAGAACTGAGAGTCAGTTAAATTTATATTAACAACATGTCCTCAACATGTCCGCATCCTAAATGCAACAATGTTCACAAAGGCTAATGTTAGCTTGGATAGGCAAACATGGCCATGGCTGGCTCCTTCTTGTCAGCCAATTCATACCACTTCTTGGAGACTGGTTATATGAAGGTGGATGCATGTGTGCATGAAGCAGTACTATAAATTATCATTTTTTGATAAGTGTCTGGTATTGCTACATCCCTATTCAGTTAAAAAGGTTGTAAACCACTGAATATAAGTAGAAAAATAAATTCCTATCTCTTTCCCCAAAAGAAAAGTATCCCTTTAACATAAACAACCTTTAAGTACTGTCAACAACTGGCTAAATCTGAATAGATATTGAAAAATCTAATTATTCAAACTTGGATCCAGTCCAACAGATGAGCTAGTCATTTTAAATGATCACTTTCCTGCAGCACTTCCCCTGCCTCTCTGTCCTCAACATAAGGACTACTGAACCCTGCATAATGTTGACTGGTGATATTAACGAAGAGCGACAGATATACATCTCTCTTAGTCTCCATCAGGGTCTCGGGCAGGGTCCTTTCCCTGTCAGAGAGCAAAGCCAATCTGCTGGATTGATTAAGTGAGAGCAGCAGGGCAGAAATGGCTGAGCGGAGAATTTCTCTGAGACTCCGGACGACAGAGGAGGGCCAAAGGATCACAACTTGGCATAGGCAAGCTTTAATAAAGAGCCAAAAGTAGATTGAGAAGACATAAGAGACCTCCAGTTTCACACTTATCACAGATCATCACCTTTCTCCTTCACTAGGAGGCATCATCTTTAGCTGAAATGACAGTTCAGGACTTTGTGCCCTTTCTGCATCCCCTCTTGTCCTTCTGCTCCACCACAGTTTATGCCCATTTAACAGCTGTCTTCTCACCATAAAAAAAACAAGCCCCTACCCTCACCTCGACTAACTCTCCCACTCCCACTGCCACCACGTTGCACTGCTATTTTAAGATCGTGGGACAGGTTTGATATCTCTTGCTGTGCTAACACAAAGAGGATGGGATCGATAGATGATCTGCTTCATTCATTATTAATCAGGCCAGAGAGCAAGAGGGTGGGAAGTGCGGGAGACAGAAGGGGAAAGGTAGGAGAGACAGGAAAGGGAGCAGAAGATCACTTGGAGAGGACAGAGGGGTTGCTGGGTAATAAAGGAGATTAGTAAGAGAGAGAAGCAGAGAGAGCTGTTCTTATGCATCTCCCCAAGGGCCAAATTGCTGGGCCAGTGAGGGCTTTAGTTGCCAGCACCCCATGATATGACACTCATGCCCCTTTGGAAAGAATACCCATCACTCCAGTAAAATACCCTTCAGCTCAACTTCTAAAATGACACCAATGATAACCCCTCTCCCAAGTCATCCTATAATTACCCTTCATAATCAGTCCTCTGAAATTAGCCTAACGATGCAACCCACATCTTCTGTATATCATTCAAGTAGTCCCAAAAGGCCTAAGAGAGGAGGGTAAGGCAATGAAATAAATGTCCTTAGAATCACAAAAATTTTCATGATAACCATACACAGAGGTCAATATACTTGTCTCTGACTGATACAGATATGATGCAGTAATTAATCTCAACGCATTCTACACTCACACTACAGAGACCGCTGTGGGGTCATCACTTAAACCGCCATCACTGAATAAATAATTAAGATGTGTTAAGAGTTGCAAACATCTAAGATGGTGGCAACTGCTCCCTCCCACGTGGTTGGTGCTGTTGTTAGAAATGAAATGAAAACCCCTTTCTCCAAGCATGACCTATTGAGCGACTTTGGTGGCGTCGCTTCCATCTGAATCCACATTCAAAGAACATCTTTGTGATGCAGAGCACCATCCCGACTGCCCCCGCCTCCACCCCCAGCACCCCGCCCACCCAACACACAGACCCACCTTCTTCGTCCCTCATGTCTGATTTCTACCATCTTCAGGAAGCTTAACTGGCCATGTCCCCATTAACTGGGATTGGACTACTAAATAAGGATAATACTGATATGACACACTGTAGGACTCGTAGGGCAGAGGTTTCCTGAATCTGACATTGCCTTGTCCTGCAGGTAATTAGGGTGGAAAAGCAGGAATGGAAGTTAAGACTAAAGAGATGGAGAATCCATGAATAATGCTTAATATTTTGTCTACTTCCACTTCATCATGCAGGCACAAGCATGAAATCAGAGCTAATGCCCCTGTAAATGTAGCTCCAGCCCTGGTATTCAGAAGCGTTTTTAGAATTCTTGACATGCAGCTATTTGCAGTCCCCTATTTAGACGCGGGGGTCACAGTGTCATTCAGACTTCCTGCATCTATTGACTGTCCCACCAGCTCCCTGGGTATACTATGGGAAGTGAAATCTGTGAAATCTGCGAAAACTGCCCAACTGCAGTAATCCCACCATATTCCCACTGTGCTGCATTACCGCTGCAGCAAACCACCCAAATGTAAAGCTCATTCACAACAATCCTTTGTTACGTAGACACGCATGCACGTAATCCGCATGCATCGCACATAGCCACCAGCAGAGCATGTTGCTGATGTTGATGCTGAGCCAAATGTAGATGCACTCTGACAAGCCACATTACATAAGTCAATAGGGCATAGACATTCTTATTAAGAGGGCTTTGCAGAGGATGAGACTGAAGGTTAATACCGTCTAACACTGCATATATACGGCCCGTCTCTGCTTTATGATAGCCCAGGGAGCCCTGATGCATGACAAGGGAGTAGATGATAATGTGTAGGGACTCATGCCTCTGCTGTGTTGACTGACAGCTAGAAGGCCGGTGTCAATAAACAGCAGCTAAGAGAGGAGTGGGAAGTGACATTTCCTTCTCTGACCCTGTGACAGAGGTGACCAGCTGCATGCAGCTTTTCATTTTATGCGACAGAGAAAATGGCTGTTGATGGTGCAGCATCGTGACCATGGCTATTTTGGACCTCAGAATTCTAGAGTTACATTCTACAATGCCCCTCAGACAAATTTGGAAGGAGGAAGCTGGTAAAAGGTAGGTCATGAGTCTATCAGTAAGAACAGCGTTCCCCCTTCCTTAAGTGCTCTTAATTGGCTGCCTGACAAAATGTCTTTGGCTTAAAGTTTCTGCATTTCATCTCTTTCCTCTTGCCAATTATTCTCTCTGGTACTTTTTCTAATGCCCACATTTTCTCCTGTCCTGTGATAAAAGCATTGCTATTTTGCTGCTGGTGTTGTCCTGCATCTCAATGCTACCCTCCAATGAAAAGAATGAAGCGGAGAAGGCATTTCATTCAGAGGTCTTATACTCTGCCCCTTTATATCTCTCACATGTCCACGTGTCTGTCTGATTCCCTCTCTCTGTCCCAGGCCTACGCAGATAACAAAGAATAATATATACTGTGCTGTATTTATTTATTGCATTAAAGGCTCCTACATGTTCTGCAACTGTTTGTTGCCATCTGTAATAGAACGATGCTCCCAGCTCAGCCACAGCAGTCAAATTAGAGCTGAGAGACTATGCAGGGAAATTCCTGCAATGTCATAACAGCTGCAGCCTCCTATATCTGACAAGCCTTGGTGTACATGAGCTAATTGATATGTATCATGAAGGTCCCATTTCATTCACAATCATGAATGAGTGGCCTGACGAAAATGAAAAAAGTAAGGGGAGAATTCAAAGTGACACGACACATTCCACTATAGATAAGATGGATCACTTACTTGGATAAATTGAAACTATGGAGGAGCCTAAATCAATTGATTATTTTCTTTATTGATTAATATGCAGAGGAATTGTATAAAATTATCTACCACAGTTTCCTAAAGCCCGGGGGGGGGGGGGGTCTGCATACTGCCTGATTTGTTTGACAAATAATTAGACATTAGACATTAGACCAGATAAAAACAAACAAAAAAAACAAAACAAAACAAAACATTGTAAATCCACATAAGTGGAGCTACGGACAATGTAAAAATTTAGTCCACTTGCAATTCAGCTTCGGACGTCCATCCACTGGGACTGAGTGCACGAATGACTGGCATGCAGACTGTGTCAGGATAGATGTTGTGACAGTCCACCAGCTGATCGAGATTTGAGCCGGTGGTCTGTTTGGCCTGTCTGCCTTTGCAGTGATCCTCACCAAAAAATGTAGTTTCTTCACTGGAGTAAATGCTGCAGTCTCCTTCACCTGAATGCTGCCTATATCACTCTGCCGTCTCACGTGTGGTTGGGGACTGTGTCTTTGTAAAAGACACTGGGAGTGTGACTTTGTTCTCTGCTTAGAACGCCATTGCACCACTGTCTACACATAGAAAAGAGGTATTTGCCACTGCATCATTGTTGAAAATGTGTCGATAGAACCTTTAAGTGACAGCTGATGTGAACTCTTGGCATCAACATTTATTACCTCTGTGCGGCACTCAGTGGTGTGTCCAAATTATTTTTTGACACCACGCACTAATTTTCACTTTGAGATGGGGTGTGATACTCACACCAGAGCCAGCTGTGGTACAACACTAGCAAAACAAAATATGCTTTGGAATTTGGTTGGCTTTAAGTTGACTGATTCTGATCTCTACGATAAAGATTTCAATCGTGCACAGACTTGCAAAGTGTAAAATATGCAAACATCTGCATGAAGGCAATAATACCTACAATAATAGACCAAGCTTATGACTAAATCTTAATTGGCAACAAAATGACTCCTGTGACCTTGTAAACACTCATGTAAGTTTCCTTCAACACAAACCATTTTCTCTCCCTGTCTCGCTCTCTGTGCATTTTCCAGAGCAGATACATTATAAAATGGGGCAGGAATGTGCCAAACTCTATTTTCGGATCAGGACCAGCCATTTCCTGTTGTTACTTACAGGTAGAGAAGCTGAGATTTATGTCTGAGGGAAGGCGGAAGCTGACTTCCGCAGTTTGTTTACAGAGCCAGGCCCAATAGCCTGATCATAATATGTTTGTTGGGTGGGTGTGAAAGAGGGATTCAAAGGGGACCTGTGTGTTATGTAAGAGAAAAAACAAAAACCATCAGTAAGCAGCAGAAGAAGCAGTATATGCATTTAGATGAGACGGTAGCTGGAGGGAAGTGACAAGCCACTCTGTCAGTCACCTGAGTTTCTCTGTGGGCGACATCGATTTGCTTAGTTATTATAAATGAAGCCATTCCTTGTTGGAGTCACATACTCCTTTGGCATGCTTTTAAATGTAAAAAAAGAAGAGAAAAGAAGACAATACAAACCAACTCCAAGAACACAAAGATGTGTATAAAAAAGGGCCAGCTTGTGTCACCTGAACCTCCCACTATACTAGCAGATTAGCACATCAGAGACACTATGGAGAATAATACAGGGTCATAAAGTCAGTCGTGCATGATTTTATATGAGGAGACAGCTGTTGTGCACCCCCTATATCAAGTCACTCTTCAGCTATATGTGTGCGCATATGTGTGCATGTGTGTGTCAGAGAGAGGAAATTCTCTAAAAGAGATCAGTGTGGGATTCAGGGCAGCTATTGATTGCTACTGAGGAAATCCCTTCTCCTCGCTGTTCACTGGGGCAAGGCACCAAAGTAATGCATGCTAATCAGCAGCTCAGAAGATAATAGGAGATGGGGTATTTTCCATAATTCAAGATTTAACTGACATATATACAGATGATGCTCTCTCATTTACATCTCATATACAGAAAAAAAACACTGCATTCACGGTTTTTGCAAACTATTTCCCATATGATCTGTTGGAAGCAAACACACAATATCCACAAATGTAGACACATGTGGTAAATAAGCTGTTACTTTTTACATTTAGCCCAAAATTACAACCATATATAACCCATGGAGCCATGGGTAGACAGTGTTGTGTTACCATACTACACACTCATGCCATTGCGCTGATTGAACTGACCATCCTGAATGACTCACCAGCTGTTCACACGAGCTGCAATACTTTGATATGATTCTTCTAAAGGCAATGGTCGGTGAATTAGCAAGGATAGTACAGCGATGCTTTTAGCTCTGCCTGAGGGGCTGATCAATCTGAAAACCCTTGGAACGGCTACTTGTGCTGTTTGAGGTGCTGAATGGATCAATGTTCCCGAAAACAATACCTGCGGCTAATGTGTCCCGATTTTATGTTGTGCATTTTTTTCTGGCTTTACTGAATAAGGCTGTTGTGGCTAATTGCTTGATGTTTCTCTGGCACTTTATCAGGCATAATTGAAATGATAGTTAAGAGCTAATGAAGTGCTTTGCAGTACTGAATAAATTAGACAAAACAAGTCATGACACTAACACAAGAGTTCTCTGTCTTTTCTCACCCTCCTGCTCCTGCTTTACTCCACTACTTTTTTTTTTTTTTGTGGCTTATAGTATCACATTAACTGTTTGGCAACATTTTACACTGGAAAGGTCCACCAGTAAAAAAGCAACATCCGAATTACACCAGGCTGTAATTTGGAGGGGTGGCACTTGTCTTAGAGCAACCAGTGACAGGATGTATTTTACAAGGCTGACAGTCAATTTAGATAATAACTGATAATAACTCTATCTGTTCATATTTCACAATGAGCTTAACTTGAGCATTGTCATACAACAATGACAGCAATGATATTACATCCATTGCAAGAAGCTGTTTTTTTTTCTTTAAATACAATGGTATCGGATCAGTGCTCTCTATCAGCTAGTACAAAAGTTCTGGTATCAGATTTGGCATCAGGAGGCAGAATTACAATCAATCAATTGGAGCTACTAGAAACTTGGCTTCAAGTGTTCCTATGTTGATTGTTGTATCGAAGCTTGTCACATCTTTCGAACTGAAGCAGTGAGTTGATTACACAGGATAAAAAAGAAATCTAAAACTTTCTCATGTACATAAACAAAGGCTGTTCAAACACTGACATAAACCAGTCTGTTCATGTAGATTCCTATCATTCAGATTAAGAAGAAGATCATTGCAAATATGTTTTCTTTCTTCTATTTCTTTCTATTTCCTCGTGCTGGATCCAAATCTCTCAGAAGTTTCTGCAGTCGAGAGGCCCCAGATTCTCCAACTGTCCCAGACATGTTCAAGTTTTACACCCACTCCGTCTCCATTCATCCCTCTTCTTCTCAAATTGTTGGTATACTAATGCAGGTCTGGCAGGATGTCTCCCTAACCTTTGCACCACATCTATCTGCTCTATCACCTCTCTTTTCCAAACATTCATGTACACCTGCACAGAACACATAAGAGTATTCAAAAGCCTAAATGTCTATCCTCAACTCTGGGAGTGCCAATGTTACAGCCATTAGCTATCCTACAACATATACACACACAACATATACTGCTCTGCATGGCAGTTTCTGACACTTTGGTATATTGTTATTTTAATAATCCATCTTTAACCGCTTTTTCCGTTTCCCAGTTGTGGGTATTCCTGAGCACTTAGCCTGAACCAAATCCACCAACTCTGCTGTTAGAAATACATTTTAATAACATGATGGTTGAAATATGAAAATAGGATTCTTCTGTACTGTATACACTTGTACTTACTGAGGTGTAGAGGTATCCTTCACTATTCATAGCGAGGTACAACCCTGTCTTTGCCCCTTGGATTGCCACGATCCGCAGTCCAACTGGAATCAAGTTGAACTGTGCTAAATTGGGGAATGAAGTGGGAAGGGGAGTGATAGGGTGTCGCAAAGAGAGAAAAGAAGAAACTCTTAAGATTGCGATATAAATAATAATACTGACAGAATATACCATTCTGTCTTGAGAGGTCCAAAGGCTGAAACGCTGCAGTATCACTGCTGTAGTTCTCTTCAGCCCAGATGCTGTGACCTCTCCGAGTTTATTTTTCGGTAAACACAATTCCATGTCACCTTCAGTTTGCTGTACACTGCATCAGAACATGGTTAATAATGGAGGTGCTCTGTCACACCAGATAAAGTTTAGAGCAAAGACGGTAAAAAGCAGGCAGGAAAATACTGTAACTGGACGGGTTAAGATTCAACTCAGCATGAAATAGTTGAGGTGTTTGAATGAGAGAGTGTGGAAGGTCAAACAGGAAACACAAAAAAATTATACTATGGAGGGAACACTGCATGAAAACCTAATTTAGATTGCTGAAGGTCAGGATGAAAATTCACGTAATCGTTTTAGAATCACTTCGAGCTTTTATTTGGGTTTATAAAGAGACTAAGTCAGAGATCTGCTGATTACCCTTCTCTTGGCCGATTCTGATTTTCCTTCCAAGAACATTACTGACTGCCATACATTTGGGAATTTTCAACTGCGTGCTTCTGTTAAAACAGACTATTAATGTAATAAAAGTATAGATGAAGGTTATCTCTCTCAAAAAAAAATAAAAAAACTAAATCCACGTGACTACCTTCTGCTTACAACTCTTCACTCTTGACACGGCTCATTAACAATAGATGATTATTATTATTGCTGCCATTAGCGAGATAGCATCATGCGAATGCGAGGTCAGCAGTGTGGCTGTGCAGCAGTGTAGCTGCTTCATGTTGTCCTTTTCACTTTTCCACAGCTCACTTTGGTCTCAAGCCCAGACGGTGTATAAACGTCTACATAAACTCAGGAGCTTAAAAGTGAAGCAGATACTGAAGAGCCTTGAACCTGTATTTTATCGAATGAGTATCTGGAAGTGGAGGGAGGGTCACTGTTGTGAATAGATGACAGATGTATAAAATGCCCCTATTTATCAGTGGATTTATTAACTCAGTAAAAGCTTTTTTTGCGGTCTTTTTTTAAATACCGATTATGGTTTTCTATTGAAATTTTAATCTTATTGAGTACACAGTAAGTCAGATTCACCCTCACTCCTCCCCAGCGCCACCTTCTCCTCCTAACATGGTTTCTTTGGTTATCAAAAAATGAAGACAGTGACAGTCAAATGACAAACTGGAGGCTTGAAAACGACAGCTCACAAACCAATGGGTGACTTCACAGCAGGCTGACACTTTCGACAGAGCTTTGTATCTTCTCCACTGTCTAAGATGAACTTCCACGTCAAATGCATGCTGCATACAGTTTGCAGCTGCTCTGTTGTGCGAACCTTTGTGTGGTGTGTCAGTGTAAATCTGATTAGCACATTTTAACGTGGTGTTCCTCTTTCTAACAGTATAAATGAGAAGAAATTTGACAGATGAACTGCTAAAATCCTAATTTCAGCTGCAGGGACCTATATCACTTTGGACATCAACTGTGGGTCTGTTTAACTCAGTGAGTACAGTGCAGCATTAACTCTGTTAAAGTTGGAGATTTGGCTCCCACTGAGAGTATCAGCTGTTCCACACTTAAGATGAAAACTGCAGGTGTTCTGCTCAGTTCCTCTGACTGGTGCTAGAGAAGGGACTGTGAATAATTTGATTAAAATGACACAACATGACCAGAAGCAAAGACATGTAGGCTTTACACCAAAAAAAAAGGGAAAAACTCACAAAATGAGCTGCTTTCATCTCTTGTGCTGTCCATGGTACCGTCGGGCTGCATCTGCAGGTAATATCCATGTTGACTGTATAGCCGGGTAACAATGCCTTTCAGCTGTGGCTCTGCAAGGGAACACAGGAGCACAGCGTTGCATTTGACAGGTAGCATGGAGCGATGTCAAGAGCAGAAGTAGTGTTCACTGATTTACACAACCTGATAAAGGAACGGATTAGTCTGATATGTCAGAATTTAAAGACACTAACCACAGATCTGTTTTGTTGTGAAATGAGAACAATGTTTATGTATGTTATCTAAAGCTTAAACAAGAATTTAGTATTAAATTATTTAGTATTAATGGTTAGTAGGGTAATACTGAATTTTTAATTGGTACTATTATATAGTCAGAATATTATTATTTTTATTGTAACTTCAAAACTAATATTACCAATACCAATTAGGATCCTAATGCTCTCAACTATCAGGTAGACCCTTATAGAGCCGAGGTACAACAGTGGCTGTGTTCCATCCTGCTGCGTTAAACTGATCTACAAACATTACATACAAGCCTTGTGAACTCACAAAGTGAGTAAGGTATGTTAATATGCAGTACTTTATTTTAGGTGCTGCTCTTTCATCTCAAGTATATAAATAACAAAAGCACAAACTGCCTCACAAATCAAAGTCACATGAAAGGCATCAGTGTTGAGGCTTAAGGGAGTTTCACCAGGGGGGAAGATGTCTGGCAGATGAGGCATGAGAATGATTGATCTCTGTTTGCTATTTATGTTGCATGTTTCTTGCTTGAAGTTACATTTCTTTCTAGAGTTGGAAAAATGTTGAAATTGTAGGCACAAAAATTTGAGTTAATGATTTTTGTAACAGTTTCTTTGTTAATTAGTGAATTGCCCAAGGGGGATTTTGGGATAAATCCCTTCACTCCTGAGACTATAACAGACAGTAAAATGAATATAAAACTAACCGATGAAAAAAGTGCATCTATAACTTAACCAAATGGATCTGTCCAAAGTCCCGCCACCAGCAGTATTTTTAGCTGGAGCCATCAGAGGATGAAGTCAAGTGAGAGAGTAAGTCTGTCTCCTGCTAAATAAAAGATATATAATCAGGAGAGCTGGGTGGTGGATGAGAGGATGGAGGGTTAAGAGACTGGTTGAATGTTTTATGAGCGGAGTCCCTGCAGTCTACTTTGGGTTCATTTGAGAAACAGACAATCTTTGCAGCAGCTCTCAGTGCCACCCCCGTACCTTATAGCCAGTACCCTCATATATGTGTTGTGGAAATCTTAAGTTGTCTCCTGAGTTCTGCAACTTGCTGCCTCTTTGGCAGTGTTACTCTCCCAGCAAGGAGAACCCCAAAAGTCACCCGGATTCATGTAAAGCTCAGTCAGTTAGTATAATCAGGGCCAGCCAAGTGACAAGTCTCCTCAAAGCATTAATAAGGGAAATGAAACATGATGAAAGAGCTGTTTATAACGGAGCTTCTGGAGGACTGAGGGCCACATGGGCATTCCTCCTCTGCTGAACTCTATCCATGCCCCCACACACACACCTCTGGGAGGGACCTAGGGCACTGTGCAATCTGCCTGTGTTCTCCAGACTAGCACAAGGAGCAAGAGAGTGACAGAGGATGCAGGAATGAGATCTGTAGGACTATTTCCCAAAGGAAATGTGCCAGGGTTGAAACATCAGTGCAACCGTGACCTACTCCCATTGTTCCATGCATGCATCTTTAGCACTCCCTGTCCTCTTGCTTTCAAAGCTACATGTCAAAACATTTCAGCATCCACTTGTGCAATCCCTTTTTTCCCTCCCCCCCCATTTCATATTCTTTGAGTTATATAGGCTTTCATCTCACCTAATAACATCATACATCATCCAATCAGAGCAGGAAAGCTGTTCATTACTTCTCTCTACATATGCAAAGGACAAAAAAATGAGAGAGAAGAGGAAACAGGAAGATCAGGGAGGAAAGACGTGAGCTGGGGGGACCGCAAAGGAACAGTGAATGAGACGATACCGTCATTTCATTAAGAGTGACGGCTGTATATCCACGAGAAATGGCACATTCAGGCAAAGATTCAATAAACGGTTCCTACAGTGCGGTGTAATCAAAACTCTCCCGCTCAGTGTCAGGGACACTAAAACTAATGTTTCACTTAGGAGAGCTGGCTTTAACATACACATCCTCATCCCAACACCAACGCAATAAATTCTGAGTGTAATAAAAGTGTGCTGCCCAAAAAAAATGTTATTCATAGATAATTAAAATGAGGGGGGAAAAAAACTGCTCATTTGGACTCTTGTGCTTTATTCCTTTAAAAATATTGCAAATTTCACCTATTTGGGCCCAACCTCATATTTGCCAGGAGTGGTCTAGTTGTAGTAATGCAGAACTGGAAGGTACATTTAACATTTTGGCCTCATTTGTCATAATTGTAGGAGCTTAACCAATTTGTATATTTGAATGTATAATTATAAAAAAAAATACTTATTTATTTACAGCTGCAGTGATGAACTGACTGATAGAAATTAATTAATTCTGACAATGGTAAAATCCAAATTAGAAATGAAAGTTTATTGATGACAGCTTCTTAAATATCTTTCGTTCATCTAACATTCCTGTAAACTGAATATTTTAGGGTATCGGGCTGTTGGTTGCGCAAAACAACATATTTGAAGACGTGATCTTGGTCTGCTGGAAATGATCAAGGGCATGTTTCACTATTGTCTGACATTTTCAACAAAGCAATCAATTGATTCATTTAAAAAAAATCTGTTGTTATAGTGATGGCGTAATTGCTATTTGTCAAGCAATGACAAATGTGCCAAAGATTATCTTGTGTACGTTGTCGGGCTTTAAACTTTTAATTGAGCAAAACGACAATGTTGTGATAGATGTGAGAGGTTACACAGAGTAACATTTTATGACTTCATACATGACTAATCCAATCATAGATTAATCAAGAAGATAATCTGATAATGAAAGCAATCATCAGCTGCAGCCTGAACTATGGCCAATGCAGCTGCCATGGTCTGTACAAGCAAAAATGCATGTAGCGTTGACTTTTTTTATTAATTTGCCGGAGGGGAATAACGATGACATCATACACTGCGTGACTGATTTAAGAATAAACCATTCTTGATTTTGGTGCAGTCTGACAGGTCCATTGGCTCACAACCATATTATATAAAAAAATTGTTTTGCCTGATTATCCTCATGTTTGCATCTGCCATAAATTTTTAAGACTTTTTTTTTTTGCCTCTATCAAGTCGGTTTGGCTATGAGGCTTGTAACAACATGCAAATGAACAAAAATGTGCATAACTGACTCAACTTAATGTCATCAAATAGCAGAGATGCACTACATCCCCATGCGTATTATGCCAACTGCTCCCATCTCACTATCTTGACCGCATCTGTGCAGATTATGCATTCACACACACCCAGATTCCTTTTTTCCACCTTTGTTGTTTGTTGTGAAGTACGTTGGCATCAGGAGTGTGTACATCAAAATAAACAAAGCTTCAACAAGCACTGTTGCCTGTGTAACATTACAATTTCATCATCAAATACAAATTAAAATGAAGTACACATCACACAGAACAAATATACCTCTGCCAAGGTCAAATTAGTCTTTTGAAGGAGTGAAAGGTTGGAATGTACAAATCCAAAATACAAATATCTTCCCTAAACATGATCGATGAATGCTGATCTGTGACCAATGTTAAGTAATGTAACTCACTGGCAATGTCTCTTTTCATTTAGAATAGGTAATATTAGACAATATGGCAACATTTTTGAACAACGCAGCTTTTTATTATTATGCTACATGTTTAATGAATAACCACTGCTATTATTTTTGACATTCTGAAAACAAAAATTTGTTGAACCACTCGTGGGCTATTCATTGGATATTTATCATGTTAATTGATGGTGATCTAATTATATATTTGGGTAAGCAACTCCATTGTTTGAAACTAGTTTGAAAAAAAGTCATAAGATTGTAAATACTGTGCTGCGTTACAGAGAAATAATAATAAAAAAAGTACAATTCAGTTTAAATTGAATCAGTTTTACAAAATTTAAATTTGTATGTAAAGCAAGACTTTCAGCAAAAGAGACACTGACTCTGAACATGCTGGAGCAACCAGTAAGCAGAACATAAATGTAAGGTTTCATGCTATGTGGCTATTTAGGTTACTTGCATGTTTCAGAGGATAACCCATGTTAAGGGCAAATAATGATGGGTGAATGTTGCCTTCAGAGTTTGTGTCCTGTCTTCTCAAGGTCTTCCTTTAGCCTTTTGAAATGATCTGACATTTTGTGTTCCCTGCCTGACTACCAGTATATAATAGTTGCTGCTGTTCATCATACCAAGTCTCTATGACCAGTTGTTATATCAGAGCCACAGGACTAGTTTTTTTAATGATGTCTGTTTAAGTGGCTATGCAGTTTGATTCTTTTTTCTCTGTGACCAAGACCAAAAGGTTGCTCATCGAGTAATGTTTGGTCAACTATTTTTAGGCAGCCATACTTTATCAAAGCAGCAGAGTGCCTCAAAACATTTGTTCCTTCATTTCCCTTAATGCGGCTGGACGGGATCTGCCATTAGACCTTCTCTGCCCCCTAAATTCACAAATGACTTTGTTCAAATGTTTGTATAGGTTGAGTGGCAGTTACTGGTAACTCCAGTAATGAATAAGCTACACTTTATGTGTAAAATTGGAGCAGTGCCCCATGAAACATAATTTCTTTTGTATAAACCACATACGGGTGAGTCCACGTTTCGAGCCAAGCCAACTTTTTTCCTTCACAAGCCCTGGAGAAATACACTGACAGATAGTGACACAGTGTGACAGCAGTCTACCTCAGGTTGGATTAGCAAAGCACACAGAGTTGTTTATACGAGCAAAAAGCCTGTGTTTGTATCATGAGGGTACATAGTGTGCACATGTAGCCTCCACTGCACCACGGGGGTAAACAGAGAGGAAGATAACTCCAAAAGCCACTGACTCAAAGGTCATATGTACTGATTTGGATATATTAGGGCATCCTTGTAATCAAACAGTAAGAGCACATTTTATATGGCAAAGGACCAAAAGCCATTATAGGTTTATAAAGAACACTAATGTTTGTATTATGATGCATTCTTTTCTCCTACTTCTAATCCACCACATTCATCCAACTGCTATAGTTCCACTTTATTTCTCAGATTGATTTTTTTAAATAAAAGCTTATATAATAAAATGTATTGCTAAGAATACGTCAAATGCAGCAAAGTAAAGCCTTTGGCAAAGACATTTGTCCCTCACAGGTAGTCCATTTTGTCCACATTTTCACATTTTTATACATTTGAACTTTTCCTGCTATTCTGGTAAAAAAAAAAAAAAAAAAAGAGTATTATCGTTGTCACACTCTTGATGGAGTTTGATGACACTTGGCTGGCCTCAGCTGCAGTTACCTGTACTATTATTTGAGTTAAAAAAAAAAAAAAAAAAAAACAATCTGCGTGATATCTGCTTTGACATGTTGTAGTCCTGTTGGACTCCAGCCTAACAGCATGCTCAAACCCTCAGTGAATATGCCATTGTTGTAATAGTGGGAGTAAAACCAACCTTTGTAAGGTCCCACTAAAGTGGTTTATATGCTATAAATCAATTTACAGTTTTATTTGTCATATTTTCTAACTGACATATTTGCTGGTTATCTTCTCCATCCCTCCGAGCACACTGACAGTATGAGAATGTGTGATAATGTTGGCCTGACACAGTCCACAACATATTCCAGGTATTCTGGAGCCAACCATGACCATACAGTAAATGCATCAAAACTTGGAGGGGGAAAAAAAAAAAAAAGTCAAGACAAATAAATAATCAACATTAACCTGATCATATGTTTCCTGTCATCTAGGGTGAGTTGCTTTCCCATTCTGTAGATAAAAAACACAGCTGGGACTGCACATTATCTCTCAGGGTGAGCACGCCTACACCTGCTCAGCACTTTGGATAAATATGCCAGAAACACAAAGTACAGCCTCAACTGCCCTGGGTATTTCCCGGCGAGAGGATGTGTGTGACTACATTCATCACTCCTGGGACACGTGTGGGCTTGAGTGACAGAAAACATTCACTGATCCAGGTCAGGTCAGTGGAGTGTGGGTCAGAGAGAGCTCCCTGTCTGTTTATGTACATCAGCACACAGGTGTTGTCAGCACACCCGACAACATGTTGTCTCATCAGCAGGCCTTTTTCCAAGTGACCTCTCTACACAAATGTGTGAAAAAAAAAAAAAATAAAGTGTGTACAAAGAGGCAGAGACAGAGTGAGAGCGAGAGAGCGAAGGAGTGCCTTAAGGGATGTGGTTTTAAAAGATAATGCATATGTACGATACTGAAAGCACATTTCCTGTTATCTAAATATGCAAATTCCTCATAGCATGCAGAGAAACATCAAGAATAAAATTCAATATTTGGTACATACCAGATGAAAATATGAAGATTTCATCAGCTGACAGATTTCTTTCTGTGGTTCTGGGAGAAACATTCAATTTGACATTTTCAGAAAGTGAGAAGAACGTGGATGAGTAAATAGGTGTAATGGGTTTTGAACAAATATAAAATATTATGGTCATAAGAGCAGTTTCTTTATTAAACTGGATATTTTTAATCCCAACAGAACTTCTGCACGGTCTACACAGGGATGCCCCTCATCAATTTACATTCAGCGCTGATAATCATTTTGAAAATCACCTGAGGGAGATTAGAACCGAGTCCTACACTAAAACCATTCACACAGCAATTATGCATGTGTCTGTATAAATGAGGTCAGTGCACATAAGAACCCAAGGTAATCATTGTATGCATCGCAGCTGCCATCAAGGACACTTAAACCCTTCTATGCAATGTAATTGCTCTGAAAAATAGGCAGTGGTTGAGGTTTATTGCTAATCAGCGCAGTGTATGGCTCGGTGTTGGTAATCATCACACTAATGTATTTATCTGGCTTGATTTGAGCTCAGTAATGTTGCTCACTGATCTGCCTCTAGCCGAGCTTGTCTTGATAGTGTTGGAGGTAATTACTAGGGGCCTGCATGACTGAGCAGCCAAGGGCATTTCTTCCTCTGTTCTGACCAAACTAAACAACAGGGGTTTTCCTTGGCTTGTATCTGGAGGACTCCCTGACTCCTGTCCTTTCTCAATATGATCAGCCTCACCTTCAGCTACGCTCTCTATACATATCCTTCCAACTATGTGTATATGCCTGTTCATGCTGTATGTGCATGTGTGCTGCATGCATATAGGAAAGTGGGAGCCTGTCTCTTGTGTAGTGTTTGATTCTGCTTCTAATAAAAGGAGAACATGGTTCCTTTTTTTTTCCTCTTTTCTAAACTGGGCCATGAGCTCTACAGTGCTGCTAGTAATTATCAATCTTGTGGGAAGATAGAGGGGGAGAGAAGGAGAAGAGCAACAGAGGAATGGAATCTTGAAAGCTAGTTAACAACATGGAGGCAAAACAGACGAAAGCACTTGGTTTGCCCAAAAATAAAATAAAGGGGAAAGGACAGCAAGAGCAGAAAAAAGGCCAATGATGGAGCAACAGAACTATACAAAGATACAGAGTGTGACAAGGGTGGGTGGGAGGAAGGGAGGGAGGGAGCGGATGGAGATAGGGGAAGACAGGTTGAAAAAGGATGTTGTGGAGAAAGAAGGATAGCTGGACAAGAAGCAAGGCTAAGGAAGGAATAGGGATGAGTGAAGTGTATCACATTGCCTGCAACTCCAACAAATGCCTCTTCATTTACATTCAGGGCTTCATAAATCATTTTTACATGACAATGGCATCTGTTCACACTAGTGAGACAGAGTTTTTCCAGCTTATTAATGGCGCTGACAGCTGCATGTCAAACACAAGCAGGAGCAAATAGGACTCACACTGCTTCCCTGACACACATTGAAAATTCACATATGTGCCTCATTAGCATGATAACAGGATAATATCAGTGACAGTTAACAACACAAACAGATTCAGGATTATGTGGTGTGGCCCAATCTTGTGGCCCCGTGCCTTCGACAATAATGTTATGTTGGTGGTTACTTTCACCACTGCGCATTTGCATGCGTTAAATAGGAAAAACAGAGGCACAGGAGCAAGACCACAGTGGCTAACAGCTCCCCAACACACCTCAACCATCCTTTTCCTATGGACCTTCCAGCAAAGACAAAAATAGGCACTTTAATATATGCAGAACAAACAAACAAACATTCCTCCACACTCCCGAAGGGATCCAGACCTCTGTCAGATCGTGTGATGATCACACAAGCAAACACACAACTAAGCTAAACTGCAAAGCGATGGATGAGGAATGACAAGGAATCAGTGATGCACTGGAACCAAGTTATAATATTAAGTTAAAAGACACTTCTTTGTTTTTAGAAGTATCTGTACTTTACTTGAGTTGTTTTATTTCTGCCGACTTTCACTTCACTACATCCAGTGTTGCCAAATGAGAGTGACGGTTTCCAGCACAATCACAACTTAAATTCCCCAATTCAATAAAAACCAGCCCAATATCAACCTAGCTGGAAACTGGGTAAAACCAAAACACACATAACAGGAAACACATCAATACCCGACAACTGCTTCAGTAACAAAGGATACAGTCAGACAACCAAACCTGCAGGGCAACAGCAAGAAATTAAATAAGAGCCACAGAAAAAAAAAAAAATAAAACACCAATAAAGCCTATTCACACTGTAAACAATAGCATTATGTACAATTGAAAGTGCCATAAATAAAAATCAACAAGGAATGAAACTACATAATGAATTACAATGCCAAAAGTGTATCAAATGTAAAAATGTAAAAACCTAATACAGATAATTGACAAAATGTACAAACACAGGCATTTAATAGCATATGATTTCATTTACTAATAGTTTCAGTCAATCTTTTATTTGTATTTTGGAAGGTTGTTAAGCTTACAGCACGCACACTCATTTTTGAGCACATTGATCAGGAGATGCTACAGAAGTAGCATGAGTCGGTCACAATTAAATATATTAGTCGAAGGGAAAATAGGCTGTACAGATTTTTTCACCTTTACGCAGAATCAACGTCTTCTCTTGACTTTGCACACACTGTAACTTTTTTTTTTGTGTGGCCATGCTCTGTATGTATGTATGTATGTATGTATGTATGTATGTATTGCAAAAGGATTTCTGTGTTACAATACTCGCAACGAGCTTTAGAGCCTCTCTTTCCTTTCCACATTTTCTTACCCACTTTGGCATGGCTAACCCTGTTAGCCAAATCGTCGCTGCGCCGGTTCAGCGATCTGAGCGGAAGGACAGCTTCCGGTGCAGACACCCGTCATGTCAAACCCCCTCCGATCACTAACATCATTGGATAAAACTCGTGTAAATCAAATGATTGTTTTATTTGACTGTAATGCGGCAGCTTGTGCGGTAAAATCGATTTCATAGCATTTTCAAAACCGCCATATGTATTCAAAAGCAGCCCAGTTTTCATCTCCCCCACCGAAAACCCGCCCATTCTTCTTCTGGGAACACCGGCTACGTTTCCGAAGTAAAACGCAGACTTTAACTGCACTACATTTCCCATAACCACCACCAAAAAAAACGAAGGATAAAAAAAAAAAAACACGTGTGCTGAATCAGGGTGGTCTGTGTAACAGGATTGTTGTTCCTATGTGTTCCGGTGGACATTGATGAATGTGACAACGGCTGGCCGTAATCTGTGCTGAGAGATTGTACAAATAAATAAAAGCTAGAAGTAAGCATTGGGCATTGCTTTAAACGTCCACTCTGTAAGGTTTAGTTCAAATACAAACGGAACAGAGTGAAACATGGCGGCAGCGGTGACGAAGAGAAATGCAGTTTGAGGAAAACAGGTGTCGCTAGCTAACGGACTGAACGAGGCGCCAAAATGGAAGCGCTGAACAACCCGCCATGTTTTAGACTCCGACAATTTAGCGAAGCCGTGAAAGGATTGGAAAGAGGAGATGACGCTGTACACGGACCTCACCATGCCGGACGTGGAGGAAAGGAAAGCTGCTCTTCTCAGCGGCTAAAGACACCGAGTGACGGCACGTCTGAGATGAGGACAGTGGGTGCCATGATGGCGCTGTTTGACCGACACTGTTGAAAGGTACTGATTTTTCAGGAAAATATTGGCAAATATTTCACTGAGTGGAAAAGGCTGGCCATTTCGGGGACATTAGAGACTCATTAATAAGAGAGATTTGTGTGCAACACAAATAGCTCTGAAATGAGAGTGAGACTATTAGGAGAAGAAACCCTGACTCTGGATAAATGTTTGCAGATATGTAGAGCTGCAGATCTGTCAGAAGAGAACAGCAGCACGCTGCAAGGACAGACAGTGGAGGAAGTACATGCACTATAACAGACTGACAAGAAGAGACTGAGCTCTCCTGTAAATTTTGAGGTAAAACTCATGAAGGAAACTAAAACAAATGCCCAGCTTTTGGCAAAAAATGTGGGAAAGTAAACCACTTTGCAGCACAGCGCAAAACAAGACCAGAGAACTGCAGAAAATATAAAGTTCATGTTGTCATAAAGCGCGACAGTGACACAAATGTGACAGAGTGACAGAAGTGAATGAGAATAGAGCGACTGCAAATCAAGAGGGGGACAACCACAGTCACGAGTAACGCTGCTTTGCTGGAATGTTGACTGACAAAAGACTGGTTAATTTCCAGATAGACTGTGGCGCAACATGCAATATCCGCCCCATGCATCTCATAAATCCGTATACGCAGCTGGAACACTCGCAGAAAGTGCTTGTGATGCATAACAAAACCAGGATGAGCCCACTTGTTAAATGCAACGTCAGAAAAACCAGAAAGTGTACAGACTGGAGTTTCAAGATGTGGACCAAAATGGAGGAATGCCTTTTTTGAGCAGAAAGGCCAGCGAAGCAATGAAGCTGATAGCTGAGAATATTGCATTGAAATTGACAATAATATGCTGGCAATTAAACTCCCAAAACACAGAGTACCACTTGCAATAATGAAACCTCTGAAAGAGGAGCTTAAAGATCGTGAGAAAGCAAGGATCATATCTCCAACGGAAAAGAGTACAGACTGGATAAGCAGTATGATTTCAGTGACAAAGCCAAACAGGAAACCACGGATCTGCGTTGACCCAAAGCCACTGAACTGAGCTCCTTAAAAGGAGCCACTTTCCACTCCCTATAATTGATGAAATCCTCCTGGAAAAGTTGAAGGCAAAAGTATTTATTGTGTGTGATGTAAACCACAGATTCTGGCATGTAAAGTTGGAGGAGGGGTCAAGTTACCTTTCTGCATTCGTCACCCCAGTTGGTTAGTTCTGTTGGCTAAGGATGCCATTAGGAATTACCCCAGAACCAGACGTCTTCCAAAGGAAGCTCATGCAGATGCTACAGGACTTATCGGCAGTCTTAATCATCGCGGACGCTGAACTGGTCACAGGGGGAGGAGCGACTCGAGGAGGCAAACATGAATCATGACAGGAAACTCTGGCTCTTTCTAACCAGGTGCAGAGAGAGAAATCTCAAACTGAACTCAGACTATTTCATCAGACGGTACCTTACATTGGACAACTACTGATATCAGAGGGGACTACAGGTTCATCCATAAAAGCTACAAGCAATCAGGGAGATGCCATGGGGTACAAAGACTGGCAGGCATGGTAAACTACTATCATGGTTTTATGACCACCTGTCAGGTGACTTTGAAATTTTAAGAAAACTGACACATAAAGAAAACGTGGGAATGGAGTGATGTCCAGGAAGATGCATTTCAGATACTAAAAGAAAATAACTGAGACCAGTTTTGAAATAGAAATAGAAAATGAGTGCTTAGTGGTAGTTGGTGGGATAGAAAAGTTTTGTCAGTGCACTTTTGGGAGGCCAGTGACAGTGTAGAGTGACCACTAGAAAATATTCACGGAAAACCTCTACTTAGTGTACAAAAGAGACTGCAGTGCATGCTTCTCAGGCTGCTAAAGTACAACATTAAATTGACCAATATGGCAGGCCGAGATATGCTGTTGGCTGATACTTTGAGTAGGGCATGTATACCTGAGAGCATTAAGACTGATTTTGAGACAGAGGTGGAGTTTGTAAACATGATTAACTACTTAGCTGTATCTGCTGAATGACTGCATTGCATTCAAGCTGCTACACAAGAGGATACAAAGCTGCAGGGGGCTGATAAAGCTGATTCAGGCAGGGTGGCCACAGCATAAAAGAGACATTCCAATGGACATACAACATTACAACTCATATCAGGATGAGTTGAGTTTTCAGGATGGCATAGCATTCAAGGGAGAGAGAGCAGTGATGCCAGACAGAGTCAGGACCGACACAACTCAATGTATACACTCGTCACACTTGGGAGTCGAAAGGTGTCTCCGGTGGGCAAGGGTATACTGGAAGGGTATGAATGACTACATAAAAAAACTTTCATCTCCAAATGTGCTACAGGTCAGTGGATCTGAAGCACCACAAGCAGACACTACAACCTCATAGCATTACACACAGACCCTGGGCAAAAGTTGGCACTGACTTTATTTTCATTCCATAACAAGGACTACTTAATAACATTTGACCATTCCAACCTTTGGGAACTAGATTGCTTGCTTGACACTAAGAGCAGTACAGTCATCAGAAAGCTGAAAGCCCACTTTGCACAACAAGGAATACTGGATGTGGTTATTTCTGAAAACGGAACACAATTTGCCTTTCGAGCGTTTAAGAGATTCAGTCAAGTGTGGGAATTTGAACTTAGATAGCCTTCACCTGGATATGCTCAGAGTAAACGGGAAAGCAGAGTCTGTGGTGAAAACAGTCAACTTCTCATGCAGAAAGCTGCAGCTGCTCGACAAGATCCATAACTGGCCATATTAGACCATTGCATAATCCCAAGACAAGGTCTTTATACAAGCCCAGTACAGAGACTTTAGAGCAGGAAGACCAGGACAATTCTTCCTGTAACAGACAACACACAAGGACTGATTTATAAAAAAAAAAAAAAAAATGTCAAAGACAGGAGAAATATTACAATCAGACTGCAAAAATCACAGACACTCTTAATGGGGACAGTGGGCGAGTGCAACTGTTTGACCCAGATAAGGTCTGGAAATCAGTGAAGGTGATTAAACCTGGAGTCCTAGATCACATGAGGTTAAACTGGAGTCTGGAGGTGTCCTGAGAAGAACTCATCACCTCAGACACAACTACTGCACACCAGACCCCCATACATCAACAGGGACTGATATAAATGCCACAAGTGACAGCAGCGGAGCACGTTGAAACGGGACCAACAAACTGTCGTCAGGTTATCAGGCCCCACTACCTGAAAGACCATACTCAGTAACAGTGTTGTTTCAGGACTTGAGACACAGGAAAAAAAAAAAAACAAAGGAGTAGCAAGATGATGTGCTCAGACAACATGAAAAGGAAAAAATAATAGTCTGTTAAGTTACACAATCTCTAATTATCAAAATTTATGATTTGACAAACAGTAGTGGGGTTTTATGTTGTACACTAAGGAAATGTTGATATATTTTTTTTTTCCCCCAAAAGTTATTCCTAAGTAATATTCATTATTGATAAAGAAAATGTGTATATTTTGTTGAAGACTAACCTTGACAGGCATAGGGGTTATTTGTTCGAAAGAAGGGACTTCAAACTAAAAAGCTGTAACAGTAAGATTGTTGTTCCTATGTGTTCCCAGGGACACATAGGAACAACAATCTTACTGTGTGAGATCTTAGAGTGTGAAACCTGTGGATGGGTGACGCTGGCTGGCTGTACCTGTGTTGAGAGATTGTTCGAATCAATAAAAGTTACGAATAAGCATGAATATTGCTGTCCATTCTGTAATTAGCGTAAATACAAATGGAACAGAGTGACAGGACATCACATCACATCACACATGCCCTCAAAGCCCCAGTCTATAAAAAACCAAACAAAACAACAACATGTAAACTGCTTGCTGCCCTGCAAATTTAGGTGACATTTCTCATCATTTTTTGCTTTTGCGATCCATTAGTATGTACCCACAATTAACGAAATTTAACTGGAATTAACATTACGTTAAAACAAAGGCCAAGTTCTGAAAAGTTGAAATGTCACATTTTGGACTTCTGGTTGGAGATGAGTAAGTTTAAACAATTGAACAATGGCTGAAGGTTTACAATACAGACTGTAGAAAAGAGATTAACGGAGCCTCAAAGGGCATCAAGGCTGTCAAGGCCCACAGCACAAATAACTGAGACTGAGGTATATATCATGAGTTGAGATTGGTATTTATATTATTCACCAAGTTGTCCTTTTGAAAAGGTCAGAGTGTCACTTGCTGTGACTTAAGATATATTTTAATAAACCTTACCTTTTTTTTTTTTTTTCATTTCTTTTTTGCGCTTTTTGCCTTACAACCTGATCTGAGTTCTGTTGTTGGTTGTGCTCTGTAGATTTGCTGCTGATTGCAGCTTGAAATGATAATGAGGTCTTAAAATATTTCCAGCAGGCTTTTAAAAAGTCTTAAAAAGTTATTGAAATTCACTCCAGGTTTTCCTGCATTTACCCTGAGTGGGTGTGGTTGTGCGTGTACGCACTGAGGGCAAACTGGCTCCACTCAGCAGTGCTGCACTGTGTAGTCCCCCATACTCAGTCCTCCAGGCAAAAGACCCAAAACAAATGATTGCCTCACATTTTGGCTGGAATCGTACCAACTTGTGTTGGTGTAAAATATGTAAATTGTTAAACATATTTTTTTCAACATCTTTTAAACATCTTTTTTATTGACATCATTTACTTGTTTAAAATATTTTTAAAGTTTAAGTTAAAAGTACATTTAATATGAAATTACTTTTGATACTCAAGCACACGAAATATCATATCTTTTAGTATTCTAATAGGTGACTTTCACTTTTACTCAAGTCATTTACCAGTAAGGCTTTTGGGCACTTTATATAGGATTGTGAGGAATTCAAACTTTGCATTGATTTCTCTTGCTTTGATACAGTCAGATGTTCCCACACAGAAGGATAAGAAGGAAAGCAGGAGTAGAAATGATTAAGAACAGTTTGGCACCAGAGGAGTGAATCCATTGTCGATTTCAACCAAACACTGTCTGAGATTAAGTTTAGCTGACACAGTTTTAATATTCATATTAGAATAGAAATGCTCAGGCACAGATGCACAAATACACATGCACTAAAAGAAGTAGGTAAATAAATACTCTTGTAATGTAAATGTACAGTAAACATTTAGCTATGCTTGACTAAGCACTGCAAACCCTTTCAATGTAAAGGTGATATTTTGATTCAGGGCATGCCCGCGGCTTGGTTATACACTTGTCTTTTTAAGTCTTTCTCTCCAAGTTGCGTTGGTGTTTTCAAAATGTAGCATTTCATGTCAAGAGATATTTTTTCCATGCTGTTGTTGGGCAGCATGATCAAACATGTTCATCCATTTCTTTTGATGAAAAAGTTGCTCAGAAACGATCTCCCCTTAGTCTCTTCTCCGCCTCATTAGTCACACTCTGTTTTCAGATTCAGAAATGAATCAAGCATCTGGATAATTTTTTTTTTTTTTTTTTTTTTTGTGTGTTCCCCAGAGAGCGCAGAACCAGCAGCTGCCAGTGTGCTGAAGGATGCTGACCTCCTCCTGCGGGTGAGTCTCTTTTAATTTTGGCTGCACTCATGTCTAAAAGTCATCACAGGAAAATCTATATTGGCCAGATTAACTGTTGTTCATGATTTTAATCACACACAGATGCGTCCTTTTGGTTTATGAGTAGCCACATCCGGCTTCTCTTTTTGTACATCTCCCATTCATGCCCCCTCTTCCTTTCACACTCTTGTCTTCTCATCATTACCTCTCTAGGTGTCCTCGATCCTCATTGTCTTTCTCTTGTTAGAGGTAAATTCAATCTGTCCTTGTCAGCTTTAATCAAAGCACCCACATATTCAATTTAGTGGGTATGTGTGGGAGGTTAAGGTGGTATCCTCAGGACAAAAGGAAACAAAAAGGTTCTTTGTACACACAAGCCTCCCCTGCCTCACTTTGAATAAGACTTAAGGCTATTGTCAGTTGCCTCTCTACTACTGAATATTTTTTCACAAGCCAGGTCCAAACTCCAACTGCATTAATACAGAAAAAGAACTGGATTCTTCTGACGCCCTCATGTCCACCAACTTTATTTATGGTTATATAAAGCTTAGAAATGAAAACAAATCCATAAGTATATCCCTTTATCTTTGTTAGATGTTTCTATTTTTATATTATATAAGAAACCCTAAAAGATGAAAGCCCAAACTTTGTCATTGTGGTTTAATCTGATTGGGACATGCTGGACAGAGTTTAAGCACTGAACTAGATCAGCTACTTGTAAACATCAGCAGCTGCATCCTCATTCCTGTTGACATTTGGTGCCAGATATTTTAGATGTAACTGATGAAACAAGGTTGGTTCAAGGCCGAAAATCCCCAGACACTGGTGGGATGACCTCAACCGCAATCAAGCACTAATCTGTTGTTTGTCTTGTGTAGTTGCAGACAAACAGAAAGCTGTCTGGAAATCTCTCTGATTTTGATAAAGACTGGAAATCATTTGAACATTTTTCAACAACCCAGTTTTGGCACAAATAGAATACTTCATTTGATAAAAAAGTTACAGGCGTTTTCAACAAACTCAGTTTTTTTTTTAGTTAGCCTAAAAGGTATTTTAATGTCATCTTTAACTACTTTGGCACTTTTAGCTATTTGGCTTGCTTCTAAAAGTTTTTTTTAATGGACATTCAAGTCCAGTCTTTCATGACGTCCTGATTCTTATACTTTATTATTACAGGGATGTTAAAAAAATGTATCACTTTATGTATTCCAACCCCAGAAATTATGTGTATTTAGAACATCTGCAGTAGTTTTCTGAGAATGATGTTGTTGTCAGACTATAAACTTTGAAACATGCTAAAAACTATTTTATATTCGCAGTGAGGGGCTGTTTAATTAACCTTTAGAGTAATTTCTGAACTGTTAGTGTGTTATAATATTTTGCAATCTCAGAATGGGGTTAGGGTCTGACTGTTGACAAAATTCTGCTCAGTCAATCCTAAAGTCAAGGTCTACTAGTTTGTTTGGGGGAAACAGATTAACCAAAAAATGTATTGCTTCTGGAGAAGGCTGCTCCAGAAGAAGAGTATATATATTTTTTTTTAAATCACAATCAATGTGTAGAAGTCTGTCATCAGTAGCACTCAAATCTTCTGCGATGTGAAATGCAAACTGGTCTAGCTGGGCCAGAAAGTTGTGGTTTATGCCAAAGACACAGAGCAAAAACTAATGGAGGGAATAACTTTTAATAAGTTTGTTGCCAAATGAGTTAATGGAAACCCAGGTCTGTGGTCACACTCCCTCACTTACCCTTACCAGCAGGACAACATAACAATTCCTCTCTATCTAGCAAATATAAAAACATTATTTACAATTCAAGCATGTGCAAGCAGCACACTGTCACTGACTGGACCCATTCACTCAGCTTTAACCAAAGAAAACACCATTTTTTAAATAGGAGAAACATCCTTGGCTTTCAATTAAAGACAACCTACTTTTGAGACAGATTATTAAACAAGAGAAGAACTTCATGTCTGAAGGAAGCTGTTTTACACTGTGACACTTCATATCCAGCCCCATGAATTCCCATCTCATCTCCTTCTCCACATGCTGCCTCCATGACAGGCTGATTCACAGCTCTTTTCCGTCCCTCCCACCTTCCCTTTAATCTCTGCTGGTATCTCTCTTTATTCGTCTTCCTGTATTTTTGATTCCCTCTTTATCTGTGTCCACCCCATGGTTTCCATCCGCCTCCACCTCTTGATACATGTCTTCTTTGAATACAGTAATAGCTTTACTTCTTTCTGTAAGCCTTTGTTTGCCTCTGCAGACTTGCCCTACCTCCCTGTGTCTTTCTCTCTCTCTCTCTCTCTGACCCCTGTCACAGTCAGTAAAGTTCTGATGAGAAGCTACCTAACACTGCATTGTCTGATCAGGTGTTGTTGAGTAAGCGAGTTTGCGGCCCTGATCTCTTGGGGTCAGCTTAATGCTATCCTCTGCTGGATCTCTCCTTGTAACCCAGTCTGCTGCCCACCGGCTGGGGCTTACATTTGTGCGCCGACTGTTGACTGGCCCCTCAGTTGCTTACATCTACAACATACTACAGTACACCTCCATGCCAAAGAGCCCGCTACAAGATCTGCACTATATTTGTGTGCATTAGTTTCTGATGAGTCAGGTAATAGTGTTGCTATTTTTAAAGCATATGTGTTTTGTTTTGGGTTTTTTTTTTGTTTGTTTGTTTTTTTTTTTTTTTTTTTTTTTTTGGTGTTACTACTGTCAAGTCTAATCACATTTCCAGAGGTGTCCTTTTATGGAGCACATCTGGCTCATTTTTAATCTAAATGCCTGCTATCCGGCTCCATGCACACACATGTTGTGTGCTCTTACTCAGGGGACGGCTAAAAGGTGATAAGCAGGGGCAAGTAGTTCGATATCGCTCCCTTTTCAAGTCAGATTCCAACTTGAACAAACTGAGAGGGTGATTATTGATTAATTGCTATACATTAATGAGCTGAAATTATCTGAAAAGAGGGCAGCAATGCAGATCACTGACAGCTCTAGATGGGGGCCTCATATAAGGTAAGCCAGACAGATGTTGTTGTTTGTTGTGGATCTCATCCAGTATGAGATTTGTGCCAGCCACATATATAAGCAGAAGGGTTTATGTTCATCTCCAACATTTCAGTAGGCTGTTGCTTTATGGCAGTAGTAAATATAGTTTGTGTGATGCTGTGATGCTATTATGACAGTTGAAACTCTCCTCCTCTCACAAACCACAGATCTACAGAACTCTGTGATGGCTGTGCTCATTTTACAAAAGATATGTCTTTGTGTTGCATGAATGTAGAGGCATAATCTCTAATCTCTAAGACTTCTTCCAACCCACAGAACTTTTCAAAATATATATAATTTATAGCTCAAGATCTGTTCAAATACTACTCAAAGTGTCTCAAATGAGGCAGATTTTTCTATCCTCAGTAACTCACAATATTTTTGTTAACTATCCTGTTGTTCTTGACATGAACAGATCTACAGCTACAGGTCTAGCAAGTTTGCTTGTGTAGAGCAGGGCTAACAGTGACTTAAATCATTCCCCGTGGACAAACAGCTGCTTGCTGAGAGTGAATAAGCAGATTTGTGAGTGATTCGTTGTCTATAATTTATCTTTTCCTACTTAGTCTGCTAGAAATTACATTTATATACAGCTAATCTCCAACTGAAAAATGTGTTTTGAAGGAATAATAATGAGGACCAGATTTTCTGTTGCATAATATGTTGTTAATTAACGTGTTTAATTGTCATGTCACACTGCGCCTTATAGCTCAGACAGCAAATAAGATTTCTTGGGGAAAGCCAAGTCACTGATAACATTCTCACAAAATCATGATAATAACTGGCTGTATATGAGCAGAGAGCCTTTTCATTCAACTCCATAATCAACCACTTTTGTCAGTGCAACACCACACCAACATCTGGTATAATTTTGTAAATAACTCAAGCCCCCTTCACACTGGACAAAAATCCCACCAACATCCACTAACATGTGGCTTTTATCTTCAGTGTGAAAGAGGACAATCGCCATCGGCCCTGGATCAAATGACTCTCTAACATTCACAGGTGTCTATTTGCTGCAACTCTTTCCAGCAGTGAGGTGAACATGTTTATTCCCACCCCTTTTCCATTCTAGCCGTGCAAGCCAGCTGATGGTGCCCTTTGCTCAAGGCTTTAAGTGCACCCCCAAATACGTTTAAAAAGCAGACATTCACCAACCAGAGCCTCTCATGTGGCTCAAGACTCCAACACTGACTGGAGCAGCAACCTCTGTGAGACTACTCACCTACTGGCAGACTGAGAGGAATCAGTCGTTTATAGCATTACTTTGATCTAAAATTCATTTTGAAAAGCTGTCCAGGCTATACAGAACAGATGTAAATAGTTTCCACAAGTCTTTCCAACAAATAAAGCTACAGTCAACAGAGTGTGCTATCATTCATTCATCTTTTTATTTGGGGCATTGTGGTGGCAACACAGAGACAGAGGCAGCAGGCTATTTACCCTTAATGACAGCGAGATATATGTACTCATAGATGTATTGAGCCTGCACCGAAAGTTTTTGGTATGGAAGTATTTTTTGTCTCCTACAAGTATCACAAAGTGGCCCTAAACAAGCCGTCAACTTTAACAATCACTGACAGAACATATTCAGGTCACCAGGCTTTCCCATGCTAAAGTTTCTTCAACACCATACAGTATATTATTTCTACAGTACATCAGTCCTTTGGCCATGAGGCACACTTCAAAGTTTCTGCATCACAATGCTGCTTAAAGCACAGCAGATTCAAAGACAGTAGTGCAGAATGAAATGAAAGTCCTCATCAAGCACAAAGCTCTGCTCATCGCTCATCATCCTCACGTTCAATCTGCTCAGATGCAGTCTCTAGCTGCGGGGAGAGGGGGGGGGGCAGTCTCTTCCTCAATCAGCCATGAAAGTATGTCGCCTCTTGATGAAAGATGTTTGTTCACTGGCATTTCTGTAGTATGTATAATTTAACTTAAGCATACTACACTAACCAATCGTAACGAATGAAGCAATGCATTTCTCAGGATTGAATTAAATAATTAAAATGTCTACTTTCAATACTTAAATGAAATACTTCAAATACTTTCAAAAATAAATGAAAAAATTGTTTTCTGAATTAGTCATAAAAAAATCACTCAACTGAGGAAAAATTGCCTTCCATTAAATGTTAAACTGAGCAAGGCAGTGTATAATTTATGAACGGTAATATGTAACCTGTGTAACAACAACACACTGCATCCGCAGCCTATCTATTTTTAAATGTATTCTTTGTGTAGGGGCACGTTTTTTTTTTGTCTTCCATTAACAAGTTTTGACAAGAGTGTTGGCAACACATCACGAACTGACACAGTCATCCAGCTCAGGTCAGGCTTTACCCAGATTTGATGTGTGCTGGAGGTGTGGCTGTCAAGATGCCATTATCTTAGAAATGTTTACATACATGAAGCTGATGTGACACTGTATTGTTGACTTGTCAAGCAGAATTTACATTTTTTTAAATTGGTAAAGAAATTTTATCGTAATGAAAGACCAAACAAACCTCATCAAGTCATCCACTAAAATATTTAAATTCAAAACTAACCAATAAATCATGGCTTCAACAACAATTTTGTGTCCATGTGACGGTATCAGTGTGGATGTAATCTGTATTATATAAAAAGTTCAAAACCACATCTTTACACACGGAGCTTTTGCTGTTTCTTTAAAATTTTATGTTGGTAAGTAACAATTTACCCCCAGTTCAAAAAAGCATCTTTGTTGTGCAGTTGTATATAATTTGGTGATTGGAAATTGCCAATTCAGCTTCATGGGGAGAAATGTGGACAGTTGGTTTTGAGGTTGCACGATACACACATATGCTTAAAACTGGAGGCATTGCTTAGAACTGCAGTGATAGTGTCTACCTTGTAGTTGTGTGTGATTATTTTAGGATGACAAAAGCCCCATTAACATATCAAAATTATTTCATCTGAGTTTTACATTGACTCAACAACTTGTTTTATTTTTATTTGATTATTTGCATTAACAAATAGCTGTTTTCAATGGTCACTGTACCGACAACAACTGCTTAGGTGAAAGTATCAGATTTTATTATATATGACAGCTGGAGATATTAAATAGATATGTTTTCGTCAATATATTATGTGTTTAAAAAACAAGCTGTGGGGTTGAATGGCTTCTTTTCACAAATGGAAGTGAATAATTTCAACACATGCTGACAAATTTCAGCATTTGATGAGTTGAGAAATTGAAATCTAAAGAAATGAAAAGCATGAAAAGCATCCATTTTATAATATAAACATATTTTCATAAATATTTAATTGTAAAAATTGTAAAAAAAAAAAAAAAAAGGACTTAAAAAAAATATGGACCAGTGTTGTTTCACCTTTCATTTCCAACCAAATATCCTAAGATGAACAAAAGCAGGGGAAGATGAAAACAGTGACTCACCTGGTCTTTTGTCATTTCGACCTTTTCGACCCCCACATAGTCGTACTTTGGAAATCAAGACCAGGATCTGTTTCTGGCACAAGGACTTGTTGCTCTTAGGGCAGGGCTTGCGCTTGTTGGTTACTGGTCTGTTGGCATGGTCGTCCTTGACCGCCCGTTTCTGTCTAATGAGAGAGCTGGCGAGAGCTGCCATTTTCCCCCCCCTCTCACCTTTGGGAGGGGGGTGCCTTCCTTCCCAGTCCCCCTTTTACTGTTTTGGCTTTTTCTTTCCCCAAAAAATTAGAGTTGGACGGATGTTTTACTGAAACCCCCACAAAGGAGATGGGGCTCCTTAACGAAGAGTTTAGTTTGAGGGTTCCTTTGGAGATGGAAGTTCACATACAGTCCAATGTAAAGCCTCCACTCGTACTCTAAATCAAAATCTGACACTAACAGCACATGGAAAAAGTGCCACAGTCACATTTTAAGGTTCAAAAATGACAGAAAAGCCAATGTTAGAATGACTCACTTTTAACAAGGCGGAGATGAATATACTTCTACCCCTCTTCCCCACTCATCTTTTACATCAAAATGCACCACAGTAGTGAAGTGGAAAATCTTATATTGCAAAATCACTAACCTACTTGAAATAGGCAATTCCAAAGAAGAGCTGCTCAAATGACTTTACATATAAAAACACTTTTACTGAAGAAAAGTGAAGTCATTTTGAATGCTAAGAAGCTCTTAAAAGCACGAAAGAAATCAAACTGTTTGTCACCATTTGTGCAGTCCATGGAGGTCCAACTTTGCCTCCCATTTAAATGTGGCAGCATGGAATAATGAGCTGAGAGTCTAGGCGGTAATCCAGCCGACTTAAATCCAGAGGTAGAACAGCAGGCGGGACACTGGCTGTCTTTGTCAGAAGGAAGCCGGGAATGGAGCGGAGACATGGACACAGACAGAAGGAGATTCCTCTTCTGCCTCCGATGGCACACTCCTTTCCCACAGTCCTCACTGAACCCCCTCCTCCCCCTCTCCTTCTCCCTCCACCTCCTCTTCTTCCTCCTCCTCCTCCTCCCATCCAAAGTCAGTGAGTGGTTGTGAGAGTATGTGTGCGTGAATTCCAGCAGCCACCATCAGTAGAGGTGACATTCATGAGCGAGAGAGAGAGAGAGAGAGAGAGAGAGAGAGAGAGAGAGAGAGAGAGAAAGAGAAAGAGAGAGGGCGGGGGGGGGGGCAAAAAAGAGCAAGGCAGACAGGAGGGAGGGAGGTATAGAGGCTCTGATGTGTGAGAATGGGCTTGGTTATGATAAGGCAAATGAAAAATGTGAGAAAGGTGGATAGTGACCACTTCACAGAGGCTTTAGTTTAATTTGTTGTTAAATCATTCATTTTGACTGAAACAGAGAGACAGTGCCAGGGGAGGAGACAGAGACGGGGGGTGGGGGGTAGCTTAAGATGCAGATTGTGACAGTTCCAGTTCTCCATCTTCTCGAGGGGAGCGGCGTCACCCATGTGCTGCCGTCCTGTCAAATGCACCCACACATCCTCACACAGCACATCAGCATATTTTCTAGTCTTCCCTGCTCTAATTGTGTGTCTCTGGTGTTCCCCCCCCTGACGTCCAGTCAGACAGGGGTAACCTCCACAGTCTCCCCGTGAGCTTCACATAGGAAATGGAAAGCAAAAAAAAAACCAAAACAAACAACAACCAAACTGGTATTTAGAGTTAGACTAGTGGCATACACTAACCCTGACAGAAACATGAGCTTGGACAGATTGAGTTAGACTGCTAAATCTGCAAACACACACACATACACATGTACACACATTCATACCAGCTGGGCTCTCCCTTCGCTCGTTCCCCCACCTTGCAGGCATACATGGTGTGTCTGTTGTTTTGCATTGTGTACACACTGTTCCCTCATTTGTTCTGCTTCCATTAAGGTACTACTTCACAACTCAACATCAATAATCAAGTAAAACACAAATGATCAGTAGAGAGCATAAATCATGCTGACATCAGTTTGCACAAAATATTGGGTCCTGGTAAAGGACAAATACGCTGTAGTCAAGCATTTCTGACCTTGTTTAGTTGCAATTTTGCTTTACATTTTCCTTCTGCAGAAATTAGATGGACTTTCGGAGGAATAGAACAAGAGGCAGGTCGTGAACAAAAGGCCTTGATACACATGGTTGATTAATCAAAAGCACTATTAACATCTTTGCGCTGAGCTCTCAGACTCAAACCCAATAATTCAACTTATTTAAGAGACAATCAATCTAATTTTATTTGGCATGGCACCTCTTTTACCAGCTAATTGCCAGAAAAAACAGCAGTGGAAGCAACTTGAAAATGCAAGGTCGATTCAAATTGTTTCCAGCAATGCAGAGCAAGGTCCCTGTCTATCAAGGCTTGATTGACAGGTGACAGGGGATGTTTGGTCTCCACGGAGGGACGAGGGCACAGCGGGGGCGGAGGAAAAGGAAACACAGATGAGATAATGCACTTTGTATTGATGAGGACACAGAATAGAGATTTTTCTCCTTTTCTAATGGTTGCCCTCCCTGAATCCTCCAGCCATCTTCGGCCACACGCTCATCTCCTCTCTCTGGGTTAAGAATCCGCCTCCTAATGGACAGCACATTATACACATTGCCAATGCTTATACTCCTTTTTTGCTTTCAGTCACAAGCACATGCCAAGTTCCACCAAAAGAAAGCTAAGTAGGGAATTCTTGGGACACTATACAGTCTCAAAGTCTACAAAAGTTTCCATCATTGTAATGACATTTCCTGCCAAAAACTAAGTGGAGCCATTAAGAAGAAATCCATTTCATTTCTTCCAAAGATCTATCACTTGTATAACCAGCCAAACTAACAACTAATCACCCATTACCTATGGACTATGTTACTCTCATTAGTTAGTTCCGCTTTATTACCATAAACGTTTCATTTTTTCAGCATGGCTCCTAAACTCACATCTAGAATTACTCTGTGAGCCACAGCAGACACACTGTTAAGTTTGAGCTCTCTCGTGGATCAAAATTAAGATAAGAAGCATTCTGTCACATGTTCCTATATGAATTATTGTCATCTGAAGGCACAAAAGGGGATTAAATGCAGATGTTTTGCTGAAGATGCCACATGCCACAATCCCCACATATATATGAAATTTACATGGAAGCCGAGGGGTATTAACATCATATCCTCTTTTAAAGCGCTTTATGATGAAATGTTTTTCCCCGGATAATGATTCCCAGGTTTTAGTGCATTGCGATTTATCTAACAAAGACTTCTATAATCTTTAGTAGATGAGAGAGATGAAAACAAGACAGTTAAAGGTTGCAAAGTTGGGATTGTTGTTTCCACGATAGTGTGCCTATTTGTATCCGTGACTGAAAGTAACCAAATGCACATTCTCAAACCTTTCCATTTAATGCCACCTCATATTTCAACTCAATTAGCTTCATGCTGTCATTATTTTTCAGATTAAGATTTTATATGAAAATATATATGGGCAGTACAGCAGCATAGTGAGTGAGCCTGGTTTTGCTCCTGAAACCCCCGTGACCCGGAAAGGAAAGCTAGAAGATACATGAATGAATGAAAAATATATAGAGTAAGCTTGAAAATATTACAATTTTAAAAAGTGCACTTATTTTTATCTTTTCCCCTCTGAGCTTTTTTGGACATTATCAACAATATTTATCTCACAACATCTCAGGTCAATCTTGTGAGCCCCAGAGCTCTATACTACCAGAGCTATCTCTACCTGCAATAACAAGAGAATTACACAACAATCAAATTATTTTATGGAAAATCCACTATAAATAGGGTTTTTAATGCATGGATTATTGTATTGTATTTGCCCTTATACTCCAGGAAAGCACCTCACAAATACAACTTGAGAGCAACCCTAAGTACCCTCCGACTTCACTGCTGGATAGACTAAGTCTTTATTGTGTACAATGACTGCTCTCTTTGTGGCGGTGGAATTTTTTATATCATGGCACGTACTGGAATCATTTGCTCATTAATTAAATGGCCAAATAAAACTGTCAACTATGTGATTAGCCATTGAAGTCAATTATTCAGCAGGGACACAAATATTTACTGGTGCGAGCCTCCACAATATTTGGATGGTGAGCTTTTGTCTCTTTTATGTGACAGTTAATGGAATATTACCCGCTTCTGCACTGTTGCTTTGACAAAACAAAGACGTGACCTCAAACCTTTGATCTAGTTGTAATAGTTATATTTCCTGACCTTTCATTCATCCATCTTCTACTGCATATTCACTTCTGGGTCACAGGGGGTGCTGGAGCCAATCCCAGCTCACTCTGGGTGAGGGGCGGGGTCACCCTGGACAGGTCACCAGTCCATCACAGGGCCAACACACAGAGACAGACAACAACTCACATTTACACTCAGACCTACGGACAATTTAGACGCAAACATGATGTCTTTGGATGATGGGAGGAAACCCATGCAGGCAATGGGAGAACTCCACACAGAAAGGCCCCAGGCCGGGAACCAAACCCATGACCTTCTTGGTGTTGTGGGGCAATATTAAGTAAATTATGTTAAATAATTAATAGAAAAAAGTGACAGAAAAATTAAAACATTTGGTCATTCCACTATAAAAAAATTAATATTGCAGAATGCTTGTTTATTTAGCTTTTATTGCTTATTATTTACTAACTCACTAGAACAATAATGAGACTGCTGCTGAATGTCTTTAGTATGTCACTCTGACGTAAAATGATTGGAAGATAAATGAAATAATCAGAGTTTAGACACACAGGCATGCTTGTGTGAACACAAAGATGCACAAGCAAGCTCACAAACAAAGCCAGAAAGAGTTAAACACATCAAAACAATTGGCCTAGTTCTGTTTCTTTCTCCCTCCTCTTTTTATCACTCTCTCTCTTTTTCCTACAATCCCCTCTGAGCTCATCACGCTGTCCGCAGATGACAGGAGGTATTCTTCGTTAATCCCCCTCCATTATGCGACCATGTGGAATCGTAGGCCTGCTCCTTCCATACAGAAATAATATTTCCAATGTCCATGACCCATGGGTGAGTTGCTCATTAGCTCTGAGCTGCACATATCAGTTTCAGTTACAATTTTTACATAGCCCTGTTCAGATCGGTCTCTGGTAATTAGTTTTTAATTTTGAGAATTAGTGTGAAAAATAGACGGATGCAGATTCTGCTCTTTTCCAGAAACATTATCTCCTGATTTGATTTGAGCGAGTCTGACAGACTTTTTAATGTTTTAAATTTTTTTTTTTTTTTTTTACTGCTATGCATGTCTCAGATTAAATTGTGATGACTTACAGTATACAGTGGCCCAGAGAGCCCATTGCACTGCCAATGAAAAGCACATGCAAATAGATAAAACAAATTATGAAAACATCTCCAGTTTCACAACATATCTATTACAAATACAGACAACAAAACAAAACAAGAAAAATAAATGCACAAATGTTCAGCAAATTTAATAACACAATAACACAACCCAATTCACATACCCACTGCAGATATTGACAACACAATGCAAGTGTTTCCAGGGGTCAAACAAGTGATGAACTTGGCAAGAACACACATGTTCAATACTGTTTACTTTGTTTCATCTTTGTAAAATAAGATACATTTAAGCCTATCCAGATTCCGCCTGTCACCTGTACAGGACCTCTACTTCTCACTGTTGGTGTTTTTGCAGACAGTCCAAAAGAAAAGGGCATCATCTCCTCAAATATTTTTTGACACATATTTTTAAATCCAAGTGCTTTTATTTTGACATGAATTATTTATCTCGTGGCTTCCTGTAACACATTTCAAATGATGATAACTACCATAACTTTTTAAACTAGCTGTATGAAAGTGACATTTTATCAGAACATTCAGTTCAGGTCATTGTAGCAGCAATCATAGAGAGAGAGAGAGTATGTGTGTGTATCAATAAACCATAAGAATTAACAATTCCAGGCCAGACATTGTCTTTTCCCCTTACCTTCATCTTCAGCATTACCTGTGGTAAATTCTCAGCAGGTAAATCCACATTATCACACCAGACTTTCTCAGGGTACGTGAGAACTGCTTGATGAATGTAGAATTGGAAGAGCTCTGTGTTAGTGCACTTAGAGCTCAATGTCACCCCAGCCTGTTCACGCAGCGCCACGCTAACCCCTTTTCACTCTCTCCTGTGTGATCATCTCCCACAGCGGCAGCTACTGTTGCGATGATGCTGTGACCTCCTCATGTGGTGAAAGCCAAAGGGGAAATTTTATTCATTGTTATTTGACCTTTGTCTTCACGGATATCCGGAAAGTTTCTTCTTCCCCTTGACTTGCAAAATTCGTATTTTGTCATCTTTTGGTGTATAAAGCTTGTTTAAAAACTAAGCAAAACTGAAAATCGCAATAATAGTAAATGAAAACATTGGACTTCAGGTAAAGTTTCAGTCCTTCAGCCAGGTCCTAACTTTGGTCTGAGTGGAGTAAATTATTGCCTTTTTATCCTTTAAAACTAATTGTCTGTCACTTAGCTTGAGTGCTTGTTGAATTCAGTTAATAATAACAATTTTTAAAGCACTTAAATGTGTCACATTAACAAACGTCCTCGAAACTTCCAAATGCTTTCATCAGTTTTGCTTAAAGTTATTGGCTGCACGTAAGAGACAAGTTTAACTACAGTGCCAGATGCAACAGTGATGTTTTAGTGTGATTAATGCATGCCCGGATCTCTGCTGTTCAGTCCTAAATCACTTTTGTCCTTCCCCACAATCTTCCCTCCTCATTTCTCTAACACTGAATGAAAACAGGAATAGGCCCATGTCAGATTAGTATGACCTTTCATTTCAGGGATTAGGAATGAAAATGAAATGTTAAGCTACAAATAATGACTCTTGATTTATGAGCCAATCTCACTAGAAGCGAATCTCACCATCCCTCCAAAAATGTTCTCAGGAAACACAAACACTGCAGAAATATACAAATCATAAGTATGTTTACGTGTGTGTGTTTGTGTGCTTGTGTGTTCAGTCGGCACAAATGTATGGTAATGCCGCAGTTTTTTTAGGATGTATTCATGCATATATGAAGAGGATCCACAGAGAATCGAAACTAAGCAGGAATGCAGGAACAAGATAGTTTTGTGCCAGCAAAATGAGGTCACATAAGTGGGTTTTGAGATTGGCTATGTATTCAGTATAAATATTGATTTTGTGTTTCTGGAGGCCTCCAAGTGTTCCATCAGCCTTTTTAGCCTTTCTCTACTTGACACTTTCTGCAGACTGTAAGAATAACTCATTCAGAAGTCATTCCAGAGATTCAGAGCACATTATTGCCTACCGGTTTGATGGTTTCAGAAATCAAATTTCTCTTTTTCCATTGGCACTGGTGACACCTACCGATACCAAAATTAGTGAACATATCAAAAGCAAAAATGCTAATACTGTAAAGGGTTTGCAAGCTGCTGGGAGAGTCTGATGCAGAATTGCAGCTGGGATGATGGAGCAGAGAAGTGGTAGGTAAGAGCTGGTACTGTATGTCCTTGGGGTTATCAGATTGGCACCTCCCATCACAGATGTTCAGCTGAATTAGGATCATAACACCTCGAGAAGGCACAAAACTAACTCCTGCCAGCAGAACCCTCCCCGCCTGCTCTCAGCGCTGAGCAGTTTTATGTCAATATTTAATATTAATTTACAAATGTCCCCCATTCAATGCAAAGGTTCTGTCGTTCTTTAAGGGAAGCTTAGCTTTGTTCAATTCCTGCTCAAGTTGCGTCACATCACAGCTTTGCACTCATTGGTCTAGTATTGCTGTTTTTTAAAGGATGCATGATGCAAACATGCCAAATCCATGAAAAGATTTTCTGGCTTAGTCAGTCTGTGAAACAACAAGCAGACAGACTGAGGAGCACAATAAACATGCTGCATGTAAGATCTGACAGAAAAAACTTTGATGTTTTCTTCAGAATAAAAGAAATATCGAGCACTTGCAAAGTACAAATGTTTCAAAATTTGCTTTTAGCCATGGAAGCTACAAGGCCACTTTACTGACCCCAACCTCACAGGGCTGCTTGCACAGCTGCTTACTTGAATTTGGAAAATGCTGCCTTGTCTCCTTTGCAAATGATTCTTAGTTGCTGCTACAGTATTGTTGGTGCAAAAACTGTAAATGACTGAGATTTGGGCTGTCTGGCTGCAGTGTGAGTGTGATTAAATGTCTCTGCATCTGAAGAGTTAAGAAAGTAATTTAACTTTTGTACAGTTACGACTGGCAGAAGAGGTGTTCATCCCGGAGCTGTGTTCAAATATAGCGACATGTCAACTACTCTACAGTGACTTAACTTTCTTAAATTTGACGCAGTTTTATCTTGCTGCAGCCTTGCTCTCCTGTGTGTCATTGATACCAATGCTGTGGCTTTTTCTTTATGGTCACTACAGAGCCTTCTTCCAGCAATCTTCCTCATCTGTCATGGATATCAGATGGTCATAGCAGCCACTGAACAAATCCACTTAAAGCCCTCCATGCTGTAATTATTTCCAGTGCTTCCCCTGACTTCCCTGCAGTGGAATTAGAGGTAATTAAGGGTACAGATGAAACCAAATGTTGTTATTTCATTTTTAACCTTTATCTGCCCAGAGTGTATGAACAGGATCACTCACATATTGATACTTGTGATACAACTGGGCTCATCTTATTAACTTTCCCAGAAATTGGCAGCAATGGTTACTTTGCGTGCTGTGCTTTCAAAATATGGCAACCTCAGTGCTAAAGCAGGCTTTAATCTTTTCCTTTAATTGAAAGTAAATTTGAGAGCTTTATATAAAAGCATTAGTGGTTGTGATATATAAGGAAATGGATATTTTTAGTCAGATTACAGTTTGAGATATATGGAACATGCAGGATTACAGCCTGGCAGGATGCTGCAAACAGACTGAAAGCTTCAGAACATGACCTTTCCAGATGTGGAGAGCGACAAGGGCGAGAAGAGATAAAACAGAAGCGTCGAGCATGGCTGACCTTTTTAAACACAAGATAATCATCTGGAAAATGAATGGCTTGAGTAGTTGATTAAATTAGGATGACAGGATGTTCACAGGTGTCTAAATAAACATCATGTGTCATTATTTTTGTAGCACATCTTTCATGTGGGTTGATGATTTTTAATTTACACAGATCCACTTTCCACATGTCAAAATAAAACTGTGATGCAGGCCTTTCCTCAATACCCAGACACTGTTACAGACATCAATATTGGTGGCAGAAGAAACATAAAGTATATAAATGTTAACTTGTAAATCCCAAATTCCACGTAAATGAAAAATATATAATGGATTGTGATGTTTCTTGTACAAGGAAAAATTCACATGAAATCATAAAGTGCCTTTCTTATGATCAAAATGATTGCAAAGTGGGGTATCTAAGAAATCCAATTGTTTACTCCATAGACCACATCCATGTGTCAGAGTAGGACTCACTCTATGAGTTAAAAGCAACCGTCCTGACTGAGTTATCAAAAACATTATCAACATCTCTCATTTCATAAATAACTGAAAATCCCCAGCTGTAAAATTGAGCACTTTCACAAGACACATCTTATTATATCTGTGTTCCATAATGGAAGATAAAGATTTTCCTGGTGAGAAAATAAATCACAGAATCAGCAGTTTAGCTCCTCTTGGCTGTGCAGTTTTATAGCTTCAGCTGATTGTTTAGCTTGTTGGTTCACTCTCATAGTGCCATTTCCAGCAACAGCAGTCAGCTGCAGTCACTCGAAGGACTGGCAATATCATTTGAGAACTCGGAGCTGGAGCGTCTGTTTCTCGGCACCTCTAGCAGGTCATCAGTGCAGAGGTCAATTCAATCAACACCTACTCTTAATTGCACCTCTTGGTGAATCCCAAATACTCCTCTGCAGCCTGGTAGATAGCTGAGCTGAGAGCTCCTCGTTTCACTGCTACCCTTCACAAGAGAATACGCTTTGAAGTTTGAAGCTCCACACCAAGACAGCCTTTGAACCTGTGGGAAACTGCAGTGGATTAATGGATATTGCAGTCAAGTGCCTTGCTTGGGGCTTGCTTGTGCTACTGTGAGCAGACCACGCAGATCTTTGTTATTATCAACTTAGCACAAGTCATATTCCACATATGGCCCAGTCAGAGCCAACGCCAACGGCTGCTCTGTTTGTTTTTCCGATGTGAAAGAAGGGTTGTTATGACAGAGCCATGCTCAGAGCAGCTGTTAGCAGGAAGGGAGAAAGTCATGTTTCAAACTCCAGGACGGTGTGCATCGCCAGAGTCCATGGGGGCAATGCAGCTGTACCACAGACTGTAACAGCCATTAAATTGTCAGTAAAAACTGTTTGTTACTGAATTCCTGCATGTCTCTGAGTTCAACACTCTCTCTCCTTTCTGCTATCATCCGTTGAATTTGATACCATATTTTGGAAAACTTGAATCTAACTGTGACATCTGGGATGCATAAATGTTCAAACATAAAATTGGCTGGCATACGATAATTAATTACCTGCTGTGATATGAAGACAAGAACACATGCAATGACACACACCCACACGCAGACACACACACACATAGATCAGGACAGTGTTAAAAATAATTTCCTCTTTGCTCCGTAGGGTCTGCCTAGCAGGTCACTGAACAAGCACTGCCCCACCCGTGAAGCAAAATGCATGTGAGAGAAAATCTAGAAAGTGCTCTTACAAATCAGAAAAGCAAAATGTTGTTTTCACCAAGCATCTCCCCCCTCTAGATGTTTAGAGGTAAATCACTTGGTGATACATATCTATATGTATAGTTGTGTAGCTATGGATTTTTATGGGTCTTAAGCCTGCAGAGTTTGAGATTAGTGAGAAATATTTTTGATCATGAAGACCAGGTTTTATATAGTTCAAATATCCACCATGCTTACTCCAATGTGAGTGCTGTGTTCAGAGATTTGTGCATCACGAAAGCAGTGTGGGTTAAGTTTAATTTAGTGGTCAGAGCAGGCTGTTTATCTCACGTGAGCCAACTTTAAATCCGGCTTTAAGTGTATTGAGGTATAAGCCAGTCCCCATTTTGAATTCGTGTGTGTGTGCGCACATTGTGTAGAGCACCTGTGCCAACCCCTGTTGTGTTATTTAAGTCGATGAGGGAATACATTATAGATGAATCAGTCCTGGGTCTGCAGAGGAGTTGAGGTGAAGCAGGAAACAGAAAAAAACACTCAGGCCAAGGAAGAGAAACTGGAATATGTTTAATTAAACGAGGGACTGCTTATTGCTTTCGACTTCTTTTGCTGTTAGTCATGTAATTTAAGAAAATTAGTTCAAAAATGAGATCATGACATGCTAATATTTACTATACACAGGGAAAGAGCTTATCCCAGCATGCATTAAGTGGCTTGCCAGTTCATCAGAAGGCTTACACAGATTAACATGATCACAGTCATGTTCTCACCTCTAAGGAAGCAGCACCTTCATGCTGAGTCAACAGAGCAAGTCGCTGACCAACCACGATGTTCAGATCCTTTAAAATGCAGCTTAATTAACACCCGTTCGATGTAGCCAAGGCAGTGGAGGAGGATTTTCCCTCTGATGGAGCTGAATTTATCAGCTGTTATTAATGTAACTGCTGAAATGGGGCCTTGTGTTATGGAGATCATGTAGTGAACTAGAGTCTATGGTGTCTAATTCTTGTGCCCTCAGTAATCAGCCCTTGGATATGTATCCATGCCACCACAGCCTAGGTGCCTTTCAGCCAACACTGCGGTTTAATCCACCAACTCTGTCCTCTCAATTCCCGTGGACCACAGCCAAATCCTTGTTTACCCCTAACCCTCATCTGTCACCACATTAAGCCTGTCTCTCAAACAGAAGCCCAGACATTGCCTGCAATTAAAATATTAATGTGATACCTTTTACTCTCGCCATTAGATACACAGAAATATCCCCGCAGATGCTTCTCTGTCACAATAACACAAATGGTTGTGTGGGGACTGCATTCACAGTGCAGATGTGCTCATGCACACAGTCACACACACACACACACACACACACACACACACACACAGACCAAATGGTTATTTATATCAGCTAATCAGAAGAGACCAAACTGTGGATGCGATTGTTTCTCATTGACTCTTAGATGCACAATGTGTAAATGTGTAAATATCAGTCCTCCCTGCTTTTGCATTGTTTGCATTCTTTTTTCTTTTTCTTTTTTTTTTTACACACTAGACACTGCGGATTTGAAATGGGGGAGACTCAAACATGCTGGGTGTTCTGTGAGGATGTACTTATAGATACTGTGCAACTTTAAGCCAAATTCCAGCATTTGGGCATGATAATATTCTCACACTGACAATGGTGACATTTTTCAGGTATAATGTTTAACCTATTCGTTGGTAGCATTGGTATGTTAACATTTCTCCAGGTACAGTACTTGGACCAAATTAAATGGGAAATTCATCTGCTTATCCTCCAAAACCTTCCACACTACTAGAACAGATCTAATGTTGGTAAGATTGACTCAGAAAAATCAATAGACGTATTCATTGATATGATAATGGATATGACTTGAACCATCCTCAGAGGTTTCTCCTTAGTGATTATTCGTCTTCTGTTTACTGCACAAGAATTCCTCTGAAGTTCAAAATCGTACCTTAAAACTCAGAAAGCTGTTTGTTACTGCCATCTGTGGAACAAGGAGTGATGTTGTAGGTCTTGTTTTAAAGTTGAGCAGTAAAAATTTACACCTTAATAATGTGGAGTCTGCTTCTAAAATACACCTCATAAGATTTTGGTAGTATTACAAATTGAGGTGAACTTCAAGTCACAGATTGTTGAAAGAGGAGTCATAAAGTGCATTACACCAATACTTGTGGATAAGGCTTATAAACCTGAACATTGGAAGCCCAGTCTCCATTAAAGATGGACAGTTGATTGGTTTAAGTTTAAGGTGTGCTCAGATGTGGCCTCAGTTTTTCTTTTCGTAACTACTGTTTATTGTTTATTGTATTCTACGTTGCTTTTATTGGCTCATGGGGGAACACTCTGGTCTGAGAGGGTTGTTTTTGGTGGGGGGGTTACATTTCTATCCTGGTTTTGGGGCTGCAGCCCATCTATCATCTGTCATGGCTTAAGGAATAATTTTTCACGCTCTGCCAGGAGTCTGTTTTCTTTTATCTCTCTCTTTCTTCCTCTCCCCATCTGTCTATATACAATCCATGATGTGTGGCCCATTTCCTGAAGTCTTTTTGTTAATATAATAACATTTAATAGGGAACCTCTTAGTTTATCATGTGTTCTATTTTTGGTAGTCATTGGGCAACTCCTAGAATGATCATAAATGTCAGCAATACGCACAAAGAGGATCTAAAATTGCAATTAACAATGTACTAGGGAGGAAATGTCGTATAGTGCAGTATGATAGTCTCCTGCTTGAGCTGCTCACGTAGGAATAATACAGAACATGAAGCAGAACGCAGGAAGGACTGGTGCTGAAGCACAACAGAGTAAGAGAGATGATGCAAGCAGAGAGGAGAGAAGAAGTCTGAGAAGAGCAAAGAGTGAAAGTTGATAGAAATGAAAAACTGATTACTTATTACCCCCTTGACTCTTAATCCAGTTTACAATAGTCGACTTCACCAGGCAATTTTACTTCAAAGGTTTTGAGCCATGGCCAATTATGTTGCATCCAAGAGTTTCTTTTTGAATTGAAAAATGTAGTCAAAGAGAATACTAATTAATATTAAGTCAGAGCCAGAAAATAAATCTTAGCTAACTCATGAACCTGAATATGTGTCATTCACTATCAGCTTTGTAAAGAGTGGGCAGATGAGCTTGCTGTAAAACTCGGTGAACAGAATTGCCATTACCATTTTAAAGATTTATGTTATTGCTGGAGAGCAAACTACATAAATTCAGTTCCATTTGATACTCAAGATGCCCAAATATGCAACACAAATGTTAAGTTCTTTTTTTTTACATAATGTTCACTTTTAGCATCTGATTTCAGTTTTGTTTTTGTTTTTTATTTTTTGTCTTTTCATGAAAATGTGTACCGGTTGTGTGTGACACTAAATAAATATTTATTTCGCTTTCAGCCTCGTTTTTATCACATGGTCTGATTTTAATGTCATTAGATTTTGAGGCAAAGATTTTTGCTTTTTTTGTGCACTGTTATAATGACTATAGGTCTTTATTGCCAGGTTTGTAAAAACGATACCATCCATGTCATGCTTAGCTGCAGTCACACAACAAACAGAAGGTAGACGGATGTGTAAACGGTTGACCACTGACAGTGATCCTTTTACATTTTTTTTAATCAACAGAAAGGACCTAATGTAACTTTGACATTATTTCTGTGGGTTTTTTTTTTTTGTTTGGTTTTTTTTTTGCTTGTTTGTTTGTTTTTTCTTTTTTGTTTATCTCACATTTTTGGCCTTCTTGTCTATGTTTTTGAGGATCTTTGATGAATTGATCAATGACACTGAATTAAAGGTGCTTGATATTAACAGAGGCCGTCAGGTCAACCAGCTAAATGGACCTCTAAACAGCAGGACTGAATGCTAATAAACACACATCTGCATGCAAAAGGTGAAAGAGAAGGAAAATGTAGATCAGCCATTCACTGACCACTGTAAACTGCCCCTGAAGCCCTGGCAGCTCCCGCTTTTTGTTCTCTCCCCAGAAACTATTAATGCTCTCGTTGTGTTAATGGAGATTAATGCCCATGGGCAACAAACAGACGTGCAAGAGCAAAAGGAAAACATGAGTATTGGTGTAGCGGTTGTGTGGAGGTGGTGGGGCACCTTGTGTGTGGGTAGAAACAAGGATGGACTAAAAGATGGATCGGTTTCATTACATGGGGAAAAGGAAACACTAAAGGTTCTGAGGTGAAAGGCACGTTCATGCGTCTGCAAAATGGATCCTCCCCCAATAAAGCAAAGCGTTCTCCAAAAATAATTACAGTTTATTGTCCATCCTTCTTAGTGTGAGAGCGTTATTGTCATGTGGTGAAGAGTATAGAGGAGAGACTGACTGCAAACAGGCTCTCCTGCAGGCTGGGGTATGTCAGACCTGGTGGAAACAGCGTTTGAGTGACAAGACTCGGGATGGTGTGCTCAGTGGGCAGCTTTGGGGACACGGAGGATGCGGCCGCTCTTATATAACTTAGCTGTGGAAGACTGGGACATCCAAGCCGTGAGTCCACATCATGGCCCGGAGAACAGAGACAGGACCAGACAGACAGTGTTTTGTGGGGGTGGGGTGGTGGTATTGGAGGGGGGCACAGCAGAAAACATTCCAGGAAACTCAGAGGCATAATCTTCTTATCCATGGCAGATTGGTTCAATGTGTGATGTGCGGCGTGTGCATGTGTCCATTTGTGGTTCTGTGTTTGCGCACGAGAGGTTTGTTTGTCCTCGTTCGCATCACTCCTTTCTTCTTCTTCCTTTGCTAGCCTCTTTTCCTTCCATGTATTTGACCCCAACTTTATCTACATTTCCATATTCAGTCCCGCTATATTTCATCAGGCACACTGGTCGAAAATCTGTGCATCCGCCTTAGTGCTTCGCTTCCTCTGTGTCGGTATGTTCTTTCCCTGCAATCACACGAAGAAAGTGACCCCATGTAGATGGGAGAACGAAGGGAGGTTTCTCCCCGAGACTGCTGGTGTTGCTTTGCCCCTGGCCATGGTGGGGATTCATGTGAGAAGGGGGGAGGAAGGGCAGGAGGGAGGGGTGGGGGCGGTGGAGGTATGTGCTGTGGACCAGATTCTGCTGATTGTAGGAAATTATACCCTTTAATTTCACCTGCAACTCCAAGAGACAAAGGCCTTGAGGGGGAGAATAGGATAAGGAAGTATTTCACAGAGTGATAAGGGGAAAATGGAGACAGAGAGGGAAGGATGAAAGGGGGAGAGAAGATGGACATAGGGGGCATGGGAGGGGGTGTAACACTAGAACAAGGTTTGGTGTGAAGCCAGTCAAGGAAGACAGAGAAAGAGGACCGACAGAAGAGACTCAGCCACTCAGAGGAAAAGTGGTTCTACTAAAGAAAACCACAACCTTAAGGATCGCCCAAGCACACACACAAACACGCACACATACACTCCTAGACACCTATACCCCCACTTCTCTTTTTAACACCTCACTAAAGCACCATTTGCCTTGCCGTTCTGTGTGTATCCTCCCATCTCCCTTTTCGATCCTGGTTTCCCTCTCCTCCTTGATAGTCTTACTCACAGACCGTGACTATCTCCCACTGACAGAGCCGCTACAGGATTAGAGGACGATGTAGAAAGTCGAGTGCAGTCAGCCAGCACCTCCTGCTGTACACAGAACGCAACTGAACCCACTGGATCTGCTGCATCCTTGAAAAACACAGCAAGGGCATTTCTTCACACACATGCTGGGTCTTTCCTTCATTTGGAACATAGAAGAAGAAATTCTTTTCAGGAATGAATTGGAAAACGGTTAGTAAAGAAGGAAATTATGTTATGTTAAATTATTTGCACATCCGGAGAAAAACTGTTTTCGTCTACATGAAACTCAACCTCAAAAAAATTAATCTGCAGTATGAGATCACCTGGTGGTTTCAGTTGTTAACTACTCATATCATATAATTTATTGCAAGAAGGCTGATATGAATTTTCAACAGATTCATCAATTAATTTAGAGGAAACAAACAAGTATTCTAAATGCTAAACATTTACTGACACTGACTTCTTTAATTCGATGATTTGGTTCTTTTCTTAATTCCATATTAGCGTAAGTTATTTTAACATGTCGCTGTGTTTCATTATCGACTAAATGATTAATCAGTGATGAAAGTAATCATTACATGTGAGGATTATCTAAGAGTAGGGGACAAATGGTGATCATGACATGCTGCCACTTAATCCCTGCAGTGTGGAAACAGAATTAACTGAGTAAAGCAAAATATTTTAATCAAATCTACTTAGACAGGCGACTCACATGGCCTGTCTCCCATCTGTATTATATTAAAACAAATGTTAAATATAACACATTGCTCTTCCCAGAGCATCATACTTTAACATCATTTCTGTGTCCGTATTTAATCCAGTCAAAATGGATTTCAACTGGTTTAAAAGGTCTTTGGCAAATTGGGATACAATGAAGAAACTAGGACACAGCAGCACATGCAGTACCCTCTCTGTATCACATTTTGCATTCCAACAGCAGCCTCAAGTCGTGCTCTTCGAAACTAGACAGTTAGACAGTGTTTTTTCATCCAGAGATTGAGACAGCAGAGGCTTCGCTCCAATATTTATTGCTTTCAGAGATTGTGCAAATGATGTTCCCACCACAGAGGCAGCATTGGTCGATTGAACTTTTCATGTGGCATTTACTGTACACCAGGAGTGAAGACATATAGACACAAATATGTTCTACGACTCCCCTTTTATTTCTTTGATTGCTTTGTCCTTGTTAGACCTCTGTTATTAGTTAGGAATCTGTGGGAGTGAACAGTGTGAGTCAGTAATTCAGAGAGAGGAGAGTGTTTGGGGAGAGACGCAGAATAAGAAGCTGAACGACAGGCAAAGACAGACTTGGCAAAGCTACAGCGCTTCATTGCAGAGGTCTTAAATCCTTTAACATGATTTCCCTCATCCTATTAAAGACATAGCTATGGATAGGGAGACTGTAAAGTGTTACGTACAGGAGGGAGGGGGACTGAGTGAGAACGAGAGAAAGGGAAAGCAAGAGGGAGAGAGATTAAATGGTTGTTAAATATAGGGAGCAAATCATTCCAGTCCCATTTCTATCTCCAATCAGGCTTGTAAACGTTCTCTATATCATCTCCTGTATTGAGCTGGATGACCTTTTATTAGGCTGCTCTTCCCAAATAGATTTTTTTCAAGCTTCACATGGACATCAAAACAGCCTTTCTCCCTTGTGTTAGTCTTTAGAAATGTTAGATTTGTCATTAAGATTACTTGATCAGCATCTGTGGGTTTTTTTTTTTTTGGGGGGGGGTGGGGGGGGTTGCTTTGGGGTGTTTTCTGCACTGCAAACCATGAGGAAGAAAACAGTACTAGTCTGGCAACGTCAACCGATACGCATGGAGAGATACGTCTGTGGATAAACAAGCTTTGGGCACGGAGGATATAATGGCACAAAATACCTTCAAGTAGTGTTATCATGAGAAGATAGTCAAATATATTTCATGTTTTTAGTTCACGACCACCTTGATGTGTTTAAAATTCTTGGTCTCCACAACTATCATAAGTAGGGAAAGAGAAATTTGCAATACATCGTAACATCGTAGAACAAAGTACAGAAATATAATGTACTGCCCTGCTTTAGTCACGATTGGTAAAAAAAAGCATGTTCTCACACAGCATGGTTATCAAGGAAAACTGGATCGATCTGAAAATCTGAAATTTGAAGTCACCAATGAACCCAAACCTGCAGGTCTTTGGACTGTGGGAGGATGCCAACCTCACACAGAAAGGTTCCAACGCCCTGAGAATTAACCCCAGTTTTTACTTTATTCTTTTTTAAACCTTGATTTGGACCGCCACTGTGCAGTTAGCACAATATCGTAATGTTATCGGCTCTACCAGGTGAATTTCTCCGTGATTGCTCAAATAATGGCTCCTTGAGTTCACACAATAACAGACAAATTATTCTGCTCTTCTCAAGCTCATGCAATTGACAGTTGCCAGGTGAAATGACTACTCCTCACTTGATAACTTAAGCCTAATTAGCTGAATTAATCAAGCAAAGGTTCGCTCGATGAGCTGGCTGAACACATACGCACACAGCTAATTACCTGATTACTATGGCTAGAGGCTGATTGCCAATAAATAATTCTGAAAACTGCAATTTGAAAGTACTCAAATAATTCTAGAAATCTAAACAGACTTCATGTGAGCAAAGCATGACGCCTTGCCCTGGCCTAACCCAGCACTGATGCACATTCATTCACCTGAAAATCAGGTCAGAGCAAATGGATCCGTCAGTCATTAGCTACTGGTTATAGAAAATCAAAAATGTGGGAAAGAGGACAGCTAATGAGAGAGCGGTGTCAGACTGAATGATGGACTGGCAACAAAAAAGACATTCAAGCTTGACATCAGATACTTTCCATGGTCTAATGCCATAATCTCAGAACGAGACACACAAATTGTAGTAAATAAAGCAGAATAAACACTTTACCCTCCACCTTCCCTTTGTCACTGTTTCTCCAACCATGTACAACATTTAAGCTCTGAAATTGTTCACTGACCTCTCTGACTCAGGAAATTCATATTTCTCTCTCTCCGTCCTTGTAAATCCTATAAGAATGAAGACCTTGATGATATCTTTTCAGAGGGAAAGCAGCTGCTTAGTTAATGAGAGCAGACACAAAAGTCTTTTGTATTTTAACCATGGACCTTCGGAACCGATGCAATCTTGTTGATTTGTGGCGAGTTTTACCATGTACAGTGCTTCAGCCCCCATAGCAGCCTCTCTCATTCCTTCCAACACCCCTCTCTGGTCTGCCCTTGGAAATTAAACCTTGGGCAACATTACAGTGACATCACGTATTCAGTTCTTACTGATGACCTTTAAAGGTTAAGTACTTAAAAAAAAAAAAAAAAAAAGCAGGTGAACCCTGACTTCAATGGTATCATCTTTTAATACTATAGGTTAGTGTAGAGACTCTGCTTAGACAACTGAAATACTGGTAACTTCACACAAATACAGAGCACATTCAAAAGATTCATCTGAACAGCTGTGGGCCTTGGAGTGTCCACGGATGCAATATGACCCTGCATCCAGCAGAGCGAGCTGTTCCCCAACAACTGGACAGTTTAAAAACGCCTCATCTCTTCATGAATTCGTCTGTGGAATGGATCCGATGACTTAGCTCGGTCTCTGCTGTGCTGCCCTGACACACGCAGTTGTTTCTTTCAGTTACAGATAAATATCTGGGATTTTTGTTGTTGTTGTTTTTTATTTTTTTTCTTTTGGGCTGATTCAAAGTATACAGTGCATGTGTTTTGTCAGCACTAATTCCATTACATGTCCATGTCAGTAGTCGGATCGTATGATCATGATGTTATACTCGCCGAGGTTGGTTAAATTTAAGGTCATGCTATACAATACATTTGCTGGCATGTTAATGTGAAACCCAACATGTCAGCGCTGTTACTAATGAGGAATCGACTGTGGTGCCTCGCTCCCCTTGGAGTGTCTTGCAGGTCACTGACATGTCATTGGAAAGATTTCAATTACTAGCCATGGGCATCGTGCCTTTTTTTTAAAGTACCTTTTCAGAACCACATGGAGATGTTCACAATTGATTGAATATACATGGAAGACATCCATCCCTATCCATCAGTCTCATCCATTCTTGCCATCGTGTACCACCTCCCAACTGCGTATCAACTCCTATGACCCAAGGACACAGGCGCAGCATCCACCGTCTTGATTCAGCAAACAATGAGCTGATATCTCCAAAATCAGCCTACAGTTACATGTCATGGTGGAAACTTTCACCACTCTTCCAGATGATACTCTGGCAGCTGTTGGCTCTTTAATCTCCTCTCTGACCTATGAGAAGTGGTCAGAGCCCCAGGGACCGCAGCACCGACAGTATCTCCTCTCTCATTTTAACAGGACACCTGAGATTTGCCCTCTGCTCAAGGACTATTGAGGAATGGATTCCCTCCATATTGACCCACAATATAGATTCAGGTTAATAACCTTCGTCTTCGGATTGAAATTATCTTCTTTCTCTGTACAACAAGTCCTTTCTGTCCTTTAAAAGTTTTATTATTTTTTATTTTTTATCAGAATCTAATAATTAAATAGAGCTGTTTGACCAGTTCAATAATTTATATTACTGATATTAAACAAAATTCTTATACAAAATATCCAATCTCAAACCTTCTTTAAGGTTTGTTTCTAAAGTAATGTTTTGAAAATAGTCTATCAGGTATCAGGATCCTATCAGGATTCTATCAGGTAATCTCTAAAGCTGAATATGACAATAGATTAATATATCAATATCTATATCTATATAGATACACACACACGCACACACAAATATGAAAACACATTGACCGTCTTGCATACGCTGCAGGGACAGGGAAAAGTTGTCATAAATAATAAGTCTACCTGAAGATGAAAACAACAATGAAATGAAAATAAAATAAAAATGTATCATTCAGTCTATCAGGAGGGAGCGATGTAATTTTCTACTATAAACAATTATACTTATGATGGTATCCCAGGAGTGAGAGGCAGTGCAAATGGATACTCAGATGCATAATTTAATGTGTCTGCAAGCTCAATCAAGTGAGAATATTGCTTGTTTTGTTTTACAGAAAATGTTTGTTTTCACAATTAGATTTAGTTTTGTTGTTTTATCATCACTGTGCATAGAAAAGGAATAAAATCAATAAATCCAGATTATATTACAGATTACTTATTTAATTTAAAACATTGCAATATGAGTTTTTATGAAACTAAACATATTTAAAATCTCTATTTTGAAGTTTGACTGTGGACACACACAGCAAGTGCAAGATCAGGATGCCTTTTAGATCAACAAAATCTATCCACCCATCCGGTTCCTGCTGCACATTGTGGGTTTGGATTGTGTGGGCAGCAGACTAAGTAGCTCAGACTTCCACTTCCTTGGGCATCCTATAGAGTATGCAGGCCAAATGGGATTTTTAATCCCTCTAGTGTCTAGTTTCTGATCTTTTTTTGTCATCAATTTCATTCTAACAGTCACTACATAGAGCTCATAACCATGGGTGAAAGCAGCAATTCTGCGACATAGATGAATGAGCGTGCATTCATCAGTCGCTACATCCTCGTCACCACCAGTCTACAAAATCCTGCATTATGTGGTTGTTCCCACTTTTTTAACGGATGTCAGGTGATGTAGCATAAAGAGCAGAAAAGCCATGATAGGTGGAGGTATGGTGGGTTAACAAAGCACATCAGCAACTACTCTTTGATTTTTAAGTATGAAGCCAGTCAACAGTCATTGTTACATTTTTTGTGATGCAAGAAAGTTCTCCTTCCTTTAGGGGTTACTTGTTTTAACCCAGACCATTATTTTATTGATAATGGAGGATTTTACTAAACCAAACCCACTAGGTTTTGTCCTTAAAGCTGACTAAACAGGATCTGTTCCACAAACTAAACCACCTGTGTATTATATTCACTGCCCATCTTTACTACCCATTAGATGGCTTAGTTCAAAAGTTGTAACCAAACTTGACTTTCTTGAGGAATTAAACATGATAACAAGGTTTCCATGGGTGAGCCTGCACCTGAACCTGGTGAACAGTCGTTGCCATTTGATGAGATGAAGGTTTGATGTACCTGCTGCTGGTTAAACCCAGGATGAAGCTCCCGTATGGTAATGTTCCAATGAGTTGTATCTTGGGGATGGAACAAACAACACACTGGTCATTCAAGTTCTACTTCCCGTTCTAGTAGATCAATACTGATCTTAGTGGCCATATTTCAACAAAATCATATGACTTCTCACGATTTACCAAGTGCATGTACAATGTCATGCCCTCTCAGGAGATTGAAGAGTCGGACCATGGCTCAACAATGAGACTTGACTATCACCACAGAGGCGGAGATAGTGAGGAGAACGAACTCTCCAATACCTGATATAATTCACATTTTCTCATCCATGTTGTTCCACAAGCTGGGAGTTGTAATTTGTTCAAGCTGTTTTAATCTCTATTAATATTAGCAACGGATCAAAGGACTTTATGTAAAGTGTTTATTTTTTTATTTTTTATTTTATAGCCCACAACATGTGGCTTCTTATGACTCATCGAGCAGTTTAAGAGCCATATATTTCCTTCATGAGTTGTTGGGGAAGAAACCAGAACCAGAAAGGAGAGTTATTATTGGAGGGTTAGGGTTAATAAGGGTTTAACACGGACTGGTAATGCTGCTCTGTGTTGGAATGTATGAACAGGTAACTGTTGGGCAACATGTGCGCCATATAGGCTTATTTTGGTGAGCGGTTTCCGGTTGCAGCCCCCAAGTGGCCAAATCAACCAATGCAGCTTTAAGTGAAAACTCAACACTGTCTAAATCTCAATATTTCCCAAAATTGTGAGCAAAATTGCAAACTGCTTTCCAGGAACCTCCTGTAAATAAGCACATATCCAATGGAAATCTGTAAAATAACATGGCCATAGCTTATTATTATTATTTTGCACATTTTTTATTATTAGCAATATTTACTTGCTCTTTATTGGCGGTAGCTTTATCTTTTCACATTATAGTCTTATTATATTCCAGCTCTTTTAAGTACACTGGTGGGGGGGAAAAAAGTCTGACGTCAGCCTTGTGCAGGTCCTCATCTAAAAGCAATCAAAGCAAAACAAAAAGCCCGCGTTTCAAATGCGGAGTTCTTTTTTTTTTTTCTGTTCACGCAGATGCATCTTCTCTGAATCACGCGTCGCTCCAACTCGTCATGACAAGTGCAGGATAGAAACATTACAAGCGGTGCCCTGAAAGAGAGAGAGACTCTGAGCCCGCACTGGGAGAGAGAGAGAGAGAGAGCGAGAGGGGGAGAGGGGCTGTTGAAGCACGGGCAGAGAGGTCTTCATCAGCTTCACCATAATAAAACCGCATCCAAATATCTCAAGCAGTCGTGGCACAAGTGTGAATCCACGCAGCTCAGAGAGAGCCCGTGTTTTGTGATCAGAGCGTCAAACCCCAAAAGTGAAAGAGCAGCAAGCAAGCGCGCCAGCGGAGAGATCGGACACCTGATTTTGTGGGGAAGGGGTGTCTTTAGGGTGATATTTCACGGTTTTGTTTTTTTTTTTTTTTTGTAAGTCCGACAGTCCGCTGCGTTTTGAAGCCCCCCCCCCCCCCTCCTCTCTCTCTCCGGCGCAGCGGGGCCGATGCCGTGGATTATTCTCAGCATGGACAGACGGGGAAAAGAGGACAGATCGCTGCGTTGACTTGTGAAGCAACGCGCAGAGTCTTGACGCTATAGCGTTACGCATTTATTTTACTGAGTGTTTTTTTTTTTTCTTCCCCTTCTCTCTTCTCCCCCCCCCCCCCACAACCGCTTCCCTCCCTCCCTCCCCTCTCCACAGTTTGAATTGTACTCGCTGCTGCATCTCAACATTATAAAAGTCAAATATCTGAGGATAAGGAAAAAGAGCAGGGTGTTGTCAGAGAGGCATGAGAGGAGGAGGAGGGGGGCACTATGAGGTGTGCTTTTTTTGGAAAAGCCGGAGAAAGACGGACACCGAGAAGGTGTGCTGATATGCGAAACCCTGCGACGCTTTGCCCTCCTGAGAAATAATTGCGATCAGGGGAAGAAATGGCCTAGTTAAAGCCCCCATCGACAACACCGACACAGGATAGACGAGCAGAAATCGCGTTTAGATGGACGGGACACCATCATCGTCATCACCATCATCATAATTCCGGTGCTGGCATCGAAGTCTTTTAGGTAAGCCATATGTTCACCACCACCTACCAAACGTGACTGGAGATTTTCTGCCCATTGTGTTTTCTTTTTCTATCCCCTCTTTCATGTGTGCGCAATTCGTACGCTTTGGTGACTTCGCACATTGCGCACGTTATCCATCTTGACGCACTGTCAGAATTGGGGAATGAGATTTCCGTGTGAATTCTCAGACCACTTTGTTGCCATAGCATGTATTTTCTTCCTTTCAGCGGGAGCCCTCCATTGGCCTTGCCTGTTGATAAGCTGTCATATCCAAATGCGATCGGTCCACTTCGTGCATCCTAGCATCAGTATTCTGTCATTTCAACCATGCTGCTGACAAGATGTTATTCGTCTGATTTAATTGGGATCAGTCAGACCGACTGCTCTTCTCCGTGGGGCTCTGGTTGTGTTCTGTTTCTGTGGGATAGAATATTTTGACATGACGCGTTTATTACAGCTATTAACGGCTGCTTAATTAGACACACATGCTGCTATGCTGCATTATAGCCCAACTAATCTCAACCAGAGTGTGTGACAGGGCTCAAACTCAGATGATGTCCTCTGTCTCATGAACAAACTCACAACATCTCTGAGACACACACACACACACCACAGCATGCACAAACGCACACAGACACACTAAGCCTGAGCCCTAGAAGATGCAGATAGGATTGTGAATTAAATGCACACAGTGATGATCCAGGGAAGGCTCCATTAATATTCAGTGGTGGTTGGGCAGTGCTCAGTTAATGGCAGACAACAGGACCTCTGTTCTGACAGGTCATGGATGAGAAATGGTATATTTTAATTTTTAGAGAAGGGATATGGGCTTTTTTTCCCCCACAGATATGGTGCCTGTAGCTACAGAGGAGTGACATTTAAAATCCATCTGAAAACCAATAATGTGGCTTTGTAGACTTTTGCAGAATTTAGTATCGCTCTTGTTCATGTACTGTTGAAATAGCTTAGATTGCTTTCTTAGGCCGGCATCACGTCAACCTGGCTACTGGCATTTGGGCACTTACTGAAATAGAGCAGAACATGGCTGAAGAGAAAATGGGCTTGCACTGGCTTCATATGTGCTATGCATTTGTTTTAAACCAAATTTAGTCATTATATGAAAGACAAGCTATTTGGAGCAAAAATAAAGACTATAAACCAGAATTTATTGGATTTACCCAGGACACCGAAATTAAACGTTTCTTTGGAGAATTTAATACTTTCATCCCTTCTATGCTCCGATAATAATTGAAATTATTCACTTTTGAAATTTGTCAGTCTGTACTTTGTTTTTGTCACTATTGCAGTTTTCTCTCTGTTGCATTTCTTTTATTAGCAACTGGGCCCAGAGGATTTGGTTGCAAATTTAATTTAAAAACAATTCTGCCTAACAGGAACATGAAACTTAAAAGCTAATATGATCAACCAAACACCGGTTAACACATGAATTCGAACTGTTCAACCTGGCATCCAAAGAAACCACAGTAGAGGGCTGGTGAAGCTACTATTTTGGCACCCACAGTCTAAATTGGTCCTGAGAGAAAATAGAAAAGATATATGGAATAAAAAAAAAAGAGAAGATGACTGCTTAGTGGATTGAATGGCAACCTCAAAGTGTGGATTTAAAATCCAGAACAAAAGGTGTTAAGTCTCAATGTTTAATGAAGTATGTTTGGGATGAAGGAGAAGTGTCCAGAAGTGTTCAGTGTGATATTCTCTCACACATACAGTAAACAGGGTCCACACCACAGCTTTCTGAAGCGAGGACTGGGTCACCGTCCAGCTGCTGGATTGTTGTTTTTGAGGAGGAAAAAAACTCCTCACACATTAATGCTTGTTTACATTCCAGCCCAGTATGTGAAGAGGGCAGTCAAATTGATATTGTACTTCTGGAGGTTTTATTAACTGTGGTTTTTCCTTGGTCACATTTTTAAATCTAATTTTGGCTTGATTATTTCATTGGGAGCAATTGAAGCAAATGAAACACTTTAAATCCCCATTAAGACTTTGATATGTGACATGTTAATTAAATCTTCCATCTGCATCATCAATTTCTGCTGCTAACAGATTTCACAGAGCATGTGATGCTCGGGGTATTTTAAATCGACAGTTACAGTAACATGTAGCATGTGAATCTGGCTGTTTGAGTAGCTCCTTTAGTCGGCCCTCTGGTGCTGCACTAGTGGTGTAAATGAATTCAATCTGTCCCTTTTTAAAAACAAAATTTGCTGTTGCACAACGCCAAGCTTTGACATCAAGCAGAGTGAGCTAATGATTGAAAAGACTGTGTATGCTGCATGTTCATAGGCAGCTAAACTGTGCTTCATTTAACTATAGACAGAGCAGTAATAGAAACAAAGAGTTGTTCTTCTCTTGTTTGGATTATAATAGGATTAATGTGTCTCTGCTGGGTTTAAGTAATATAATTAGCACAGAGAGATGCATTTAAAACAGTAAATATGCAGTGATCCATCCAAGATTTCATTTTCCCCCTCTTGTGCCTGTATGTTTTACTTCAGCGTATTTACCTTCATTTTAACCATTTTCACCATCAACATCACACGCTGTGGTTTGTTTAGCGTGTCTTTTTGTCACTTTCAATTTAAAAAGCAGGAATGCTATCGTCTAAAAATGTACTTGTTACCAAATAATTTGGAATCGTGGCGTACACACACTGTCCAAGTATCTTTTAAAACCTTCTCATACCAACAGCTGAACTGTACCATTATGCTGCCATCATGTCAGGAGGCAGCATTTAAAAAAGTCTTAGTAAACAAGTGGGATTCCTGAATCAGCACTTTCTCATTTTGGAGTGTGTCACCATATATAGCCTTTGTATAGTCTATTTATTCTCAGAAAACGCCTTTGGGCTCATTATACCTTTGTGGAAGTTAAACTAACAGCAGATCCAGACGCTGCTTCACAGTGGAGGTTGGAGATATGTTTTGTTCTGCTCTGCCAAACATCATTTTGGCAATTATCATTTGGCAAAATTGTTGTTGTGGTTTATAGGATATTGATTTTTTTTACAGTGGAACTTTTTAGTCCGTCCATATTATAATCCTGGCCCAATCTCTTTGTCCACTCTTTGGCTGAAGCCGTGAAATACACTGAGTTTAACTGTTAGCATATGAATAAATGTGGCGTGTTCAAAAGCTTCAAATAGAATTATGATATGACTTCGAGCAGAGGTTAAAGATCTTTTTTTTTTTTTTTTTTTTTTTCCTGGCGTTTTTCTGGATGCGTTGGGGTTTCCCTGTTGTTCCTGTTTTTCTTTTTATGACACATTGCTATAAATTGTGGTTTAGTCCTTTAAGGAAAGTCTACAGGATTGTGCACTTACAGAAAGTGTGTATGAAGGACTCAGAAAGCCTACTAAAGAGCCCTCATGCTTACCAATTTTATAGCTTGAGACTCCCCTGAGCCCTCAAATGTGTATCAAGAACCTTCAAAATCCGATTCTATTGAGAGATTGGACATTAGGACTGGGTGTAACCTGTAGTGTGAGTTCTGCGTGACACCTGTTCCTTCTGTCTGGGAAGCAGAACAAAAACAGACACGAAAACATGGGACATCACTTGTGACTTCAAAGATTTGAACAGCGTCATGTTGTGTTATTAGCAGGATTGATAACCCATCTGGTAATGCCTTTCATTTCACTAAGTTAGAGGCTTGGTAGCGCTACATACATACATCCTCTCACCATCATCTGGTTTCTCACCAAGCTCATGCATCTTTATATAAAACATTCACCATGTGCTGAGTCAATGGTATAGCTGGTGTAATGGATGCTTAATGATTTTAATTTCTGTGTGAAGATGTCAAGTCAGAGAAAATGGAGGTTAAAATGGCCCGGCTCTTGGTCACGCACAACCTAGGAGGAAAGAAGCAGGAGAATAGCCTGACCTGACCCATTATCTGTGAGCAAAGTTAAAGCTGGGGAGCCGCCCGGGCAAATGCCATGGTAACCATCTTGTGTAACCTCCTTCGAACAAAATCACATAACAGTCATCCATGAAATAAGCCAAAATAGGTGCCGCTCTCTCTTGTACAGTCTGGGAAGAATATAACACCGAACCCCATTAAAATATCTGCTAATTTAATGTGTCTTTTACTAGCAACAGAGGCGCAAGCCCATTAAAACGGGACATGTGACCTTTCCTGAATTGCAAAGTTCCACCCTTCAGTTCATCAGACATGATCCATTAAGCAGCCTTAACATTTCATTCTGTGATATTTTTGGGCAGTCATGCAGAAGCAGGAGCTGGCATTCAAACATGGCATGTGTTGCGTAAAAAAAAAAGAAGGAGGAGAAGAATTGTTTCTTTCAGGCAGTGCCAGTGTATCATAGACCATGCTGACGATTATTCACCTTGCTCCTAACACACCACAAGCATTAGGCAGCTGGTGCTCTCTGGAAAGGTGTGGGCAGCGTTGACATGAGTTAGACACTTGGGCAGTCGTAGCTGACATGATCTACTGTACTAGCGTGGCCCCCCATTTGCTATGAATTAAATGTCATAGTTTTTGCAGTTTCAGAAGGCAATATGATCGCCTCGTAATGTTGCAGTATGAAGGTGGCTAATGCTACTTTCATTGCCTTGGGGTACAGTGAGGAACTTTAATGCCTGAGCAAATTTAAGATATGGTGCTCAACGAAATGTTATTAACCATGCCCCCCCACTTGCGCTGTCCCTGTTGGACAGTATATATTACTTAATGGAATGAACATTGGAACATTGGAGAGAATCAAAAGAGAAGCCCCTGAGGAATATATATGTAGTCGATATGTAACGACAGATAACACACTGTTAGAAGTGGAGATGTCCAACTCAAGAGCACAACCAGCTTCTGGATGGACAGCACTAAGTGAAAACAACACTGAGCACTGACACATCACTGCGTACAGCAAAGCCATGAGCCTGAAATCCAAAATCTGTTACAATATGGAAAAAATAATGTTTTGGTTTAATTAACCGAATCAAACTGTGTACTGTGCACGACATTTCACTAACTAAAGCGAATTTTGTTGATCTTAGCGTAGTCATTGACACTATGCACATTTTAAGCTGCTGATCAGATGCTTGTGTGCTGATGGATTCATTTTTGTCATATTTGTCTCTGGTTAGTTCAAGTAAGTGCATCACTGGTTCATTCACTCATTCATTCATCACGTATCTGTTTCTGGGTTGTGGGGGTTGCTGGAGCCAATCCCAGCTCACACTGGGTCTGGACAGGTCACCAGTCCATCACAGGGCCAACACACAGAGACAGACAGAGACCAACAACCACTCACACTCACACAATTTAAAGTTACCAGTTAACCCAAACATGATGTCTTTGGATGGTGGGAGGAAGTCAGAATACCTGGAGGAAACCCACGCAGGCATTGGGAGAACATGCAGACTCCACACAGAAAGGCCCCAGGTCCTTCTTATTGTGGGGCAACAGCGCTAACCACTATGCCGCCGTGCTGCCCTCACTGGTTCATATGAGCTCTGAATTGTAGTATGTCTTTGATATTAAAAGTTTTTGTAATTCAGGCTCCAGGATGAGTCGTTTAAGTGGATTTGTTTGTTCAAACAAACTGAGTTCATGTCAGTGATGTACAAAGGTCGCTGTGTTCTCAAAAATGTCAAGAAACTACAATGTGAGGGCCTTAAAATAAATAAAGTAAAAATTTAATTAAATACCAGTTGCATGAATAGAAATTCAGAAATAGAAAAAGAAAAATCATCATTGTACAATTTGGACAATATGTCACATGACACATTTAATGAAATCCCATTCCTTTTGAATAATAAATAATGATTAAACATGTAATATATCACAGATCGCTATATTAAGGAGACACCATGAGATATCTTACTGTAGAATAGTGGAACTGCACTAAAGCAATGATTTCAGGTCACTATAATTGGATTTTTTGAAGTGAAACATAATTGCACAATTCCTCTTAGTGAATATCCCCAATTGTAGTAAAAATTATAATAATTAAAATTTAATTATCTTAAAGCAAATAGTTCCTGCAGTTCAAAAATGTGGAATTCTACATTTTTTACATCACAGTCTTTCTTTTAAAATTGTACAATATTACTGTCAAAGTGCTGCCATCTTGGTTGGGAAAGCTGTTCAAACTATCAGGCTTGCTAAATGCGACTTCCTGTCAGTCAGAAATATTGGCAGCTCAGTCACTAATGGAATGAATGTTTTCTTAGCATCAGCTTGTGTCTTGTAACGGTCCGAGCATAATTTATGATAAAAAAAAAAGAAAAAGAAAAGAAAAGCAAATAATGATCCACCGCTAATTCATCATGGCACTCTCCATTTTGGGCTCTCTGGCTCTCACGTCCTGCACCAGGCCTCAGCTCATGTTGCTACAATACAGTCTCATCTGCTCATGGTTGACAAATTGCTGCAGCTCACGTTTAACACTTCCAGTTGTAAAGTATCAACACATGACTAGGCCATGTTTGCTTGTAAACAGTTTGTTGATGTGAGTTGTGATTTTTTAATGAGCATATAAAATCAACAATGCCTGGAAAATGGTAAAGGAGAATTGGAAATTTCATTTGGCCAACGGTTGAATGACTCAGTGAAATCTGACAGTTGTTGGGCTTGGAAAACCACTGTGTTACTTTTTTCCCCAGATTTTTTTGGCTCATATAAATCACATGGCGTGTATAAAAATATTATTAAAATAGAAGAAAACAAGAATTGTTATTAATTATGACGATTCCAACTTGGAGCACGCCACACAAAGGAGCTTTGCTTTCACTGATATAGTAGGGGGCTTTAGAGTAAAATTAGAAAGAGACATTATTTTAATTCTGTTTTTGATAAAATAATACGGCGTGCAGCAGCTGGAAGCATCTGTGGCTGCCAGACTCAGCAGCTGCAAGGAGTGCGCAGGAGCTGTCAGCAATCACACAGCATTTTCTTCAGGACATTCACAATACACTTGATTTTTTTTGTTATGCCAGCAGTAAGAGAATGTGTAGAGCAGGATTTTAATACCCAGTGTAAAACCACTACACTGTGCAGGGTTCTTGCAAAATACCTGGTTGTTCCGACAGACGCTTACATCAGAGGATTCAGGACAATTTGGTGGGAAATGCCCAGCTTTTGAAGGAGCTTGAGAGATGAATCTGAGCAGCTTGGCAGATTGTGTGGGGTGTAAGGGCTGTAATAGAAGCAGTGACATGAATAATCACAGGGAGCCGGAGTGTGAGTTTGCCAGATTATCAAGACTACCTAATTTGCCTTGTTTCATTCTGATAGGTGATTGTAAGAGTCATCTGATACTGATCAGAGGGTGGCATTTGGGAACTCATGTCCCTACCTGAGCCAAGTGCTCAGTTTTTCCCAATAACACCAGGAGAAAATATTAAAAAAAAAAAGAAAAACTAAGCATAGAAATATAACAGTCAACATTCTGGCGAGCGGTTAGCAATCATTCCTTTATTATTATTTTTTTGGGTACAGTCTATATTGCATTATCAGGTGAATGAGGCTGCATTATGTCCAATATACTTACTTACATGTATATGTGTGTGGAAATATTAAAACAACTCTCAAGGACGAACTGAACAAAGAATAAAATTATCAAGAAACAATGTCCTTTGTATGTACCTACCTGTATTTTGAATGATTTGTTCATTTCAAAAGTTAGACCTTGCACTGAAACCCAAATTACACCTTCCATCTTTTATTCAGCTGACCTCAGAGCAGCACCTTTGAAGTACAGGGAACCTCTTAACACTTTTGGGCATACAAATCATTTCAGCAGAATACATCACATGCAGCAAGTCTCAGTGCTCTACTTAAGCTAACTTACACATCATCAGTGCAGCCAGCCCATCTGTCATGGTAAACTTTCCACCGAGCACGACAGTCCTCTTAAAGCAATATTTAAGTTTCAGCAGCTGCTTTGCATGGTGACAGCTTGAAAAGCATGGCAAAGTCACTTGTATGTATTTGCTCAAATGAGTGGTGATTTTGAGTCAAAACTTCCCCCAGTGTGAGACAATAAAGCAGGCTTATGTTTCAGGATGAGCGGCTGAACACTCAGGCTGTCCTCCCCACTCTGAGCACGAGAGGAGAGCATCATGTATCTATAGGACCAGCTGCATGACATTACTGTATTACTCACTATTGTGACTGTCTGTGGTCAAACATTGAGCAGCTGCTGTCAGCATACAGCAAATGAATTTTCTTAGGTTTCTATTTGTCGTCTGTATTGACTGCTCCTTTTTTTTTTCTACCACCAGCTATATTAAGTTTATTATGACTGTAGAAAAAAACGATTATAATATTGATATGACCCATATATCCATCGATATATTAATATGCATATCCATAAATTCTGAAAGTAATCACATAAAATCTACTGTATGAAAACGTTTACTTTTAGCAAAATGTGTTTGGTCAGAAATTGCAAATAGGGGATTCATCAATCAGTTTAGTTTTTTGATTTTCTGATGATTTCACAAAGCAGAAGCAGAGCCTTACATTTCCAGGCCCATCTGTCTGGTGCCTCTGAGTTGGAAGGTGAACTGATTTGGTTGTGTTGGACAAAGGTCACCGACATGTTTGTGGCAATAAGTAAGGAATTGACTTATTGTTGGCAGAGGCACACATACGTGACTTTTTTCTGCAAATGCTCTTTTTTTTTTTTTTTCAATAATGTGTTTCTGGCAAATGAAGTTGGGTTCATTGACAATTAGGATCAAACACTGAAAACACAATGTGCCCTTTATTCCAAATCTTTTAAATAAACAAAGTTGCTCATCAATCTGAAAACCTGCACAGACTTTCATGTTTTCTGTCATGAAACAGAAAATGTATTGTTCTTATGAATTTCACATAATGAAGAATTTTTTGTCATCTCAGTTATAAATATGTTCTGTTTTTATATCTATGTTCTTTTTATGTTTTGTTTTGTTTTTTGTTTTTTTTTTTCATATGAAATGCTTTGTTGTGTATTTTTCAGTGTGTGTGTCTACAGACTCTGGCTGATTTTTTTGGGGTGATGTTAGGTTTCGCTTTGTGTTTTATCTTCCATTAGCTGCCCAGGGATTGCAAATGGAAATTAGCTAGTAGCTAAATCTGGTACAAAGCAGTTTCTCTCTCTCTCTTTTGAGGTGAGTGTTTTATACTTACATTGTAAAGACTCTTCTTCAGAGGCATAAAAAAAGAGAAACTTTCTGATCAGTTGGGAAACATTGAATTGTGGTGATTCAGTTTCGATGGCTGACTACAGTTAGTACTGTCCTTGGTGAAAAATGCTTTGTTTTTCTGGTGTTCTTGTTTTGTTTTTCTACCACAACCATACTGTGTTGTATCAATGCTTTTTAATTGGCAGCAGAAATAATAAGATGTTTTGTTTTCTTCAGAATTAAGCTCTAATTTAATACAGTAAACAGTGAGGTTGGACAATTGCTCTGATTATATCCTTTACTGTTTCTCGTAAAACAAGTAGTATATATTGAAGTAATTATTACTTGTTAATACCATGAATGGCTAATACTGAAAAATCCTGACAGTTAAACTGTGTACAAAAAAATCTGTGTAATATCAATAACATCTTGATTGTAATTCTCTGTTATTAGTTGGCTTTTTATTAACATGGGGAAGGACTCTCAATTTATAAAAAAAAAAAAAAAAAAAGAGGCAAATATTGTTCAAGTAATCAGATTCGATCCAGAACAAATGTACAAATCCCACTCTTATTAACAATAGTTTCTGGAGAATGTTTGTTTCTGTAGATTTTTCAGCAGCGCATCAAAATACCATGGTTAGTATTCGTCCGAGCCGATCCTCGTGGTATTGACACTATGCAGCAAGGCCACTTTTGTCTTTTTTTAACTAAATATGAGAACAAATGAACTCATCTGTTATTCTTCAAGATCCCCCGTCAATACTGCAGAAGTAACTGCATTTACGCATAAAAACTCACAGGTTCATTTTCAGAGTTAAAAAAAGAGTGATGTGCTGCAAAAGAGGAACAAACACTGTGCATGTAATCCCGGCCTTTCTGAAAACATTTCAATTATTAAAGTGTGTGGATACTCAGCACACAGCTGGACTACAGTGCATTACACCAGCAGCCAGGGAGTTGGATTTCAGCAGCTATAAAGGTCACAAACTCAACAAACAAAAGCATGCTCAACAAATAAATATGTAAAGAATGACAACAATGAAGTGAGAAAATAGAAGATTAGAAAATTTTGGCGTACGATGATTTCAACAAAATAAAATAACTTAAAGCGTTGATAGACCAAAGGCTAAACTTTATCTATTCAACTTTCCACTTCCCCTCACAACCTTTTCAACCTGTTGGAGCTCATGTCATTGTACCTCTTAATGAGCTCATGCATGCCATCTTTTATTTCAGACAATTAAACATTATATTTAATGAAGTAATCATAATAATAATAATAATAATTATTATTATTATTATTATTATTATAACTCTTGACTCTAAAATAACTCAAACCTTCAGATTACAATGAACAATATTTTGTATTTTATTAGACTTTTAAGTAAGAATAGCTTGAATTAAATTCCCTATACGTCTATGGAATCAGTTAAAAACATCCTGATTTCATTAAGTGGACCATTGCTGTTCTATTTATCATTTCACCAAATAGTCCTTTGTATGCAATATCACCTTAAATTTTGACTTAGGTTTATATAAATCGAATGGTACATGCAATATCATGTCAAACATGCATTGTCCTTAGGCTGTTAATGGGACTTCTGATTAGCACACTATTACCAGGGTCATATCTGATATGAAGTACTTATTATTCAGCACAGACTAAAGAGGCTCTATTGATAATTCTGGGGTTTGAAAAAGGCAATCATTATAGCGACCAATGTGATGGTTGCTGTAGTCACAACAGTAGTCAAGGCAACGTTTCTCAGCTGGGAGGAACATCAGCAAGGGTTTAATCACTCCAACTCACTGCTTTTGATCCGTTTTAGTGAAATACTATTGATCCTATGATGAGATGAGAAGGTGTTGACATAAAGTGACACTGTAGTCAGAGCTTCTTTCTGTTTATTTTTTTTTTTTTCTTTTCCTCATCATTCATTCAATAAAGAAGTAAACTGTAAGGGAAAAGGGCTCTTTGCTTTGTCAGTAGCTCGACCACAAATTCACATGAACTTATTTGTGCTCACAGCTGTCAGTCATTTATGCCTCTGCTGTACAGAGGCATAGTATCTAACACAGGGAGTTAAGCAAAACATGAAAAATGTGACACAGCTAACAGGCTATGATAGCTTCCTCCATTTTGGACTCTTCGGTTCAGTGCTCCGTCAAAGGTCAGCTCTGTCAGGATGGCTTGCTGTTGCTGGATGTGCAAGTGAGCGTGTCAAGTTCACCAAATTTGAACTTGACATGAAAAAAAAACAAAAAAACAAAACAATTCTGAGCAGGTGCGCCTTACAGCAGCAAGTGAATTAGCTGATTGTATCAATTCCGTAATGACATGACATTGATTTCTTGGTGAAATGTTACCATTGTAAACTCTGCACTGACCAGGCCTTCACCTTCTTCCGCCGCTTCTGTTATTTCACCTTAACAGATACTTTCCTAAGTGCACTGCAGTCGTGTTGTCTCATTTCAGCGACACATCACTGCGTAATTAATATAACTCTGTGTTCCCAACTTTCTCTTTCATTTCACGTCACTTCATCTAAAATCTCACAGTCCTTCCTGAGCGCAGGCCTGGCCTGCCCACACTGGTGCAGTATCCAGAGTGCAGCTGCTCTTCCCTGTCCCCCCAACTGACTGCCCACTTGTGTAACAGCGAGTGTTACTGTGTCAATGTGCTGTACAAAGTCGACCATGGGCGCCTTTTCTTCCGGCCGAGTATTTCTTTGTGCTCATATGTTCTTATGTAAGAATGGAGCAGGTGTGGCTGGCATGTGTCTCTCTCAGGGTGCTTCTTAAACCATATTGCACCTTTCAGTGGGGAGGGAGGGAGGGTCTACCAGTTAGCAAGACGCCTTGTTGCAAAATATTTTGAAAACAGCCAAATGTTAGTGGATGCTAATAATTTATTCAAGCAAAGGAAGAAAAAGAAATCCCCCAAACAGTCACTTTTAAGGAGTCAACACAGAACAAAATCAGCTGTTTTTTTTTTTTTTTTTTTTTTTTCCATTTTACTTTTGATTAGATGTCACAAACGATGCAGAATCATGCCTGTTACTGTGACAACAGAGACTGCATTAATGGTTAATGATTAAGCAGATGCAGAGCTCAAATTGCTTGATTAAAGGGTATGTTTGATTCAACTGGAGGCACTTTGCATAGAGAGGGTTTTGGCATCAGATGTCACTGAAAAAATTCACTTTTAGGGTTTGAGTTTATCGCCTCATCGACAATGTTGAATTAATGCCTCGTTATTCACTATTTGAGCTAAAAGCCTTTGCTTGAAAATGTGAGCTTTTGTTTCTGACACATAGCGGGTTCTTTTTTTTTTCTTTTTTTTTTCATCCTTGTAAACACTCAAACCAATGCCCTCCGTCCCTTTTGGCACACAACACAAAATGTAGGTCTGTGGTTGTAACCAGGTGATTCTCACATTACTTCCATCAACACAGACACACCAGGAGTTCAATGAATAAACACAAAAACTACATTAATGTCTCAATCAGTATACCCGATTGTCAATGCTGACATGAATGTCCCCGCTGTTGTGTAGGGCTGTCAATTGCTCCTAAAAATTAATGTTGATGATTAATGGACTGAGAATCACTTCATTAACTAACGCACCCTTGGCAGAAGATGAGCATGATATTTCCTTTTACACGCTGAACCCAAGATGCGTATGTTTACTGTACACAGCTAGATGTTAGTTCTATTACCTTTTTCTCTTCTGCAAAACTTATAAAACAATTTTACCTGACAAAAAGCAGATTTCCTGCTAAATTTAATAAATCCCTGCAGTAAATAAGGAATTATCAAATAATATAAAAAAGCACATCCTGTGCTTGTTCAAATAAATCAAGATTATTGCCTCCCAGAAACCGATCGAAAATATATCACAGTGAACAAGGAGTGCTGCTTCTACTTTGACAACACTGTAATTGAGTTGGTTTGAAATTAGTTGCGAGGGAAACTTAAAGGCAGCAGCTTTGTTGTTCGGAAAGATGTACAACGCAGTCGGGGAATAAAGGGACAGTGACATGTTTATTCTACTCCAGCACATTTGATAGGAAATGAAGCAATGGCTGTGATGTTTAAGTGCTGTCTCTCAGCTTCAGGCAAAGGATGGCGCGGATCTCATTCCAATAGACAACAGGCGATCTGTAACACATCGCAGCAGAACATCGATGCTGAACATAAAGAAAGGGGGTTTTTCTTGGGCTGAACATCAGTCAGACTTCAGTGCACTTATTGAAACCTTGAAACAAGCATGATGTGGAAATGTGGAGGTGACTATGAAAGAATATAGAATATCAGTAGCATTAATGTTAGCTACATTCCATGCAGATCAACATGTTATTGTCTAATCATGCATACATTTCATTAGATTTTCATCAGGTTTCATCTTTAGCTGCTAGGCTATCTCAACAAACTGCCAGTATGGGGCAGCTTTGAGATGAGAGGATGAGCTGCAACTTGACATTCAGCAGACCACTTAACACACATGCCACCCCATGTTGCCTTCACCTGCCTCTATTTAAGCATGACAGTTTTTTGTCTCTGATTCCGACTACTCCTCCTCTGCTCTTACATGCCTTTTTACGTCACCGTCTTCCTCCTTACTTGTGTCGACCTCACACCTAGCTTGTTTCTTCAGCTGCTGCAATCACACACTTTTCCCCCCTTCCTGTGATCTGAACTATTTTCAGTTTGGTGCAAATCGTGTGAACATGAAATCACCAGAAAGATACTTTGTTGAAATGAAAATAGAAACAGAGCTGCGCAGTTAATTCCAGCTGATATAATAACTCATAAAGGAATTGCAATATCTGCCAAAATAATCAAATCATTCCTCTTGGTTTTTCAACAAACTTGTGGTAGTAGCTTGAAATTGTTGGATAAAATTTAAATATATAACATGATTAAAACAAATGTATGAAAGTCAACTGCTCTTTATTCATATTGTTGATGATCCTCGGAAAATATTTGATATTATCAGTGCCAAGCAAAATGATTTTGAGGATGAATTCAAAGATTAAAATAAGTAGTGAAGTACTGTGAGTAAAAACAGAAAACACTTAAATGTCAAATATAATTTGATGAAAAACGTTATTTTCAATTATAATATCACTTTAACAGTCTGAGGTTATCTAGACTTTAAACATGTGTTTTGTGCAACCTTATTATGTTTGCATTGTGTTTTACACCCTGTCCTGTTTCTTCTCTTGCACTTTATTCCACCTAATTCACTACACGTGCTGTCCAGATGTTCTCCAAATAAAGGAAGAGGGATTTGTTTCTAATATGGATGTGGCGCTCATAGCCAGTAATGCATAAGTCAGACTCTCAACGTTGCCTGCAGAATGTTCAACGCTCCCACATGAAGAGCACAGGGCACACATGGGCAGTATATTGCTTGAGTGTCCTCAGACAAACAGGGTGCTTGGGAAATCACCATGGTGGGCAGCTGTCGACCAGTGCACCCACAAATCTCTCTGAGAGCAGAAGAAACTGAAGCATGATGTAAGCTTATGTGATACTGTGGGGCCCCGGCTCGGTGTCATTACTTTTAAATGATCACATTTAAAGTAGGCTAAAGCAACGACTGGCCGGTGGCTACATTCAGACTTTTGAGTTTCATGTCAGTCGGAGCTCCTCGGGCTCCTTTGACTCTCCTTCAGTCTGGAGCCAAGAATAAAGCTGATTGCAGTTTTGCTAGGGGGGCTTAGCGTTGTACGTGCCCGCCTGAGGAACATAAGCTAGTTAATTCAATGTTATCCTGTAAATCTCCTTTTAAATTGCACCCCTGCAGACATACTTTTATGTATTGTCTTCATCTTTGCGACCACCTTTTCTGTTTTGCCTGTTTCTCCAGGCTTGAGAAAGATTATCACCAGCATCATTATTGTTATTATTCAGATTTTTACATTCAACAGAATATCAGAATGAATGGGCAGCCATGTTAATATGGCTATGCTGCCATCTCTATTTTACTTAGTGGGTCACTCTATTCTTAAATTAGCTTTAAGCTTGAGGCAAAGCAGCTGTCAGACCGCTCCCTCAAACTGTGTGTTTCGCCTACAGACACCTATACGTACGCTAGCACAGCTAGCTTTTCACCTAGATCATCGCTAATTAGTGTGTCACCAGATTGTGCACCCTGCTTTGCTCCATTAGGACACATTTCTTAGTTTACAGTTACTGAGCACAGTAAGAAAACACATAAATAAAAAGTAACAGCCCCTCGGAGGCGGCGATCTTCATCTGTAGCACATTCGTAGTGTGTCTGGTCAGTAGCTGTGCACATATCTTATCCTCTTTGAGTGCCAGTGTGGGGATTTGTACGATAAAGGGTTTGCCATGTGATCTACAGGTGTTGAGCAGAAAGCACAGTAGTGACCAACAGCAACATATTGATTTCCCGGGTCAGCAGTGACAGAGGGCCTTTTGTCTAACATCTCCTACCTGCTTCTACCGCCTGCTTTATGATCCTTGCTGTTGCCTCAGTAACAGGCATTGATGCTTCATTAAAGCCCCTTTAACTGACTTTTACTTACGTTTGTGAACCTTTTTTTTATCTTACATATTTATTTATTTATTTATTTATTGATTGATTATTAGGTTGAATTCATAGATCAGCTTAGACAAAAAACATTCGGTGCTCCACCAGGATCAGACCAGCACAGACGAGGTGTCATTTCTTGCATTTTTTACAATTATAATAAGTATAAAGTAGCATGTCCTTGTGGATATTCCTGTGTTTTTCTGGCTGCGGTGCGATGAGGCTGGGGAAAACAGTGGCAGATGGCGCTGCTGGTCCCTGATTGAGCTGCTCTTGGAATCTGTTGAGCTTATGGTAAATAGAATAAATTGTGGGATGAAGCCTTCCTCGGCACTCACAACACAGAGGTTTTTACACAATTATGGGTCGCCTTGGAATTAAAGCTGGGACAAGAACTTCCAATGTATGATGTTTATTTTCCCCATGTAGATAAACCTTTATTTGGATATCGCTGTCTAGAGATTTAAGAAGAAATCAGGACAGACTGTCTGGGAATCGGATAGAGGAGACCCAAATGTATATAAAAGCCTAAGGAAAGGAATTCCCATGAAGTATATTCACTGTGTGTGTCTGTGTGACAGACCTAGTGTCGCTGTACTTTGCAAGGATTGTGAATCTAAGATACTGAAAGTCTGTCACTTTAAAAATTTTGCGTGGAACAACAATGGTACAAAAAGTGTCAGTTCACAATTAGCAAAGAATGAAATATTTGTGTTGAGGGTGGTGCAAAGGGAAAGCCATGAGATCGTTAAAATAAAATGGTCTATCCTCTTGGCGACATGACAACATGCAACAGCTCAACAATAGCATGGTTGTAAAGTTGTCAGTTGGCCTGAAGGCGCAGCCAAAGTTAACTGCATATTGTGTACACAATGGAAAGAGTTACTCCTCTGGTTGGAATGTCAATGTCAAATTAGTTTGTGTAAAACATCCACGTTGTAAAAACTGAGCTTTTCCAACATGCACAAAAGGTTAATTGTTAGTGAAGAAGTAAGATAGATGATGACTGGCTACAGTCCATCAGCTGCTTTGGGTAGCACCAGAATCATCGCACTTCATTGTGACTTTCTGAGGATGTTCACTTGAAATATCAACCTGCCTGCTTAATGTTACTGACATCCTATCATCCTATCAGTTACATGAAGATACGGCAATAATGACACTGTTGAGGTCAGCTGTGATTTCTCCTCTGCGCAGCTTGAAATAATATATTACAAAATAAATATGTATCTTCTCGGAAGGTTCATCAGTAATCCTATTACAAATATCCTAATGTGGTTTAAAGCTCGATTGACACAAAGTCTGCTGGATCTCTGCCTCTTATCATCTGAGGCCCTTCCCTTGTCTTCAGAAGCTTCAGTCTTCATTATGTTACATGTCACATAGTTTAAGGAAAAAAAATGTTTTGGGGGCTTGACTGTTGTTTTGTTTTTTTTAATTAAAAGACATTTTCTTAAGTCAGTTGGGCAGTTAGTGAAATTATTTTTGCAGAGGTCGTGATCTAAAATGAAATGATGAGTTTCGTTTGAGTCTCAAAACAAATTCACATGTCATCCAAATGAACACACATGGACTGAACCCGCCCAATGTGCCTGTTTTTAAAAAGTTCGAGGCTCATTTGGCCGTTAGTCCAGGACGCCTACGTTCTGTTGTCTCAGTGCCCTGGGTGCACGCTGTAGTCCTTACAGATTACAAAGGAGACTTTTCCAGCAATGGCTTTTTGAGCAGATGAATTTTGATTTAATGCTGCACTTTGCACGAGTGGCAGCCATTTCTCCCCTTATCTGTTATTCCTGCATCACCCAGTGCACCCTGGCAGACTGCACAGGGAGGCATTGGGCGGATTCTGGGAAGCTTCACTGTCTGCTGTGAAAAGTGGATGAGGCCCTTTGGCTGAGTCGACATACGCAGCCTGACAAGTCTAATCTTAGACAATTTATTCATCTCGCCCAGAATATTAAGGTCTCCAAACATCTGTTTTAATCAGAGCAGCACTTCTTCTTGTACCTGCTAAAGGAACCATTCCCTGATCCATCCAAAATGGAGCAACAGGGAAGGGGTCCACGATTCACATGGGCAGTCTTAAAACATTACTAAGCTGAGGAGCCTGGGCCATTTCATTTGAACATGGCAATTTACCTTACATCCACCCCCATAATTATATGTAGCTGTTTGTCCATACTTCCAATTTTTGTTTTATCTTCTCATCTAAACCTCAGTTGTGTTTCCAAAAACAATGGGATAAAGAGACCAAATCAGTACCTTCTATTACCAACCTAAGAAACCTGACCTGAGAAAGTAGCTTTGGGTAGCAGTAACAAAATAAATTCGCTTAGTATGATTAGTGTATTGATGTGAGACTTTTTAGGGCCTGACTAGCTCTGGAGACAAGGCTCTTTTCCATGTACTTTAATAAAATTATTACTGTGGAAGCACTCAGCGCCTCAAAACTTTCAGATGCTTGATTGCTTCACCACTGGTAACAATAAAGTAGGCCATTTTATCAAGTTGCCCTCCAAACTCTGGATGTCAATGAATGGCTTTAGTCCAGTGAAGGTGTAACAGGCAGTATTGCCGCATCATTTCCTCAAAATCTTTGAGCAAAGGGAAGACACCTGTGGTGGGTCAGTCCAAAGACTGACCTGCAGCCGTGCCTAAAATTCAGTCAAGATACAGATCTAGGTACAAGGTGGATCTAGTTTCAAAATCATGGCATACAAATTCTAAATATCATTATTGATATCTCTTGCAGAAAGGCATTCTATTTCTTCTTGGAAATCAATGCACACAGACAGTAGATCACTGTATCTAGACACTGGTGGTTGCAAAAGAATACAACATTGAGGCAACAGAGCTGAGTGTTATAGTAGAATTGAAAGGTCCCTTTTTCTCAGCATGGTGACAGTAGATAGCAGACAAGCAAGTTTCGACCAAAAAAAAAAAAAAAAAAAAAAAACCCTCAGCACTCTGTTTTTCTGGCTTGCTAAGCTGCTTGTCATCCACAGATGTTGACTAGCAGAGGAGAGCAGCTTGACAGCTGAAGAAGTGAATGTAGTTTTAACACTCAAAGTGGAAACAGAGCAATATAAGACAAGCATTTTCTTCAAACCACTCTGACCATTTAAACATAAAAATGTCCCACTGGCAGAGAGACATTACCTTCTCAAGGAGCTCCAACTGACAGGGCTACCTATTACATAAAACAGAACAGAAAACAGCCCACATTAGCCTGGTGATTTGTGTGTCGACTCGTGGCTTTATATGTGTAGATGCACGCTCAGTGCTGTTTCAGCTCACGGATGGTTGGCATGAGCAGATGTTAGGGATGTTAGGGCACGACTATTTGCCAGTCAGATGTGAGAGGTCGAGAACAGACCACTTTGTGCTCACCGTAGAGTTTCTATGGACATGCCTCATTGGATTATCCACACATGCTCATGTGTCTGAACACTGCTCATACATTCAGGGAGGTGAGTGATGTACTTCACCCGCACCGATGCTCTCCCACTCTATATGGCTTTACTACTGCATGCGTCCCCATGCATTTTGAATGCTCTGAGACCTTGGGCTGGTGCTCTTTGTTGAGTCATAATTACCAACAAAATACAGTACACGCATAGACATCTGCTTGTAAATCTAAACATGTATATAAATATATAAACTGTAAGTAATGAGCAGTGACAGCAGCTGCTGTGTAATCAAATGCTATTTGAAATTACCGGCTTCATGCAGTATTCTGTGTGGTGCATAACATTGTGGGGTTATTGATGGCTGTGTGGGGTCGCACTTCTGCATCATTCCAGTTTCCCTCATGATCTCGCCAACTTCCATTGCCCCAAGCGTGAAGTTTGTGTGGACGCTGTCAGATTTGAGATGACACTATTCGCTGTGATTTCCAAAGTGCATTTTTCCTTCCTTATTCTGCTTTAAGATGCATTTTGTGTATTTATAAAGTACATTCGTATTTGCTTTCTTGTCGAGAGTTAGATGAGTGGCTCAACACAATACCAGTCTCATATCCGACTTCAATCTCAGGCTGCAGCCAGCACTTTAGCTTCACATAAAAAAATGGGATTAGTTAGCCCATCTCTGTCTGAAAACTTAAAGCTCATAAATAAGAAGCATTTTTTCTCTGCACAGTACCAATTCACCTCACTTCCTCACAGGTACTTTATCCCCTGCAGTTAGTAGTCCTTCAATGCAACTTCAATACTCTAGCAATGGCACACAAGGCAAAATCAACATGCATGGAATTTGGTGATCAAAAGAGGTGAGTTTATTTGAGAGGTGGCAACACACAGTTAAAAAGGGTTGCACATTTCTTTGGTATTCTTGATGACTACGTATGTAACAAAATGTTAAAGAAATCTACATATCTATCAAGACTGTGAGTAATGTTGGCAGCAGGGTCTGAAAGTGAAGCTGGAATAGAAAAAGGCTGCGCCTGGTTCTACTGCGTCAATTTTGGCAGTGACATAGAGTCCAGTGCTAAATCAGTGTGGTAACTAGTGCAACCAAACAGAGTCATGGAGGTTTTTCTTCTGCTATTTCCTGGTCTGTTTCTTGAGCATTAGAGTTTCTGGACAGAGATGTGCAACTGTTTCCCCCTTATTGTCCCCCTAAAACCAACCATCTTGCAAATGTTGCTCAAGAGACAAGAGTGAAAGGGAGTGAAAATGATCCTCACTGTCCAACTTTGGAACTGATGGCGAATTTCCCAAAAAGGAACACCTCTTTCTTTAGATGTACTTGACTGGGTAAGTAATGGTAATGCAAAAAGGAGTTGAACAATTTGTCTCCCTCATTTATTTGCCTCTCATCCCAGATAAGTCAAGTGTCTTCTTTAAATCATGTAATCTTAGCCCCTCACACTTAGTCTTTTACAACACAACGCAGGGAATCATGTACTGTGTATAATTCACATTAATCTTTCTCTCTAAGTTGGATTTTCAGCTTGACTCGAACCTTTTTTGATGAGGATTCACTTTGCTTTGTCACATCTCACCTCCTCCTTGCAATGTGTGGAGTCGCCGTATGACACAGCCACTAAGGGGGCTTTAATGAGCTAAATATTTTGACAGTCAGCTTGTTTTTGTTTTGTCCAATAATAAAGCGGTACCCCTCATATGAGTAACTTTGAACACCCTTTAATATTGCACACCGTCTTCCTGCTCTATTTTACTGCCCTCCCTTGTGTCTGCTGGCTGCCAGTGGAGTGTAGATATTTTGGGGTTGAGGGTGGAGGAATGAGGTGGCATTCAACCAACCGTTAGCACCACATAAAGCCTTTATCACACCTAAACGGCTCTGTCTCCCAAAGCCAGAGTGCGATAAGCACTGCCCATTCATCTGTAATGATGTGGAAGCAAGAACCAAGTGAACTGAGTTGAGAAGGAAAGGCTAACTCCGACACAGGGTAGATGGCTGAAAAGGGTGACGGGCCAGTGGGGTTTTGCCTGTTCACTCCTCAGAATGATGTGTGAACATGCTTTTATTTATTTTGTGTTCTCTGTGGGTTGAAGGTAATTACACGACAAGTGTTGTTTTACACTTCAAAGTACTGTAATTATCCGGAAGATGAAAATACGAAGCAGGGGCCACATTACAGCGTGGTAATTGAAAAAGTTTCCCTTTGGACTGCAAATTAAGTTTTTGTAACCAGACTGAATATTCTCAGACACTTAACCCTCTATTCAGATGCTCATTGTGAACTTCTCATCTCATGCAATGATCCCCCAATTGGAGGTTCACGAATTTTCAAGGTAAAACTAAAAATTTTGAACCAGTGTGTCTAATTTTTCTGATAGGAGGCTAAATAAAATAAAGAAAGTATTCTTCATGGTAATGGATCACATCTTGTTAAATTTACCAAAGTTATGCTTATGGTTACTTATGGTTGGCCCTCTCCACAGTTGGTTAGGGTTAGTAAACTAAATGAAGCCTTCTATTTGTAAATGCATTTGGGAAACATCACACAATCTGCTTTTGCAGATCCGAAGTACATAGTTATACTCATATTTAACGAAAGTTGAATTTTGGACACATTTGGATGTAAACTGTAAAATGAGCTTCACAATCTGGATCCGAGACAGCGATTCCCGGGGAGAAAAATGGGACTCTGCAGCTACTTATCTTGAAGAGCAATTGTAAATGCAGCTACAGGTGCCACTTACTTTGCAATCAGATGAAATTGCCATGATAAAAAATAAAATATAAATGACATAAATAAATAAATCACCCTGCATGGTAGGAGCAGTAAAAGAGTTTGCTACATGACAGTTGTAAAGGAAAGACATGTTTTCCTATTCAATGAAATTTTATGCATTTTATTTAGCAATATTTGGTGAAAAAAAATCACATATATAGACCCCTTAGGAGTATTCTAAATGCATTATGAGGGATTTTTCCACTGTACCAAATGTCATTGTCCCTTCTTTTTTCAGCAAACAGCAGCCTTATCTCGGTTTAAACTCTGCCCACCCATTTTGTCCTCTTTTTTAACACACTGGCAGGGTCGAATGAGCACACCTTTCCCAGTCACGCACTTTGACTCAAACCTGCAACTTGTCTGTGTCTTCCAGGTGTAATTGGCTCGCTGACTGCAGCTCTGGACCCATCAGGCCTTCCGAGGAGGAAGACAGATGAGACCGCGGAGTGTACCTGAGAATGCTGCCTGACCCTCTTCCTCACGATGTCGCCCTCGGAAAACTGTTAACCCGTCCCTCTCTACACACTCTGTTTTTGCCTTTGTTACCATCCATTACCCACTGAGTCTGTGATCCTTGTTAAAACCCAGCTGCAGTCCTAGTGATATGACTAAACAAGTCTTTATTTTGGACATGTTGTTTTTTCCTTTCAATGTTGCCAGCCACCAAGGCTTTGGTGGAAAGCATCATTATACTTCTCAGCAGATTGCTAATCACTGTCTGGTGTGGCTCTTTGGACTAGTGCTGCACCTGACCCTTTCCTCATGTCAACGGGCTGACCTGAAACCTCCCATAGTGTCCACAGGCTATGGAAAAATCCGTGGTATCAGGAAGGAGCTCAACAATGAGATCTTGGGCCCAGTGGAACAGTACTTAGGTGTGCCATATGCCACCGCACCCATCGGCGAACGTCGCTTCCAGCCTCCTGAAGCTCCAGGCTCCTGGCAAGAGATTCGCAACGCCACCCATTTTGCACCTGTGTGTCCCCAAAATGTGCACGGGGTTTTACCAGAGATCATGCTGCCGGTGTGGTTCACAGACAACCTAGATGCCGCCGCAACCTACGTTCAGAACCAGAGCGAGGACTGCCTTTACCTCAACATTTACGTACCCATTGAAGATGGTGAGTGAGACAAATACAACATACAGGAGAAGAGGAACTTACTCTGCTTGTAGAGAGTAAAAAGAGCTTTTACTTTTTAGGTATTTTTAAAATTTTATGTCTGTGTCAGTTCGTCCTGAAATGTAATAGTGTGGTTTTGATAAATAAATTAGGATTATATTCTGTGGAAGGAGAAGTTTTAACGTGAGCCAAAAGACACTCAGGAGATTACCAAAAAAAATATATTCACTCATAATCCCCTAGGTTTGTATTGCATACATTCGTATTTGCACTGTTTATTGTGTGTAATCATCTGCCCACACTGCTACATATGAAATACACTTTTATTTTTAGTAACTTTCAACATTTATCAGGCAGGTCAAACTGCTAACTGAGCGGCTCGAGTTCAGTTTTGCACCAGTGAGCCACACTGTGATGTGTTGCATTTTAACTTGACTTAACACTAATTTCTTTAAATCACCCATAAATGTATTTTCATTAAAGCAATAGTATTAGCACTATCACGGCGTCATAGGAGTTAGCGCTTTTGGCCCACAATAGATAATAAGAAGGTTGTGGGTTTGGTTCCACCCTGGGGCCTTTCTGTGTGGAGCTTGCATGTTCTCCCTGTGCCTGCGTGGGTTTCCTTCCACCATGATGCTATACTGTCCGTAGGTCTGAGTGTGAGTGTGAGTGGCTGTTGGTCTCTCTGTGTTGGCCCTGTGATGGACTGGCGACCTGTCCAGGGTGAGCTGGGATTGGCTCCAAGCGGTAGAAGATGAATGAATGAATTTCTTAGATTCTATTAATTCCTCGTTCATTTCTTTACATTCATCTGTTTTGTACTTTTAGTCCTTGCTAACTGTAACTCTATGAAGGTGAAAACTTCTCAGAACAAGTACGTAATGTAACTGTCCTTGAAAAATGTGTTCAACTGCTCTGGGGAAAATGGACGAAGGGACAAAAATGGTAAAATTCTCTATTGCTCTTCACCTGTGTTTAGTTCTGACAAACCAGAAATGTGTTCTTTGATTTAGTTTAGATCAAATTACCGATACAAAAATCCCTAATGAGAGACACAAGGCAAAGAAACACTTACAGCGACACAACGGCCCTTTAAAATATTACATTATACCCCTCATGAATATTCATAAATATATCATTCTTCAGTTAGCAGTCAAACTAAATTTAGCAATACCCTTGAGTATAAATTAATTTCCAATTCTTCAGTGTGTGGGTCTGTGATGCCCAGCATGAGACTTCCAGCAGCTCTTTAGTAAGAAGACTCAGCTCTGTAAAAAGCAGGAGGAGCATCATTATTGATAATCAGCTGGTAGGAACACGTTAGTGCCAACAAAAAAATCTCAAAAATCATGCACTGACATCTTATAACGCTGTAATATACACACTCATACTACTACAACATCAGCTTCACTGCAGATCCGTTCCATAAGAAAAAAACATGGTTTGCTTTTACTGCACAAAAACCAAGTGGCATCACCTGAAGGACTATCACTCACACTCACACATATTGCATTACTGTTAATCAAAACTGATATAGGCTAATTATTTTATGAAGTTTGCATTTGCCGTGTGCAAAACTGAAAACTCTGTTTTTAGTCGTAGTAACATGGTTTTAAACCTCAGTGGCCATTCAGGGCCTGGCTTACTCCTCATGCCCGTCTACTGTGGTTTCTGCGGTTGAAAACAAATGCTGTTGCAGAAGCTGGGTCAGTAGGAATATAACAATTACAATATTGTAAAGTCAACCTTGGTAAGGCCTCCTCCTGGTGTGAAATTCATCAAAAACAGAAGATTTCTATAAAGCAAAACCTTCACCTCTGCATGGGCTATCTGTTTTCATCATTAATGATCCTGTGGAGAGCGCCTGGGAAAGCAGATGGGCAGGTGAAAGAAACTCTGGATCAAAGTGTATCTTTGGAGGCAGCATATGCTCCTGATGACAGTAAGCAAAGATAATGATACAATGTTTAAAAAAAAAACCAAAAAAAAAAACCTTAGTACGCTCACCTGAGAGTTCCCAGAGAGGATTCATGAGCACACAGTGATGTCTTAGTGCTGCTCATGTATGAAGTTAAACTTTAGGATTAGTGTGGAGTAGTGTACAAGATTGTTGCACTTTAACACTAAGCTTTAACTTTAACACCAGCTGAAGCCTTACCCTGCTTAGCAAGATCGTGTCCCTGTTGCAGAATAATTATTTTATTGATGCTCCACGGCCCAACAGAAAGTTGAAAACAGATTCATTGCTAGTAAAATATCAAGTGATGTCGTGGTGTGACACCAAAGCCTTAGAGGAAACAAACAATCAAGTCAAGTGATTTTAACTGCTTTGAACACAAAAGACCAGCTTATAAGTAGAATTAGAACACTTACAATAGCTATACAATATGTGTGATGTACACTACATATGTCATAGACTCACAGAGAGGATGATGTAGAGTCTCCCGTGTGATTCCCGGGAGAGAAGGTGTGCAAATGAGGGAGACAGATTTTACATGTAGTCTTGTCTGCTTGTCAGAATCTGTCACTTATTGTCAGGGGTCACTGCTTACACAAGGCTGATGCAGTCTCCAAGGATGTGTTCTGCCTACTGTGTGAGAAGAAAATAGAGACTGAGGGGGAGTGAAGTACCCCTGATATCAAACACTACATCTTTCACACATAACCATTGACACAGTCCCTCAAATTGTTTACATGCTGTTAAGCAAGCAGTTCTGTCAGAGGTATCAGAAAAACTTTACATTTAAAATGGTGATCATTTCTCTAAGACATAAAAGTAACTCAATCAGTACCAGGGAACGTGATGTACACACGGTGGATGTCTGCGCTACATTTTGCTGCGTTTGGCACCAAGTTGTTTCAGATGCAGACAGATTCAAACACAGCCTGGATCCAAATGTGTTTGTCGCCAGATCTGGCCTGCACGACTTGATTTTGATACATTAAATCTCCAGAGTACAGCATTATGAATCGTCTTCGTGCTCCTCCTCCATCCCGCTATGTCTGTTTCAGACCTAGAAATACTCCTATTGAATATTTTCTCAGCGTTATTCTCTGGACGAAAAAAATAAAAAATAAATAAATCACTGCTCCCTTTTCTTCGTGCATCTGTTCACCCCTCCGCTCTCTCCTCTCTGAAACCATCCCTGCCTCTCCGCCTCTCTCCTCCATCTTTACGCAGATGGCTGTAGAAGGGGTCACTGTTCTGAATGCAAATCAGCTTTTCCCACCAACCCCCTCCGCAGGCCGCTATGTAGCCTGTCACTTCTTCAACTCAAATGAAATACAAATATCTTCTTGGAGTAATGTAAATACACAAATGTTGTAGCAGTATTTATACTCTCCATATATCTCACTCTTGCCTCCTGCCTCCTTCTCTAGTGTTCACCCCTCACTCCCCTGTGTGGCCAGGCTGCTAGCAGGAGCACTGTCTCACTGCATTCCTATTTTCTCAAGACACTCCTCAGCCAAGAGCCTGAGATCCTTCATTTTTATTGCTGCGAGAGCAGCCATTTACCGTGCCTTTATTAAAAACCATATTTCAGGAGGCAGGACAGTGGAGACCAGGATGGAGCTGGAGGCGCAGTAGACGAAAGCAGAAGGATAGGACTGCATGTGCTTGAAGCTGCCGCCTAGTTGCTGAGGGGGTTGAACCAAAGCTATGTTTGACACCTTGTCAAGCGGACAGGCCACCACAGACATGACATACCGCAGCTTCATCCCGTTTGCTGCAATGAGGAAATGGAAAGGGACGGGAGACAGCTTGCGCTCTGGCCACCGGCTCACTGAACCGAAGAGAAACTCTGTTGACTGAGAGATGGAGCTGCATTAGGTCAAACAGTATTGGGACAACCTAAGCTAAATGCTCCCGTGTAGGCCAATGCATTTCACTGACCAGTGGCCCATTACATTATGTGACAGAGCCTACTGGCAGACGTCTCTGCTGCGGTGATGGGGATATATGTTTTTGATCCTCAGAAGGTTTGGCTACATTCTTTGAATTTGGCATGACTGATCTGTTACAGGTTTCTTTTCTTTCTTTCTTTCTTTCTTTCTTTTTTTTTTTTAATACATAAAAACCTTTGTAAAGCACAACAACCTACATATGGCCATTAGCAGTCTTTCAATGAAAGTATTTATTATCCCATAGGCAATCAATAAAACTCACCAGGCAAAACATTTCTATCCTCTGTGATTTGATTTTTCCAAGCCTCTCACATATAAAACTGTGGTCAGTCCAGACTGCCTCCCCTATGAAATATGATGCAGTTATGCGTGGTCTCTCGAGGATGAACCTGACATTGGTGATCCTCTGACTTTTCGTTATCTCCATATCTCCCAGATTGGCACAATGTAATTTTATTTTTGTGTTTTATACTTATCATTTCATTATGTCCATGAGCCCAAGAGGATTAATCCTGTTGACTTCAGTGATCCGCAGAGTTTTTGTTCAGTGAGCTTGTGAGTGTCAATCTAGCTCTTGCATTGATGTTTTTATATATATATATATATATATATATATATATATATAGTAATACTAGCTTCACAAAATAAATCTGTCTTTCAAGCCTGCTAATGTTAGCATTCAGTGCTGTAGTGCAGCTTCATGGACCAGCTTGCAACCTCGACATTGTGCTCAAAAAGCAATGACGGGCATTTCTGGACTTTTTATACCCTGGGTAACAGATTACACAAAAAAGTCAGAACATTACTTGACACTTAAAGTAATCCTAAAGCAAACAGTAGAGTACCACAGTGCAGCAAGAGCTGGTCAGATAAAGAGGAGAAAGTGTGGTGCTCTGTGTGGTGGGGCTTATCCTCACATGTAGGCGGATTCTTTACTGGGCATTAGAAAATGAATGAAATCAGAGAAGTCTCCATTAAGCATTGAGGTGTGGTTTTAGAGTGGGGCTAAGTAGTGGTAAAGTGCTGACAAGATGGCGAGCTAATGCGCCTTTCTATCCATTACCGGCTGGTCTACCTGTCTGCTCTGTAGCTCAACACCAACTTTCGTACCATCTCCCTCTATGGCAGAAAGTGCTCTCTGCATCCGGTGCCTGCATAGTGGTACTCCAAGGACACAGCAAATCCATTCATCATTGATCCGTTTCCATTTAGACAGAAGATAAACATTTTATATCAGGAAACCATATTCATATGGAAGGATGGGTGAAAATTTAGTTTTATAATTGTAGAGTGCAGTGATGCAGTGAGTCTCTTTTGTGGGTAGAAGCAAAGCACAGCGAAAAGGAGAAGGGTATGTGCCATCACTTCACTATGAGGTTTCCAGCAGAATGATAGAAACTGACATGTCAGCAGCACACTGGCAGAGTGATAAACCCCTTGGCAACCCAACATGGAGTATTCTTCAGAATGAGTGACTGGCTCCACTGGAGAGCTGGGTGGGTACGAGGAGGATAGCAACAGATGATAAGAACGCTCTTCACATGCTTTGGCGTGTGGCAGGTGAACCAACATGAGTGTGTGTAATGGTGTTGGTGAAAACAGGTAGACGGTGACTAAGAACAACAAAAAAAAAAAAAGCACTTGCCCTAATTGTGTGCCAACGGACAAGCTGGCTGACAGAAACCAAGATGAAACAAATTAGTGGGATCCTTATCAGTTCAGAGTTACAGGGGTTGACGTGCCAGGGCGTTGGTTGGTCACTCTGATAAATGCTTGTTATTGGCTCTGCACTATGGAGCATTTAACTGGTGTAGCCATTAAAGCTTAATGTGGAGTTCCTCTTTGACCTTGGTGTGGGGAATCCTGTCACAAAGCTTTGCAGGAGATATATATATGTATATATACATATAAAAATGGCTCGCTCTTTGCAAATTTGGTAGATTTTCCGTTTTTTGCCAGCTCTATGTTCCTCACATGTGCACAGTGTGTGTGTATGTGGCCAGATGTATTTATAATGACTATCTGTGCCTGGAGCAGGAGCACGATACAGTGCGCCTTGACAGACCTTTGGTTTTTGTTTTTTTGTTTTTTGTTTTTTTACCTGAGTAAATAGAGTGATAGCTTGATTCTCTTTATTGATTTTGAGGTCTCCTGTGGGGTTATTTACGAGGCGGTCTGTGACGAGATCCTAAGCAGTTAAAACAGATGAGTTTGGGGGTTATCTTTTCAGGAAACAGAGTGTAATCCTTGTAAACACTTCGTCTCCAGCTGTACAGTCACACCGTCGTAGCAGAGCATAGTATCCTAAAGTTTTGCTGTTTTTTATCTTGTTTCTTGGTTTTTTGTTTGTCCTTTTTAACGATTGCAGTCTTTTTGAATTTTGTCTTTTATCTCTCCTCCCCCTTTTTCTGAACTTTAGGTCCGCTCACAAAAAAACACGATGAGTCTACAATGAACAGACCAAGGGATGAAGGTATTTTAATTGCATGCTTCTTCTTTTAATTTTTTTTTAACCTTGTGTTCCATTTTTGAATTTCCATGGGGAAGCGTTGTGTTTGTGTCTGTGTTAATAATCATTTCAGACTCAACACTGTGTGCAGATTACACTGCCCATTGTTCAGGATTTTATAAGCACACAAATCACAAAAAAAGTCCTTATGAAGTGGTCTCCTCTGCTATTGTCCTTCATAATGCTATTGAGATTTGTCATTAATTTTTAAGTAGGAAGAGGTGATTTAAAGGGACTTCTGCATTTATCTCTGTAATTTCCTCTGTGAACTGTTGTCATCTCACTTCTCTTTAATAATACAGCTTAAATCTACAAAGACAGCATGTGCATATGTTTACATACACACGCCCAGACATACCAAGTACACTCTACATATATTATATATAACATATATTACATAGCCTTATGCACACATGAAGTGCATTATATTTCCATTTGTGCATGTGTATCTGCTCAAGCACAGCGCTATTTGTGCAATTTGGGTATTGATTCCCCTCTCCATTGCATGTCTAAGTGGTATGATTTAAAAAGAGACAGAAGTAGCTAATCCAATTGTGTGGTTTCTTAACGGTGAAAACAGAAGGATTCACATTGTCGAGGAGAGGAGCAGAACGATAGAATAGAGATGAAAGAAAAAGAAAAAGGTGAGCGTGGTGAGAGCACGAAGGAGGGCATCTAAGGGGGGAAAAGGGGAAAATAGTCATAATGAAGACAAGTGCATGAAGAAATGACATTTACGAAGCTTTGAAAGTGAGGGAGATGTGGAGAGAGAGAGAGCGTGAGAAGGGGGATGAAAAGGAAACGAGTGGAGTTTGACATTTCCACCGAAACCTGATGGATCTTGACAGGATCGGGGGGCTTGGGTGGGGGCTGAAATCTTCACTTAATTTCCCAGGTATGGATTGGAGACAGTTTCCCAAATATTTTTGTGAAATACGATTACTAGCATCTTCATTTTGAAAGTTCATTGCAAGACCCTGCAATTCTTGGGTGTGTTGGGGCTGGGGGGGGTGCTCAATGCTGAGTCAGGCCAAACACGCTCAAATCAATGGAGATTTCCATAATAAAATGAGAGAGGACCACAGGAATGGAAGGTAGAAAACACTCAGTTTATATTTGGAGGTAAGGCATTATCCTGAGGATAGAAGTCAGGGAGGGAGGTGGATATCGAGGGGGATAGTATCAGGTTAGGTAGAAAGGAGGGGAGTGAATAATGTGCTAGTGTTTTTGGGGCAGGCAGGACAGACAGTGAGCTCCTTGTTGGCCATATAGGCGGTGGAGCTGAGTAAAACACTTTCACCCTGCGACCCTAATCACCTCTCTGTCTGTGGTGAGCCCCTTTCAGCCATGCTACATTTTACATTCACCTCAGCACCCACCTTCTTTTTAGAAACAAATTTTGTTGCACAGATGCAAATGCAAACGTTATCCTCAGTTTGTTAATAACACCAGAGGTCACCCAGCAAGCCACATGATGGTATTATCACTGAAATACCTATATCATGCATGTGTGCAGTTTTTATTTGAATAATAAAATCTAGAAAATTGCTAATTTTAGGTTCACCTGATAAAAAGTCTAAAGCCGCAGAATGTTGCCAGAATGAAGTGCGTACAAGGGATGAGATAGTATGCGGGAAGTTTTCTTCTTTTACACTACTTGGGCCATTTCCTCTTCACCTTTCATTAAAGCATTGTAGGTATGCATGAGCTTTTTATCTTTTTTTCCCAAATGAATGGATTTTTATTTCCATTTAAGTTTCCTTTTTTTTGGATTACGACTGTCCTTTATTGGACACAGCTAATATTTCAGTTTCAGCTTTTTAATTTTTCCAGGGTTTCTGAATTATTGAGAAAAAAAATCTGTTACTGACAGTATGAAATTTGGAAGAAAAATAAAATGAAAGTGAAAAAGTAGGGATGTTGACTTTTGTTACATTGCTATGTACTTTCTAAACTAAGAACCTTGGTTTACTCTGACTGTGTATGGCACCATGGCGGACTACAGATATGTTTTCTCTCCTAAATACAATCTTGGTCTTTGGTGTGCTAGTTGTTCAACTGCAACATAATTGTTGATGCTGTTCAAACATTTCTGCCCAGTACAACACTAGATGTCCATTTAACTGAACGTTTCAGCCTTTAAGAAAAACCAATGAAAGAAAGCCTCAGTGGGAAAATATGTTTTCGTGTCAAGGCTAATGGAACAAAAGCTAACTTGAGAAGGAGGCTCCCTATTCAGGACGCAATCTGTGGCCTAAATGTAAACCAAGAGTTACCCCGCCACCTCTCAAAACTCCTCTGTCACTCCCAGTGATCCTGTTATATTGTGAGTAACTGGGTATCTTTATTGTCCAGCGAGAAGGAATTGTTTTTCTATCAAGGTGGCATAAAAACACATAACAATAAAAACGCAGGACATTAAAAAGACAGTTAAAATGTAGGTGTTATATATGTTGAAACCATCAAAGAGACAGGGAATAAAATCCTAACTAAGGTGTTAGTGGAATCAAGAGCAGTCATAGCACAAGACATAAATGAAAAACTTGTACACCAAATTCTGAAAAATCGACATCTCAGACAAGAGGGCAGCATTTGAAACTGATCAAAAAGATGATGGGATGGTTTAAATAAAATGTTCAGCTGCTGGGCTGCTGTACGCCAGTAATTTGACCCACTGTCTGGACAGTATTTCCTAATTGATTCCCGTCTTATACATTTAAATTCCCTCATTGATTAGTAGAGGACTGATTTTGTGACAGATCTGTAATCAGACACATCTCAACATGAAAAAGATATTTCACCTTGGCAGAATATCCAGCTTTTGTTGTCCTTACTTACATATTGCTTTCGTCTTCATAAGTGAAAAAAAAAAAAATTGAAAGCAAAAAATACTGATTGGACCTTTAAAATGGAGGCTGCATGTCACTTTTGTTTCTCCCTGACAATTTGATTTATGGTGTGAGTGTTGCTGTGAGTGCAGCTGATGATGGCCTTCTGATGTCACTCCTCTGTACTGTCCTGGTAATGCTGGGATAATTGAACTTGTTTACATATCCTCTGGGAAATCAGCCGAGGTTCAGAGCACACCAGATAGGAGGAGAAAAAGAGCAGCATGTCGGGGTGTATGAGTGAAAATTCATATTTTTAGCCAGCCTGCTTGTGTCATTGGCATGATCCATGAAAGATGTCTGCATGTGTGAGGCCATATGTGCCTTTTCGCTCTGTTCACTTTTGTGTATGTGTGTGTGTGTGGGAACATTCGACTGTTAGTGACGCACCCAAGTGCATGTGTAACCTGAGATTCAGGTGGTGATGCAGGCGGGTGTGCAAATACGTGAGTAGAATTTGTTACCACGGCAACAGGCATTCAGTGAATCGGTGCAATGGAATGGCTGGTGCAGTTCTATTAGCGAGAAGCAGTTTCCATAGCGACTCCACATCGCAGCTGCCTATGCAAGAGTTGTGCATGTGTCTGTGTGTGTCTGAGTGAGTACGATGTGAATTCTGTGTGAATTTGAGTGTTCATTACCGTACCACGCTCGGTAACATTTCATATTTTTTCATCATTGCTATCCTCCTGTTTGGGTACAAACCTCTCATGTATGTCTCTACCCCTGTCATATCTCTCACACTGCCCTATTTTCATCTCCCACCTCCCTCCGTCTTACCCCCTCCTTCCCTTTATCTCTTGTTCTCTCCTCCTATCTCTCTGTCTCTTCATCTCTGAGTGCTGAAGCTCATCAGGGTAAACAGATGCTGTGGCTGTTATTTATGTTTCCACTTGGTCTGGCTTTCATACAAATTATCCACAGGCCCTGCACAGTGCAGACGCTCTGCCTAACAGGGCTGCACTGGCAGCTCTCTCAGCCTTATCCGCGCTCAGACACTCCGATCCTACCACAGATACTGCAAGGGAGGGGGGTGTCCAGGAGAGCACCCACACATGCTGAACCATAGCAACACAATGATGGGCACAAAGACAACAACGGAGATGCCCTTAGAACTGTCTGCACCATTTGCTCCACACATATAGGGGCATAACAGTCTGGGAATGTACAATCTGTGCACAGGAGAGGGGAATCAGACACCCCAGAATAAAATGCAGAGGATAAACCCACTGGGGCAGACATGAAATACTTGCTGCCAACTTAAAGGCAGTCTACTGAAAATGTTTCATGCTTAGTATCTTCATCTTCTTTTTTTCCATCAAATCTCTGGCTGCTAGAGATTAGAAAATGCTCCATGCAGATCTTTTTACTAAGAAGACTGCTCTAGTTTTCTAAATCTAAAGATGTCGGATTAACATGGGTACACTACCTGTTGCTTGTGGATGATTAAGCTAAACAGAAATCCTTAAAAAAGAATGTGTAGTAAATCATTTTGCCAAACAACGAATAAACCCACCCAAATGAAACCCGCCTTTATGTGTGTTGTGCAGATATTCGGGATCGTCGCAAGAAGCCGGTCATGCTGTTCATCCACGGAGGCTCCTACATGGAGGGCTCAGGGAACATGTTTGATGGCAGCGTCCTCGCCGCATATGGAAACGTCATCGTGGTCACCATGAACTATCGACTCGGCGTGCTTGGTAAGCTTGCCAAATTATGTGGTTGTTTGAAATACCTGCGTAGATGCGTTCTACGAAATCATGTATAGGAATAATGGTACATGGTGCTGTCCATATGTAAAACCTATATGAAAAAGATGAAAATATATGAAAATATATGAAAAAGGGATCCGTCAGAAGGGCAATATGATTTACGTCTTGTTCGGATCGTAAATCAATCGGAAACACAGAATGCTTCGAAATAAACATTTGAACGCCTCCATCTGCAGGCTCCTACGGTTTATCTTGTGTTACTCTCAGCCAACTTTATAAGACATATGACAGCAGTGGTGGAATGCTTTGAGTTTGTTGACTCAAAGCAGCTGTTCATCTTGAATTACTTCAGCAGTCCTCACAATGCCCCTCTTAAAATGAAAAGGGTGTGTGTCAGGATATTTATAGTGACCTTTAACGAAGAATCTTAACATTAACACTAACCCTAACAAACTCAAAAACATCCATTCAAACCCAGACCCCACCCTTGGCACTGGTGACCTATTACAGTGCTCCAGGGTCCCTCTAGCTTTTCCCATCCACTTCTTTTCATTTTAATGACCAGCTCTGGCAGGATTCATGGAGCTGTAGTCACATGTAATTCCTGTTGTGTCTCAGGGAGCTTCGAGACTTATCAAAGATTGTTTTGGGGTCTGTAGAAGATGATTTATGGATTTCATCAACAAGAAGGAAAATAATAATAAACACTATAGAATGGGACCAGGGCAGTCTAAGAAAGTGATTGGACAAACCATGTTATAACTCCAAAAGTGGATATACTGTTAGGCCACTCTTTGAGATAATTTTGGGAAATGGGGCCCTCACCTGTGCCAGAGATTTAAGCCCTGACCTGGCTCAACCTGACTGGCACTGTTACATCTTTTTCGCCTGAACTTGACCCAAAGCTGTAATTTAGTTTTATTTTTACTTGGGTTTTAACTGAACTCATCCCAGCACGGCTGCAACATATGATAGATGTCGACACATTCAGCTGTGACAACTGTTATGAGAAAGAGAACTATATCTGAAACCCTGAACCTGACAGGGACTTACAAAGAGTCAAGATTCAGGTCAGGTACCAGAGGTCTAATGAACACCTGATAGCACACACTATACTGCATTATATAATATTACTGGTCTGGGACTTGGAGTTGTGTATGTATAATTGCAGCCTTTGTGCACAGTTTGAACGTGATTTCAGTCTTGAAGTCATGCACGATGACGTCTAGTTAATCCTCAGTTGTCATTTCTTACACTAAATTTGCTCAGTCTTCATCAATTATACCATTATCTGTTGACTGAATGTTATTTGTGCAGCAAGGATTTCCTAATAAAGCACTAACAGGTGTATTTACTGTGCTCACTTAGCCCCAAAATTACATTTTTTTATTCATTAATTGTTGTGTTGATGTGCACAAAGAGATGTTAGAGACAATACCACCCTGCCTTTGGTGTCTGTTGCTCTTAGTGTATTCTATTTGTCCATTCTGTTGGAGCTTTGCAGTGCTTACATGGCCTGTGAGCGTGGGCTGAGCGACGTATGGGTGTCTGTGTGTGTGTGTGTGTGTGTGTGTCTCGATATGTAGCACTTGTGTTACTGAATATCAGTTGAGTCAAGTATTTACATTTGGCATCATCTTTTGGAGTTGTTTGCACAAAGACTATCTTTGTCATTCATTGCAGCTGCCAGGTTGGGTAATCAGATCTTGTTTATTGCATCATGCCTGTTTCAACATATCAGAATAATGGCAAACAGAGAAATGGGAATAGTTTAGGGTGCCATCCAAAATTTGCAGTGAGTGTATGCAGAGGGCATCATGAACTGGAATGTACTGACTGTGCCAGTGGAGAGATGCACAAAGAAGGACGAACTAAGGGTTAGCAAAGCGAGGACCTCGACCTGCAGCGTTAGCCACCTCAAATTCAGCTCATTATGGGGGCTTTTTCATGGCTGTCAGACAAAGAGTGACTATTAACAAACTGAGCATGTGGTTCACAATTTGAAATAGGGTTTTTTTTTTTTTTTGAATTTGGCAATAAATTACACGATGATCCAAATGCTCCTTCAGTGTCGCCTTTCTTTGCTTTCCTAAAAGAGGATCCACCTGGTTTCAATTGGGTCCATCCACACTGACGTTGTTGCCACGTTTCATGCTGGAGACGTTTAAGGAGGCGCAACTCTGCAGCACACACACATAGTCATGAAAAAAACTGAAATAAAAAAAAATATATATATGTATATATATAAACATTGAGGTGGAGCACCATCGTGCTGAGTGATTATGAGGGATGACGCAGTGTCCTCGATTCCTTTAACATTGTTGAAAATTTTGGTATGTGGGCGAATGTGTGCTCTCTCTGTCTCTCTCTCCCAGATACGCTTTAAATGGGTTACTGTACTAAGGCGATTATCCCTCCCTCAGTGTGTGTACGTGTGTGTGTGTGTGTTTGTGTAGCATAAGCATGCATGTTTGCCTGCGTGCACACCAATATCTTCCTGTGCATGTGGCACTGTGTGAAAGTGTGTGCTCTGCTTGGTTGTGTACTGTGCATAAAAAATATATATGAATAATGCACCATCTATCTGAAATTTTAATAGCATTCCACTCTGACACTGTGCATTTGAGTCAACGGGAGAAACTAAAGCATATCGCATTTTAATAGTTTAATGTTCTAATCTTTAGTATTATCCTGTACTTACACACACCGGAGCTTACACATGCCAACCTCATTTCATACAGTGTCTGTGCCTTTAAGAGAGTGATAGGGAGTCAGGAATAAGGGAAGAAGAGAGAGAGCAGGGAATAGAGACAGATGAGCGAGAGGGAGAATCATAAAGAGACAGAGGGAAAAGGGAAACAGAAGGGGGGAGATGGGAACAGTCTAAAAATAAACCATCAGGAATGCTTTTTAAAATCTGCAGTGATGCAAAGTATTCATTCAAATAAAAGCTCCCGCAATGTGAACACGGCACCCTCGCATATGGTCGAACACCTTCTGCTTTGATTCCAGCATGACACATACACATGTCATTAATAAAGTCCCTGCAATTTTCTTACTAATTTATGATATGTGCCGCCGCACAGTAAAATGGGTGAACGTTGAGAAAATGTCTCCTGCACACGGCTCAGTTCAGAGGTTTAATGACAGTTGAATTTTCAGATCGCTCGGCTCACCTTCTCGTACCTTCCTCCTGCTCGGGGCCCGGAGAGCCTTCTGATTTGGGCAGCATTGCCATCTGTTCAGACTAATTAACTAATTAACTAATTAATGAACTCTGGGGAAAGGCCCACCGTCGTGCGGGCTCGGAGAGCGAGAACATTTTTCACCTCAGGAAGAGAGATGAAACACTTCTTCTGGAAACATTTCTCTGCACTTTCTGCCCAATTTCAGCCTCTTCTTGTAAATTCAGCAAGAGCAACCCACTTGGTAGTAATACCACCACCTTTAAAATGTTATCAATTCACTGTTCGGTTACTATCCCGCTGAAATGAAGTTTTCATATTCATAGCTGTGCCTGTGTAATACTTGGGGTCTTGCCTTAACTCAATTATGTAGAAGTTTTGTCCTAGACATATGAAACCTAGTCTTTGTATATTTTCTAGAAAAAAAAGCATATTTGTGAACAAAACACTGACATATTTGATTTGACTGGTGGTGTATGTGTTAGCTAACAGCCATTTGTTACAGTGGCAAAAGCTTTCCTTTCAACATTCTCAGTAAAATGTACAGCTTTAGAACCTTTTGAAATAGTTTGGGCTAACCTGTTGGCCATTTCTTGTATTAATTTGCAGCAGATACAGAAAAACTAATATTTGGCTCTTCAGCTGCTAATTGCTCGACTATGTTCACCAGCTAGTAACTTTGTTTGTCTGTCACTTGGTGCAGCGCAGCAAAGGTAGAGGCTATTTTGCAGAAGACACCTGCACATCACAGCTGGAGCAAGGTTGACGACGGCATTGAGAATGAGCAGAAACTGGGCTGACATACAATGTAGTCAAAGAGAAAAGTGTAAAACCAGGAAAATTCATGTGGCCCTGTTTAAATGACAAGAGACAAAGTGAGATCATGTAACATCTAAACCTATCAGACATGTCACTGAAAACAAATGACCAAATAATGGATTTTATAAAATGAATGTCACCTTTCATCTGTTATCTTCATGTTTATATTAAACCTGACAAGGTTACCTGTGATTAATACCCTTCACATTACTCAATACTTTATTTTAAAGCTGACATTATTCTAAAAAACGGATTTATCAGTAGTACTGTGTTACTGGTACGATTACCACTGCACACGTTTGTGAATCATCTCTTCATCGGTGGAATCTCACAAGCCTATATACATTAAAACATTTTGAATATAAGTTAAGTCAAACAGTGTTAGTGCATCCATAAGTACTACTCTGCTCGGTTAGCCTCGGAAATCGGTTCAAATTGTATGACCCGTTGTTCTCCAAAACATCCATTTAAATGCGACATAAACAGTATTTTTATCCAGCACAGATTTTGCTCTCCATTAATTTCAGCCTGCCACCTTCTCACAACTCAGCTGTCCCTAAATACAAATGACACACACACCTCCCACTCCCTGCACAGAGCCACAGTCTTCCCACTCTGCAAGCAACCATGATCACTTCTGTTCCTATAGTGCACTGACTGTGATGACAGCACGGCAAGCCAAAATCTTTCCTCATTTGATTATGCCTCGCTTTATGTGCAAACAAAGAGATTGTGCCCAAAAATTAGACTTGATTTCTTTCTTTTGCGGAAATTGCCACAGTTCAGTTAATACTTGACTAATGACTTATAGGTATATTGACTGAAACTGACACCCACCTGCATGCAAGGCTGGCAGCCAGATGCACAGCTGGACCAGTGAAATACAAGGAAGGATAATTAATGCAGTTAGTCAAACTTATGCTCGACAATTTACACACCACGCCAAGAGTCTAAATTTAACTCAAGCTGTCAAATATCAGCCATTTTTCCTGCCACAGTATCTTACTGCGAGTATAGATCGTGACCTTGCTTACAACCTCATATTAAAGTACGTTTAATATGAGAGTGCGTTGAAACCAGGATCTGCTAAAAGCTAGTTTGACGTAGCTTTCATGACCGAATGTAAACAAATGTTTGCTTCAAAGCCATGCTCCAAGTTATGGCCGACAGCTAGCTCCACGACTCCATGGCATCGTGGGGAGTTGGTGCGCAGTCGTCTCAATTTTCTCCACGGAGGGCTGACAGTGTCAAATTACCAGAAAGCCAGTTATTTAGATGATTTCTTGGTTGATGACAGTGATTTGCAAATATTTGCAAACCGTCGTCCTGACATTACATTTACCCCTCAAGACCGGGATCAAATTTTTTAACTCACCAGTGACTAAAGGAGAAGGAGGTTAACTAGAACCAGATAATACAGGCTACTTAAATATTATGAATACTAAGATACTCTCATTCATGCTAACATCTACTAGAACAAGTCCCATGACTCACCAGTAATCTCCACTGTAGACAGCAAAGTAATGACCGCACAAATGAATCTAATCTTGTGTCGGTTAATCATTAGTAATATATACATTACTCTGCTAAGACATTTAGGGCCTTAACTATACCTTGAATAGACAAAGTGATATCATCTTTATCTGTAGCTTTGCGATTGAAAGGTTTACACAGTTTCAGAATTTGATCAGTTTTTAACTGTCATTAACGAGCAGTTAATTAAATTAAACTTTCATTGAAAAAAAAAAAAAAAAAGGTTTGATATCTCTTTTTGTCGGTATGACATTCAAAGCACTCAGCAAATCATTTCAGATTTGCAAGACAGCCCAGTTTCGCAGCACAGCTTGGTACCATTTGAACGGACGTGAGAAGAGGAATGAGTAGGATAATAGAAACAACGACATTGGAAGCATATGGAAGGTGTGATGAAATCACAGCAGTTCCATGGGAGGGAGCCCAATTAGAATATAATTTCATTTCTTGGCATATTTGACGTACAGAGAGTCTTCAGAATGAACTTCCAGTACCAACAAGGAGGGATTTCTGTCAAAAAAAGAAAAATGAAATTCAATTTCAACAAGATGTTTCAAGAGCTGGTGGAGCCGCAGGTCTTTGGATTAAGCATAAAAAAGATCATACATCACCTTTACACCGTGCAAACAGTAGCCTCTAGGGGGTGTAAACTCTCGTTTTCTCTCAAGCAAGAGAGAAAATGTCAATAGAAAATGAAAACGATGTAGCTATAGCAACACAACTGAAACTACATGCTTGTTAAAATCGAGTCAGACTAACAAGCTAGATGTATACTGTACAGAGTCAGTGCTTGTTTATCGGCAGAACCTGGACAAGGTACAGTGAAAGATCGTCTTATATTTATTCACTGTTAAGTTTACACACTGCATTTAATCCCCAAGGTTGCTGCATAACACCGAATGATCAAATCCACTTTATTTTAATCATCGAGACATTTTCTTCAGTCTTTAGTGTGCAAGAGATAGGCACCATCTGCTAAGGTCTTTTTTTTCTTCTTCTTCCTCTTTCCCTCCTTCTAATAGTGACTGTATTTTCGCTTGATCAGTTTAGTGACTTGTATACAAAACTGATTTGTCGCTTCTCTTCAGTCACATTCTCTGTGTGTATTCTGTGTACGCGTAATCTTCCCTCTGATTTTTGACATGTCTCATCATCTCTTGTGTGAGGTCACAGTGAAATTATATAATATGTCCTGCAGTATATTCCTTTCACCTCCCTTGTCATGTAGGATCTGACAGTAGCTTTGGGGCAATATTTGGTTTAATACCTGTTTTATATTTGGAATTTTTCCATCCCTTCTACGCACACGCACACACACTCTACTCACACACTTTTCTCTGTGTTCACATAAACATGTTCAGTGACCCACTACAGTCATTCTGTTCAGTCCTAAAAATGACTCTGCAGATGCATGTTCCCGTCTTACTAGTCAAACAGATGACCGACCACACTTCAGTTCTGGACTGTGAATTTGTGAATAGTGCAGTCTATTGCATAGATGGTTGACAGCAGAGGATGTAGTGGATAAAGCTTGCAATTATAGTCTACTAAATATAATTTTCAAAATAATGAAAACATCTATTTTATGTCAGGATGTTGCCCATTTTTTATAATGGACCATTCTCATGAAATATAAATTGCTATACTAACATAAGTCCCTGTTGTAGATGGAGCAGTGTATCAATAAGAGATAATGGCTCTTACTGTAACTCATCAGTGGATAAAAGAGAAAGGCCAACTGCTTTCCCTCCCTTTTTCAGTTCAGTGGCAATATGCATGGTGATTTCATGAAAGACAGTGCTCGAAAGAGCTTTTGTAATAATGACATTTAGCATGATTCCTTACACTTCAAATATGTGTTTTAAATTTCCCTCCCATGGTCTGCTCACCACTCCTCTGCTGTATTCCAGCAATCCATTTCCCTGTCTTCAAGCCTGTATCTTCACTCAGGGGGTGATGACTCTCCTCACACTTCCTTGGCCGTTACCTAAAGCAAGAGTTGAATATGCATGAGTTCAGCCTCATAAACTGCTGGTCTCAGCAGTAAAGTCAGTAGGAAGCCCAGCTCAGCAGATGGGGGGAACCAGGAAGAAAACTTAGAGAAAGAGAGGAGAGAGAAGATGTTTCACTTCTCTTTAATGGTGGATGATAAATTTCATCTCTTCATGTTGACCTTGTGAAGACAGCAACGAGAGGTGCTGGCTTGAGCTAGCAGGCCAATTCACACACTCATCTGCATGTGTGCCCTGACTTTTCATTTTTGTGTGTGTGTGTCCATCTGCAGATGCACACAGCTGTTTGTGTACTTGAATAGGAAAGTGCGTGAGTGAGCTAGTATGGAAGTGCTTTTGTGATTGTCTGTCCATATCATTTTGCCTGAAGCCCTGGACAGTTGCCAGGCAACTGTGGCAGGCAGCTCAGCGCTCGGCTGGGCAGCCACAGAGCAGACACTTCCACATGCCTATGGTTTTGATAAGAGGCACAGGTCAGAGCTGATATGCTGCCAGGTCAGCGTCACATCAAGCTAAGAGCCGGTCATCGCTGGGACGAGCCAAGGCTAATACAATTACACAGTTACATGCAAACAGCATGTTCGTTACTTGAAGTAAACCCTTTAAGGTAATTTTTGCTGCGATGTGATGTGATTTTAACCAAAAGTTCCTCAACAGATGATAGGCTCGGTACCAAAGCTTGTAAAAATAATTTTACTTCCTTAAATTAACCTTTTATTTGACTGCCAATAAGTGTAATTTCTATGTATGTATTCAAAGTAAGAAAGTTTGAGTTAACATTCACTTATTCATTTTGCATATGCATTATCGATAATGCTCATCTGTACTGGGGGGGGGGTCATTATGCATCATTATGAACTACAGTGCTCAGCATAAATGAGTACACCCCCTTCAAAATGTAACATTTTAGACAATATCTCAATGAACACAAAAACAATTTCCAAAATGTTGACAAGGGTTAGTTTAATATAACATCTGATAACTTATAACATGGAAGCAAGGTTAATAATATGACTTAGATTACACATTTTTCAGTTTTACTCCAATTAGGATGATGCAAAAATGAGTAGACAACCACAACAAAAACTGTACTAGTACTTTGTATAGCCTCCATGAGTTTTAATCACAGCAGCAAGTCTTCTAGGCATGGAATGAACCAGTTGGCGACATTTTGCAACATCAATCTTTTTCCATTTTCCAAGAATGACCTCTTGTAGAGACTGGATGCTGGATGGAGAGTGATGCTCAGAATTCCCCATAGGTGTTCGATTGGGTTCAGATCAGGAGACATACTTGGCCACTGAGTCGCTTTCACCCTGTTTTTCTTCAGAAATCCGACAGTGGCCTTCAATGTGTGTTTGGGATCATTGTCGTGTTGGAAAAATGCACCACGACCAAGGGCACGGAGTGCTGGTGGCATCCTCTCTTTCAGTATAGAGCAATAAATCTGTGAATTCATGATGCCATCAATGAAATCCAGCTCCCCAACACCAGCAACACTCATGCAACCCCACATCAGGACACCGCCACCACCATGTTTCACTGTAGGCACCATGCATCTTACTCTCGTGTTATAAATTAAACAGATGCTCTATTCAACTTATTCTTGTCAACATTTGGGAAATAGTTTTTGTGTTCACTGAGATATTGTGAAACATGTTACTTTTCGAAGGGGGTCTACTCATTTATGCTGAGCGTTGTATGTTTAAAAAAAATGGTTAGATAAAAATATTGGCAGGAGATGCAGACACTCCCCTCTACCAACACCCATCCATCCACCCGGGACAAGTTAAAGTAAACACCAAAATATATGGCGAACCATTCAAGTTGTCCAAACATGACATAACTACAAGTGATATGAAAATGATAAGTATCATATTGTGTTATCTTATCATAATCTTATAAAACTTTTTCATTAAAGTGTTTGGGCACTGGGTAATATAAATCATTACTGAGACAGACCCTCCTACCACAACGACTACAGGCTGCTAACTGCAGTTGAAGCTCAGTTAAGAGTGAGACATGTGGGTCACCCTAATGTTTATAGAATTTAAGTTATAGAAAGGTCAATTTAGCAGGTTGTCATCATCACCACTGCAGAAATGATCAACATCATCACCACCACTTTCACATTATAATCACACTTGAAAAAGCCCAGACTGCTGTCTGCATTATATATTATCACTTTCATTATACAAATCCCTGAAAAGGAAAAGGAAAGACTTTACTTTTCAACAACATAGATCATGTGTGTAACATGTTGCACGGTGTGAATGTATGTGCTATGTATGTGAGGTCCAGCTTTTAAATTATTGCTGAATATTATTGCTCAAACTACACACGAGCTGTCGTGGTGTATAAAGCAGCTGTGTGTGAGTGGATGGGTTTTCTGGCGTGACATGGTTATTGTGTACTAGCTGCTAAATCTGCACAAGAAAAAATGAAAATGTCCTCCAGCCATCTTATCCACTGAGGACACAAACTATCATTGCGATAACCAGAGAGCTCCATCTTCCCTAAATCTGTTATATTGAATATTTTCATTTTGCAAATGGCTGGCATGGCAACATGTATGTGAAAGAGCTCAGAGAACATTTTTACCTGACCTTACACTTCCAGTTAGCTCAACGGTGTGAATGTTTCAGTGTCTTTCAGCTTTGGGCTCTGTGACTGGTTTTCATTCATTCTAACCGCAATCAGAGACAGGTTTACATCCAACCAAAGAACTTTATGCAATGATTCCCCAAACAAAGTCCCTCAATAGGAAGATTTGTAATTATAATGTCTGTACTATAAGTGGAGTGTAAGCACATGACTTTTACTAACAAGATCATCATATGAACTTAAAAGGTCGCAGTGGATGGCAATGTTTTGAATGCGGTTTGCTTTTCGCCGCACTCAAGTGGCCAAATACATCTTACATGATACTAACACCGACCCTAAAGAGCTATATTTCCATGACGCCATGGTGTCAGTCAGCTGCTGCAAAGAACTAAATAAGAAAACAGCTCATAATTTGTGGTGTGGTGGGCTGCAAAAAGAGAAGAAACATGCTTTTTTGTAGTTGGAAATGGTTTTCCTTTTCACTGAATTCACAGTTAATTAGCCTCACTTAACAAGAACTAAAGAGAGCTTTGTGCAACAGATTAATTTAGACATATTACTGAAGTCTATTAGTGCGTCTAAGCTATAGTCAATGTCTGTGTTTATGTATCCCTGCCACTACTGGGAAAGTCTGATCGCACAGAAAGTGACACAAAGAAACATCCTGATCTGCCGGAGTGCGTAGATGCAAAAATTATTTGAGCACCTTTCTGCAAATTCCAATTCATCCAAACACTCAACAATATGAAATACTTAGTTGCAGGTTGAAATTGCTGGGTGGTGCTTGAAACATGTGTAATTTCATGTAATTCCCTTTAACAAGAACAAAGCATTGTTATTGTGCTGAGTGTGAGTGTGTGCCTTTTGCATGTGTGTTTGTGTGACATTTTGTTCAGTTAATTTTATCTTGTTGTGGGTGTGCACCTACTGTGTAAATGTGTGTCCTGGAAGTAGGTGAAACATGCCTTCTGTTGCTCTCCTCCTCTCTCTATGCCAACAAGTTCTCTTAACTGTGCTGTATTTCTAGTGTGGGTATTAAAAATTTGTAATTTGGCAGGGCTTTCTGTGTGAAATCTCCTCAGATTTGCAAAGAGCTGGAGGCTGAGAAGTTCCTGACAATGACAGGACGACATCTTATGTCTTATGTTGGGATACTTTTGCAAAGGGGGTGAACACACGGGACTGTTATTGCTGTGCACCTTATTTCTGCCCTGCTCCTGTATTCACACGTGAATCTGTACTTTCTCTCTTTCTCTTCCACCCTGTGTTTGTTCTAATTTGCCCTGCAGGGTTTCTGAGCACAGGGGACCAGTCTGCTAAAGGGAACTATGGCTTGTTGGACCAGATCCAAGCCCTGCGCTGGCTCAATGAAAACATTGGCCACTTTGGAGGAGACCCAGAGAGAATCACCATCTTTGGCTCCGGTGCCGGTGCCGCCTGTGTGAATCTTCTTATCCTCTCTCACCACTCTGAGGGTCAGGTTCTTTCACTCTTATTGTCACCTTCTAGTGCTGCTCAGGCAAGATTAACACTTTGGGACAGTGGAGGTAGCGCATTTCTTCACAGAGCATGTTAAAACATTTTTATTAAGATTTTAAATCTGATAGCGATATACGGTCATATTAAAGGATCCAATATTCACAAATTAGTCATTGACTACCTGCAGTATATAGTATTTCTTTCAGTAATCTGACAGGAAACCAGAATGTCAATCTGGACGGTGCTAGGATAAACAGATGGGTGAAAGCAGTAAGTTATTTGCCATAAAACCAGCACTCACCTTGGGACACAAGCTCTCTAATAATCCCAAATAATACTGTGGGACAAAGATCCCTGAAAATTGTCATTTGCCAATTGAACCTGTGTGGACAAAGAAAGAAAAAAATTCTGCACACATCTCAGTGCAGACCAAGGTCTTTGTTGGTCATATTTAAAATCATTCCATCTCTTTAATGGGTGAACAATATAGTGGGGCCCCCTTTTAACAGTAATCTTATCATTTGGGCTAAAAGATAAATTACAGTCTTCTGTTCATCTGTCTGGTGTTTCTCTAATGTCACCAGCAGGCGCCACTGCTGTAGAATTAGTCTGTTTGTTGAAAGCACTCATCAATTACAAAAGTAAGGAGTGTTCACTAAGTAAACCACAGTGTCAATATTTGTTTTCCATGGTGCCTTCCACCACGAATAAATGTGAAACAGACAATAAATAAACCAGCAGTTTAGAATTGACGCAATATTCACAATCACTCCCATTAAGTAGGTCAGCACGTAAAGGCTATGTTGCCTAAAACTGCTGACCTACTTAATGTACCTTAATGTACCCTAAATATTGATCTGAAACTAAAAAAAAAAAACAATGCAAAGCTGAGTAAGCTATCCGGTTGAATTCAGATCTTTTGATCTCTTCAAAGTGTTGTTTGTCTACTGGAGCAGTTTTTGCTTTGGAATTTTTTATGGAAGAGAAAAGATTCATATGTGAGTTGAGTGTCCTTGGTGTTTTCAATGTTGTGAGTGCTGTGCCTTCGGAAAAGCTGTGTCACACCAGTGTGTTTAAGTGGTTTTCATTCATAGATAAACATCTGCATTTATCAATTTTGATATTAGGAATGTATAACATATATTGTCCACCCTTATCATTTAATTTTGTATGACTTTATGGATGGAAATACTATTTTTAAAAGTGCAGTAATTGCTTCATCATTACGCTTTTCTCAAATTATCACTTTGGGGAACGGAAGGATAGGTTATACTATTTACGAAGGACTGTATTTACTTTTTCCTTTTTAAATGACAGATCTCTAAATGATCTGCCAGATGCTTGATCTCTAATCCTGTGGTGTGATCTTGGTTGGTAGGGCTCAGAAGGTCAATAGCACTCAATACCTTACCAAGAACTCAGATTACATTATTACTGAACTATTAACCTTCACTGGGACAAAAGCACCTTGGACAGATGAAACAAATTTATCTATTATCTGCACAGCATGAAGTGCATTCACAGCGTACTCAGTGTGTGCAAGAGGAAGCACTTCTCTTTGTCATTGCCCAAAGAAAATATTCAAGGGGACATTGAAGAGCATTTCAATAATTGGGTGGTATTGGCCAAGTTGTTAGTTGCTGGCTGGTGGCCAGTTAAACTTGGCTATATTGTACGGTGTCCATTTTTCATACAAGCCCATCTGATCACACACACACACACAAAATGACACAAAGGTTTGTGGATAAAACAACACCATGAAATAAGCAATCACATTAATCTCCAAATGCATTATTTCTGCTTCCAAAATTGTATTCTGGTCTGCAGACTCCTGTGCCACATCCGCTGTGATTAATTTAATGTTTGACCTAAAAGACATAAAATTCTATTAGAAAACACATTTATCAAAACATATTTGTTTGCAGGTAATTTTCCAAACTTCAAAGTTCTTTAAACAGGCGTTTGCTGGTTTTTGGTATAGGTTAAGTGTATGGTAGGATTTCTGTCATGTAAACACGCACCACCAAAAACTGAAAGCATAACATTCACATTATCATGGCAGGTTGTGATGCTTAGCAAAAAAAAAAAAAAAATCCTCCTCTGCTCCATTTTGAAGGCAGGCTTTAACACTGCAAAGCACAGAAAAAGTTGGAGGTTGAAGAGTTTTTAAAGGTACTGTGTTTATGTGTGTGTGTGTTCACAGAACAGAGATGAGATGAGCAGTAGAAGAGCTGGGGCTGCAGCTGAGAGGCTTCTTAATTGATTTCACAGGGAGAGGAGCGGGGGTGGGGCACATGCAGAATATGGGGGGGCTTAATTATTAATGACAGAATCTGCAGATAAAACAGAGGGACAGCAAGCCACTTTACATAACAGTGCAGCGGTGCAACAGTGCGCGCAGTTTTCTTTCTCTTTCTATTTTTCTGTCGCTCTTTCTGTCTTTCACACTTTATCCAACGTATCCATCAAGCCCACCGCTCTGTGCAGAGATGTCGCCCTTTTTCTTGCCGCTGTCTCCCATCGTATGCGATGGAAATAACTTCATTGTCCTACACGAATGTTCAAAAAGATTTTTCTCCAGCCATGAAAAGCAGCTGGATATCTGCTTCATCTTGCCTCGTATGTAATATTCTACAATTGCTCCTCCTCCAACATATGCATTATTGAAAGCGCTCGCACTTGAAGGCCCCATTAGCTGCTAGCAAAATTGTGTCAGAGAGGGAAGAAAGCAAAGCTCCACTGAAGGAGAAAAAGTGACTGTATGTTTTCTGTTGAAGTATATCTGATGTATATGGATCTGCTCTGCATAGGCCTGTTCCAGAGGGCCATCGCTCAGAGCGGCTCAGCCATCTCCAGCTGGTCAGTCAATTACAGACCGCTCATGTACACCAAGATCCTGGCAAGGAAGGTTGGCTGCACTCTTGGGGACATGGCTGAGTTGGTCGACTGTCTGCGTAGAAAGAGTTTTCGAGAGCTGGTGGATCAAGACATCCAGCCAGCACGCTACCACATCGCCTTCGGACCCGTGGTGGACGGGGATGTGGTTCCCGATGACCCCGAGATTCTCATGCAGCAGGTCAGCGCTGGTTTCTCTGAGCATCATAACTGCTTTTTTTTTTTTTTTTTTTTCCTTCCATTAATTATTTCCTTGCTCTGGGTATGTAGATAGAGCTCTTCCCTAACTTTTACTAATTAGAGCTTATTACTGTAGTATTCTGTTTCATCATGTCACGCTGTGTGTGTTTGTTGTTACACCAGGGCGAGTTCCTCAACTACGACATATTGCTGGGTGTCAACCAGGGAGAAGGCCTGAAGTTTGTTGATGACAGTGAAGGAGAAGACGGAATATCAGCAGCATCGTTTGACTATACCATCTCCAACTTTGTGGACAATCTATACGGATACCCAGATGGTCAGAACTGATTTTTTTCTTTGAACATATTCTCTATTTTAAAACTGAAATCTGCCATTTTCCACCTGTTGTCCCTCCTCTGGCACCGGAAAGTAATTAAAACAACATTCCAACTGCACCAAAGATTGCAGGGATTTTGAAATTGAGTTTATGTCAGGTGAGTTTGGTCAGGTCATTACACCCTACAGGGTAATGGCTTGGGGAGCAATGCAGATATTTATTATTATTTTTTAACTTTTAGAGGATTTTTTTTTTTTTTCAAACTCTGAGGGAGCTGCTGTGACAATAGAGCTGTAGAGCCGAAAGACTTTGAAAATCTGATTAATTAAAAGTTTCACACGGATAAATATTCATGAAGGCTATGTATTTAGGATGAGGCTTGCTTGCTCAAAAGTCTGAAGACCTTCTGAATATTTTTGCATTGATGACAGTCAAATCACAGTTTTCAAGTTTTACTTTTGAATGGCTTGATTGGGAAGCCACGCTGCAATGTGTTTTTTGTTTAGTTGTTTTTTTTTTTTTTTTATTATATGTATTTATATTTATTATTTATTTAGGGATAGCCATATCAGTGCCATACATACCTGCTGCTTTCACATTGTTTCACCCCTGAAGAGCTTTTTAGAAAAAAATCTGTTAAGAAAAAAAGTGATGGATTTAACAGGTAGTGGCTTTGATAATTTATTTGCTGTAATGAAACCTCAGACTAAAGTGGCATAGGATAATATAGATTTTGCTATATAGTTTACTCTGTTCCCAGTAAACATTGTTTATTGTGCTTCCTGTGCACTGATCTGATTTTGTTGGTGCAGATAAGCGCTCATTCTATCACTGTATAGTACGTACTGAGGTTCCTTCTTGTTGCCTCCCAGGTAAAGATATCCTGCGGGAAACCATAAAGTTCATGTACACCGACTGGGCTGACAGGGACAACAGTGACATGCGCAGGAAGACCCTCCTGGCTCTGTTCACAGACCACCAGTGGGTGGCCCCGGCCGTCGCCACTGCCAAGCTGCACGCTGAGTTCCAGTCACCTGTCTACTTCTATACCTTCCACCACCACTGTCAGACTGAGGCGAGGCCAGACTGGGCTGACGCAGCCCATGGCGATGAGATCCCCTATGTATTTGGGATTCCCATGGTGGGAGCCACTGACCTGTTTCCCTGTAACTTCTCCAAGAATGACGTGATGCTCAGCGCAGTTGTCATGACGTACTGGACCAACTTTGCCAAGACCGGGTTTGTAGAATTCCAAATTTTAAGTTACTTTCTGATGTGTGGCCGGTGAATTATCTGTGTGTCTTAGAATTTGAAGTCTGCTCAGTTTTGCTCAGCCCTGGATGCATAAAATTATATGTTGGGGACTTTTCGCTCTGAAAAACAGAAACAA